>NW_027266264.1:32142971-33342971 GCF_022045235.1 Haliotis cracherodii
TTGCTTGTTTTCACTTTATAAGTATTAGCAAAAATGCGTTAATTAATAATCGCGCTATTTCGTGATTCTATTTCAAGTGTCGAGGACTGCGAAAATAGCCGCTCGCAGTCACATGACCGGCGACCGTTACCCGGATTAACTCCATATGATGAAAACTAAATGATAATGGATATCGCTAATAGATAAGTCCTGAAAAGAGCACTTTCATTTTGTTTTCGCTACTGTAAGTAAGAGTCCTTATCGGCGGAATGGCTTTTTTCGCTTTATAAGTATTAGAACACACGCAGATATCTTCGTTAATTAATAATCGCCGTATTTTGTAATTCTATTTCAAGTGACCACGGCTATATCAGCTGCAGCTAATCGACAACGCTTTAGGAAAGTGGATATGGCGACAGTGTGGAATCACTGCTAAAGAAAACATAGCCTTTAACAAGATGTCGACAATACGGCTGTGGTCAACAATATACTGGGTTACGTTTCGATATGTTTTTCTTAATGTCAAAGGCTTTGTATCTGGTTTCCTTACATTGCCATTATCCCGTCCAGCCACTAGTAAATATAACGTCAATGCCAGAGTATAACCAGTCTCGATTATCCACCGAAACAGATTCCATTGGGGTGTGAAAGGTAAAATAGCGATGGAAATTATATAAATGGATCACTGAAAAGAATACGGTATAGGCGTATTCATATTCAAACAAAGATTTCATGGAACTTTAACGCTGAAGACAATGATTCTACTTGGGTTAGGTTGAAATGTTGATCTCTCACAATGTACATGTCTATGGCAGCAAGATACTTAATCTAAGACATTATCTAGGTGGTATTTAAGAACATGAGAAAATATAGACCTCGGCCCCGTTCCACAAAGCGATCGTAGAACTATGACTGCCGTAAGCCTATGTTAAAGTATGAGAGTTACGATTTCCTTGCTCAGCGCTACGACCGCTTTGATGAGCGGGGCCCTGGATTTGTTTTCTCGCTGTTTTGTTTCTTCTCAATATGGGCAATTGATCTAATGCCTGATTCAGAAGGTTTCATTGACAGATATAATGGGATATGACTTTACATACAGTGACGTCAACATATAAATCACCATTAATGAATTCACGTGTGTTGGTGGAAGGGTAATTTGTTTTATTTTGAGATCCCGTTGTCGTTATAACTACTATATGGAAAAATAGTTTTCGTTAATTTATTGATTAGGGAGAAAAATTCCAAAAAAGTACAACTTCGTGTCAACATTTACTAAAGTTTAAACTAATGGTACTATATCGCTTCCTCTAACGTAATTGCAATGTTGGTGCGTTGCTAAGCAACCCTGACAATTTCCGGTCACAAACAGGAAGTTCACTTATGTCGTGTGCACGTGCTTGACCGTACCACATTTTTCCGTGTCCTCCTTCTTCGGAAGTAACGACCTCCTATCGTTTCTGAGTAAATCAATGGTGACCAAGGATCTAACGATACCGATGTATCAGCGTATTATATTTTCTCTTTGCTTGTGCTCCAAATCATTGAGATATTGTCACAAAGCGTGAAATGAAAGATATTGGATAGTTATCTGTATACATCGGCAAATTTGTCGATCTGAAGTTGCTATAGGTTGGTGAGTGAGTGAGTTTGGTTTTACGCCTTCAAGCAATATTTCAGCAATATCACGGCAGGGAAAATTAATAATGGACCACACACATTGTACGAACCCGGGGATTTGGCATGGCATTTCCCAATAGGCCCCTCTGTGTTTGTGATACCTTAGATGGAGCTTAGCTTGAAAAATCCTCGTTACTCGTTTCGAAAAGACTTAGCAAGCCCAGACTGACTTTTCAAAGAGGTTGCATGTCTTGAGAATTTAACAATCTAGTTCAATCGAGCAATACACTGATGCAAAATCAATTAGAAACATGACATTAACCTAACCACGCTTGGACGTGAGGGTAGGAAGGCCGCTTTACGAGAGTTCACATTCCACCGCTCCGCTGCTCAAATACGATTTTATATTTGTTCCCCGATCCGTATGCATTACAGTTTTCTGCAGCCTACAGGCGCTAGAAGGTTATTCCATCTGCCTCAACATATCGGGTACCCAGTCCCAGTTGGGTGAACAGAGGCGCATTTGAACTAAGTCACTTGCCCATGGTGACACCACATGTTGTGGCACTTGTGTCTCGGGTACTCGGGTACGTAGTCGTGTTTCCACCATCTGGACAGCTACCAACTGATAAGGAGGGGGGGGGGGGGGGGGGGGGTACGCCTCGATATGACTGAAATACTGTTCAAGCTGTTCAAACCAATCGCTCTCACTCACCTCGGGTACGCCTCGATATGACCGAAATACTGTTCAAGCTGTTCAAACCAATCGTTCTCACTCACCTCGGGTACGCCTCGATATGACCGAAATACTGTTCAAGCTGTTCAAACCAATCGTTCTCACTCACCTCGGGTACGCCTCGATATGACCGAAATACTGTTCAAGCTGTTCAAACCAATCGTTCTCACTCACCTCGGGCACGCCTCGATATGACCGAAATACTGTTCAAGCTGTTCAAACCAATCGTTCTCACTCACTCACTAACTCACCCGCTCTTACGCGTACACCGCTTGAATCTCCATATGAACGAGTGAGTGAGTATGGTTTTACGTCATTTTTAGCAGTATTCCAGCAATATCACGTCGGGGGACACCAGAAATGGGCTTCACACAATGTACCCATGTCGGGAATCGAACCCGGGTCTTCGGCGTGACAAGCGAACGCTTTAACCACCAGGCTACCCGACCGCCCATCCCCCATATGAACGAATCTACGTGTGACAACATATATGTACGACGAGGGTGGAAAGCCGGGTTTAGTCTTTTCCTCATGAAAATGCTGAAAGTGACTGGTATCGGGGCCGATTGTGTAGCTGAAAGACGACGAGTATTCCTTTATGGGACGACGTCTCGGACGCCCGCTCGGAATCACGGTTATAATTATACAAGACGTAGAAGTAACGTACATCTATGCTGTTGAAAATTACAATAAAACTACGTTTATAACGAACACGCTTATAAAGAAATGACGGTCATTACGAACTGGTTTTTTTTTGTCCCGGCAATTAACTGCTGTATACATGCTTATAACAATACGGTTATAACGAACTAGAATTTGTGCTCCCTTTGAGTTCGTTATAACCGTACTTTACTGTACTGAACATTCGGAATGTAGACGCACACATATACACCGAAAGTGTGTTCACTCAATCAATACTCCTTATGTTTTGTATACACTATTCGCTCCCCCATCACCTGTAAATGGATACAGGCAATTTGCGGTGGATAAGAAATGTGTCTATTTTCCATCGGCTAAATGTGGCCGTTATAATTATTTATAATTCACGAAAGTCAAATAATGAACATTGTGCGAGCCCTAGCATTGGCATTTAAGCAATGTGTAAGGCCAATGATGACAGGACTGTGACACGTGTTGCACGTGATATAATGCTATTTCCGTGTGTACTCGCGGGTGATGGGGGAAAGTTAGGTTTACAAACCTGTGAAGAGCTGACAACACGTTCACTTGAATATAATTCAATCAATATATCATCACGGAAACGTCATCGACACCAAGGTTTAAGCTCTGCAATACAAAAACAACTATACACTTTACCTCCGTTCATACGCTGCATACTTTCGTTGAACAACGCTAAGTGCTCTGATTGTGGTTTGTTTGATGTTAAGTGGGTAAGAAAATTATGCATTGTCAATTTATTCAAAGTGTTAGTATCTTTTGATTTAACGTGATTTAACGTTTCAAATTATGAAACATGTCACTTCCGCTTAATTGGCTTCACTCGCGTTTACGTGATTGGCTTCCCGATTACCTTGTTATCTTGGTAATTTATACCTTGTAGAAACACATCAGCCTGTATATATTATAACTCAGCACACACTAACTCAGTACTCACCCAACGAAGGGACAAAGAGCAGCTATTTAACCTTGTTACAAACATTAATGAATCCACAAAATGTTTCATATTTTCATGTTCTTTCAACTTGCCAATGCCAATCAAAGACTTCAAAAGCCTTTCATAATGTGTACGCCTTACCAAAATAGTAATACATGTGTCACAACTGATCATTTTAAATTTTAAAAGCAAGGCAAAAAGCTACTACAAACCAATAATGAATTCTCTTTGGGTATTCTCTACGATTACCAACTGATATAAGCTCCATCTACAAGCCTTCATGTGTGAGTTTCGCAATGCGTAGCGACATTAATGTGTCACTCAGACACAGGTAGGCTTACACCGTGACACTGCGGCCATTGTTTCAATGTCCCCTGATGTAACACTAGATGCCTCTCGTGTTACCCCGTACTTAATGAGGACAGACAATCAGGGGGGAGAAGGTTGCAATTGTGTTGGCTCTCTATGACGTCAATACACTTCTGTAGAAAACCCACTGAAAAGGATGAATTATCGCACCTTATGACATAGTGTGATGCTCACACCATCGCCCACTGGTTGTTAACATTGTTAAAGCAATGCTGACTCCTCGGCCACTGTTACGTTTAAACATATATATTTTTCTATTTCAACTGAAAATTGGATCGGCAAACAAGACAGCGCTTATTTTAACACATCTCCCTATATAGAAATCAAGTAACAGAGATAGTCAAGGTGTATACATAATATTTACACAAAAATACCTTGTCATAGTTACATACTTTGGGGGCACCATTTAAACAGGTGATACTAACGAAGCTTTCCCACATTGTTTACAACTTGATTTGTCCAGGTTTCAACAACTGACCTGTAATATAACTCTAATAGGTTTCTAATCACGAGAAACAAAACAATAAACATTGTGTAATTCAACCATATGTTGTTCAAAAAGGAATGAACTCTTTAGTTCCATTTCTTGCAGCTCCTGGATTTTCAATTTTCTGACCATGAAACTACCTGTTTATTTAGACGGCCAATGTTCATATTCACCAGTCTTCGCCACTGAAATAAAACTGACTTCCACTGTGAAACAAGCAGGGGTAACCAACCCATGTCTCCTTTTGCTTGAACATTAAGCGTGTACTGGCCACCTCCCTGGGGGTGTGTGCAAGCCCTTTTCTGGATTGTCGTTATAAATGAGTATTCTGTAGTTCCCAAATATTCAATTCAATTCTTTATTGTATGAAAGGAGTTACATAACATATTTTATAAAATACAAAGTCAAGGTAACAATTCACTTCGTAACAAAAAAGCATTATGTATATACAAAGCCAGTTGATGTTGTGTTATAAGATCCTTGCAAGACTGTAATGAAGACAATCTTTTAGCATTAAAATGAGATAGAGACCACTGCGGTAAGTACTTGTCTCTTAGATTTTCGTATATAGGGCAAATAAACATGAAATGGTATTCATCTTCGACAACAATGTCATAAAATGGGCATAATCGTATCGATTTCTCAATAGATGAAAATCTCCCTGTGTTAATTTTTAGATCATTCAGGCCAAGTCTAAAATGAATAAGGGTGTTACGAGAATTCCTGTACCGTAAATTTGATAAATAAGATTCTGGTTCAAGCAATGACTTGAATTGGCGATAAGTATCATATCTTGAACTTTCATAAATATCTGAATGCCATTTCTGATGAAACATGTCAATGGCACGCACGCGAAAGTACTTAATGAAAGCATTTGCATTACCAATTGTCTGGGACAGCCAAATGAAACCAAAGCCATGTGTAAAAAGCAATGTACGAATACAAGATACTGAAATCGTTATATGGCACACCACCCATAGCTTTACATTTACTGATAACAAAAGCAAGAGCCATACTGGCTGATTGTGTTACTGCATTCGCTGTGACTTTGTAGTCTAGGTGCTCATTCAACAATAAACCCAGATACTTGTATTTTTCAACGACATCCAAGAAAATATTACCACAGTTAAATATTGTGGAAGTCTTAGGAACTGATTGATTGTACAAGTGAATCACATTTGATTTTTCAGCACTGACATTCATTTTGTTGGATTTAAACCTCCCCTGATGTCAACATATTCACTTCAAATTCGAGTTGACTTTCATTTTACATTTCCGCGAATTGTTAGCATTTGTAGGACGGACAACACTCGTCACGTGACAGATGAGACACGCCAGGTCGGACGAAATATCTCCTTTAATAAATCGGGTTAGTTCAATATAGCGAGACTGTTATAAAAATAATGACGTATTCCGCCGACCGGCAGTTTTTGGAAGATGTGTGACATACTTCGTAGGAGAAAATATTGTCTGAATATCAGTTAGAATTAATTCGATAATTTAACAGAACCACTCCCCAGCTTCGTAAGCAGATCAGCATCTAGAAAACAGCATATGCAACAACACCTGGACCATATTACACATCACACGGTGAAAGCTGCACAAAATAGTATCTCGAATTAAAAGTGCGCGTCTGAGCATGCAACCCTTGCGTTTGGCTTGGTCAACATGGTGGTGATACAACTGTTACAAACCTGGAATTACAACTGTCAAGAAAAAATTGGTATATAATATCTAGACAAAAATGCGGATCGAAGATAAATATAAGAATATTGAAGTATCCTGTTATTTCATGAACTAACAATGACGTTAAAAGAAGGCATATTTCCCCAAGCTAACCTTTAACTTCCCTATACTGGAAGAAGATTATGCTCGATCTTCCCCAAGTATTTTCCCTGCCCATGGATAATATTCAGACCTCATCCGGTTCAAGCTGTATCGGTAAATTTTACATGTAACTATGCACACATGACATTTTACCAGCTGCTTTGTGGATATAACGGTACATTATTAATTAGAGCAAGACAATACAAGAATACGATAGCTTCATTAAAACACGCTGTATCATTTCCTTAAAAACATTCAGAAATTGAAGAAAATACAGATCCGATAATGCATAGCTACCGACATGGTTTAACCGTCCTTTGAGACACGAGAAGTGATTCGAGAAGTCAAGGCCGTTCATGTTCTTGTAGGGGCGGTCGGGTAGCCTAGTGGTCAAAGCGTTCGCTCGTCAGGCCGAAGACCCGGGTTCGATTCCCGACATGGGTACAATGTGTGAAGCCCATTTCTGGTGTCCCCCGCCGTGATATTGCTGGAATATTGCTAAACGCGGCGTAAAACCATACTCACTCACTCACTCATGTTCTTGTAATGACGCGTGAGAAGAAACTCAAACCAATCGTGACAAAAAGTGGAAGCGATGCAATCAAGAACCTGCCATCACGAATCACAAGGAATTTGACAGCGATGACACTTGGTGTGACTGACCATTTAATATTCCGCGGTGTGGGGGGTGTCTAAGCTTGTGTGAAGACTTACTGTCCTTGGGTTTTACACACAACAATAATTCGTTCAGTGGATATGCTGGATGTTTTGTAAAATACATGTAATGTATTTTGGTCCCTCCCCCTTCACATACCTGTGATCTTGGTTTCGAATCCCGGTTCGCCCCGATAATGTTTCTAGGTTTGTGAGCACTGTGCCCGAACTCATTGATCGCACGATGGGGTTAACGTCTAATACCTGTATTACTTCGGGCTTTCTTCCCACATGAAACCGACACGTGGTGATATAACTGAAATACCGTTCAAAGCGGCGTTAAACCAAGTTCCCTCGCACACTCATTGTACAGAAGAACTTATAAGGGCAACCGCATGAAGCCAAATTATGAAAGTTTTTGAGTACTACGATCTTCAGTATGGGCCTATGCCGGGCTTAATCGCAACTAGTTATCCTCTGGCGTTGATCGCAGTACCTTAACTATCCATGAGTATGTTGAGATATGTTGTGGAGAGGAATATAGTGTCCTAGATGTAGATCTCTCCCTGAAACCCTTTCATCACCACTCGCCCTTCTGTATCCTGCAAGATCAGTCGCCCCCTATCGATGGATGTTATGTGCAGAAAATACGACGAACCAATCAGAATGCGCCTATGACTTCAAGTACTTCGGTCAAAGAATACCTCAGTCATAATTTTTGATTTTACATATGTCTTGTATCTAAAAATATCCCCCAGATACAGTTAAATGTGTTGAATCATAATGTATAAATACCGTTAGTCCCTATGTGTTGAAATAGCATCTGGAATATATATGACATGGGGTACATATACGTGAATCATTACGTGAATTATTCTTTCAACTTTGTTTGCGGAACCCAGTCGCAAAAATGGCCACGAGAGGGGCACGAGTCGCAAATCAGCTTGTCCTGGAATAACACGAGTTGGTCACGAATGCCTGAAACCACGTCAGGATGACCTTTCGCGACCGGTGAAATGACTAACGAGAAGTCGACATAAGCCAATCAGGAAGTAGCTTTCTCGAGCTTTACGTCTCTGGCGGCTTCCATTTCAGACTACGTTTTGTGAACAAATATTTTGCCAAATATTCTCCATTTAGTATTTGAAAACTGAACAAAAGAACATTCTGGAATGTCTAATAGATGGCCAAGATTGTATGGCTATGTATGGTATTTTCCGTTCAAATATTTATCCCATATTGAAGCGAGAGATAGACGATGGGATTGACGGAATCAGTCGTACAAGGCCGTGTTGACCTTTTCGAGGTTGCATGATAAGAAAACAAATTCCGACTGGAACTTCCTGATCTAGTAAGCGACGCTCTGATTGATTGAGTGAATGGTCGTTCTGACGTGAACCGTAATGGGATGTCCTCAGACCTTTGTTTAGCGGTAGCGAGAACTAAGACCACATTTATTGATTTATATGAGATTGACCTGAGTCAGGTATGTCAGGAAGGCTATGAGATAGCAGCTTGAAGATTAACAGGGAGTATTGCACTGAATATTTTTGGATAGGTGTTCTGAATTGATACTCACTTACCTTTTTCTGAAAATAAACAAAAGGTAAAATATTAACATGAGATGTTAAATAGCACGTGTTTTATTTTATTACCACTGTTAAAAGTATCGATAGTCAAGTATGACATCTATATGATCAGTCGTTACTCCCCTATTACACAAATATGACTTAGCAGTATGATAAACACATCCACACCAAAGAAAACTTCTTGCTACATGATTCCCCCTCTCATGTACTACCAAAGATCAACTCACTGATTTGTAGCTGGTCATTAAATGTCGTTATACAGGTCAATATCTGATTGACCATTTGACTGACCATTTGACATGGGAAGACCTTCAGGGACTATTCACCTCCAGCGTTCCCCTCGATGCCGTAGTTTGCTATGTACGGCGAGGTTCTGTTTTTTCTGTTTTGTTTGATGGTTTGTTGTTTAACACCGCACTCAGCAATATTCCAGCTAAATGACAGTGGTCTGTAAATAACCCAGTGATTGAAATCATGTGCATCTATTCAGCTATTTTTGAAAACAGGTTATTTTGTGCTGAACAGAAAGTAAATAGATGTCTTTTGATGTAAAGGCAAACGCGAATGGAGTAAATGAGCAAAGGCTACGTTTAGGTTGTGTTATGTCATGTGATTGTCACGTGCACGAAACTCGTTCCAATGTGGTTGGCCGAATCGTGCCGATTGAAACACAGAAGTGGTTAAACTGCGGCAGGCCTCAAAGTTAAATGTTTTCAAGGAGCCAAATAGAATTTCAAGGAGCCAAGGCAAAATGTAAGGAGCCAAAAGTAATTACTTGTAATTTAACTGAGCTTCTGCATAACAAAACAAAAAAAATCCATTAGTTTGAATAATCAGTTTTATATCATGAACATCAACTGTTGTTGAAGCTTTTGAATTTTTCAGACAAACAAGCTTTAGAACATTGTGTCAGTAACATCATCAGACAGTTTACCAGTGCCAGTTGCAGGTTTTGGTTTATCGAACGTGTCGACAGACGACGAAACTTCCGTGTCACCTTCGCCATTCAAAGCATTATTTTTTTAGTATAGTGCGCAGGTTTTTTTAAAAAAAAAAACACAGCTGTGTAGAAGTGGGTGCGCATTATACACGAAATAATGAGTTGTGATGTTTTTTCCCCATGGAAAGACGGAGTGTGCACGTAACACCGGAAATACCATGTCAACAAATCCATACTGAAGTACGCAAATTAATCATGTAATTACACTGTCTGACTATAAAAAGGTGTTCTTTGTATATCTGGACTTATGTTTGTAACTTATTTCATTAATTTTATTCAAAATTCCTTTTAATATTGTTTTAATAAATTTCGGCGAAATCGTGTGTGAAGCGATCGGAAGATCGCACAACTCACCGTTATTAACAGAAACCACGGTCAGGTTACCGCTATTGACGCCTTGAAACGAACTTTAGTTGACAGAGAATGGATACATATATCATAAATGCCATACCTTGACTCGTTAAAAGTCATATTTGTTTTTGTTGGACGATTCTATGTCAATACGTAATTCTCGCGATCACGCGATCACATGACCGGGAGCCTTGACGGTGACTGGTCAGACTGGTTCCATGTAAAAAATAATACCCGGTAATAGCGATCAGCTGCTTCGCTTAGGGTTATTATTATTTCAAATATGTTTAGTAAAAGCTGCATCTAAATTAACAAGATATTGGAATATATTATTCCTGATTGAAAAATAGTTTCAGATACAATTTTTGCCGATCCTTGCATTAAAATCCTGTAAAGTTATATCATTGGGTGTGTCTTGACTGAATCACCGGTAGATTCCAAGAAAATGTGTGTACAGCTGATTGCTGTGTCCGGCTTAGTTTACGAAAAGATACACAAGGTAATCTTAATCCCTGGATATAAAACAATGCCTAGCAGAACAGAAAATACAACTTAAACGGTAAATCAACATGTCTGGTGATTTTTTATCTCAAATTTCGAATTTGTACTGACCAAGTTTCTCATCAACCGTTCGTTTACCGGACTTCGCTAAAGAAGTACGGTGTAATTTTTTTTCTGCGTTTGGTATTCGAATTTTTTCCCCCGAAAAATACTGAATCCGCTAGAGGGGAGTGCGCATTATACATGGGTGCACACTATACTCAAGACATTACGGTAATCACCATTTGCCGATTGACAACGTTATGTTGTTGTTTTGACTTGCGCAAATATGGAAAAATACTTCGTGTTTTTGAACGGCAAAACGACCGCCATAGCTGTCACCTGGGCGGATGTCCTACAGCGCATGCGTGGGTACTAAACTCTTAACATCGTTAGTGCATTACTTAATGACGAAAGTGCTTCCTTCATTCCAGGTATGGAGCTTCATATCGAAAGCGAAAACAGTACACATGGCCTAGCAGTGATCTAGTCGATGTTATTATGTTCTGATATCGATTTTTTTTACTGAAGTTACCGCACTTATATTAAAAACGATCTTTTTAAATATCTAATGACAAGAGATGTTTAGTCGCCAAACTTAATTAAAGACAAGGAGCCAGTTGGCGACTGACATGAAAATACCAGTCCCAAAATACAAAACTAGATCGCCATGGCGACCAATTTAGTCGCAACTTCGAGGCCTGATGCACGAGTGTCTATTTTCAAACTCTCAGGTGTGTCAAACCCGTGTTGTGAACACTGAAGATTGCGGGGATGATAAGCATATGTACGAAAAGGATCATAAAACACGTGCTCGATGTGACCGTGGGGTAGCCTCGATACGCTTCTGCGCATGCGTGTCAGTATACCGCACAACCAACTCGGTTCGTCTACATTTTGTCATTTTGTACTGGTGCACAACATAAACATATATAATATATCCCAACTGATTTTTATCCAATGGGGATAATGTAGTGTATTATATGATTTGACACTGAGTTCATGCAATCTTGTAACCAGGATGATTTCGTCTTTTTACTTGCAAGGTACATGATTATACGGATCTTAACTCTATCAAACTCATGTTACTAAAGTTATAAACGCTAAAATGGGTCAAGATAACTCCGGATGAAAGCTATGGGAAAAGGATGCGACTTCACTGCGATCCGGTGCAATGAGCTGACCTGTGTACAATTCTTGAAGATCCGGGTTAGAATAGGTCTTCAGCAACCCATGCTTGCCGTAAAAGCGACCATGCAACCTCTTTATAGGAGACTGGGCTCAAGTTTATTGGCAATTACTAAAAACGTAGATTAAACAAGTTTGTTTCGAACAGCATATTTTCTTCTTGTTAAAATTTCATAACATGTATCAATCTAGCACTTGATTAATACTAAACTGAACAGAAATAGACAGCGATGTATCTTTAGCATCTAAGGAAATAACCAATGTAAATGTCTACACGTACACTTGAAATTGGGGCCAGGCAGAGTCCCTCTTCAACGTACATCTACGTATACATAAACGAGGTTACTGTACTTGTACATGTAACTACGGTGGCCTATAAGGGACACGGAGTCTGTTTTTCAATATTTTGATATTTCACTTACATTTATCCTTTTAACCTTTTGCAAATTAACACGATTTGTCTTACAAACATGTGATAAATCATGTGTAAAGAAGATATTGAATCGCTGAAAAACGAAACGAAAATGTCAAAAACTAAAATGAAAATGTCAAAAAACACAAAACGAAAATGTCAAAAACTAAAATGAAAATACAGAAAACTATTTCCAGCGCGGTGGAAATATTATCACCGCGGTGGAAATAGTTTTCTGTGCATTCATTTTAGTTTTTGACATTTTCGTTTTGTGTTTTTGACATTTTCATTTTAGTTTTTGACATTTTCACTTCACATTTCAGCGACTCAAAAGCTACTTAAAAGTACATTTTCTATGTTTTCGGATGTTTTTTATACATGATTTATCACATATTTGTATGGCAGATTGTGTTAATTTGCAAAAGGTTAAGATAAAAGTAAGTTAAACATCAAAATATTGAAAAACAGACTCCATGACCCTTATGGGCCACCGTATGTAACGGTACTATCCGCAGTACCCCTTTAGATCGACAGGACTGCACGACGGACTAACAAACCACGCTACATGATGTCCATGTCATTTTAAGGTGCAGAGTTGCACTCCTTGTGGGCTGGGTACCTACACGTACTTGGTTATATGTTGGTTCACAACACAACGACCCTGAGGTCAACACACGGATATTATTATCATTATTTGCCTTTATCCGTTCAATCCTCGTTGACCTTAACCGGTCCTCGACAAGCTACACTTTCCTACAATGTGTACCTTGGTTGATGCATGTCAACGCTTCCTAATTGCGTGGGTCGATGCTCATGATGTCAATCACTGGAGTGTCTGGTCCAGACTCGATTATTTATAGATTGCCGTCATATAGCTGGAATATTGCTGAGTGCGGTATTAAACAACAAACAAAGCATTGAAATAACGACATGAGTGTTATTATATATAAAGATGTGTCAGTGTGGATTTTATGTGAGGATATGTGCAGAACCGCATAGCTTTTCGGGGGCAGGGGTGGTCTAGTTGTCTTAGGCGCAGAATTCTATATGTAGAGTTGCGTCCCTTGGGCACGCCAGAAATCTGTGGTCGGGGTTCCGTTTTGCCCCGATGATGTTTCTAGGTTTGTCAGCACCCGTGCTCGTGGTTGGTTGTTCACTAAAGTGGCCTATCATTTTGTTTTATTATTACTACGAACAGATTAAAATAAAAATGCAGCAAAGAGGGTTTGGGTGATCCTGGCACAGTCAGGCTGGTTAGGCTCATCATCAGCTCAGGGTCCTTGCCCCCTCTAGCAACGCAGACAGCGAATGGGATTTCTCAGGAATCGCTGCTTTGTCGAACTCCCCAACACTGCAGCCTTCTGCAATACACAGATTGTCAGAAGGGCTGTATTCCTCGCAGCAAACCCGAGTACTCTCCCCTTGTCAGACAAGAGATTAGGAGGTACAGAACCTAAGGCACAGAGATTAATGGGCAGTCGGACAACTTGGCACTTGGGATGCACGCATGATATTTCGTAAACGAGGTCCGCATGTTTGCCACAATTTTCCCGAATCTTGTCAATCACATTAGTGTCGAAAGGGAAAGAAAATTCAATGATATAAATGATTTGATTGGATTTATCAAAAAGGACAAGATCAGGTTTGTTGGCCTTGATAGATCTGAGGCTGTAAACGGGCCTAATCCAAAGAGTTTTGTATTTACCATTTTTCATGACGCCCTTTACATATTCTTGGTCGTACCATGAATGGACCTCTGTGTCAAAATCACAAGCATGGCGAAGACGGTAATAAAAGGATCGAGCCACTCTATCATGTCGCTTAAAATACCGTGTTTGTGCCAAAGGTGGGCATCCACTGACAATGTGTTGGATAGTCTCATTAAAGTCATTGCATAATCTACATTTCATATATACATTTTGATGCAAAGTCACACATTGATGGTTTCAAGTGGTATTATTATTATTATTATTAGGGCTCCAAGCCGAAAGGCTGTAGAGCCCTATTGTAATCGTTCGATTTATTATTATTAGGGCTCCAAGCCGAAAGGCTGTAGAGCCCTATTGTAATCGTTCGATTTATTATTATTTATTATTATTATTATTTATTATTCCGCCGTTTTTTGTTCCAGAGATAGCAGTTTAACCACTGGCTCGATTTTGTTCAAATTTTGTGTGTGTGTGCAAGTTGTTAGGTACCAGATACCACAAAAAACCCAAGGCCGTAGGCCCAATGGCCAAGGGCAGATAACTGAAAAACAAGTATTTTTTGAAGATATATTTCGCCTTATTGCTCCGCAACCGCTTGTCCGATTACTTTCAAACTTTACACATGTCTGCTGCTTCGGGTGCTTAACATTTTCTGTTCTTTGATCTTGGTCATTGGTCACGTGCTTTGGCAGCCATATTGGATTCAAAGTTTTTACAGGGTTTTGGGGGTACCCGTCTTCAAATCCTATCTCCTCTGAATCCAATGCATGAAATGCATCCAAACTTTCTGAGTACTGTCTCCATGCATATCACATCAAACTCTGTTAGCCGATTTGGGATATCTTTTTTAGTTGCTGCCATATTGGATTCAAGGTTTTCACAGGGTTTTTTGGGTACCTGTCTTCAAATACTATCTCCTCTGAATCCACTGCATGAAATGCTTTCAAACTTTCTGAGAATTGTCTCCACACATAACACACCAAACTCTGTTAGCCGTTTTTGGATATCTGTCTTAGTGACGGCTCTGTTTGATTTTGATTTTGATGATTTCTTTCACCGAATTTTTCCTTTATATAAAGATCACATCTTGTGAGGTTCTCCACAGAAACTATTGAAAGTTTACATGAAGTTAGTCGGGCACATGTATCTCATCTTTTGTTCTTGGCTGCATGCTAAAAGTAACACCGCTTGGTGGTAATATTGACAAAATACCGAACATATCGCTCAGAAAACCTAGGGTTATTTCCCTTTGACCGTCAAGTGTCTTTTGCAGTATGTATGCTGCCCTTGAAGATCGGGGTTAGAATTGGTCTTCGGCAACCCATGCTTGTCTTAAGAGGCGATTATCGGGATTCGAACATTGTCTGGGTGGTAAATGGGTTTAGAACATTCTGGTTGACTCTGGCACACGTCAGTTTCGTAGCGGTGATGTCCTGCAAACGGTGACTATCTTTTGCATGAGTTGGGACAAGCAAACCCTTTCAGGATTCGAACATGAGGATTCGAGGTCGGAAATGGGTTACGAACTCACTAGGACACATGCGGTGATGTCTCGCAAACGGTTCCTTACGTTTGACGGCGTTGGCACAGGCAAACCTTATGCGGATTCGAACATGCGCGACGTCTGAAATGGGCGTAGAACATCACGGGACGTTCTGGGACACGTCGGTTTCGTGGCGGCGATGTCTCGCAAGCGTTTCCTTGCTTTTGACGGCGTCGGTACAACCAAACCATCTGGGGATTCGAACACGGATGAGGTCGAAAACAGGTTCGGGTTCGGCACTTTATCCGAGCAGTGCGACAGAAAGCCGGGGTGCTGGCGAGCTCAGAAAGCTAATCCGTTTGACCGTAGCTCAATGGACAAAGGAGCTACGCTCATTCTTCTCCCGGACTATTTGACCCCCTGTCACAAAGTGCCTGCCACCCTGCCTGCCACCCTACCACCCTGCCTGTCACCCTGCCACAAGCTGCCGTACAGCAGACCTCTGAATAGCAGACCTTTGGACACATGTAACTCGAAAACTACTGGTCCGATTTCGACCAAATTTCGCGTGTAGATTGGGATTGTCCAGTTTATTATTGTCATCCTGTTGTCCTGTTGATATCTTTCGATTTATTAGGGCTCCAAGCCGAAAGGCTGTAGAGCCCTATTGTAATCGTTCGATTTATTATTATTAGGGCTCCAAGCCGAAAGGCTGTAGAGCCCTATTGTAATCGTTCGATTTATTATTATTATTATTATTATTTATTATTATTATTATTATTATTATTTATTATTCCGCCGATTTTTGTACCTGCCCTAGCAAAATAACCACCAGCTCGATTTTGTTCACATTTTGTGTGTGTTTGAAGACCGTTGGGTACTAGTGCCCGCCAAAAACCCAAGGCCGTAGGCCTAAAGGCCAAGGGCAGATAACTGAAAAACAAGAATTTTTTGAAGGTGTATTTCGCCCTATTGCTCCGCAACCGCTTATCCGATTACTTTGAAACCTTGCATGTATCTGCTGCTTCAGTTCTTTGATATTTTTTGTTCTTTGACTTTGGTCATTGATCACGTGGTTTTGCAGCTATATTGGATTCAAGGTTTTCAAAGGGTTTTTGGGGTACCTGTCTTCAAATACTATCTCCTCTGAATCCACTGCACGAAATGCTTTCAAACTTTCTGATAATTGTCTCCATACAGAACACAACAAATTAGCATAGCCGTTTTCCGATATCTTTTTTAGTTGCGGCAATATTGGATTTTGATTTTGATCATTTTTTTCACCGAAATTTTACTCTTAAGATCATAGCTTGTAAGGTTCTTAACAGAAACTATTGAAAGTTTGCATGAAGCTTTGAGACTATATGTAGCTCATTTTGTCCTGTTTTGCATACTGAAAGCACCACTGCTTGGTGTGGTATTATTTGATTTAAGTTAAAAAATCAGACTTGAGTACAAATACTGAAGGAAGCGCCTCATAAATCTACCATACACCCCCATTCACTGGCTTTGCAAGCGTTCTCCAGAGTCTTGTTCAGTATTATGTGTACTACCCTTAACGACCAGGTTAGAATTTGCCTTTTTCAACCGATGCTTGTCTCAACAGGCAACTATGCTTGTCACAGGAGGCGACTAATCGCATCGGGTGGTCAGACTCGCTGGCTTGATTGTTCATTTCTCAATTGCCAATTGCTACGGTACCTTATTTTTGACGGCGTTGTTTAAAGCAAACCATTTGCTGATTAGAATATGGTCGAGGTCGGAAATTGGTTTAGTACACTCTGAGAAACTGTGGCACACGCCAATTTGGTAGCGGTAATGTCCTGCAAACGGTGACTATCTTTTGACGGAGTTGGTACAAGCAAACTATATGCGGATTCGAACATGGTCAAAGAAACAAATGGGTTAAGAACACACTGGGACACATGTGGTGATGGCTCACAAGCAGTTCATTACATTTGACGGCGTTGGTACAACCAAACCATTTGCGGATTCGAACATGGTCAAAGTCAAACATTGGTTAAGAACAAACTGGGACACTTGTTGTGATGTCTCACAAGCGGTTCATTACATTTGATGGCGTTGGTACAAGCAAACCATATGGGGATTCGAACATGGTCGAAGTCAAACATGGGGTAAGAACACCCTAGGACATGTGTGGTGATGTATCACAAGCGGTTTATTACATTTGACGGCGTTGGTACAAGCAAACCATAAGCGGATTCGAACATGGTCGAAGTCAAACATGGGTTAAGAACACTTTAAGACACATGTGGTGATGTCTTGCAAGCAGTTCCTTACATTTGATTACATTGGTACAAACAAACCATTTGAGGATTCGAACATGGTCGAAGTTGGAAATTGGTTTAAACATCCTGGGACACCCAGGTCAATTTAGTAGTGGTGATGTCTCACAAGAGGTTCTTCACATTTGACGGCGTTGGTACAGGTAAACCCTTTGAGGATTCGAATATATGAACGAGGTGGGGAACAGGTTTAGCACTTTATCTCAGCAATGCGACTTGAACCCGGGGCCCGGACGAACGCAGAACGCTAATCCGTTTGACTGGAGCCCAACTGACAAAGAAGTTACGGCCTGTTAAAGAGTCACCAAGCCGAAAGGCTGAAGAGTCCCAGTGTTAGCGTTTGATTTAATATTATTATTATTCCGCTGATTTTTGTACCAGGGCTAGAAAAATAACCACTGGCTCGATTTTGTTCAAATTTTGTATGTGTATGAAGACCATTGGGTACTAGTGCCCGCCAAAAACCCAAGGCCGTAGGCCAAAAGGCCAAGGGCAGATAACTAAAAATCAAGACTTTTTAAAGATGTATTTCGCCCTATTGCTCCGCAACCGCTTATCCGATTACTTTGAAAACTTGCATGTATCTGCTGCTTGAGCTGCTTGACAAATTTTGTTCTTTGACCTTGGTCATTGGTCACATGGTTTGGCAACCATATTGGATTCAAGGTTTTCACAGTGTCTTTTGGGTACCTGTCTTCAAACGCAAACAACTCCGAGTCCACTGCATGAAATGCTTCCAAATTTTCGGAGAATTGTCTCCACACACAACACAGCAAACTCTAATAGCCGTTTTGGGATATCTGTTTTAGTTGCGGTTGTATTGGATTTTGATTTTGATAAAAAAAATTACCGAAATTTTGCTTTAACGATCATATCTTGTTAGCTTGTTGACAGAAACTATTGCAAGTTTACATGAAGTTAGTGTATCATATGCATCTTATTTTCTGTTCTTGGGTGCATGGAAAAAGTAACAACACTTGGTGGTAATATTTGATTAGAATTTGGGACACCCCTGGAACACGCCAATGTCCTGCAAAGGGTGACTATCTTTTGACAGAGTTGGTACAAACAAACCCTTTGAGGATTCGAACATGTTTGATGTCGGAAATGGGTCTAAAACAGTCTTAGCACACGCCAATTTCGTAGCGGCAATACCCTGCAAGTTGTGCCTACTTGTGACGGATTTGGTACAAGGAAACCCTTTAAGGATTCGAACATGGACGTTTGTGCACAGTGTAACTTGGAGCCCGCCATTGCTGCTTGCAGCTTTAATTTATTATTATTATTATTTATTATTCCGCCGTTTTTTGTTCCAGAGATAGCAGTTTAACCACTGGCTCGATTTTGTTCAAATTTTGTGTGTGTGTGCAAGTTGTTAGGTACCAGATACCACAAAAAACCCAAGGCCGTAGGCCCAATGGCCAAGGGCCGATAACTGAAAAACAAGTATTTTTTGAAGATATATTTCGCCTTATTGCTCCGCAACCGCTTGTCCGATTACTTTCAAACTTTACACATGTCTGCTGCTTCGGGTGCTTAACATTTTCTGTTCTTTGATCTTGGTCATTGGTCACGTGCTTTGGCAGCCATATTGGATTCAAAGTTTTTACAGGGTTTTGGGGGTACCCGTCTTCAAATCCTATCTCCTCTGAATCCAATGCATGAAATGCATCCAAACTTTCTGAGTACTGTCTCCATGCATATCACATCAAACTCTGTTAGCCGATTTGGGATATCTTTTTTAGTTGCTGCCATATTGGATTCAAGGTTTTCACAGGGTTTTTTGGGTACCTGTCTTCAAATACTATCTCCTCTGAATCCACTGCATGAAATGCTTTCAAACTTTCTGAGAATTGTCTCCACACATAACACACCAAACTCTGTTAGCCGTTTTTGGATATCTGTCTTAGTGACGGCTCTGTTTGATTTTGATTTTGATGATTTCTTTCACCGAATTTTTCCTTTATATAAAGATCACATCTTGTGAGGTTCTCCACAGAAACTATTGAAAGTTTACATGAAGTTAGTCGGGCACATGTATCTCATCTTTTGTTCTTGGCTGCATGCTAAAAGTAACACCGCTTGGTGGTAATATTGACAAAATACCGAACATATCGCTCAGAAAACCTAGGGTTATTTCCCTTTGACCGTCAAGTGTCTTTTGCAGTATGTATGCTGCCCTTGAAGATCGGGGTTAGAATTGGTCTTCGGCAACCCATGCTTGTCTTAAGAGGCGATTATCGGGATTCGAACATTGTCTGGGTGGTAAATGGGTTTAGAACATTCTGGTTGACTCTGGCACACGTCAGTTTCGTAGCGGTGATGTCCTGCAAACGGTGACTATCTTTTGCATGAGTTGGGACAAGCAAACCCTTTCAGGATTCGAACATGAGGATTCGAGGTCGGAAATGGGTTACGAACTCACTAGGACACATGCGGTGATGTCTCGCAAACGGTTCCTTACGTTTGACGGCGTTGGCACAGGCAAACCTTATGCGGATTCGAACATGCGCGACGTCTGAAATGGGCGTAGAACATCACGGGACGTTCTGGGACACGTCGGTTTCGTAGCGGCGATGTCTCGCAAGCGTTTCCTTGCTTTTGACGGCGTCGGTACAACCAAACCATCTGGGGATTCGAACACGGACGAGGTCGGAAACAGGTTCGGGTTCGGCACTTTATCCGAGCAGTGCGACAGAAAGCCGGGGTGCTGGCGAGCTCAGAAAGCTAATCCGTTTGACCGTAGCTCAATGGACAAAGGAGCTACGCTCATTCTTCTCCCGGACTATTTGACCCCCTGTCACAAAGTGCCTGCCACCCGGCCTGTCGGCCTGTCACCCTGCCTGCCACCCTACCACCCTGCCTGTCACCCTGCCACAAGCTGCCGTTCAGCAGACCTCTGAATAGCAGACCTTTGGACACTTGTAACTCGGAAACTACTGGTCCGATTTCGACCAAATTTCGTGTGTAGATTGGGATTGTCCAGTTTATTATTGTCATCCTGTTGTCCTGTTGATATCTTTCGATTTATTAGGGCTCCAAGCCGAAAGGCTGTAGAGCCCTATTGTAATCGTTCGATTTATTATTATTTATTAGGGCTCCAAGCCGAAAGGCTGTAGAGCCCTATTGTAATCGTTCGATTTATTAGGGCTCCAAGCCGAAAGGCTGTAGAGCCCTATTGTAATCGTTCGATTTATTATTATTATTATTATTATTATTATTATTATTATTAGGGCTCCAAGCCGAAAGGCTGTAGAGCCCTATTGTAATCGTTCGATTTATTATTATTTATTATTATTATTATTATTATTATTATTATTATTTATTATTCCGCCGTTTTTTGTTCCAGAGATAGCAGTTTAACCACTGGCTCGATTTTGTTCAAATTTTGTGTGTGTGTGCTAGTTGTTAGGTACCAGATACCACAAAAAACCCAAGGCCGTAGGCCCAATGGCCAAGGGCAGATAACTGAAAAACAAGTTTTTTTTGAAGATATATTTCGCCTTATTGCTCCGCAACCGCTCGTCCGATTACTTTCAAACTTTACACATGTCTGCTGCTTCGGGTGCTTAACATTTTCTGTTCTTTGATCTTGGTCATTGGTCACGTGCTTTGGCAGCCATATTGGATTCAAAGTTTTTACAGGGTTTTGGGGGTACCTGTCTTCAAATCCTATCTCCTCTGAATCCAATGCATGAAATGCATCCAAACTTTCTGAGTACTGTCTCCATGCATATCACATCAAACTCTGTTAGCCGATTTGGGATATCTTTTTTAGTTGCTGCCATATTGGATTCAAGGTTTTCACAGGGTTTTTTGGGTACCTGTCTTCAAATACTATCTCCTCTGAATCCACTGCATGAAATGCTTTCAAACTTTCTGAGAATTGTCTCCACACATAACACACCAAACTCTGTTAGCCGTTTTTGGATATCTGTCTTAGTGACGGCTCTGTTTGATTTTGATTTTGATGATTTCTTTCACCGAATTTTTCCTTTATATAAAGATCACATCTTGTGAGGTTCTCCACAGAAACTATTGAAAGTTTACATGAAGTTAGTCGGGCACATGTATCTCATCTTTTGTTCTTGGCTGCATGCTAAAAGTAACACCGCTTGGTGGTAATATTGACAAAATACCGAACATATCGCTCAGAAAACCTAGGGTTATTTCCCTTTGACCGTCAAGTGTCTTTTGCAGTATGTATGCTGCCCTTGAAGATCGGGGTTAGAATTGGTCTTCGGCAACCCATGCTTGTCTTAAGAGGCGATTATCGGGATTCGAACATTGTCTGGGTGGTAAATGGGTTTAGAACATTCTGGTTGACTCTGGCACACGTCAGTTTCGTAGCGGTGATGTCCTGCAAACGGTGACTATCTTTTGCATGAGTTGGGACAAGCAAACCCTTTCAGGATTCGAACATGAGGATTCGAGGTCGGAAATGGGTTACGAACTCACTAGGACACATGCGGTGATGTCTCGCAAACGGTTCCTTACGTTTGACGGCGTTGGCACAGGCAAACCTTATGCGGATTCGAACATGCGCGACGTCTGAAATGGGCGTAGAACATCACGGGACGTTCTGGGACACGTCGGTTTCGTAGCGGCGATGTCTCGCAAGCGTTTCCTTGCTTTTGACGGCGTCGGTACAACCAAACCATCTGGGGATTCGAACACGGACGAGGTCGGAAACAGGTTCGGGTTCGGCACTTTATCCGAGCAGTGCGACAGAAAGCCGGGGTGCTGGCGAGCTCAGAAAGCTAATCCGTTTGACCGTAGCTCAATGGACAAAGGAGCTACGCTCATTCTTCTCCCGGACTATTTGACCCCCTGTCACAAAGTGCCTGCCACCCGGCCTGTCGGCCTGTCACCCTGCCTGCCACCCTACCACCCTGCCTGTCACCCTGCCACAAGCTGCCGTTCAGCAGACCTCTGAATAGCAGACCTTTGGACACTTGTAACTCGGAAACTACTGGTCCGATTTCGACCAAATTTCGTGTGTAGATTGGGATTGTCCAGTTTATTATTGTCATCCTGTTGTCCTGTTGATATCTTTCGATTTATTAGGGCTCCAAGCCGAAAGGCTGTAGAGCCCTATTGTAATCGTTCGATTTATTATTATTTATTAGGGCTCCAAGCCGAAAGGCTGTAGAGCCCTATTGTAATCGTTCGATTTATTAGGGCTCCAAGCCGAAAGGCTGTAGAGCCCTATTGTAATCGTTCGATTTATTATTATTATTATTATTATTATTATTATTATTATTATTAGGGCTCCAAGCCGAAAGGCTGTAGAGCCCTATTGTAATCGTTCGATTTATTATTATTTATTATTATTATTATTATTATTATTATTATTATTTATTATTCCGCCGTTTTTTGTTCCAGAGATAGCAGTTTAACCACTGGCTCGATTTTGTTCAAATTTTGTGTGTGTGTGCTAGTTGTTAGGTACCAGATACCACAAAAAACCCAAGGCCGTAGGCCCAATGGCCAAGGGCAGATAACTGAAAAACAAGTTTTTTTTGAAGATATATTTCGCCTTATTGCTCCGCAACCGCTCGTCCGATTACTTTCAAACTTTACACATGTCTGCTGCTTCGGGTGCTTAACATTTTCTGTTCTTTGATCTTGGTCATTGGTCACGTGCTTTGGCAGCCATATTGGATTCAAAGTTTTTACAGGGTTTTGGGGGTACCTGTCTTCAAATCCTATCTCCTCTGAATCCAATGCATGAAATGCATCCAAACTTTCTGAGTACTGTCTCCATGCATATCACATCAAACTCTGTTAGCCGATTTGGGATATCTTTTTTAGTTGCTGCCATATTGGATTCAAGGTTTTCACAGGGTTTTTTGGGTACCTGTCTTCAAATACTATCTCCTCTGAATCCACTGCATGAAATGCTTTCAAACTTTCTGAGAATTGTCTCCACACATAACACACCAAACTCTGTTAGCCGTTTTTGGATATCTGTCTTAGTGACGGCTCTGTTTGATTTTGATTTTGATGATTTCTTTCACCGAATTTTTCCTTTATATAAAGATCACATCTTGTGAGGTTCTCCACAGAAACTATTGAAAGTTTACATGAAGTTAGTCGGGCACATGTATCTCATCTTTTGTTCTTGGCTGCATGCTAAAAGTAACACCGCTTGGTGGTAATATTGACAAAATACCGAACATATCGCTCAGAAAACCTAGGGTTATTTCCCTTTGACCGTCAAGTGTCTTTTGCAGTATGTATGCTGCCCTTGAAGATCGGGGTTAGAATTGGTCTTCGGCAACCCATGCTTGTCTTAAGAGGCGATTATCGGGATTCGAACATTGTCTGGGTGGTAAATGGGTTTAGAACATTCTGGTTGACTCTGGCACACGTCAGTTTCGTAGCGGTGATGTCCTGCAAACGGTGACTATCTTTTGCATGAGTTGGGACAAGCAAACCCTTTCAGGATTCGAACATGAGGATTCGAGGTCGGAAATGGGTTACGAACTCACTAGGACACATGCGGTGATGTCTCGCAAACGGTTCCTTACGTTTGACGGCGTTGGCACAGGCAAACCTTATGCGGATTCGAACATGCGCGACGTCTGAAATGGGCGTAGAACATCACGGGACGTTCTGGGACACGTCGGTTTCGTAGCGGCGATGTCTCGCAAGCGTTTCCTTGCTTTTGACGGCGTCGGTACAACCAAACCATCTGGGGATTCGAACACGGACGAGGTCGGAAACAGGTTCGGGTTCGGCACTTTATCCGAGCAGTGCGACAGAAAGCCGGGGTGCTGGCGAGCTCAGAAAGCTAATCCGTTTGACCGTAGCTCAATGGACAAAGGAGCTACGCTCATTCTTCTCCCGGACTATTTGACCCCCTGTCACAAAGTGCCTGCCACCCGGCCTGTCGGCCTGTCACCCTGCCTGCCACCCTACCACCCTGCCTGTCACCCTGCCACAAGCTGCCGTTCAGCAGACCTCTGAATAGCAGACCTTTGGACACTTGTAACTCGGAAACTACTGGTCCGATTTCGACCAAATTTCGTGTGTAGATTGGGATTGTCCAGTTTATTATTGTCATCCTGTTGTCCTGTTGATATCTTTCGATTTATTAGGGCTCCAAGCCGAAAGGCTGTAGAGCCCTATTGTAATCGTTCGATTTATTATTATTTATTAGGGCTCCAAGCCGAAAGGCTGTAGAGCCCTATTGTAATCGTTCGATTTATTAGGGCTCCAAGCCGAAAGGCTGTAGAGCCCTATTGTAATCGTTCGATTTATTATTATTATTATTATTATTATTATTATTATTATTAGGGCTCCAAGCCGAAAGGCTGTAGAGCCCTATTGTAATCGTTCGATTTATTATTATTTATTATTATTATTATTATTATTATTATTATTATTTATTATTCCGCCGTTTTTTGTTCCAGAGATAGCAGTTTAACCACTGGCTCGATTTTGTTCAAATTTTGTGTGTGTGTGCTAGTTGTTAGGTACCAGATACCACAAAAAACCCAAGGCCGTAGGCCCAATGGCCAAGGGCAGATAACTGAAAAACAAGTTTTTTTTGAAGATATATTTCGCCTTATTGCTCCGCAACCGCTCGTCCGATTACTTTCAAACTTTACACATGTCTGCTGCTTCGGGTGCTTAACATTTTCTGTTCTTTGATCTTGGTCATTGGTCACGTGCTTTGGCAGCCATATTGGATTCAAAGTTTTTACAGGGTTTTGGGGGTACCTGTCTTCAAATCCTATCTCCTCTGAATCCAATGCATGAAATGCATCCAAACTTTCTGAGTACTGTCTCCATGCATATCACATCAAACTCTGTTAGCTGATTTTGGATATCTTTTTTAGTTGCTGCCATATTGGATTCAAGGTTTTCACAGGGTTTTTGGGGTACCTGTCTTCAAATACTATCTCCTCTGAATCCACTGCATGAAATGCTTTCAAACTTTCTGAGAATTGTCTCCACACATAACACACCAAACTCTCTTAGCCGTTTTTGGATATCTGTCTTAGTGACGGCTCTGTTTGATTTTGATTTTGATGATTTCTTTCACCGATTTTTTCCTTTATATAAAGATCACATCTTGTAAGGTTCTCCACAGAAACTATTGAAAGTTTACATGAAGTTAGTCGGGCACATGTATCTCATCTTTTGTTCTTGGCTGCATGCTAAAAGTAACACCGCTTGGTGGTAATATGGACAAAATACCGAACATATCGCTCAGAAAACCTAGGGTTATTTCCCTTTGACCGTCAAGTGTCTTTTGCAGTATGTATGCTGCCCTTGAAGATCGGGGTTAGAATTGGTCTTCGGCAACCCATGCTTGTCTTAAGAGGCGATTATCGGGATTCGAACATTGTCTGGGTGGTAAATGGGTTTAGAACATTCTGGTTGACTCTGGCACACGCCAATTTCGTAGCGGTGATGTCCTGCAAACGGTGACTATCTTTTGCATGAGTTGGGACAAGCAAACCCTTTCAGGATTCGAAAATGACGATTCGAGGTCGGAAATGGGTTACGAACTCACTAGGACACATGCGGTGATGTCTCGCAAACGGTTCCTTACGTTTGACGGCGTTGGCACAGGCAAACCTTGTGCGGATTCGAACATGCGCGACGTCTGAAATGGGCGTAGAACATCACGGGACGTTCTGGGACACGTCGGTTTCGTAGCGGCGATGTCTCGCAAGCGTTTCCTTGCTTTTGACGGCGTCGGTACAACCAAACCATCTGGGGATTCGAACATGGACGAGGTCGGAAACAGGTTCGGGTTCGGCACTTTATCCGAGCAGTGCGACAGAAAGCCGGGGTGCTGGCGAGCTCGGAAAGCTAATCCGTTTGACCGTAGCTCAATGGACAAAGGAGCTACGCTCATTCTTCTCCCGGACTATTTGACCCCCTGTCACAAAGTGCCTGCCACCCGGCCTGTCGGCCTGTCACCCTGCCTGCCACCCTACCACCCTGCCTGTCACCCTGCCACAAGCTGCCGTACAGCAGACCTCTGAATAGCAGACCTTTGGACACATGTAACTCGGAAACTACTGGTCCGATTTCGACCAAATTTCGCGTGTAGATTGAGATTCTCCAGTTTATTATTGTCATCCTGTTGTCCTGTTGATATCTTTCGATTTATTAGGGCTCCAAGCCGAAAGGCTGTAGAGCCCTATTGTAATCGTTCGATTTATTAGGGCTCCAAGCCGAAAGGCTGTAGAGCCCTATTGTAATCGTTCGATTTATTATTATTATTTATTATTATTATTATTATTATTTATTATTCCGCCGATTTTTGTACCTGCCCTAGCAAAATAACCACCAGCTCGATTTTGTTCAAATTTTGTGTGTGTTTGAAGACCGTTGGGTACTAGTGCCCGCCAAAAACCCAAGGCCGTAGGCCTATGGGCCAAGGGCAGATAACTGAAAAACAAGAATTCTTTGAAGGTGTATTTTGCCCTATTGCTCTGCAACTGCTTGTCCGATTACTTTGAAACCTTGCATGTATCTGCTACTTCAGTTCTTTGATATTTTTTGTTCTTTGACTTTGGTCATTGATCACGTGGTTTGGCAGCTATATTGGATTCAAGGTTTTCACAGGGTTTTTGGGGTACCTGTCTTCAAATACTATCTCCTCTGAATCCACTGCATGAAATGATTTCAAACTCTTTGAGAATTGTCTCCATACAGAACACAACAAATTAGCATAGCCGTTTTCCGATATCTTTTTTAGTTGCGGCAATATTGGATTTTTATTTTATTCATATTTTTCACCGAAATTTTACTCTTAAGATCATAGCTTGTAAGGTTCTTAAAAGAAACTATTGAAAGTTTGCATGAAGCTTTGAGACTATATGTAGCTCATTTTGTCCTGGGTTGCATACTGAAAGCACCACTGCTTGGAGGCGACTATTATTTGATTTAAGTTAAAAAATCAGCCTTGAGTACAAATACTGAAGGAAGCGCCTCATAAATCTACTATAAACCCCCATTCACTGGCTTTGCAGATACCCTCGCGTTCTCCACAGCCTTGTTCAATATTATGTGTACTACCCTTGACGACCAGAGTTAGAATTGGCCTTTTTCAACCGATGCTTGTCTCAAGAGGCAACTATGCTTGTCACAGGAGGCGACTAATCGGATCGGGTGGTCAGACTCGCTTCAGACTTGATTCTTCATTTCTCAATTGCCAATTGCTACGGTACCTTATTTTTGACAGCGTTGTTTAAAGCAAACCATTTGCGGATTAGGATATGGTCGAGGTCGGAAATTGGTTAGTACACTTTTGGAAACTGTGGCACACGTAAATTTGGTAGCGGTAATGTCCTGCAAAACGTGACTATCTTTTGACGGAGTTGGTACAAGCAAACTATATGCGGATTCGAACATGGTCGAAGTCAAACATGGGTTAAGAACACACTGGGACACATGTGGTGATGTCTCACAAGCGGTTCATTACATTTGACGGCGTTGGTACAACCAAACCATTTGGGGATTCGAACATGGTCGAGGTCAAACATGGGTTAAGAACACACTGGGACACGTGTGGTGATGTCTCACAAGCGGTTCATTACATTTGATGGCGTTGGTACAAGCAAACCATATGCGGATTCGAACATGGTCGAAGTCAAACATGGGTTAAGAACACACTGGGACACGTGTGGTGATGTCTCACAAGCGGTTTATTACATTTGATGGCGTTGGTACAACCAAACCATTTTGGGATTCGAACATGGTCGAAGTCAAACATGGGTTAAGAACACACTGGGACACGTGTGGTGATGTCTCACAAACGGTTCATTACATTTGATGGCGTTGGTACAAGAAACCATATGCGGATTCGAACATGGTCGAAGTCAAACATGGGTTAAGAACACACTGGGACACATGGGGCGATGTCTTGCAAGGGTTCCTTACATTTGATGGCGTTGGTACAAACAAACCATTTGGGGATTCGAACATGGTCGAAGTTGGAAATTGGTTAAAACATCCTGGGACACCCAGGTCAATTTAGTAGTGGTGATGTCTCACAAGAGGTTCTTTACATTTGATGGCGTTGGTACAAGCAAACCATTTGGGGATTCGAACATGGTCGAAGTCAAACATGGGTTAAGAACACACTGGGACACATGTGGCAATGTCTCACAAGCGGTTCATTACATTTGATGGCATTGGTACAAACAAACCATTTCAGGATTCGAATATGGTCGAAGTTGGATATTGGTTAAAACATCCTGGGACACCCAGGTCAATTTAGTAGTGGTGATGTCTCACAAGAGGTTCCTTACATTTGACGGCGTTGGTACAGGTAAACCCTTTGAGGATTCGAATATATGAACGAGGTGGGAAACAGATTTAGCACTTTATCTCAGCAATGCGACAGGAACCTGGGGCCCGGACGAACGCAGAACGCTAATCCGTTTGACTGGAGCCCAACTGACAAAGAAGTTACGGCCTGTTAAAGAGTCACCAAGCCGAAAGACTGAAGAGTCCCAGTGTTAGCGTTTGATTTAATATTATTATTATTCCGCTGATATTTGTACCAGAGCTAGAAAAATAACCACTTGCTCGATTTTGTTCACATTTTGTGTGTGTATGTGGACCTTTGGGTACTAGTGCCCGCCAAAAACCCAAGGCCGTAGGCCCAAAGGCCAAGGACAGATAACTAAAAGAACAGAATATTTTGAAGATGTATTTCGCCCTATTGCTCAGCAACCGCGTATCCGATTACTTTGAAACCTTGCATGTATCTGATGCTTGAGCTGCTTGACATTTTTTGTTCTTTGACTTTGGCCATTGGTCACGTGGTTTGGCAGCCATTATGGATTCAAGATTTCCGCAGTGTTTATTGGGTACCTGTCTTTAAACGCAAAGAACTCCGAGTCCACTGCATGAAATGCTTTCAAACTTTTTGATAATTGTCTCCATACATAACACAACAAATTAGAATAGCCGTTTTCCGATATCTTTTTTAGTTGCGGCAATATTGGATTTTGATTTTGATCATTTTTTTCACCGAAATTTTACTCTTAAGATCATAGCTTGTAAGGTTCTTAAAAGAAACTATTGAAAGTTTGCATGAAGCTTTGAGACTATATGTAGCTCATTTTGTCCTGGGTTGCATACTGAAAGCAAACTTTAATAGCCGATTTTGGAATTCCTTTTTAGTTACGGCCGTATTGAATTTTGATTTTGATCATTTTTTTCAACGAAATGTTGTAAGGTTCTCCACAGAAACTATTGCAAGTTTACATGAAGTTAGTGTGCAATATGCATCTCATTTATTGTTGTTGGTTGTATGCTAAAAGTAACACCGCTTGGTGGTAATATTTGATTTATATTTGGGACACCCCTGGAACACGCCAATTTCGTAGCGGCGATTTCCGGTGACTATCTTTTGACAGAGTTGGCACAAGCCAACCTTTTATGGATTCGAACATGTTCGAGGTCGGAAATGGTTTTAGAACAGACCTGGACACCCTGGCACACGCCATTTTCCTTGCGACGATACCCTGCAAGTGGTGCCTACATTTGACGGATTGGGTTCAAGGAAACCCTTTGAGGATTCGAACATGGACGTTTGGGCACAGTGTTACTTGGAGCCCGCCATTGCTGCTTGCAGCTTTAATTATTATTTATTATTATTAGGGCTCCAAGCCGAAAGGCTGTAGAGCCCTATTGTAATCGTTCGATTTATTATTATTATTATTATTATTATTATTATTATTTATTATTATTATTATTTATTATTCCGCCGATTTTTGTACCTGCCCTAGCAAAATAACCACTAGCTCGATTTTGTTCAAATTTTGTGTGTGTTTGTAGACCATTGGGTACTAGTGCCCGCCAGAAAGCCAAGGCCGTAGGCCCAAAGGCCAAGGGCAGATAACTGAAAAACAAGTATTTTTTGACGATATATTTTGCCCTGTTGCTCCACAACCGTTTGTCCGTTTACTTTCAAACCTTGCATGTATCTACTGCTTCAGTTGCTTGATAATTTTTGTTCTTTGACTTTGGTCATTGATCACGTGGTTTGGCAGCCATATTGGATTCAAGGTTTTGCCAGGGTTTTTTGGGCACCTGTCTTCAAATACTATCTCCTCTGAATCCACTGCATGAAATGATTTCAAACTTTCTGAGAATTGTCTCCATACAGAACACAACAAATTAGCATAGCCATTTTTCGATATCTTTTGTAGTTGCGGCCATATTTGATTTTGATTTTGATCATTTTTTTCACCGAAATTTTACTTTTAAGATCATAGCTTGTAAGGTTCTTGACAGAAACTATTGAAAGTTTGCATGAAACTTTGAGACTATATGCAGCTCATTTGGTCCTGGGTTGCATACTGAAAGCACCACTGCTTGGTGTGGTATTATTCGATTTAAGTAAAAAAATCAGACTTGAGTACAAATACTGAAGGAAGCGCCTCATAAATCTACTATAAACCCCCATTCACTGGCTTTGCAGATACCCTCGCGTTCTCCACAGCCTTGTTCAATATTATGTGTACTACCCTTGACGACCAGAGTTAGAATTGGCCTTTTTCAACCTATGCTTGTCTCAAGAGGCAACTATGCTTGTCACAGGAGGCGACTAATCGAATCGGGTGGTCCGACTCGCTTCAGACTTGATTCTTCATTTCTCAATTGCCAATTGCTACGGTACCTTATTTTTGACAGCGTTGTTTAAAGCAAACCATTTGCGGATTAGGATATGGTCGAGGTCGGAAATTGGTTTAGTACACTCTGGGAAACTGTGGCACTCGTAAATTTGGTAGCGGCAATGTCCTGCAAACCGTGACTATCTTTTGACGGAGTTGGTACAAGCAAACTATATGCGGATTCGAACATGGTCGAAGTTAAACATGGGTTAAGAACACACTGGGACACATGTGGTGATGTCTCACAAGCGGTTCATTACATTTGATGGCGTTGGTACAACCAAACCATTTGGGGATTCGAACATGGTCGAGGTCAAACATGGGTTAAGAACACACTGGGACACGTGTGGTGATGTCTCACAAGCGGTTCATTACATTTGATGGCATTGGTACAACCAAACCATTTGGGGATTCGAACATGGTCGAGGTCAAACATGGGTTAAGAACACACTAGGACACGTGTGGTGATGTCTCACAAGCGGTTCATTACATTTGATGGCATTGGTACAACCAAACCATATGCGGATTCGAACATGGTCGAAGTCAAACATGGGTTAAGAACACACTGGGACACGTGTGGTGATGTCTCACAAGCGGTTTATTACATTTGATGGCGTTGGTACAACCAAACCATTTTGGGATTCGAACATGGTCGAAGTCAAACATGGGTTAAGAACACACTGGGACACATGTGGATGTCATGCAAGTGGTTCATTACATTTGATGGCATTGGTACAAACAAACCATTTGAGGATTCGAACATGGTCGAAGTTGGAAATTGGTTTAAACATCCTGGGACACCCAGGTCAATGTAGTAGTGGTGATGTCTCACAAGAGGTTCTTTACATTTGACGGTGCTGGTACAGGTAAACCCTTTGAGGATTCGAATATATGAACGAGGTGGGAAACAGGTTTTAGCACTTTATCTCAACAATGCGACAGGAACCCGGGGCCCTGAAGAACGCAGAACGATAATCCATTTGACTTGAGCCCAACTGACAAAGAAGTTACGGCCTGTTAAAGAGTCACCAAGCCGAAAGGCTGAAGAGTCCCAGTGTTAGCGTTTGATTTAATATTATTATTATTCCGCCGATTTTTGTACCAGAGCTAGAAAAATAACCACTGACTCGATTATGTTTACATTTTGTGTGTGTATGTGGACCGGTGGGTACTGGTGCCCGCCCAAATCCCCAGGCCGTAGGCCCAAAGGCCAAGGGCAGATAACTAAAAGAAGAGAATATTTTGAAGATGTATTTCGCCCTATTGCTCCACAACCGCTTATCCGATTACGTTGAAACCTAGCATGTATCTGCTGCTTAAGCTGCTTGACATTTTTTGTTCTTTGACTTTGGTCATTGGTCACATGGTTTGGCAGCCATATTGGATTCAAGGTTTTTACAGTGTTTTTAGGGTACCTGTCTTCAAATGCAAACAACTTTGAGTCCACTGCATGAAATGCTTTCAAACTTTCTGATAATTGTCTCCATACATAACGCATCAAACTTTAATAGCCGATTTTGGATATCTTTTTTAGTTACGGTCGTATCGAATTTTGATTTTGATCATATTTTTCAACGAAATTGTGCTTTGAAGATCATATCTTGTAAGGTTCTCCACAGAAACTATTGCAAGTTTACATGAAGTTAGTGTGCCATATGCATCTCATTTATTGTTATTGGTTGTATGCTAAAAGTAACACCGCTTGGTGGTAATATTTGATCAATACTTTGGACACCCCTGGAACACGGCAATTTCGTAGCGGCGATTTCCGGTGACATCTTTTGACAGAGTTGGTACATGCAAACCCTTTATGGATTCGAACATGTTCGAGATCAGGAATGGTTATAGAACAGACCTGGACGCTCTGGCACACACCAATTTCCTTGCGACAATACCCTGCAAGTGGTGCCTACATTTGACGGAGTTGGTTCAAGGAAACCCTTTGAGGATTCGAACATGGACGTTTGGGCACAGTGTTACTTGGAGCCCGCCATTGCTGCTTGCAGCTTTAATTATTATTATTAGGGCTCCAAGCCGAAAGGCTGTAGAGCCCTATTGTAATCGTTCGATTTATTATTATTTATTATTATTATTATTATTATTATTATTATTATTTATTATTCCGCCGTTTTTTGTTCCAGAGATAGCAGTTTAACCACTGGCTCGATTTTGTTCAAATTTTGTGTGTGTGTGCAAGTTGTTAGGTACCAGATACCACAAAAAACCCAAGGCCGTAGGCCCAATGGCCAAGGGCAGATAACTGAAAAACAAGTATTTTTTGAAGATATATTTCGCCTTATTGCTCCGCAACCGCTCGTCCGATTACTTTCAAACTTTACACATGTCTGCTGCTTTGGGTGCTTAACATTTTCTGTTCTTTGATCTTGGTCATTGGTCACGTGCTTTGGCAGCCATATTGGAGTCAAAGTTTTTACAGGGTTTTGGGGGTACCCGTCTTCAAATCCTATCTCCTCTGAATCCAATGCATGAAATGCATCCAAACTTTCTGAGTACTGTCTCCATGCATATCACATCAAACTCTGTTAGCCGATTTGGGATATCTTTTTTAGTTGCTGCCATATTGGATTCAAGGTTTTCACAGGGTTTTTTGGGTACCTGTCTTCAAATACTATCTCCTCTGAATCCACTGCATGAAATGCTTTCAAACTTTCTGAGAATTGTCTCCACACATAACACACCAAACTCTGTTAGCCGTTTTTGGATATCTGTCTTAGTGACGGCTCTGTTTGATTTTGATTTTGATGATTTCTTTCACCGAATTTTTCCTTTATATAAAGATCACATCTTGTGAGGTTCTCCACAGAAACTATTGAAAGTTTACATGAAGTTAGTCGGGCACATGTATCTCATCTTTTGTTCTTGGCTGCATGCTAAAAGTAACACCGCTTGGTGGTAATATGGACAAAATGCCGAACATATCGCTCAGAAAACCTAGGGTTATTTCCCTTTGACCGTCAAGTGTCTTTTGCAGTATGTATGCTGCCCTTGAAGATCGGGGTTAGAATTGGTCTTCGGCAACCCATGCTTGTCTTAAGAGGCGATTATCGGGATTCGAACATTGTCTGGGTGGTAAATGGGTTTGGAACATTCTGGTTGACTCTGGCACACGCCAATTTCGTAGCGGTGATGTCCTGCAAACGGTGACTATCTTTTGCATGAGTTGGGACAAGCAAACCCTTTCAGGATTCGAACATGAGGATTCGAGGTCGGAAATGGGTTACGAACTCACTAGGACACATGCGGTAATGTCTCGCAAACGGTTCCTTACGTTTGACGGCGTTGGCACAGGCAAACCTTCTGCGGATTCGAACATGCGCGACGTCTGAAATGGGCGTAGAACATCACGGGACGTTCTGGGACACGTCGGTTTCGTGGCGGCGATGTCTCGCAAGCGTTTCCTTGCTTTTGACGGCGTCGGTACAACCAAACCATCTGGGGATTCGAACACGGATGAGGTCGAAAACAGGTTCGGGTTCGGCACTTTATCCGAGCAGTGCGACAGAAAGCCGGGGTGCTGGCGAGCTCAGAAAGCTAATCCGTTTGACCGTAGCTCAATGGACAAAGGAGCTACGCTCATTCTTCTCCCGGACTATTTGACCCCCTGTCACAAAGTGCCTGCCACCCTGCCTGCCACCCTACCACCCTGCCTGTCACCCTGCCACAAGCTGCCGTACAGCAGACCTCTGAATAGCAGACCTTTGGACACATGTAACTCGAAAACTACTGGTCCGATTTCGACCAAATTTCGCGTGTAGATTGGGATTGTCCAGTTTATTATTGTCATCCTGTTGTCCTGTTGATATCTTTCGATTTATTAGGGCTCCAAGCCGAAAGGCTGTAGAGCCCTATTGTAATCGTTCGATTTATTATTATTAGGGCTCCAAGCCGAAAGGCTGTAGAGCCCTATTGTAATCGTTCGATTTATTATTATTATTATTATTATTTATTATTATTATTATTATTATTATTTATTATTCCGCCGATTTTTGTACCTGCCCTAGCAAAATAACCACCAGCTCGATTTTGTTCACATTTTGTGTGTGTTTGAAGACCGTTGGGTACTAGTGCCCGCCAAAAACCCAAGGCCGTAGGCCTAAAGGCCAAGGGCAGATAACTGAAAAACAAGAATTTTTTGAAGGTGTATTTCGCCCTATTGCTCCGCAACCGCTTATCCGATTACTTTGAAACCTTGCATGTATCTGCTGCTTCAGTTCTTTGATATTTTTTGTTCTTTGACTTTGGTCATTGATCACGTGGTTTTGCAGCTATATTGGATTCAAGGTTTTCAAAGGGTTTTTGGGGTACCTGTCTTCAAATACTATCTCCTCTGAATCCACTGCACGAAATGCTTTCAAACTTTCTGATAATTGTCTCCATACAGAACACAACAAATTAGCATAGCCGTTTTCCGATATCTTTTTTAGTTGCGGCAATATTGGATTTTGATTTTGATCATTTTTTTCACCGAAATTTTACTCTTAAGATCATAGCTTGTAAGGTTCTTAACAGAAACTATTGAAAGTTTGCATGAAGCTTTGAGACTATATGTAGCTCATTTTGTCCTGTTTTGCATACTGAAAGCACCACTGCTTGGTGTGGTATTATTTGATTTAAGTTAAAAAATCAGACTTGAGTACAAATACTGAAGGAAGCGCCTCATAAATCTACCATACACCCCCATTCACTGGCTTTGCAAGCGTTCTCCAGAGTCTTGTTCAGTATTATGTGTACTACCCTTAACGACCAGGTTAGAATTTGCCTTTTTCAACCGATGCTTGTCTCAACAGGCAACTATGCTTGTCACAGGAGGCGACTAATCGCATCGGGTGGTCAGACTCGCTGGCTTGATTGTTCATTTCTCAATTGCCAATTGCTACGGTACCTTATTTTTGACGGCGTTGTTTAAAGCAAACCATTTGCTGATTAGAATATGGTCGAGGTCGGAAATTGGTTTAGTACACTCTGAGAAACTGTGGCACACGCCAATTTGGTAGCGGTAATGTCCTGCAAACGGTGACTATCTTTTGACGGAGTTGGTACAAGCAAACTATATGCGGATTCGAACATGGTCAAAGAAACAAATGGGTTAAGAACACACTGGGACACATGTGGTGATGGCTCACAAGCAGTTCATTACATTTGACGGCGTTGGTACAACCAAACCATTTGCGGATTCGAACATGGTCAAAGTCAAACATTGGTTAAGAACAAACTGGGACACTTGTTGTGATGTCTCACAAGCGGTTCATTACATTTGATGGCGTTGGTACAAGCAAACCATATGGGGATTCGAACATGGTCGAAGTCAAACATGGGGTAAGAACACCCTAGGACATGTGTGGTGATGTATCACAAGCGGTTTATTACATTTGACGGCGTTGGTACAAGCAAACCATAAGCGGATTCGAACATGGTCGAAGTCAAACATGGGTTAAGAACACTTTAAGACACATGTGGTGATGTCTTGCAAGCAGTTCCTTACATTTGATTACATTGGTACAAACAAACCATTTGAGGATTCGAACATGGTCGAAGTTGGAAATTGGTTTAAACATCCTGGGACACCCAGGTCAATTTAGTAGTGGTGATGTCTCACAAGAGGTTCTTCACATTTGACGGCGTTGGTACAGGTAAACCCTTTGAGGATTCGAATATATGAACGAGGTGGGGAACAGGTTTAGCACTTTATCTCAGCAATGCGACTTGAACCCGGGGCCCGGACGAACGCAGAACGCTAATCCGTTTGACTGGAGCCCAACTGACAAAGAAGTTACGGCCTGTTAAAGAGTCACCAAGCCGAAAGGCTGAAGAGTCCCAGTGTTAGCGTTTGATTTAATATTATTATTATTCCGCTGATTTTTGTACCAGGGCTAGAAAAATAACCACTGGCTCGATTTTGTTCAAATTTTGTATGTGTATGAAGACCATTGGGTACTAGTGCCCGCCAAAAACCCAAGGCCGTAGGCCAAAAGGCCAAGGGCAGATAACTAAAAATCAAGACTTTTTAAAGATGTATTTCGCCCTATTGCTCCGCAACCGCTTATCCGATTACTTTGAAAACTTGCATGTATCTGCTGCTTGAGCTGCTTGACAAATTTTGTTCTTTGACCTTGGTCATTGGTCACATGGTTTGGCAACCATATTGGATTCAAGGTTTTCACAGTGTCTTTTGGGTACCTGTCTTCAAACGCAAACAACTCCGAGTCCACTGCATGAAATGCTTCCAAATTTTCGGAGAATTGTCTCCACACACAACACAGCAAACTCTAATAGCCGTTTTGGGATATCTGTTTTAGTTGCGGTTGTATTGGATTTTGATTTTGATAAAAAAAATTACCGAAATTTTGCTTTAACGATCATATCTTGTTAGCTTGTTGACAGAAACTATTGCAAGTTTACATGAAGTTAGTGTATCATATGCATCTTATTTTCTGTTCTTGGGTGCATGGAAAAAGTAACAACACTTGGTGGTAATATTTGATTAGAATTTGGGACACCCCTGGAACACGCCAATGTCCTGCAAAGGGTGACTATCTTTTGACAGAGTTGGTACAAACAAACCCTTTGAGGATTCGAACATGTTTGATGTCGGAAATGGGTCTAAAACAGTCTTAGCACACGCCAATTTCGTAGCGGCAATACCCTGCAAGTTGTGCCTACTTGTGACGGATTTGGTACAAGGAAACCCTTTAAGGATTCGAACATGGACGTTTGTGCACAGTGTAACTTGGAGCCCGCCATTGCTGCTTGCAGCTTTAATTTATTATTATTATTATTTATTATTCCGCCGTTTTTTGTTCCAGAGATAGCAGTTTAACCACTGGCTCGATTTTGTTCAAATTTTGTGTGTGTGTGCAAGTTGTTAGGTACCAGATACCACAAAAAACCCAAGGCCGTAGGCCCAATGGCCAAGGGCCGATAACTGAAAAACAAGTATTTTTTGAAGATATATTTCGCCTTATTGCTCCGCAACCGCTTGTCCGATTACTTTCAAACTTTACACATGTCTGCTGCTTCGGGTGCTTAACATTTTCTGTTCTTTGATCTTGGTCATTGGTCACGTGCTTTGGCAGCCATATTGGATTCAAAGTTTTTACAGGGTTTTGGGGGTACCCGTCTTCAAATCCTATCTCCTCTGAATCCAATGCATGAAATGCATCCAAACTTTCTGAGTACTGTCTCCATGCATATCACATCAAACTCTGTTAGCCGATTTGGGATATCTTTTTTAGTTGCTGCCATATTGGATTCAAGGTTTTCACAGGGTTTTTTGGGTACCTGTCTTCAAATACTATCTCCTCTGAATCCACTGCATGAAATGCTTTCAAACTTTCTGAGAATTGTCTCCACACATAACACACCAAACTCTGTTAGCCGTTTTTGGATATCTGTCTTAGTGACGGCTCTGTTTGATTTTGATTTTGATGATTTCTTTCACCGAATTTTTCCTTTATATAAAGATCACATCTTGTGAGGTTCTCCACAGAAACTATTGAAAGTTTACATGAAGTTAGTCGGGCACATGTATCTCATCTTTTGTTCTTGGCTGCATGCTAAAAGTAACACCGCTTGGTGGTAATATTGACAAAATACCGAACATATCGCTCAGAAAACCTAGGGTTATTTCCCTTTGACCGTCAAGTGTCTTTTGCAGTATGTATGCTGCCCTTGAAGATCGGGGTTAGAATTGGTCTTCGGCAACCCATGCTTGTCTTAAGAGGCGATTATCGGGATTCGAACATTGTCTGGGTGGTAAATGGGTTTAGAACATTCTGGTTGACTCTGGCACACGTCAGTTTCGTAGCGGTGATGTCCTGCAAACGGTGACTATCTTTTGCATGAGTTGGGACAAGCAAACCCTTTCAGGATTCGAACATGAGGATTCGAGGTCGGAAATGGGTTACGAACTCACTAGGACACATGCGGTGATGTCTCGCAAACGGTTCCTTACGTTTGACGGCGTTGGCACAGGCAAACCTTATGCGGATTCGAACATGCGCGACGTCTGAAATGGGCGTAGAACATCACGGGACGTTCTGGGACACGTCGGTTTCGTAGCGGCGATGTCTCGCAAGCGTTTCCTTGCTTTTGACGGCGTCGGTACAACCAAACCATCTGGGGATTCGAACACGGACGAGGTCGGAAACAGGTTCGGGTTCGGCACTTTATCCGAGCAGTGCGACAGAAAGCCGGGGTGCTGGCGAGCTCAGAAAGCTAATCCGTTTGACCGTAGCTCAATGGACAAAGGAGCTACGCTCATTCTTCTCCCGGACTATTTGACCCCCTGTCACAAAGTGCCTGCCACCCGGCCTGTCGGCCTGTCACCCTGCCTGCCACCCTACCACCCTGCCTGTCACCCTGCCACAAGCTGCCGTTCAGCAGACCTCTGAATAGCAGACCTTTGGACACTTGTAACTCGGAAACTACTGGTCCGATTTCGACCAAATTTCGTGTGTAGATTGGGATTGTCCAGTTTATTATTGTCATCCTGTTGTCCTGTTGATATCTTTCGATTTATTAGGGCTCCAAGCCGAAAGGCTGTAGAGCCCTATTGTAATCGTTCGATTTATTATTATTTATTAGGGCTCCAAGCCGAAAGGCTGTAGAGCCCTATTGTAATCGTTCGATTTATTAGGGCTCCAAGCCGAAAGGCTGTAGAGCCCTATTGTAATCGTTCGATTTATTATTATTATTATTATTATTATTATTATTATTATTAGGGCTCCAAGCCGAAAGGCTGTAGAGCCCTATTGTAATCGTTCGATTTATTATTATTTATTATTATTATTATTATTATTATTATTATTATTTATTATTCCGCCGTTTTTTGTTCCAGAGATAGCAGTTTAACCACTGGCTCGATTTTGTTCAAATTTTGTGTGTGTGTGCTAGTTGTTAGGTACCAGATACCACAAAAAACCCAAGGCCGTAGGCCCAATGGCCAAGGGCAGATAACTGAAAAACAAGTTTTTTTTGAAGATATATTTCGCCTTATTGCTCCGCAACCGCTCGTCCGATTACTTTCAAACTTTACACATGTCTGCTGCTTCGGGTGCTTAACATTTTCTGTTCTTTGATCTTGGTCATTGGTCACGTGCTTTGGCAGCCATATTGGATTCAAAGTTTTTACAGGGTTTTGGGGGTACCTGTCTTCAAATCCTATCTCCTCTGAATCCAATGCATGAAATGCATCCAAACTTTCTGAGTACTGTCTCCATGCATATCACATCAAACTCTGTTAGCCGATTTGGGATATCTTTTTTAGTTGCTGCCATATTGGATTCAAGGTTTTCACAGGGTTTTTTGGGTACCTGTCTTCAAATACTATCTCCTCTGAATCCACTGCATGAAATGCTTTCAAACTTTCTGAGAATTGTCTCCACACATAACACACCAAACTCTGTTAGCCGTTTTTGGATATCTGTCTTAGTGACGGCTCTGTTTGATTTTGATTTTGATGATTTCTTTCACCGAATTTTTCCTTTATATAAAGATCACATCTTGTGAGGTTCTCCACAGAAACTATTGAAAGTTTACATGAAGTTAGTCGGGCACATGTATCTCATCTTTTGTTCTTGGCTGCATGCTAAAAGTAACACCGCTTGGTGGTAATATTGACAAAATACCGAACATATCGCTCAGAAAACCTAGGGTTATTTCCCTTTGACCGTCAAGTGTCTTTTGCAGTATGTATGCTGCCCTTGAAGATCGGGGTTAGAATTGGTCTTCGGCAACCCATGCTTGTCTTAAGAGGCGATTATCGGGATTCGAACATTGTCTGGGTGGTAAATGGGTTTAGAACATTCTGGTTGACTCTGGCACACGTCAGTTTCGTAGCGGTGATGTCCTGCAAACGGTGACTATCTTTTGCATGAGTTGGGACAAGCAAACCCTTTCAGGATTCGAACATGAGGATTCGAGGTCGGAAATGGGTTACGAACTCACTAGGACACATGCGGTGATGTCTCGCAAACGGTTCCTTACGTTTGACGGCGTTGGCACAGGCAAACCTTATGCGGATTCGAACATGCGCGACGTCTGAAATGGGCGTAGAACATCACGGGACGTTCTGGGACACGTCGGTTTCGTAGCGGCGATGTCTCGCAAGCGTTTCCTTGCTTTTGACGGCGTCGGTACAACCAAACCATCTGGGGATTCGAACACGGACGAGGTCGGAAACAGGTTCGGGTTCGGCACTTTATCCGAGCAGTGCGACAGAAAGCCGGGGTGCTGGCGAGCTCAGAAAGCTAATCCGTTTGACCGTAGCTCAATGGACAAAGGAGCTACGCTCATTCTTCTCCCGGACTATTTGACCCCCTGTCACAAAGTGCCTGCCACCCGGCCTGTCGGCCTGTCACCCTGCCTGCCACCCTACCACCCTGCCTGTCACCCTGCCACAAGCTGCCGTTCAGCAGACCTCTGAATAGCAGACCTTTGGACACTTGTAACTCGGAAACTACTGGTCCGATTTCGACCAAATTTCGTGTGTAGATTGGGATTGTCCAGTTTATTATTGTCATCCTGTTGTCCTGTTGATATCTTTCGATTTATTAGGGCTCCAAGCCGAAAGGCTGTAGAGCCCTATTGTAATCGTTCGATTTATTATTATTTATTAGGGCTCCAAGCCGAAAGGCTGTAGAGCCCTATTGTAATCGTTCGATTTATTAGGGCTCCAAGCCGAAAGGCTGTAGAGCCCTATTGTAATCGTTCGATTTATTATTATTATTATTATTATTATTATTATTATTATTAGGGCTCCAAGCCGAAAGGCTGTAGAGCCCTATTGTAATCGTTCGATTTATTATTATTTATTATTATTATTATTATTATTATTATTATTATTTATTATTCCGCCGTTTTTTGTTCCAGAGATAGCAGTTTAACCACTGGCTCGATTTTGTTCAAATTTTGTGTGTGTGTGCTAGTTGTTAGGTACCAGATACCACAAAAAACCCAAGGCCGTAGGCCCAATGGCCAAGGGCAGATAACTGAAAAACAAGTTTTTTTTGAAGATATATTTCGCCTTATTGCTCCGCAACCGCTCGTCCGATTACTTTCAAACTTTACACATGTCTGCTGCTTCGGGTGCTTAACATTTTCTGTTCTTTGATCTTGGTCATTGGTCACGTGCTTTGGCAGCCATATTGGATTCAAAGTTTTTACAGGGTTTTGGGGGTACCTGTCTTCAAATCCTATCTCCTCTGAATCCAATGCATGAAATGCATCCAAACTTTCTGAGTACTGTCTCCATGCATATCACATCAAACTCTGTTAGCCGATTTGGGATATCTTTTTTAGTTGCTGCCATATTGGATTCAAGGTTTTCACAGGGTTTTTTGGGTACCTGTCTTCAAATACTATCTCCTCTGAATCCACTGCATGAAATGCTTTCAAACTTTCTGAGAATTGTCTCCACACATAACACACCAAACTCTGTTAGCCGTTTTTGGATATCTGTCTTAGTGACGGCTCTGTTTGATTTTGATTTTGATGATTTCTTTCACCGAATTTTTCCTTTATATAAAGATCACATCTTGTGAGGTTCTCCACAGAAACTATTGAAAGTTTACATGAAGTTAGTCGGGCACATGTATCTCATCTTTTGTTCTTGGCTGCATGCTAAAAGTAACACCGCTTGGTGGTAATATTGACAAAATACCGAACATATCGCTCAGAAAACCTAGGGTTATTTCCCTTTGACCGTCAAGTGTCTTTTGCAGTATGTATGCTGCCCTTGAAGATCGGGGTTAGAATTGGTCTTCGGCAACCCATGCTTGTCTTAAGAGGCGATTATCGGGATTCGAACATTGTCTGGGTGGTAAATGGGTTTAGAACATTCTGGTTGACTCTGGCACACGTCAGTTTCGTAGCGGTGATGTCCTGCAAACGGTGACTATCTTTTGCATGAGTTGGGACAAGCAAACCCTTTCAGGATTCGAACATGAGGATTCGAGGTCGGAAATGGGTTACGAACTCACTAGGACACATGCGGTGATGTCTCGCAAACGGTTCCTTACGTTTGACGGCGTTGGCACAGGCAAACCTTATGCGGATTCGAACATGCGCGACGTCTGAAATGGGCGTAGAACATCACGGGACGTTCTGGGACACGTCGGTTTCGTAGCGGCGATGTCTCGCAAGCGTTTCCTTGCTTTTGACGGCGTCGGTACAACCAAACCATCTGGGGATTCGAACACGGACGAGGTCGGAAACAGGTTCGGGTTCGGCACTTTATCCGAGCAGTGCGACAGAAAGCCGGGGTGCTGGCGAGCTCAGAAAGCTAATCCGTTTGACCGTAGCTCAATGGACAAAGGAGCTACGCTCATTCTTCTCCCGGACTATTTGACCCCCTGTCACAAAGTGCCTGCCACCCGGCCTGTCGGCCTGTCACCCTGCCTGCCACCCTACCACCCTGCCTGTCACCCTGCCACAAGCTGCCGTTCAGCAGACCTCTGAATAGCAGACCTTTGGACACTTGTAACTCGGAAACTACTGGTCCGATTTCGACCAAATTTCGTGTGTAGATTGGGATTGTCCAGTTTATTATTGTCATCCTGTTGTCCTGTTGATATCTTTCGATTTATTAGGGCTCCAAGCCGAAAGGCTGTAGAGCCCTATTGTAATCGTTCGATTTATTATTATTTATTAGGGCTCCAAGCCGAAAGGCTGTAGAGCCCTATTGTAATCGTTCGATTTATTAGGGCTCCAAGCCGAAAGGCTGTAGAGCCCTATTGTAATCGTTCGATTTATTATTATTATTATTATTATTATTATTATTATTATTAGGGCTCCAAGCCGAAAGGCTGTAGAGCCCTATTGTAATCGTTCGATTTATTATTATTTATTATTATTATTATTATTATTATTATTATTATTTATTATTCCGCCGTTTTTTGTTCCAGAGATAGCAGTTTAACCACTGGCTCGATTTTGTTCAAATTTTGTGTGTGTGTGCTAGTTGTTAGGTACCAGATACCACAAAAAACCCAAGGCCGTAGGCCCAATGGCCAAGGGCAGATAACTGAAAAACAAGTTTTTTTTGAAGATATATTTCGCCTTATTGCTCCGCAACCGCTCGTCCGATTACTTTCAAACTTTACACATGTCTGCTGCTTCGGGTGCTTAACATTTTCTGTTCTTTGATCTTGGTCATTGGTCACGTGCTTTGGCAGCCATATTGGATTCAAAGTTTTTACAGGGTTTTGGGGGTACCTGTCTTCAAATCCTATCTCCTCTGAATCCAATGCATGAAATGCATCCAAACTTTCTGAGTACTGTCTCCATGCATATCACATCAAACTCTGTTAGCCGATTTGGGATATCTTTTTTAGTTGCTGCCATATTGGATTCAAGGTTTTCACAGGGTTTTTTGGGTACCTGTCTTCAAATACTATCTCCTCTGAATCCACTGCATGAAATGCTTTCAAACTTTCTGAGAATTGTCTCCACACATAACACACCAAACTCTGTTAGCCGTTTTTGGATATCTGTCTTAGTGACGGCTCTGTTTGATTTTGATTTTGATGATTTCTTTCACCGAATTTTTCCTTTATATAAAGATCACATCTTGTGAGGTTCTCCACAGAAACTATTGAAAGTTTACATGAAGTTAGTCGGGCACATGTATCTCATCTTTTGTTCTTGGCTGCATGCTAAAAGTAACACCGCTTGGTGGTAATATTGACAAAATACCGAACATATCGCTCAGAAAACCTAGGGTTATTTCCCTTTGACCGTCAAGTGTCTTTTGCAGTATGTATGCTGCCCTTGAAGATCGGGGTTAGAATTGGTCTTCGGCAACCCATGCTTGTCTTAAGAGGCGATTATCGGGATTCGAACATTGTCTGGGTGGTAAATGGGTTTAGAACATTCTGGTTGACTCTGGCACACGTCAGTTTCGTAGCGGTGATGTCCTGCAAACGGTGACTATCTTTTGCATGAGTTGGGACAAGCAAACCCTTTCAGGATTCGAACATGAGGATTCGAGGTCGGAAATGGGTTACGAACTCACTAGGACACATGCGGTGATGTCTCGCAAACGGTTCCTTACGTTTGACGGCGTTGGCACAGGCAAACCTTATGCGGATTCGAACATGCGCGACGTCTGAAATGGGCGTAGAACATCACGGGACGTTCTGGGACACGTCGGTTTCGTAGCGGCGATGTCTCGCAAGCGTTTCCTTGCTTTTGACGGCGTCGGTACAACCAAACCATCTGGGGATTCGAACACGGACGAGGTCGGAAACAGGTTCGGGTTCGGCACTTTATCCGAGCAGTGCGACAGAAAGCCGGGGTGCTGGCGAGCTCAGAAAGCTAATCCGTTTGACCGTAGCTCAATGGACAAAGGAGCTACGCTCATTCTTCTCCCGGACTATTTGACCCCCTGTCACAAAGTGCCTGCCACCCGGCCTGTCGGCCTGTCACCCTGCCTGCCACCCTACCACCCTGCCTGTCACCCTGCCACAAGCTGCCGTTCAGCAGACCTCTGAATAGCAGACCTTTGGACACTTGTAACTCGGAAACTACTGGTCCGATTTCGACCAAATTTCGTGTGTAGATTGGGATTGTCCAGTTTATTATTGTCATCCTGTTGTCCTGTTGATATCTTTCGATTTATTAGGGCTCCAAGCCGAAAGGCTGTAGAGCCCTATTGTAATCGTTCGATTTATTATTATTTATTAGGGCTCCAAGCCGAAAGGCTGTAGAGCCCTATTGTAATCGTTCGATTTATTAGGGCTCCAAGCCGAAAGGCTGTAGAGCCCTATTGTAATCGTTCGATTTATTATTATTATTATTATTATTATTATTATTATTATTAGGGCTCCAAGCCGAAAGGCTGTAGAGCCCTATTGTAATCGTTCGATTTATTATTATTTATTATTATTATTATTATTATTATTATTATTATTTATTATTCCGCCGTTTTTTGTTCCAGAGATAGCAGTTTAACCACTGGCTCGATTTTGTTCAAATTTTGTGTGTGTGTGCTAGTTGTTAGGTACCAGATACCACAAAAAACCCAAGGCCGTAGGCCCAATGGCCAAGGGCAGATAACTGAAAAACAAGTTTTTTTTGAAGATATATTTCGCCTTATTGCTCCGCAACCGCTCGTCCGATTACTTTCAAACTTTACACATGTCTGCTGCTTCGGGTGCTTAACATTTTCTGTTCTTTGATCTTGGTCATTGGTCACGTGCTTTGGCAGCCATATTGGATTCAAAGTTTTTACAGGGTTTTGGGGGTACCTGTCTTCAAATCCTATCTCCTCTGAATCCAATGCATGAAATGCATCCAAACTTTCTGAGTACTGTCTCCATGCATATCACATCAAACTCTGTTAGCCGATTTGGGATATCTTTTTTAGTTGCTGCCATATTGGATTCAAGGTTTTCACAGGGTTTTTTGGGTACCTGTCTTCAAATACTATCTCCTCTGAATCCACTGCATGAAATGCTTTCAAACTTTCTGAGAATTGTCTCCACACATAACACACCAAACTCTGTTAGCCGTTTTTGGATATCTGTCTTAGTGACGGCTCTGTTTGATTTTGATTTTGATGATTTCTTTCACCGAATTTTTCCTTTATATAAAGATCACATCTTGTGAGGTTCTCCACAGAAACTATTGAAAGTTTACATGAAGTTAGTCGGGCACATGTATCTCATCTTTTGTTCTTGGCTGCATGCTAAAAGTAACACCGCTTGGTGGTAATATTGACAAAATACCGAACATATCGCTCAGAAAACCTAGGGTTATTTCCCTTTGACCGTCAAGTGTCTTTTGCAGTATGTATGCTGCCCTTGAAGATCGGGGTTAGAATTGGTCTTCGGCAACCCATGCTTGTCTTAAGAGGCGATTATCGGGATTCGAACATTGTCTGGGTGGTAAATGGGTTTAGAACATTCTGGTTGACTCTGGCACACGTCAGTTTCGTAGCGGTGATGTCCTGCAAACGGTGACTATCTTTTGCATGAGTTGGGACAAGCAAACCCTTTCAGGATTCGAACATGAGGATTCGAGGTCGGAAATGGGTTACGAACTCACTAGGACACATGCGGTGATGTCTCGCAAACGGTTCCTTACGTTTGACGGCGTTGGCACAGGCAAACCTTATGCGGATTCGAACATGCGCGACGTCTGAAATGGGCGTAGAACATCACGGGACGTTCTGGGACACGTCGGTTTCGTAGCGGCGATGTCTCGCAAGCGTTTCCTTGCTTTTGACGGCGTCGGTACAACCAAACCATCTGGGGATTCGAACACGGACGAGGTCGGAAACAGGTTCGGGTTCGGCACTTTATCCGAGCAGTGCGACAGAAAGCCGGGGTGCTGGCGAGCTCAGAAAGCTAATCCGTTTGACCGTAGCTCAATGGACAAAGGAGCTACGCTCATTCTTCTCCCGGACTATTTGACCCCCTGTCACAAAGTGCCTGCCACCCGGCCTGTCGGCCTGTCACCCTGCCTGCCACCCTACCACCCTGCCTGTCACCCTGCCACAAGCTGCCGTTCAGCAGACCTCTGAATAGCAGACCTTTGGACACTTGTAACTCGGAAACTACTGGTCCGATTTCGACCAAATTTCGTGTGTAGATTGGGATTGTCCAGTTTATTATTGTCATCCTGTTGTCCTGTTGATATCTTTCGATTTATTAGGGCTCCAAGCCGAAAGGCTGTAGAGCCCTATTGTAATCGTTCGATTTATTATTATTTATTAGGGCTCCAAGCCGAAAGGCTGTAGAGCCCTATTGTAATCGTTCGATTTATTAGGGCTCCAAGCCGAAAGGCTGTAGAGCCCTATTGTAATCGTTCGATTTATTATTATTATTATTATTATTATTATTATTATTATTAGGGCTCCAAGCCGAAAGGCTGTAGAGCCCTATTGTAATCGTTCGATTTATTATTATTTATTATTATTATTATTATTATTATTATTATTATTTATTATTCCGCCGTTTTTTGTTCCAGAGATAGCAGTTTAACCACTGGCTCGATTTTGTTCAAATTTTGTGTGTGTGTGCTAGTTGTTAGGTACCAGATACCACAAAAAACCCAAGGCCGTAGGCCCAATGGCCAAGGGCAGATAACTGAAAAACAAGTTTTTTTTGAAGATATATTTCGCCTTATTGCTCCGCAACCGCTCGTCCGATTACTTTCAAACTTTACACATGTCTGCTGCTTCGGGTGCTTAACATTTTCTGTTCTTTGATCTTGGTCATTGGTCACGTGCTTTGGCAGCCATATTGGATTCAAAGTTTTTACAGGGTTTTGGGGGTACCTGTCTTCAAATCCTATCTCCTCTGAATCCAATGCATGAAATGCATCCAAACTTTCTGAGTACTGTCTCCATGCATATCACATCAAACTCTGTTAGCCGATTTGGGATATCTTTTTTAGTTGCTGCCATATTGGATTCAAGGTTTTCACAGGGTTTTTTGGGTACCTGTCTTCAAATACTATCTCCTCTGAATCCACTGCATGAAATGCTTTCAAACTTTCTGAGAATTGTCTCCACACATAACACACCAAACTCTGTTAGCCGTTTTTGGATATCTGTCTTAGTGACGGCTCTGTTTGATTTTGATTTTGATGATTTCTTTCACCGAATTTTTCCTTTATATAAAGATCACATCTTGTGAGGTTCTCCACAGAAACTATTGAAAGTTTACATGAAGTTAGTCGGGCACATGTATCTCATCTTTTGTTCTTGGCTGCATGCTAAAAGTAACACCGCTTGGTGGTAATATTGACAAAATACCGAACATATCGCTCAGAAAACCTAGGGTTATTTCCCTTTGACCGTCAAGTGTCTTTTGCAGTATGTATGCTGCCCTTGAAGATCGGGGTTAGAATTGGTCTTCGGCAACCCATGCTTGTCTTAAGAGGCGATTATCGGGATTCGAACATTGTCTGGGTGGTAAATGGGTTTAGAACATTCTGGTTGACTCTGGCACACGTCAGTTTCGTAGCGGTGATGTCCTGCAAACGGTGACTATCTTTTGCATGAGTTGGGACAAGCAAACCCTTTCAGGATTCGAACATGAGGATTCGAGGTCGGAAATGGGTTACGAACTCACTAGGACACATGCGGTGATGTCTCGCAAACGGTTCCTTACGTTTGACGGCGTTGGCACAGGCAAACCTTATGCGGATTCGAACATGCGCGACGTCTGAAATGGGCGTAGAACATCACGGGACGTTCTGGGACACGTCGGTTTCGTAGCGGCGATGTCTCGCAAGCGTTTCCTTGCTTTTGACGGCGTCGGTACAACCAAACCATCTGGGGATTCGAACACGGACGAGGTCGGAAACAGGTTCGGGTTCGGCACTTTATCCGAGCAGTGCGACAGAAAGCCGGGGTGCTGGCGAGCTCAGAAAGCTAATCCGTTTGACCGTAGCTCAATGGACAAAGGAGCTACGCTCATTCTTCTCCCGGACTATTTGACCCCCTGTCACAAAGTGCCTGCCACCCGGCCTGTCGGCCTGTCACCCTGCCTGCCACCCTACCACCCTGCCTGTCACCCTGCCACAAGCTGCCGTTCAGCAGACCTCTGAATAGCAGACCTTTGGACACTTGTAACTCGGAAACTACTGGTCCGATTTCGACCAAATTTCGTGTGTAGATTGGGATTGTCCAGTTTATTATTGTCATCCTGTTGTCCTGTTGATATCTTTCGATTTATTAGGGCTCCAAGCCGAAAGGCTGTAGAGCCCTATTGTAATCGTTCGATTTATTATTATTTATTAGGGCTCCAAGCCGAAAGGCTGTAGAGCCCTATTGTAATCGTTCGATTTATTAGGGCTCCAAGCCGAAAGGCTGTAGAGCCCTATTGTAATCGTTCGATTTATTATTATTATTATTATTATTATTATTATTATTATTAGGGCTCCAAGCCGAAAGGCTGTAGAGCCCTATTGTAATCGTTCGATTTATTATTATTTATTATTATTATTATTATTATTATTATTATTATTTATTATTCCGCCGTTTTTTGTTCCAGAGATAGCAGTTTAACCACTGGCTCGATTTTGTTCAAATTTTGTGTGTGTGTGCTAGTTGTTAGGTACCAGATACCACAAAAAACCCAAGGCCGTAGGCCCAATGGCCAAGGGCAGATAACTGAAAAACAAGTTTTTTTTGAAGATATATTTCGCCTTATTGCTCCGCAACCGCTCGTCCGATTACTTTCAAACTTTACACATGTCTGCTGCTTCGGGTGCTTAACATTTTCTGTTCTTTGATCTTGGTCATTGGTCACGTGCTTTGGCAGCCATATTGGATTCAAAGTTTTTACAGGGTTTTGGGGGTACCTGTCTTCAAATCCTATCTCCTCTGAATCCAATGCATGAAATGCATCCAAACTTTCTGAGTACTGTCTCCATGCATATCACATCAAACTCTGTTAGCCGATTTGGGATATCTTTTTTAGTTGCTGCCATATTGGATTCAAGGTTTTCACAGGGTTTTTTGGGTACCTGTCTTCAAATACTATCTCCTCTGAATCCACTGCATGAAATGCTTTCAAACTTTCTGAGAATTGTCTCCACACATAACACACCAAACTCTGTTAGCCGTTTTTGGATATCTGTCTTAGTGACGGCTCTGTTTGATTTTGATTTTGATGATTTCTTTCACCGAATTTTTCCTTTATATAAAGATCACATCTTGTGAGGTTCTCCACAGAAACTATTGAAAGTTTACATGAAGTTAGTCGGGCACATGTATCTCATCTTTTGTTCTTGGCTGCATGCTAAAAGTAACACCGCTTGGTGGTAATATTGACAAAATACCGAACATATCGCTCAGAAAACCTAGGGTTATTTCCCTTTGACCGTCAAGTGTCTTTTGCAGTATGTATGCTGCCCTTGAAGATCGGGGTTAGAATTGGTCTTCGGCAACCCATGCTTGTCTTAAGAGGCGATTATCGGGATTCGAACATTGTCTGGGTGGTAAATGGGTTTAGAACATTCTGGTTGACTCTGGCACACGTCAGTTTCGTAGCGGTGATGTCCTGCAAACGGTGACTATCTTTTGCATGAGTTGGGACAAGCAAACCCTTTCAGGATTCGAACATGAGGATTCGAGGTCGGAAATGGGTTACGAACTCACTAGGACACATGCGGTGATGTCTCGCAAACGGTTCCTTACGTTTGACGGCGTTGGCACAGGCAAACCTTATGCGGATTCGAACATGCGCGACGTCTGAAATGGGCGTAGAACATCACGGGACGTTCTGGGACACGTCGGTTTCGTAGCGGCGATGTCTCGCAAGCGTTTCCTTGCTTTTGACGGCGTCGGTACAACCAAACCATCTGGGGATTCGAACACGGACGAGGTCGGAAACAGGTTCGGGTTCGGCACTTTATCCGAGCAGTGCGACAGAAAGCCGGGGTGCTGGCGAGCTCAGAAAGCTAATCCGTTTGACCGTAGCTCAATGGACAAAGGAGCTACGCTCATTCTTCTCCCGGACTATTTGACCCCCTGTCACAAAGTGCCTGCCACCCGGCCTGTCGGCCTGTCACCCTGCCTGCCACCCTACCACCCTGCCTGTCACCCTGCCACAAGCTGCCGTTCAGCAGACCTCTGAATAGCAGACCTTTGGACACTTGTAACTCGGAAACTACTGGTCCGATTTCGACCAAATTTCGTGTGTAGATTGGGATTGTCCAGTTTATTATTGTCATCCTGTTGTCCTGTTGATATCTTTCGATTTATTAGGGCTCCAAGCCGAAAGGCTGTAGAGCCCTATTGTAATCGTTCGATTTATTATTATTTATTAGGGCTCCAAGCCGAAAGGCTGTAGAGCCCTATTGTAATCGTTCGATTTATTAGGGCTCCAAGCCGAAAGGCTGTAGAGCCCTATTGTAATCGTTCGATTTATTATTATTATTATTATTATTATTATTATTATTATTATTAGGGCTCCAAGCCGAAAGGCTGTAGAGCCCTATTGTAATCGTTCGATTTATTATTATTTATTATTATTATTATTATTATTATTATTATTATTTATTATTCCGCCGTTTTTTGTTCCAGAGATAGCAGTTTAACCACTGGCTCGATTTTGTTCAAATTTTGTGTGTGTGTGCTAGTTGTTAGGTACCAGATACCACAAAAAACCCAAGGCCGTAGGCCCAATGGCCAAGGGCAGATAACTGAAAAACAAGTTTTTTTTGAAGATATATTTCGCCTTATTGCTCCGCAACCGCTCGTCCGATTACTTTCAAACTTTACACATGTCTGCTGCTTCGGGTGCTTAACATTTTCTGTTCTTTGATCTTGGTCATTGGTCACGTGCTTTGGCAGCCATATTGGATTCAAAGTTTTTACAGGGTTTTGGGGGTACCTGTCTTCAAATCCTATCTCCTCTGAATCCAATGCATGAAATGCATCCAAACTTTCTGAGTACTGTCTCCATGCATATCACATCAAACTCTGTTAGCCGATTTGGGATATCTTTTTTAGTTGCTGCCATATTGGATTCAAGGTTTTCACAGGGTTTTTTGGGTACCTGTCTTCAAATACTATCTCCTCTGAATCCACTGCATGAAATGCTTTCAAACTTTCTGAGAATTGTCTCCACACATAACACACCAAACTCTGTTAGCCGTTTTTGGATATCTGTCTTAGTGACGGCTCTGTTTGATTTTGATTTTGATGATTTCTTTCACCGAATTTTTCCTTTATATAAAGATCACATCTTGTGAGGTTCTCCACAGAAACTATTGAAAGTTTACATGAAGTTAGTCGGGCACATGTATCTCATCTTTTGTTCTTGGCTGCATGCTAAAAGTAACACCGCTTGGTGGTAATATTGACAAAATACCGAACATATCGCTCAGAAAACCTAGGGTTATTTCCCTTTGACCGTCAAGTGTCTTTTGCAGTATGTATGCTGCCCTTGAAGATCGGGGTTAGAATTGGTCTTCGGCAACCCATGCTTGTCTTAAGAGGCGATTATCGGGATTCGAACATTGTCTGGGTGGTAAATGGGTTTAGAACATTCTGGTTGACTCTGGCACACGTCAGTTTCGTAGCGGTGATGTCCTGCAAACGGTGACTATCTTTTGCATGAGTTGGGACAAGCAAACCCTTTCAGGATTCGAACATGAGGATTCGAGGTCGGAAATGGGTTACGAACTCACTAGGACACATGCGGTGATGTCTCGCAAACGGTTCCTTACGTTTGACGGCGTTGGCACAGGCAAACCTTATGCGGATTCGAACATGCGCGACGTCTGAAATGGGCGTAGAACATCACGGGACGTTCTGGGACACGTCGGTTTCGTAGCGGCGATGTCTCGCAAGCGTTTCCTTGCTTTTGACGGCGTCGGTACAACCAAACCATCTGGGGATTCGAACACGGACGAGGTCGGAAACAGGTTCGGGTTCGGCACTTTATCCGAGCAGTGCGACAGAAAGCCGGGGTGCTGGCGAGCTCAGAAAGCTAATCCGTTTGACCGTAGCTCAATGGACAAAGGAGCTACGCTCATTCTTCTCCCGGACTATTTGACCCCCTGTCACAAAGTGCCTGCCACCCGGCCTGTCGGCCTGTCACCCTGCCTGCCACCCTACCACCCTGCCTGTCACCCTGCCACAAGCTGCCGTTCAGCAGACCTCTGAATAGCAGACCTTTGGACACTTGTAACTCGGAAACTACTGGTCCGATTTCGACCAAATTTCGTGTGTAGATTGGGATTGTCCAGTTTATTATTGTCATCCTGTTGTCCTGTTGATATCTTTCGATTTATTAGGGCTCCAAGCCGAAAGGCTGTAGAGCCCTATTGTAATCGTTCGATTTATTATTATTTATTAGGGCTCCAAGCCGAAAGGCTGTAGAGCCCTATTGTAATCGTTCGATTTATTAGGGCTCCAAGCCGAAAGGCTGTAGAGCCCTATTGTAATCGTTCGATTTATTATTATTATTATTATTATTATTATTATTATTATTAGGGCTCCAAGCCGAAAGGCTGTAGAGCCCTATTGTAATCGTTCGATTTATTATTATTTATTATTATTATTATTATTATTATTATTATTATTTATTATTCCGCCGTTTTTTGTTCCAGAGATAGCAGTTTAACCACTGGCTCGATTTTGTTCAAATTTTGTGTGTGTGTGCTAGTTGTTAGGTACCAGATACCACAAAAAACCCAAGGCCGTAGGCCCAATGGCCAAGGGCAGATAACTGAAAAACAAGTTTTTTTTGAAGATATATTTCGCCTTATTGCTCCGCAACCGCTCGTCCGATTACTTTCAAACTTTACACATGTCTGCTGCTTCGGGTGCTTAACATTTTCTGTTCTTTGATCTTGGTCATTGGTCACGTGCTTTGGCAGCCATATTGGATTCAAAGTTTTTACAGGGTTTTGGGGGTACCTGTCTTCAAATCCTATCTCCTCTGAATCCAATGCATGAAATGCATCCAAACTTTCTGAGTACTGTCTCCATGCATATCACATCAAACTCTGTTAGCTGATTTTGGATATCTTTTTTAGTTGCTGCCATATTGGATTCAAGGTTTTCACAGGGTTTTTGGGGTACCTGTCTTCAAATACTATCTCCTCTGAATCCACTGCATGAAATGCTTTCAAACTTTCTGAGAATTGTCTCCACACATAACACACCAAACTCTCTTAGCCGTTTTTGGATATCTGTCTTAGTGACGGCTCTGTTTGATTTTGATTTTGATGATTTCTTTCACCGATTTTTTCCTTTATATAAAGATCACATCTTGTAAGGTTCTCCACAGAAACTATTGAAAGTTTACATGAAGTTAGTCGGGCACATGTATCTCATCTTTTGTTCTTGGCTGCATGCTAAAAGTAACACCGCTTGGTGGTAATATGGACAAAATACCGAACATATCGCTCAGAAAACCTAGGGTTATTTCCCTTTGACCGTCAAGTGTCTTTTGCAGTATGTATGCTGCCCTTGAAGATCGGGGTTAGAATTGGTCTTCGGCAACCCATGCTTGTCTTAAGAGGCGATTATCGGGATTCGAACATTGTCTGGGTGGTAAATGGGTTTAGAACATTCTGGTTGACTCTGGCACACGCCAATTTCGTAGCGGTGATGTCCTGCAAACGGTGACTATCTTTTGCATGAGTTGGGACAAGCAAACCCTTTCAGGATTCGAAAATGACGATTCGAGGTCGGAAATGGGTTACGAACTCACTAGGACACATGCGGTGATGTCTCGCAAACGGTTCCTTACGTTTGACGGCGTTGGCACAGGCAAACCTTGTGCGGATTCGAACATGCGCGACGTCTGAAATGGGCGTAGAACATCACGGGACGTTCTGGGACACGTCGGTTTCGTAGCGGCGATGTCTCGCAAGCGTTTCCTTGCTTTTGACGGCGTCGGTACAACCAAACCATCTGGGGATTCGAACATGGACGAGGTCGGAAACAGGTTCGGGTTCGGCACTTTATCCGAGCAGTGCGACAGAAAGCCGGGGTGCTGGCGAGCTCGGAAAGCTAATCCGTTTGACCGTAGCTCAATGGACAAAGGAGCTACGCTCATTCTTCTCCCGGACTATTTGACCCCCTGTCACAAAGTGCCTGCCACCCGGCCTGTCGGCCTGTCACCCTGCCTGCCACCCTACCACCCTGCCTGTCACCCTGCCACAAGCTGCCGTACAGCAGACCTCTGAATAGCAGACCTTTGGACACATGTAACTCGGAAACTACTGGTCCGATTTCGACCAAATTTCGCGTGTAGATTGAGATTCTCCAGTTTATTATTGTCATCCTGTTGTCCTGTTGATATCTTTCGATTTATTAGGGCTCCAAGCCGAAAGGCTGTAGAGCCCTATTGTAATCGTTCGATTTATTAGGGCTCCAAGCCGAAAGGCTGTAGAGCCCTATTGTAATCGTTCGATTTATTATTATTATTTATTATTATTATTATTATTATTTATTATTCCGCCGATTTTTGTACCTGCCCTAGCAAAATAACCACCAGCTCGATTTTGTTCAAATTTTGTGTGTGTTTGAAGACCGTTGGGTACTAGTGCCCGCCAAAAACCCAAGGCCGTAGGCCTATGGGCCAAGGGCAGATAACTGAAAAACAAGAATTCTTTGAAGGTGTATTTTGCCCTATTGCTCTGCAACTGCTTGTCCGATTACTTTGAAACCTTGCATGTATCTGCTACTTCAGTTCTTTGATATTTTTTGTTCTTTGACTTTGGTCATTGATCACGTGGTTTGGCAGCTATATTGGATTCAAGGTTTTCACAGGGTTTTTGGGGTACCTGTCTTCAAATACTATCTCCTCTGAATCCACTGCATGAAATGATTTCAAACTCTTTGAGAATTGTCTCCATACAGAACACAACAAATTAGCATAGCCGTTTTCCGATATCTTTTTTAGTTGCGGCAATATTGGATTTTTATTTTATTCATATTTTTCACCGAAATTTTACTCTTAAGATCATAGCTTGTAAGGTTCTTAAAAGAAACTATTGAAAGTTTGCATGAAGCTTTGAGACTATATGTAGCTCATTTTGTCCTGGGTTGCATACTGAAAGCACCACTGCTTGGAGGCGACTATTATTTGATTTAAGTTAAAAAATCAGCCTTGAGTACAAATACTGAAGGAAGCGCCTCATAAATCTACTATAAACCCCCATTCACTGGCTTTGCAGATACCCTCGCGTTCTCCACAGCCTTGTTCAATATTATGTGTACTACCCTTGACGACCAGAGTTAGAATTGGCCTTTTTCAACCGATGCTTGTCTCAAGAGGCAACTATGCTTGTCACAGGAGGCGACTAATCGGATCGGGTGGTCAGACTCGCTTCAGACTTGATTCTTCATTTCTCAATTGCCAATTGCTACGGTACCTTATTTTTGACAGCGTTGTTTAAAGCAAACCATTTGCGGATTAGGATATGGTCGAGGTCGGAAATTGGTTAGTACACTTTTGGAAACTGTGGCACACGTAAATTTGGTAGCGGTAATGTCCTGCAAAACGTGACTATCTTTTGACGGAGTTGGTACAAGCAAACTATATGCGGATTCGAACATGGTCGAAGTCAAACATGGGTTAAGAACACACTGGGACACATGTGGTGATGTCTCACAAGCGGTTCATTACATTTGACGGCGTTGGTACAACCAAACCATTTGGGGATTCGAACATGGTCGAGGTCAAACATGGGTTAAGAACACACTGGGACACGTGTGGTGATGTCTCACAAGCGGTTCATTACATTTGATGGCGTTGGTACAAGCAAACCATATGCGGATTCGAACATGGTCGAAGTCAAACATGGGTTAAGAACACACTGGGACACGTGTGGTGATGTCTCACAAGCGGTTTATTACATTTGATGGCGTTGGTACAACCAAACCATTTTGGGATTCGAACATGGTCGAAGTCAAACATGGGTTAAGAACACACTGGGACACGTGTGGTGATGTCTCACAAACGGTTCATTACATTTGATGGCGTTGGTACAAGAAACCATATGCGGATTCGAACATGGTCGAAGTCAAACATGGGTTAAGAACACACTGGGACACATGGGGCGATGTCTTGCAAGGGTTCCTTACATTTGATGGCGTTGGTACAAACAAACCATTTGGGGATTCGAACATGGTCGAAGTTGGAAATTGGTTAAAACATCCTGGGACACCCAGGTCAATTTAGTAGTGGTGATGTCTCACAAGAGGTTCTTTACATTTGATGGCGTTGGTACAAGCAAACCATTTGGGGATTCGAACATGGTCGAAGTCAAACATGGGTTAAGAACACACTGGGACACATGTGGCAATGTCTCACAAGCGGTTCATTACATTTGATGGCATTGGTACAAACAAACCATTTCAGGATTCGAATATGGTCGAAGTTGGATATTGGTTAAAACATCCTGGGACACCCAGGTCAATTTAGTAGTGGTGATGTCTCACAAGAGGTTCCTTACATTTGACGGCGTTGGTACAGGTAAACCCTTTGAGGATTCGAATATATGAACGAGGTGGGAAACAGATTTAGCACTTTATCTCAGCAATGCGACAGGAACCTGGGGCCCGGACGAACGCAGAACGCTAATCCGTTTGACTGGAGCCCAACTGACAAAGAAGTTACGGCCTGTTAAAGAGTCACCAAGCCGAAAGACTGAAGAGTCCCAGTGTTAGCGTTTGATTTAATATTATTATTATTCCGCTGATATTTGTACCAGAGCTAGAAAAATAACCACTTGCTCGATTTTGTTCACATTTTGTGTGTGTATGTGGACCTTTGGGTACTAGTGCCCGCCAAAAACCCAAGGCCGTAGGCCCAAAGGCCAAGGACAGATAACTAAAAGAACAGAATATTTTGAAGATGTATTTCGCCCTATTGCTCAGCAACCGCGTATCCGATTACTTTGAAACCTTGCATGTATCTGATGCTTGAGCTGCTTGACATTTTTTGTTCTTTGACTTTGGCCATTGGTCACGTGGTTTGGCAGCCATTATGGATTCAAGATTTCCGCAGTGTTTATTGGGTACCTGTCTTTAAACGCAAAGAACTCCGAGTCCACTGCATGAAATGCTTTCAAACTTTTTGATAATTGTCTCCATACATAACACAACAAATTAGAATAGCCGTTTTCCGATATCTTTTTTAGTTGCGGCAATATTGGATTTTGATTTTGATCATTTTTTTCACCGAAATTTTACTCTTAAGATCATAGCTTGTAAGGTTCTTAAAAGAAACTATTGAAAGTTTGCATGAAGCTTTGAGACTATATGTAGCTCATTTTGTCCTGGGTTGCATACTGAAAGCAAACTTTAATAGCCGATTTTGGAATTCCTTTTTAGTTACGGCCGTATTGAATTTTGATTTTGATCATTTTTTTCAACGAAATGTTGTAAGGTTCTCCACAGAAACTATTGCAAGTTTACATGAAGTTAGTGTGCAATATGCATCTCATTTATTGTTGTTGGTTGTATGCTAAAAGTAACACCGCTTGGTGGTAATATTTGATTTATATTTGGGACACCCCTGGAACACGCCAATTTCGTAGCGGCGATTTCCGGTGACTATCTTTTGACAGAGTTGGCACAAGCCAACCTTTTATGGATTCGAACATGTTCGAGGTCGGAAATGGTTTTAGAACAGACCTGGACACCCTGGCACACGCCATTTTCCTTGCGACGATACCCTGCAAGTGGTGCCTACATTTGACGGATTGGGTTCAAGGAAACCCTTTGAGGATTCGAACATGGACGTTTGGGCACAGTGTTACTTGGAGCCCGCCATTGCTGCTTGCAGCTTTAATTATTATTTATTATTATTAGGGCTCCAAGCCGAAAGGCTGTAGAGCCCTATTGTAATCGTTCGATTTATTATTATTATTATTATTATTATTATTATTATTTATTATTATTATTATTTATTATTCCGCCGATTTTTGTACCTGCCCTAGCAAAATAACCACTAGCTCGATTTTGTTCAAATTTTGTGTGTGTTTGTAGACCATTGGGTACTAGTGCCCGCCAGAAAGCCAAGGCCGTAGGCCCAAAGGCCAAGGGCAGATAACTGAAAAACAAGTATTTTTTGACGATATATTTTGCCCTGTTGCTCCACAACCGTTTGTCCGTTTACTTTCAAACCTTGCATGTATCTACTGCTTCAGTTGCTTGATAATTTTTGTTCTTTGACTTTGGTCATTGATCACGTGGTTTGGCAGCCATATTGGATTCAAGGTTTTGCCAGGGTTTTTTGGGCACCTGTCTTCAAATACTATCTCCTCTGAATCCACTGCATGAAATGATTTCAAACTTTCTGAGAATTGTCTCCATACAGAACACAACAAATTAGCATAGCCATTTTTCGATATCTTTTGTAGTTGCGGCCATATTTGATTTTGATTTTGATCATTTTTTTCACCGAAATTTTACTTTTAAGATCATAGCTTGTAAGGTTCTTGACAGAAACTATTGAAAGTTTGCATGAAACTTTGAGACTATATGCAGCTCATTTGGTCCTGGGTTGCATACTGAAAGCACCACTGCTTGGTGTGGTATTATTCGATTTAAGTAAAAAAATCAGACTTGAGTACAAATACTGAAGGAAGCGCCTCATAAATCTACTATAAACCCCCATTCACTGGCTTTGCAGATACCCTCGCGTTCTCCACAGCCTTGTTCAATATTATGTGTACTACCCTTGACGACCAGAGTTAGAATTGGCCTTTTTCAACCTATGCTTGTCTCAAGAGGCAACTATGCTTGTCACAGGAGGCGACTAATCGAATCGGGTGGTCCGACTCGCTTCAGACTTGATTCTTCATTTCTCAATTGCCAATTGCTACGGTACCTTATTTTTGACAGCGTTGTTTAAAGCAAACCATTTGCGGATTAGGATATGGTCGAGGTCGGAAATTGGTTTAGTACACTCTGGGAAACTGTGGCACTCGTAAATTTGGTAGCGGCAATGTCCTGCAAACCGTGACTATCTTTTGACGGAGTTGGTACAAGCAAACTATATGCGGATTCGAACATGGTCGAAGTTAAACATGGGTTAAGAACACACTGGGACACATGTGGTGATGTCTCACAAGCGGTTCATTACATTTGATGGCGTTGGTACAACCAAACCATTTGGGGATTCGAACATGGTCGAGGTCAAACATGGGTTAAGAACACACTGGGACACGTGTGGTGATGTCTCACAAGCGGTTCATTACATTTGATGGCATTGGTACAACCAAACCATTTGGGGATTCGAACATGGTCGAGGTCAAACATGGGTTAAGAACACACTAGGACACGTGTGGTGATGTCTCACAAGCGGTTCATTACATTTGATGGCATTGGTACAACCAAACCATATGCGGATTCGAACATGGTCGAAGTCAAACATGGGTTAAGAACACACTGGGACACGTGTGGTGATGTCTCACAAGCGGTTTATTACATTTGATGGCGTTGGTACAACCAAACCATTTTGGGATTCGAACATGGTCGAAGTCAAACATGGGTTAAGAACACACTGGGACACATGTGGATGTCATGCAAGTGGTTCATTACATTTGATGGCATTGGTACAAACAAACCATTTGAGGATTCGAACATGGTCGAAGTTGGAAATTGGTTTAAACATCCTGGGACACCCAGGTCAATGTAGTAGTGGTGATGTCTCACAAGAGGTTCTTTACATTTGACGGTGCTGGTACAGGTAAACCCTTTGAGGATTCGAATATATGAACGAGGTGGGAAACAGGTTTTAGCACTTTATCTCAACAATGCGACAGGAACCCGGGGCCCTGAAGAACGCAGAACGATAATCCATTTGACTTGAGCCCAACTGACAAAGAAGTTACGGCCTGTTAAAGAGTCACCAAGCCGAAAGGCTGAAGAGTCCCAGTGTTAGCGTTTGATTTAATATTATTATTATTCCGCCGATTTTTGTACCAGAGCTAGAAAAATAACCACTGACTCGATTATGTTTACATTTTGTGTGTGTATGTGGACCGGTGGGTACTGGTGCCCGCCCAAATCCCCAGGCCGTAGGCCCAAAGGCCAAGGGCAGATAACTAAAAGAAGAGAATATTTTGAAGATGTATTTCGCCCTATTGCTCCACAACCGCTTATCCGATTACGTTGAAACCTAGCATGTATCTGCTGCTTAAGCTGCTTGACATTTTTTGTTCTTTGACTTTGGTCATTGGTCACATGGTTTGGCAGCCATATTGGATTCAAGGTTTTTACAGTGTTTTTAGGGTACCTGTCTTCAAATGCAAACAACTTTGAGTCCACTGCATGAAATGCTTTCAAACTTTCTGATAATTGTCTCCATACATAACGCATCAAACTTTAATAGCCGATTTTGGATATCTTTTTTAGTTACGGTCGTATCGAATTTTGATTTTGATCATATTTTTCAACGAAATTGTGCTTTGAAGATCATATCTTGTAAGGTTCTCCACAGAAACTATTGCAAGTTTACATGAAGTTAGTGTGCCATATGCATCTCATTTATTGTTATTGGTTGTATGCTAAAAGTAACACCGCTTGGTGGTAATATTTGATCAATACTTTGGACACCCCTGGAACACGGCAATTTCGTAGCGGCGATTTCCGGTGACATCTTTTGACAGAGTTGGTACATGCAAACCCTTTATGGATTCGAACATGTTCGAGATCAGGAATGGTTATAGAACAGACCTGGACGCTCTGGCACACACCAATTTCCTTGCGACAATACCCTGCAAGTGGTGCCTACATTTGACGGAGTTGGTTCAAGGAAACCCTTTGAGGATTCGAACATGGACGTTTGGGCACAGTGTTACTTGGAGCCCGCCATTGCTGCTTGCAGCTTTAATTATTATTATTAGGGCTCCAAGCCGAAAGGCTGTAGAGCCCTATTGTAATCGTTCGATTTATTATTATTTATTATTATTATTATTATTATTATTATTATTATTTATTATTCCGCCGTTTTTTGTTCCAGAGATAGCAGTTTAACCACTGGCTCGATTTTGTTCAAATTTTGTGTGTGTGTGCAAGTTGTTAGGTACCAGATACCACAAAAAACCCAAGGCCGTAGGCCCAATGGCCAAGGGCAGATAACTGAAAAACAAGTATTTTTTGAAGATATATTTCGCCTTATTGCTCCGCAACCGCTCGTCCGATTACTTTCAAACTTTACACATGTCTGCTGCTTTGGGTGCTTAACATTTTCTGTTCTTTGATCTTGGTCATTGGTCACGTGCTTTGGCAGCCATATTGGAGTCAAAGTTTTTACAGGGTTTTGGGGGTACCCGTCTTCAAATCCTATCTCCTCTGAATCCAATGCATGAAATGCATCCAAACTTTCTGAGTACTGTCTCCATGCATATCACATCAAACTCTGTTAGCCGATTTGGGATATCTTTTTTAGTTGCTGCCATATTGGATTCAAGGTTTTCACAGGGTTTTTTGGGTACCTGTCTTCAAATACTATCTCCTCTGAATCCACTGCATGAAATGCTTTCAAACTTTCTGAGAATTGTCTCCACACATAACACACCAAACTCTGTTAGCCGTTTTTGGATATCTGTCTTAGTGACGGCTCTGTTTGATTTTGATTTTGATGATTTCTTTCACCGAATTTTTCCTTTATATAAAGATCACATCTTGTGAGGTTCTCCACAGAAACTATTGAAAGTTTACATGAAGTTAGTCGGGCACATGTATCTCATCTTTTGTTCTTGGCTGCATGCTAAAAGTAACACCGCTTGGTGGTAATATGGACAAAATGCCGAACATATCGCTCAGAAAACCTAGGGTTATTTCCCTTTGACCGTCAAGTGTCTTTTGCAGTATGTATGCTGCCCTTGAAGATCGGGGTTAGAATTGGTCTTCGGCAACCCATGCTTGTCTTAAGAGGCGATTATCGGGATTCGAACATTGTCTGGGTGGTAAATGGGTTTGGAACATTCTGGTTGACTCTGGCACACGCCAATTTCGTAGCGGTGATGTCCTGCAAACGGTGACTATCTTTTGCATGAGTTGGGACAAGCAAACCCTTTCAGGATTCGAACATGAGGATTCGAGGTCGGAAATGGGTTACGAACTCACTAGGACACATGCGGTAATGTCTCGCAAACGGTTCCTTACGTTTGACGGCGTTGGCACAGGCAAACCTTCTGCGGATTCGAACATGCGCGACGTCTGAAATGGGCGTAGAACATCACGGGACGTTCTGGGACACGTCGGTTTCGTAGCGGCGATGTCTCGCAAGCGTTTCCTTGCTTTTGACGGCGTCGGTACAACCAAACCATCTGGGGATTCGAACATGGACGAGGTCGGAAACAGGTTCGGGTTCGGCACTTTATCCGAGCAGTGCGACAGAAAGCCGGGGTGCTGGCGAGCTCAGAAAGCTAATCCGTTTGACCGTAGCTCAATGGACAAAGGAGCTACGCTCATTCTTCTCCCGGACTATTTGACCCCCTGTCACAAAGTGCCTGCCACCCGGCCTGTCGGCCTGTCACCCTGCCTGCCACCCTACCACCCTGCCTGTCACCCTGCCACAAGCTGCCGTACAGCAGACCTCTGAATAGCAGACCTTTGGACACTTGTAACTCGGAAACTACTGGTCCGATTTCGACCAAATTTCGTGTGTAGATTGGGATTGTCCAGTTCATTATTGTCATCCTGTTGTCCTGTTGATATCTTTCGATTTATTAGGGCTCCAAGCCGAAAGGCTGTAGAGCCCTATTGTAATCGTTCGATTTATTATTATTTATTATTATTATTATTAGGGCTCCAAGCCGAAAGGCTGTAGAGCCCTATTGTAATCGTTCGATTTATTATTATTTATTATTATTATTATTTATTATTCCGCCGTTTTTTGTTCCAGAGATAGCAGTTTAACCACTGGCTCGATTTTGTTCAAATTTTGTGTGTGTGTGCAAGTTGTTAGGTACCAGATACCACAAAAAACCCAAGGCCGTAGGCCCAATGGCCAAGGGCAGATAACTGAAAAACAAGTATTTTTTGAAGATATATTTCGCCTTATTGCTCCGCAACCGCTCGTCCGATTACTTTCAAACTTTACACATGTCTGCTGCTTCGGGTGCTTAACATTTTCTGTTCTTTGATCTTGGTCATTGGTCACGTGCTTTGGCAGCCATATTGGATTCAAAGTTTTTACAGGGTTTTGGGGGTACCCGTCTTCAAATCCTATCTTCTCTGAATCCAATGCATTAAATGCATCCAAACTTTCTGAGTACTGTCTCCATGCATATCACATCAAACTCTGTTAGCCGATTTGGGATATCTTTTTTAGTTGCTGCCATATTGGATTCAAGGTTTTCACAGGGTTTTTTGGGTACCTGTCTTCAAATACTATCTCCTCTGAATCCACTGCATGAAATGCTTTCAAACTTTCTGAGAATTGTCTCCACACATAACACACCAAACTCTGTTAGCCATTTTTTGGATATCTGTCTTAGTGACGGCTCTGTTTGATTTTGATTTTGATGATTTCTTTCACCGAATTTTTCCTTTATATAAAGATCACATCTTGTGAGGTTCTCCACAGAAACTATTGAAAGTTTACATGAAGTTAGTCGGGCACATGTATCTCATCTTTTGTTCTTGGCTGCATGCTAAAAGTAACACCGCTTGGTGGTAATATTGACAAAATACCGAACATATCGCTCAGAAAACCTAGGGTTATTTCCCTTTGACCGTCAAGTGTCTTTTGCAGTATGTATGCTGCCCTTGAAGATCGGGGTTAGAATTGGTCTTCGGCAACCCATGCTTGTCTTAAGAGGCGATTATCGGGATTCGAACATTGTCTGGGTGGTAAATGGGTTTGGAACATTCTGGTTGACTCTGGCACACGCCAATTTCGTAGCGGTGATGTCCTGCAAACGGTGACTATCTTTTGCATGAGTTGGGACAAGCAAACCCTTTCAGGATTCGAACATGAGGATTCGAGGTCGGAAATGGGTTACGAACTCACTAGGACACATGCGGTAATGTCTCGCAAACGGTTCCTTACGTTTGACGGCGTTGGCACAGGCAAACCTTCTGCGGATTCGAACATGCGCGACGTCTGAAATGGGCGTAGAACATCACGGGACGTTCTGGGACACGTCGGTTTCGTAGCGGCGATGTCTCGCAAGCGTTTCCTTGCTTTTGACGGCGTCGGTACAACCAAACCATCTGGGGATTCGAACATGGACGAGGTCGGAAACAGGTTCGGGTTCGGCACTTTATCCGAGCAGTGCGACAGAAAGCCGGGGTGCTGGCGAGCTCAGAAAGCTAATCCGTTTGACCGTAGCTCAATGGACAAAGGAGCTACGCTCATTCTTCTCCCGGACTATTTGACCCCCTGTCACAAAGTGCCTGCCACCCGGCCTGTCGGCCTGTCACCCTGCCTGCCACCCTACCACCCTGCCTGTCACCCTGCCACAAGCTGCCGTACAGCAGACCTCTGAATAGCAGACCTTTGGACACTTGTAACTCGGAAACTACTGGTCCGATTTCGACCAAATTTCGTGTGTAGATTGGGATTGTCCAGTTCATTATTGTCATCCTGTTGTCCTGTTGATATCTTTCGATTTATTAGGGCTCCAAGCCGAAAGGCTGTAGAGCCCTATTGTAATCGTTCGATTTATTATTATTTATTATTATTATTATTAGGGCTCCAAGCCGAAAGGCTGTAGAGCCCTATTGTAATCGTTCGATTTATTATTATTTATTATTATTATTATTTATTATTCCGCCGTTTTTTGTTCCAGAGATAGCAGTTTAACCACTGGCTCGATTTTGTTCAAATTTTGTGTGTGTGTGCAAGTTGTTAGGTACCAGATACCACAAAAAACCCAAGGCCGTAGGCCCAATGGCCAAGGGCAGATAACTGAAAAACAAGTATTTTTTGAAGATATATTTCGCCTTATTGCTCCGCAACCGCTCGTCCGATTACTTTCAAACTTTACACATGTCTGCTGCTTCGGGTGCTTAACATTTTCTGTTCTTTGATCTTGGTCATTGGTCACGTGCTTTGGCAGCCATATTGGATTCAAAGTTTTTACAGGGTTTTGGGGGTACCCGTCTTCAAATCCTATCTTCTCTGAATCCAATGCATTAAATGCATCCAAACTTTCTGAGTACTGTCTCCATGCATATCACATCAAACTCTGTTAGCCGATTTGGGATATCTTTTTTAGTTGCTGCCATATTGGATTCAAGGTTTTCACAGGGTTTTTTGGGTACCTGTCTTCAAATACTATCTCCTCTGAATCCACTGCATGAAATGCTTTCAAACTTTCTGAGAATTGTCTCCACACATAACACACCAAACTCTGTTAGCCATTTTTTGGATATCTGTCTTAGTGACGGCTCTGTTTGATTTTGATTTTGATGATTTCTTTCACCGAATTTTTCCTTTATATAAAGATCACATCTTGTGAGGTTCTCCACAGAAACTATTGAAAGTTTACATGAAGTTAGTCGGGCACATGTATCTCATCTTTTGTTCTTGGCTGCATGCTAAAAGTAACACCGCTTGGTGGTAATATTGACAAAATACCGAACATATCGCTCAGAAAACCTAGGGTTATTTCCCTTTGACCGTCAAGTGTCTTTTGCAGTATGTATGCTGCCCTTGAAGATCGGGGTTAGAATTGGTCTTCGGCAACCCATGCTTGTCTTAAGAGGCGATTATCGGGATTCGAACATTGTCTGGGTGGTAAATGGGTTTAGAACATTCTGGTTGACTCTGGCACACGTCAGTTTCGTAGCGGTGATGTCCTGCAAACGGTGACTATCTTTTGCATGAGTTGGGACAAGCAAACCCTTTCAGGATTCGAACATGAGGATTCGAGGTCGGAAATGGGTTACGAACTCACTAGGACACATGCGGTGATGTCTCGCAAACGGTTCCTTACGTTTGACGGCGTTGGCACAGGCAAACCTTCTGCGGATTCGAACATGCGCGACGTCTGAAATGGGCGTAGAACATCACGGGACGTTCTGGGACACGTCGGTTTCGTAGCGGCGATGTCTCGCAAGCGTTTCCTTGCTTTTGACGGCGTCGGTACAACCAAACCATCTGGGGATTCGAACATGGACGAGGTCGGAAACAGGTTCGGGTTCGGCACTTTATCCGAGCAGTGCGACAGAAAGCCGGGGTGCTGGCGAGCTCAGAAAGCTAATCCGTTTGACCGTAGCTCAATGGACAAAGGAGCTACGCTCATTCTTCTCCCGGACTATTTGACCCCCTGTCACAAAGTGCCTGCCACCCGGCCTGTCGGCCTGTCACCCTGCCTGCCACCCTACCACCCTGCCTGTCACCCTGCCACAAGCTGCCGTACAGCAGACCTCTGAATAGCAGACCTTTGGACACTTGTAACTCGGAAACTACTGGTCCGATTTCGACCAAATTTCGTGTGTAGATTGGGATTGTCCAGTTCATTATTGTCATCCTGTTGTCCTGTTGATATCTTTCGATTTATTAGGGCTCCAAGCCGAAAGGCTGTAGAGCCCTATTGTAATCGTTCGATTTATTATTATTTATTATTATTATTATTAGGGCTCCAAGCCGAAAGGCTGTAGAGCCCTATTGTAATCGTTCGATTTATTATTATTTATTATTATTATTATTTATTATTCCGCCGTTTTTTGTTCCAGAGATAGCAGTTTAACCACTGGCTCGATTTTGTTCAAATTTTGTGTGTGTGTGCAAGTTGTTAGGTACCAGATACCACAAAAAACCCAAGGCCGTAGGCCCAATGGCCAAGGGCAGATAACTGAAAAACAAGTATTTTTTGAAGATATATTTCGCCTTATTGCTCCGCAACCGCTCGTCCGATTACTTTCAAACTTTACACATGTCTGCTGCTTCGGGTGCTTAACATTTTCTGTTCTTTGATCTTGGTCATTGGTCACGTGCTTTGGCAGCCATATTGGATTCAAAGTTTTTACAGGGTTTTGGGGGTACCCGTCTTCAAATCCTATCTTCTCTGAATCCAATGCATTAAATGCATCCAAACTTTCTGAGTACTGTCTCCATGCATATCACATCAAACTCTGTTAGCCGATTTGGGATATCTTTTTTAGTTGCTGCCATATTGGATTCAAGGTTTTCACAGGGTTTTTTGGGTACCTGTCTTCAAATACTATCTCCTCTGAATCCACTGCATGAAATGCTTTCAAACTTTCTGAGAATTGTCTCCACACATAACACACCAAACTCTGTTAGCCATTTTTTGGATATCTGTCTTAGTGACGGCTCTGTTTGATTTTGATTTTGATGATTTCTTTCACCGAATTTTTCCTTTATATAAAGATCACATCTTGTGAGGTTCTCCACAGAAACTATTGAAAGTTTACATGAAGTTAGTCGGGCACATGTATCTCATCTTTTGTTCTTGGCTGCATGCTAAAAGTAACACCGCTTGGTGGTAATATTGACAAAATACCGAACATATCGCTCAGAAAACCTAGGGTTATTTCCCTTTGACCGTCAAGTGTCTTTTGCAGTATGTATGCTGCCCTTGAAGATCGGGGTTAGAATTGGTCTTCGGCAACCCATGCTTGTCTTAAGAGGCGATTATCGGGATTCGAACATTGTCTGGGTGGTAAATGGGTTTGGAACATTCTGGTTGACTCTGGCACACGCCAATTTCGTAGCGGTGATGTCCTGCAAACGGTGACTATCTTTTGCATGAGTTGGGACAAGCAAACCCTTTCAGGATTCGAACATGAGGATTCGAGGTCGGAAATGGGTTACGAACTCACTAGGACACATGCGGTAATGTCTCGCAAACGGTTCCTTACGTTTGACGGCGTTGGCACAGGCAAACCTTCTGCGGATTCGAACATGCGCGACGTCTGAAATGGGCGTAGAACATCACGGGACGTTCTGGGACACGTCGGTTTCGTAGCGGCGATGTCTCGCAAGCGTTTCCTTGCTTTTGACGGCGTCGGTACAACCAAACCATCTGGGGATTCGAACATGGACGAGGTCGGAAACAGGTTCGGGTTCGGCACTTTATCCGAGCAGTGCGACAGAAAGCCGGGGTGCTGGCGAGCTCAGAAAGCTAATCCGTTTGACCGTAGCTCAATGGACAAAGGAGCTACGCTCATTCTTCTCCCGGACTATTTGACCCCCTGTCACAAAGTGCCTGCCACCCGGCCTGTCGGCCTGTCACCCTGCCTGCCACCCTACCACCCTGCCTGTCACCCTGCCACAAGCTGCCGTACAGCAGACCTCTGAATAGCAGACCTTTGGACACTTGTAACTCGGAAACTACTGGTCCGATTTCGACCAAATTTCGTGTGTAGATTGGGATTGTCCAGTTCATTATTGTCATCCTGTTGTCCTGTTGATATCTTTCGATTTATTAGGGCTCCAAGCCGAAAGGCTGTAGAGCCCTATTGTAATCGTTCGATTTATTATTATTTATTATTATTATTATTAGGGCTCCAAGCCGAAAGGCTGTAGAGCCCTATTGTAATCGTTCGATTTATTATTATTTATTATTATTATTATTTATTATTCCGCCGTTTTTTGTTCCAGAGATAGCAGTTTAACCACTGGCTCGATTTTGTTCAAATTTTGTGTGTGTGTGCAAGTTGTTAGGTACCAGATACCACAAAAAACCCAAGGCCGTAGGCCCAATGGCCAAGGGCAGATAACTGAAAAACAAGTATTTTTTGAAGATATATTTCGCCTTATTGCTCCGCAACCGCTCGTCCGATTACTTTCAAACTTTACACATGTCTGCTGCTTCGGGTGCTTAACATTTTCTGTTCTTTGATCTTGGTCATTGGTCACGTGCTTTGGCAGCCATATTGGATTCAAAGTTTTTACAGGGTTTTGGGGGTACCCGTCTTCAAATCCTATCTTCTCTGAATCCAATGCATTAAATGCATCCAAACTTTCTGAGTACTGTCTCCATGCATATCACATCAAACTCTGTTAGCCGATTTGGGATATCTTTTTTAGTTGCTGCCATATTGGATTCAAGGTTTTCACAGGGTTTTTTGGGTACCTGTCTTCAAATACTATCTCCTCTGAATCCACTGCATGAAATGCTTTCAAACTTTCTGAGAATTGTCTCCACACATAACACACCAAACTCTGTTAGCCATTTTTTGGATATCTGTCTTAGTGACGGCTCTGTTTGATTTTGATTTTGATGATTTCTTTCACCGAATTTTTCCTTTATATAAAGATCACATCTTGTGAGGTTCTCCACAGAAACTATTGAAAGTTTACATGAAGTTAGTCGGGCACATGTATCTCATCTTTTGTTCTTGGCTGCATGCTAAAAGTAACACCGCTTGGTGGTAATATTGACAAAATACCGAACATATCGCTCAGAAAACCTAGGGTTATTTCCCTTTGACCGTCAAGTGTCTTTTGCAGTATGTATGCTGCCCTTGAAGATCGGGGTTAGAATTGGTCTTCGGCAACCCATGCTTGTCTTAAGAGGCGATTATCGGGATTCGAACATTGTCTGGGTGGTAAATGGGTTTAGAACATTCTGGTTGACTCTGGCACACGTCAGTTTCGTAGCGGTGATGTCCTGCAAACGGTGACTATCTTTTGCATGAGTTGGGACAAGCAAACCCTTTCAGGATTCGAACATGAGGATTCGAGGTCGGAAATGGGTTACGAACTCACTAGGACACATGCGGTGATGTCTCGCAAACGGTTCCTTACGTTTGACGGCGTTGGCACAGGCAAACCTTCTGCGGATTCGAACATGCGCGACGTCTGAAATGGGCGTAGAACATCACGGGACGTTCTGGGACACGTCGGTTTCGTAGCGGCGATGTCTCGCAAGCGTTTCCTTGCTTTTGACGGCGTCGGTACAACCAAACCATCTGGGGATTCGAACATGGACGAGGTCGGAAACAGGTTCGGGTTCGGCACTTTATCCGAGCAGTGCGACAGAAAGCCGGGGTGCTGGCGAGCTCAGAAAGCTAATCCGTTTGACCGTAGCTCAATGGACAAAGGAGCTACGCTCATTCTTCTCCCGGACTATTTGACCCCCTGTCACAAAGTGCCTGCCACCCGGCCTGTCGGCCTGTCACCCTGCCTGCCACCCTACCACCCTGCCTGTCACCCTGCCACAAGCTGCCGTACAGCAGACCTCTGAATAGCAGACCTTTGGACACTTGTAACTCGGAAACTACTGGTCCGATTTCGACCAAATTTCGTGTGTAGATTGGGATTGTCCAGTTCATTATTGTCATCCTGTTGTCCTGTTGATATCTTTCGATTTATTAGGGCTCCAAGCCGAAAGGCTGTAGAGCCCTATTGTAATCGTTCGATTTATTATTATTTATTATTATTATTATTAGGGCTCCAAGCCGAAAGGCTGTAGAGCCCTATTGTAATCGTTCGATTTATTATTATTTATTATTATTATTATTTATTATTCCGCCGTTTTTTGTTCCAGAGATAGCAGTTTAACCACTGGCTCGATTTTGTTCAAATTTTGTGTGTGTGTGCAAGTTGTTAGGTACCAGATACCACAAAAAACCCAAGGCCGTAGGCCCAATGGCCAAGGGCAGATAACTGAAAAACAAGTATTTTTTGAAGATATATTTCGCCTTATTGCTCCGCAACCGCTCGTCCGATTACTTTCAAACTTTACACATGTCTGCTGCTTCGGGTGCTTAACATTTTCTGTTCTTTGATCTTGGTCATTGGTCACGTGCTTTGGCAGCCATATTGGATTCAAAGTTTTTACAGGGTTTTGGGGGTACCCGTCTTCAAATCCTATCTTCTCTGAATCCAATGCATTAAATGCATCCAAACTTTCTGAGTACTGTCTCCATGCATATCACATCAAACTCTGTTAGCCGATTTGGGATATCTTTTTTAGTTGCTGCCATATTGGATTCAAGGTTTTCACAGGGTTTTTTGGGTACCTGTCTTCAAATACTATCTCCTCTGAATCCACTGCATGAAATGCTTTCAAACTTTCTGAGAATTGTCTCCACACATAACACACCAAACTCTGTTAGCCATTTTTTGGATATCTGTCTTAGTGACGGCTCTGTTTGATTTTGATTTTGATGATTTCTTTCACCGAATTTTTCCTTTATATAAAGATCACATCTTGTGAGGTTCTCCACAGAAACTATTGAAAGTTTACATGAAGTTAGTCGGGCACATGTATCTCATCTTTTGTTCTTGGCTGCATGCTAAAAGTAACACCGCTTGGTGGTAATATTGACAAAATACCGAACATATCGCTCAGAAAACCTAGGGTTATTTCCCTTTGACCGTCAAGTGTCTTTTGCAGTATGTATGCTGCCCTTGAAGATCGGGGTTAGAATTGGTCTTCGGCAACCCATGCTTGTCTTAAGAGGCGATTATCGGGATTCGAACATTGTCTGGGTGGTAAATGGGTTTAGAACATTCTGGTTGACTCTGGCACACGTCAGTTTCGTAGCGGTGATGTCCTGCAAACGGTGACTATCTTTTGCATGAGTTGGGACAAGCAAACCCTTTCAGGATTCGAACATGAGGATTCGAGGTCGGAAATGGGTTACGAACTCACTAGGACACATGCGGTGATGTCTCGCAAACGGTTCCTTACGTTTGACGGCGTTGGCACAGGCAAACCTTCTGCGGATTCGAACATGCGCGACGTCTGAAATGGGCGTAGAACATCACGGGACGTTCTGGGACACGTCGGTTTCGTAGCGGCGATGTCTCGCAAGCGTTTCCTTGCTTTTGACGGCGTCGGTACAACCAAACCATCTGGGGATTCGAACATGGACGAGGTCGGAAACAGGTTCGGGTTCGGCACTTTATCCGAGCAGTGCGACAGAAAGCCGGGGTGCTGGCGAGCTCAGAAAGCTAATCCGTTTGACCGTAGCTCAATGGACAAAGGAGCTACGCTCATTCTTCTCCCGGACTATTTGACCCCCTGTCACAAAGTGCCTGCCACCCGGCCTGTCGGCCTGTCACCCTGCCTGCCACCCTACCACCCTGCCTGTCACCCTGCCACAAGCTGCCGTACAGCAGACCTCTGAATAGCAGACCTTTGGACACTTGTAACTCGGAAACTACTGGTCCGATTTCGACCAAATTTCGTGTGTAGATTGGGATTGTCCAGTTCATTATTGTCATCCTGTTGTCCTGTTGATATCTTTCGATTTATTAGGGCTCCAAGCCGAAAGGCTGTAGAGCCCTATTGTAATCGTTCGATTTATTATTATTTATTATTATTATTATTAGGGCTCCAAGCCGAAAGGCTGTAGAGCCCTATTGTAATCGTTCGATTTATTATTATTTATTATTATTATTATTTATTATTCCGCCGTTTTTTGTTCCAGAGATAGCAGTTTAACCACTGGCTCGATTTTGTTCAAATTTTGTGTGTGTGTGCAAGTTGTTAGGTACCAGATACCACAAAAAACCCAAGGCCGTAGGCCCAATGGCCAAGGGCAGATAACTGAAAAACAAGTATTTTTTGAAGATATATTTCGCCTTATTGCTCCGCAACCGCTCGTCCGATTACTTTCAAACTTTACACATGTCTGCTGCTTCGGGTGCTTAACATTTTCTGTTCTTTGATCTTGGTCATTGGTCACGTGCTTTGGCAGCCATATTGGATTCAAAGTTTTTACAGGGTTTTGGGGGTACCCGTCTTCAAATCCTATCTTCTCTGAATCCAATGCATTAAATGCATCCAAACTTTCTGAGTACTGTCTCCATGCATATCACATCAAACTCTGTTAGCCGATTTGGGATATCTTTTTTAGTTGCTGCCATATTGGATTCAAGGTTTTCACAGGGTTTTTTGGGTACCTGTCTTCAAATACTATCTCCTCTGAATCCACTGCATGAAATGCTTTCAAACTTTCTGAGAATTGTCTCCACACATAACACACCAAACTCTGTTAGCCATTTTTTGGATATCTGTCTTAGTGACGGCTCTGTTTGATTTTGATTTTGATGATTTCTTTCACCGAATTTTTCCTTTATATAAAGATCACATCTTGTGAGGTTCTCCACAGAAACTATTGAAAGTTTACATGAAGTTAGTCGGGCACATGTATCTCATCTTTTGTTCTTGGCTGCATGCTAAAAGTAACACCGCTTGGTGGTAATATTGACAAAATACCGAACATATCGCTCAGAAAACCTAGGGTTATTTCCCTTTGACCGTCAAGTGTCTTTTGCAGTATGTATGCTGCCCTTGAAGATCGGGGTTAGAATTGGTCTTCGGCAACCCATGCTTGTCTTAAGAGGCGATTATCGGGATTCGAACATTGTCTGGGTGGTAAATGGGTTTAGAACATTCTGGTTGACTCTGGCACACGTCAGTTTCGTAGCGGTGATGTCCTGCAAACGGTGACTATCTTTTGCATGAGTTGGGACAAGCAAACCCTTTCAGGATTCGAACATGAGGATTCGAGGTCGGAAATGGGTTACGAACTCACTAGGACACATGCGGTGATGTCTCGCAAACGGTTCCTTACGTTTGACGGCGTTGGCACAGGCAAACCTTCTGCGGATTCGAACATGCGCGACGTCTGAAATGGGCGTAGAACATCACGGGACGTTCTGGGACACGTCGGTTTCGTAGCGGCGATGTCTCGCAAGCGTTTCCTTGCTTTTGACGGCGTCGGTACAACCAAACCATCTGGGGATTCGAACATGGACGAGGTCGGAAACAGGTTCGGGTTCGGCACTTTATCCGAGCAGTGCGACAGAAAGCCGGGGTGCTGGCGAGCTCAGAAAGCTAATCCGTTTGACCGTAGCTCAATGGACAAAGGAGCTACGCTCATTCTTCTCCCGGACTATTTGACCCCCTGTCACAAAGTGCCTGCCACCCGGCCTGTCGGCCTGTCACCCTGCCTGCCACCCTACCACCCTGCCTGTCACCCTGCCACAAGCTGCCGTACAGCAGACCTCTGAATAGCAGACCTTTGGACACTTGTAACTCGGAAACTACTGGTCCGATTTCGACCAAATTTCGTGTGTAGATTGGGATTGTCCAGTTCATTATTGTCATCCTGTTGTCCTGTTGATATCTTTCGATTTATTAGGGCTCCAAGCCGAAAGGCTGTAGAGCCCTATTGTAATCGTTCGATTTATTATTATTTATTATTATTATTATTAGGGCTCCAAGCCGAAAGGCTGTAGAGCCCTATTGTAATCGTTCGATTTATTATTATTTATTATTATTATTATTTATTATTCCGCCGTTTTTTGTTCCAGAGATAGCAGTTTAACCACTGGCTCGATTTTGTTCAAATTTTGTGTGTGTGTGCAAGTTGTTAGGTACCAGATACCACAAAAAACCCAAGGCCGTAGGCCCAATGGCCAAGGGCAGATAACTGAAAAACAAGTATTTTTTGAAGATATATTTCGCCTTATTGCTCCGCAACCGCTCGTCCGATTACTTTCAAACTTTACACATGTCTGCTGCTTCGGGTGCTTAACATTTTCTGTTCTTTGATCTTGGTCATTGGTCACGTGCTTTGGCAGCCATATTGGATTCAAAGTTTTTACAGGGTTTTGGGGGTACCCGTCTTCAAATCCTATCTTCTCTGAATCCAATGCATTAAATGCATCCAAACTTTCTGAGTACTGTCTCCATGCATATCACATCAAACTCTGTTAGCCGATTTGGGATATCTTTTTTAGTTGCTGCCATATTGGATTCAAGGTTTTCACAGGGTTTTTTGGGTACCTGTCTTCAAATACTATCTCCTCTGAATCCACTGCATGAAATGCTTTCAAACTTTCTGAGAATTGTCTCCACACATAACACACCAAACTCTGTTAGCCATTTTTTGGATATCTGTCTTAGTGACGGCTCTGTTTGATTTTGATTTTGATGATTTCTTTCACCGAATTTTTCCTTTATATAAAGATCACATCTTGTGAGGTTCTCCACAGAAACTATTGAAAGTTTACATGAAGTTAGTCGGGCACATGTATCTCATCTTTTGTTCTTGGCTGCATGCTAAAAGTAACACCGCTTGGTGGTAATATTGACAAAATACCGAACATATCGCTCAGAAAACCTAGGGTTATTTCCCTTTGACCGTCAAGTGTCTTTTGCAGTATGTATGCTGCCCTTGAAGATCGGGGTTAGAATTGGTCTTCGGCAACCCATGCTTGTCTTAAGAGGCGATTATCGGGATTCGAACATTGTCTGGGTGGTAAATGGGTTTAGAACATTCTGGTTGACTCTGGCACACGTCAGTTTCGTAGCGGTGATGTCCTGCAAACGGTGACTATCTTTTGCATGAGTTGGGACAAGCAAACCCTTTCAGGATTCGAACATGAGGATTCGAGGTCGGAAATGGGTTACGAACTCACTAGGACACATGCGGTGATGTCTCGCAAACGGTTCCTTACGTTTGACGGCGTTGGCACAGGCAAACCTTCTGCGGATTCGAACATGCGCGACGTCTGAAATGGGCGTAGAACATCACGGGACGTTCTGGGACACGTCGGTTTCGTAGCGGCGATGTCTCGCAAGCGTTTCCTTGCTTTTGACGGCGTCGGTACAACCAAACCATCTGGGGATTCGAACATGGACGAGGTCGGAAACAGGTTCGGGTTCGGCACTTTATCCGAGCAGTGCGACAGAAAGCCGGGGTGCTGGCGAGCTCAGAAAGCTAATCCGTTTGACCGTAGCTCAATGGACAAAGGAGCTACGCTCATTCTTCTCCCGGACTATTTGACCCCCTGTCACAAAGTGCCTGCCACCCGGCCTGTCGGCCTGTCACCCTGCCTGCCACCCTACCACCCTGCCTGTCACCCTGCCACAAGCTGCCGTACAGCAGACCTCTGAATAGCAGACCTTTGGACACTTGTAACTCGGAAACTACTGGTCCGATTTCGACCAAATTTCGTGTGTAGATTGGGATTGTCCAGTTCATTATTGTCATCCTGTTGTCCTGTTGATATCTTTCGATTTATTAGGGCTCCAAGCCGAAAGGCTGTAGAGCCCTATTGTAATCGTTCGATTTATTATTATTTATTATTATTATTATTAGGGCTCCAAGCCGAAAGGCTGTAGAGCCCTATTGTAATCGTTCGATTTATTATTATTTATTATTATTATTATTTATTATTCCGCCGTTTTTTGTTCCAGAGATAGCAGTTTAACCACTGGCTCGATTTTGTTCAAATTTTGTGTGTGTGTGCAAGTTGTTAGGTACCAGATACCACAAAAAACCCAAGGCCGTAGGCCCAATGGCCAAGGGCAGATAACTGAAAAACAAGTATTTTTTGAAGATATATTTCGCCTTATTGCTCCGCAACCGCTCGTCCGATTACTTTCAAACTTTACACATGTCTGCTGCTTCGGGTGCTTAACATTTTCTGTTCTTTGATCTTGGTCATTGGTCACGTGCTTTGGCAGCCATATTGGATTCAAAGTTTTTACAGGGTTTTGGGGGTACCCGTCTTCAAATCCTATCTTCTCTGAATCCAATGCATTAAATGCATCCAAACTTTCTGAGTACTGTCTCCATGCATATCACATCAAACTCTGTTAGCCGATTTGGGATATCTTTTTTAGTTGCTGCCATATTGGATTCAAGGTTTTCACAGGGTTTTTTGGGTACCTGTCTTCAAATACTATCTCCTCTGAATCCACTGCATGAAATGCTTTCAAACTTTCTGAGAATTGTCTCCACACATAACACACCAAACTCTGTTAGCCATTTTTTGGATATCTGTCTTAGTGACGGCTCTGTTTGATTTTGATTTTGATGATTTCTTTCACCGAATTTTTCCTTTATATAAAGATCACATCTTGTGAGGTTCTCCACAGAAACTATTGAAAGTTTACATGAAGTTAGTCGGGCACATGTATCTCATCTTTTGTTCTTGGCTGCATGCTAAAAGTAACACCGCTTGGTGGTAATATTGACAAAATACCGAACATATCGCTCAGAAAACCTAGGGTTATTTCCCTTTGACCGTCAAGTGTCTTTTGCAGTATGTATGCTGCCCTTGAAGATCGGGGTTAGAATTGGTCTTCGGCAACCCATGCTTGTCTTAAGAGGCGATTATCGGGATTCGAACATTGTCTGGGTGGTAAATGGGTTTAGAACATTCTGGTTGACTCTGGCACACGTCAGTTTCGTAGCGGTGATGTCCTGCAAACGGTGACTATCTTTTGCATGAGTTGGGACAAGCAAACCCTTTCAGGATTCGAACATGAGGATTCGAGGTCGGAAATGGGTTACGAACTCACTAGGACACATGCGGTGATGTCTCGCAAACGGTTCCTTACGTTTGACGGCGTTGGCACAGGCAAACCTTATGCGGATTCGAACATGCGCGACGTCTGAAATGGGCGTAGAACATCACGGGACGTTCTGGGACACGTCGGTTTCGTGGCGGCGATGTCTCGCAAGCGTTTCCTTGCTTTTGACGGCGTCGGTACAACCAAACCATCTGGGGATTCGAACACGGACGAGGTCGAAAACAGGTTCGGGTTCGGCACTTTATCCGAGCAGTGCGACAGAAAGCCGGGGTGCTGGCGAGCTCAGAAAGCTAATCCGTTTGACCGTAGCTCAATGGACAAAGGAGCTACGCTCATTCTTCTCCCGGACTATTTGACCCCCTGTCACAAAGTGCCTGCCACCCGGCCTGTCGGCCTGTCACCCTGCCTGCCACCCTACCACCCTGCCTGTCACCCTGCCACAAGCTGCCGTACAGCAGACCTCTGAATAGCAGACCTTTGGACACTTGTAACTCGGAAACTACTGGTCCGATTTCGACCAAATTTCGTGTGTAGATTGGGATTGTCCAGTTTATTATTGTCATCCTGTTGTCCTGTTGATATCTTTCGATTTATTAGGGCTCCAAGCCGAAAGGCTGTAGAGCCCTATTGTAATCGTTCGATTTATTATTATTAGGGCTCCAAGCCGAAAGGCTGTAGAGCCCTATTGAAATCGTTCGATTTATTATTAGGGCTCCAAGCCGAAAAGCTGTAGAGCCCTATTGAAATCGTTCGATTTATTATTATTATTAGGGCTCCAAGCCGAAAGGCTGTAGAGCCCTATTGTAATCGTTCGATTTATTATTATTATTTATTATTATTATTATTATTATTATTTATTATTCCGCCGATTTTTGTACCTGCCCTAGCAAAATAACCACCAGCTCGATTTTGTTCAAATTTTGTGTGTGTTTGAAGACCCTTGGGTACTAGTGCCCGCCAAAAGCCCAAGGCCGTAGGCCTAAAGGCCAAGGGCAGATAACTGAAAAACAAGAATTTTTTGAAGGTGTATTTCGCCCTATTGCTCCGCAACCGCTTATCCGATTACTTTGAAACCTTGCATGTATCTGCTGCTTCAGTTCTTTCATATTTTTTGTTCTTTGACTTTGGTCATTGATCACGTGGTTTGGCAGCTATATTGGATTCAAGGTTTTCACAGGGTTTTTGGGGTACCTGTCTTCAAATACTATCTCCTCTGAATCCACTGCACGAAATGCTTTCAAACTTTTTGAGAATTGTCTCCATACAGAACACAACAAATCAGCATAGCCATTTTCCGATATCTTTTTTAGTTGCGGCAATATTGGATTTTGATTTTGATCATTTTTTTCACCGAAAGTTTACTTTTAAGATCATAGCTTGTAAGGTTCTTAACATAAACTATTGAAAGTTTGCATGAAGCTTTGAGACTATATGTAGCTCATTTTGTTCTGGTTTGCATACTGAAAGCACCACTGCTTGGTGTGGTATTATTTGATTTAAGTAAAAAAATCAGACTTGAGTACAAATACTGAAGGAAGCGCCTCATAAATCTACCATACACCCCCATTCACTGGCTTTGCAAGCGTTCTCCACAGTCTTGTTCAGTATTATGTGTACTACCCTTGACGACCAGGATTAGAATTGGCCTTTTTCAACCGATGCTTGTCTCAAGAGGCAACTATGCTAGTCACAGGAGGCGACTAATCGCATCGGGTGGTCAGACTCGCTGGCTTGATTGTTCATTTCTCAATTGCCAATTGCTAGGGTACCTTATTTTTGACGGCGTTGTTTAAAGCAAACCATTTGCTGATTAGAATATGGTCGAGGTCGGAAATTGGTTTAGTACACTCTGAGAAACTGTGGCACACGCCAATTTGGTAGCGGTAATGTCCTGCAAACGGTGACTATCTTTTGACGGAGTTGGTACAAGCAAACCATATGCGGATTCGAACATGGTCGAAGTCAAACATTGGTTAAGAACACACTGGGACACTTGTTGTGATGTCTCACAAGCGGTTCATTACATTTGATGGCGTTGGTACAAGCAAACCATATGGGGATTCGAACATGGTCGAAGTCAAATTTGGGGTAAGAACACCCTAGGACACGTGTGGTGATGTCCCACAAGCGGTTTATTACATTTGACGGCGTTGGTACAAGCAAACCATATGCGGATTCGAACATGGTCGAAGTCAAACATGGGTTAAGAACACTTTAAGACACACGTGCTGATGTCTTGCAAGCAGTTCCTTACATTTGATGGCGTTGGTACAAACAAACCATTTGAGGATTCGAACATGGTCGAAGTTGGAAATTGGTTAAAACATCCAGGGACACCCAGGCACATGTCAATTTAGTATTGGTGATGTCTCATAAGAGGTTCTTTACATTTGACGGTGTTGGTACAGGTAAACCCTTTGAGGATTCGAATTTATGAACGAGGTGGGAAACAGGTTTAGCACTTTATCTCAGCAATGCGACAGGAATCCGGGGCCCGGACGAACGCAGAACGCTAATCCGTTTGACTGGAGCCCAACTGACAAAGAAGTTACAGCCTGTTAAAGTCACCAAGCCGAAAGGCTCTAGAGTCCCCTTGTAGCGTTTGATTTAATATTATTATTATTCCGCCGATTTTTGTACCAGAGCTAGAAAAATATCCACTGGCTCGATTTCGTTCAAATTTAGTGTGTGTATGTAGACCCTGAGGTACTAGTGCCCGCCATAAACCCAAGGCTGTAGGCCCAAAGGCCAAGGGCAGATAACTAAAAGAACATAATATTTGGAAGATGTTTTTCGCCCTATTGCTCCGCAACCGCTTATCCGATTACTTTGAAACCTTGCATGTATCTGCTGCTTGAGCTGCTTGACATTTTTTGTTCTTTGACTTTGGTCATTGGTTACGTGGTTTGGCAGCCATTTTGGATTCAAGGTTTCCACAGTGTCTTTTGGGTACCTGTCATCAAATGCAAACAACTTTGAGTCCACTGCATGAAATGCTTTCAAACTTTCTGATAATTGTCTCCATACATAACACAGCAAACGTTAATAGCCGATTTTGGATATCTCTTTTAGTTACGGCCGTATTGAATTTTGATTTCGATCATTTTTTTCAACGAAATTTTGCTTTAAAGATCATATCTTGTAAGGTTCTCCACAGAAACTATTGCAAGTTTACATGAAGTTAGTGTGCCATATGCATCTCATTTATTGTTATTGGTTGTATGCAAAAAGTAACACTGCTTGGTGGTAATATTTGATTAATGTTTGGGACACCCCTGGAACACGCCAATTTCGTAGCGGCGATTTCGGGTGACTATCTTTTGAGAGAGTTGGCACAAGCCAACCTCTTATGGATTCGAACATGTTCGAGGTCGGTAATGGTTTGAGAACTGACCTGGACACCCTGGCACACACCAATTTCCTTGCGACGATACCCTGCAAGTGGTGCCTACATTTGATGGATTTGGTTCAAGGAAACCCTTTGAGGATTCGAACATGGACGTTTGGGCACAGTGTTACTTGGAGCCCGCCATTGCTGCTTGCAGCTTTAATTATTATTATTATTATTATTTATTATTCCGCCGTTTTTTGTTCCAGAGATAGCAGTTTAACCACTGGGTCGATTTTGTTCAAATTTTGTGTGTGTGTGCAAGTTGTTAGGTACCAGATACCACAAAAAACCCAAGGCCGTAGGCCCAATGGCCAAGGGCAGATAACTGAAAAACAAGTATTTTTTGAAGATATATTTCGCCTTATTGCTCCGCAACCGCTCGTCCGATTACTTTCAAACTTTACACATGTCTGCTGCTTCGGGTGCTTAACATTTTCTGTTCTTTGATCTTGGTCATTGGTCACGTGCTTTGGCAGCCATATTGGATTCAAAGTTTTTACAGGGTTTTGGGGGTACCTGTCTTCAAATCCTATCTCCTCTGAATCCAATGCATGAAATGCATCCAAACTTTCTGAGTACTGTCTCCATGCATATCACATCAAACTCTGTTAGCCGATTTGGGATATCTTTTTTAGTTGCTGCCATATTGGATTCAAGGTTTTCACAGGGTTTTTTGGGTACCTGTCTTCAAATACTATCTCCTCTGAATCCACTGCATGAAATGCTTTCAAACTTTCTGAGAATTGTCTCCACACATAACACACCAAACTCTGTTAGCCGTTTTTGGATATCTGTCTTGGTGACGGCTCTGTTTGATTTTGATTTTGATGATTTCTTTCACCGAATTTTTCCTTTATATAAAGATCACATCTTGTGAGGTTCTCCACAGAAACTATTGAAAGTTTACATGAAGTTAGTCGGGCACATGTATCTCATCTTTTGTTCTTGGCTGCATGCTAAAAGTAACACCGCTTGGTGGTAATATTGACAAAATACCGAACATATCGCTCAGAAAACCTAGGGTTATTTCCCTTTGACCGTCAAGTGTCTTTTGCAGTATGTATGCTGCCCTTGAAGATCGGGGTTAGAATTGGTCTTCGGCAACCCATGCTTGTCTTAAGAGGCGATTATCGGGATTCGAACATTGTCTGGGTGGTAAATGGGTTTAGAACATTCTGGTTGACTCTGGCACACGCCAATTTCGTAGCGGTGATGTCCTGCAAACGGTGACTATCTTTTGCATGAGTTGGGACAAGCAAACCCTTTCAGGATTCGAACATGAGGATTCGAGGTCGGAAATGGGTTACGAACTCACTAGGACACATGCGGTGATGTCTCGCAAACGGTTCCTTACGTTTGACGGCGTTGGCACAGGCAAACCTTATGCGGATTCGAACATGCGCGACGTCTGAAATGGGCGTAGAACATCACGGGACGTTCTGGGACACGTCGGTTTCGTAGCGGCGATGTCTCGCAAGCGTTTCCTTGCTTTTGACGGCGTCGGTACAACCAAACCATCTGGGGATTCGAACACGGACGAGGTCGGAAACAGGTTCGGGTTCGGCACTTTATCCGAGCAGTGCGACAGAAAGCCGGGGTGCTGGCGAGCTCAGAAAGCTAATCCGTTTGACCGTAGCTCAATGGACAAAGGAGCTACGCTCATTCTTCTCCCGGACTATTTGACCCCCTGTCACAAAGTGCCTGCCACCCGGCCTGTCGGCCTGTCACCCTGCCTGCCACCCTACCACCCTGCCTGTCACCCTGCCACAAGCTGCCGTTCAGCAGACCTCTGAATAGCAGACCTTTGGACACTTGTAACTCGGAAACTACTGGTCCGATTTCGACCAAATTTCGTGTGTAGATTGGGATTGTCCAGTTTATTATTGTCATCCTGTTGTCCTGTTGATATCTTTCGATTTATTAGGGCTCCAAGCCGAAAGGCTGTAGAGCCCTATTGTAATCGTTCGATTTATTATTAGGGCTCCAAGCCGAAAGGCTGTAGAGCCCTATTGTAATCGTTCGATTTATTATTAGGGCTCCAAGCCGAAAGGCTGTAGAGCCCTATTGTAATCGTTCGATTTATTATTATTAGGGCTCCAAGCCGAAAGGCTGTAGAGCCCTATTGTAATCGTTCGATTTATTATTATTTATTATTATTATTATTTATTATTCCGCCGTTTTTTGTTCCAGAGATAGCAGTTTAACCACTGGCTCGATTTTGTTCAAATTTTGTGTGTGTGTGCAAGTTGTTAGGTACCAGATACCACAAAAAACCCAAGGCCGTAGGCCCAATGGCCAAGGGCAGATAACTGAAAAACAAGTATTTTTTGAAGATATATTTCGCCTTATTGCTCCGCAACCGCTCGTCCGATTACTTTCAAACTTTACACATGTCTGCTGCTTCGGGTGCTTAACATTTTCTGTTCTTTGATCTTGGTCATTGGTCACGTGCTTTGGCAGCCATATTGGATTCAAAGTTTTTACAGGGTTTTGGGGGTACCCGTCTTCAAATCCTATCTTCTCTGAATCCAATGCATTAAATGCATCCAAACTTTCTGAGTACTGTCTCCATGCATATCACATCAAACTCTGTTAGCCGATTTGGGATATCTTTTTTAGTTGCTGCCATATTGGATTCAAGGTTTTCACAGGGTTTTTTGGGTACCTGTCTTCAAATACTATCTCCTCTGAATCCACTGCATGAAATGCTTTCAAACTTTCTGAGAATTGTCTCCACACATAACACACCAAACTCTGTTAGCCATTTTTTGGATATCTGTCTTAGTGACGGCTCTGTTTGATTTTGATTTTGATGATTTCTTTCACCGAATTTTTCCTTTATATAAAGATCACATCTTGTGAGGTTCTCCACAGAAACTATTGAAAGTTTACATGAAGTTAGTCGGGCACATGTATCTCATCTTTTGTTCTTGGCTGCATGCTAAAAGTAACACCGCTTGGTGGTAATATTGACAAAATACCGAACATATCGCTCAGAAAACCTAGGGTTATTTCCCTTTGACCGTCAAGTGTCTTTTGCAGTATGTATGCTGCCCTTGAAGATCGGGGTTAGAATTGGTCTTCGGCAACCCATGCTTGTCTTAAGAGGCGATTATCGGGATTCGAACATTGTCTGGGTGGTAAATGGGTTTAGAACATTCTGGTTGACTCTGGCACACGTCAGTTTCGTAGCGGTGATGTCCTGCAAACGGTGACTATCTTTTGCATGAGTTGGGACAAGCAAACCCTTTCAGGATTCGAACATGAGGATTCGAGGTCGGAAATGGGTTACGAACTCACTAGGACACATGCGGTGATGTCTCGCAAACGGTTCCTTACGTTTGACGGCGTTGGCACAGGCAAACCTTATGCGGATTCGAACATGCGCGACGTCTGAAATGGGCGTAGAACATCACGGGACGTTCTGGGACACGTCGGTTTCGTGGCGGCGATGTCTCGCAAGCGTTTCCTTGCTTTTGACGGCGTCGGTACAACCAAACCATCTGGGGATTCGAACACGGACGAGGTCGAAAACAGGTTCGGGTTCGGCACTTTATCCGAGCAGTGCGACAGAAAGCCGGGGTGCTGGCGAGCTCAGAAAGCTAATCCGTTTGACCGTAGCTCAATGGACAAAGGAGCTACGCTCATTCTTCTCCCGGACTATTTGACCCCCTGTCACAAAGTGCCTGCCACCCGGCCTGTCGGCCTGTCACCCTGCCTGCCACCCTACCACCCTGCCTGTCACCCTGCCACAAGCTGCCGTACAGCAGACCTCTGAATAGCAGACCTTTGGACACTTGTAACTCGGAAACTACTGGTCCGATTTCGACCAAATTTCGTGTGTAGATTGGGATTGTCCAGTTTATTATTGTCATCCTGTTGTCCTGTTGATATCTTTCGATTTATTAGGGCTCCAAGCCGAAAGGCTGTAGAGCCCTATTGTAATCGTTCGATTTATTATTATTAGGGCTCCAAGCCGAAAGGCTGTAGAGCCCTATTGAAATCGTTCGATTTATTATTAGGGCTCCAAGCCGAAAAGCTGTAGAGCCCTATTGAAATCGTTCGATTTATTATTATTATTAGGGCTCCAAGCCGAAAGGCTGTAGAGCCCTATTGTAATCGTTCGATTTATTATTATTATTTATTATTATTATTATTATTATTATTTATTATTCCGCCGATTTTTGTACCTGCCCTAGCAAAATAACCACCAGCTCGATTTTGTTCAAATTTTGTGTGTGTTTGAAGACCCTTGGGTACTAGTGCCCGCCAAAAGCCCAAGGCCGTAGGCCTAAAGGCCAAGGGCAGATAACTGAAAAACAAGAATTTTTTGAAGGTGTATTTCGCCCTATTGCTCCGCAACCGCTTATCCGATTACTTTGAAACCTTGCATGTATCTGCTGCTTCAGTTCTTTCATATTTTTTGTTCTTTGACTTTGGTCATTGATCACGTGGTTTGGCAGCTATATTGGATTCAAGGTTTTCACAGGGTTTTTGGGGTACCTGTCTTCAAATACTATCTCCTCTGAATCCACTGCACGAAATGCTTTCAAACTTTTTGAGAATTGTCTCCATACAGAACACAACAAATCAGCATAGCCATTTTCCGATATCTTTTTTAGTTGCGGCAATATTGGATTTTGATTTTGATCATTTTTTTCACCGAAAGTTTACTTTTAAGATCATAGCTTGTAAGGTTCTTAACATAAACTATTGAAAGTTTGCATGAAGCTTTGAGACTATATGTAGCTCATTTTGTTCTGGTTTGCATACTGAAAGCACCACTGCTTGGTGTGGTATTATTTGATTTAAGTAAAAAAATCAGACTTGAGTACAAATACTGAAGGAAGCGCCTCATAAATCTACCATACACCCCCATTCACTGGCTTTGCAAGCGTTCTCCACAGTCTTGTTCAGTATTATGTGTACTACCCTTGACGACCAGGATTAGAATTGGCCTTTTTCAACCGATGCTTGTCTCAAGAGGCAACTATGCTAGTCACAGGAGGCGACTAATCGCATCGGGTGGTCAGACTCGCTGGCTTGATTGTTCATTTCTCAATTGCCAATTGCTAGGGTACCTTATTTTTGACGGCGTTGTTTAAAGCAAACCATTTGCTGATTAGAATATGGTCGAGGTCGGAAATTGGTTTAGTACACTCTGAGAAACTGTGGCACACGCCAATTTGGTAGCGGTAATGTCCTGCAAACGGTGACTATCTTTTGACGGAGTTGGTACAAGCAAACCATATGCGGATTCGAACATGGTCGAAGTCAAACATTGGTTAAGAACACACTGGGACACTTGTTGTGATGTCTCACAAGCGGTTCATTACATTTGATGGCGTTGGTACAAGCAAACCATATGGGGATTCGAACATGGTCGAAGTCAAATTTGGGGTAAGAACACCCTAGGACACGTGTGGTGATGTCCCACAAGCGGTTTATTACATTTGACGGCGTTGGTACAAGCAAACCATATGCGGATTCGAACATGGTCGAAGTCAAACATGGGTTAAGAACACTTTAAGACACACGTGCTGATGTCTTGCAAGCAGTTCCTTACATTTGATGGCGTTGGTACAAACAAACCATTTGAGGATTCGAACATGGTCGAAGTTGGAAATTGGTTAAAACATCCAGGGACACCCAGGCACATGTCAATTTAGTATTGGTGATGTCTCATAAGAGGTTCTTTACATTTGACGGTGTTGGTACAGGTAAACCCTTTGAGGATTCGAATTTATGAACGAGGTGGGAAACAGGTTTAGCACTTTATCTCAGCAATGCGACAGGAATCCGGGGCCCGGACGAACGCAGAACGCTAATCCGTTTGACTGGAGCCCAACTGACAAAGAAGTTACAGCCTGTTAAAGTCACCAAGCCGAAAGGCTCTAGAGTCCCCTTGTAGCGTTTGATTTAATATTATTATTATTCCGCCGATTTTTGTACCAGAGCTAGAAAAATATCCACTGGCTCGATTTCGTTCAAATTTAGTGTGTGTATGTAGACCCTGAGGTACTAGTGCCCGCCATAAACCCAAGGCTGTAGGCCCAAAGGCCAAGGGCAGATAACTAAAAGAACATAATATTTGGAAGATGTTTTTCGCCCTATTGCTCCGCAACCGCTTATCCGATTACTTTGAAACCTTGCATGTATCTGCTGCTTGAGCTGCTTGACATTTTTTGTTCTTTGACTTTGGTCATTGGTTACGTGGTTTGGCAGCCATTTTGGATTCAAGGTTTCCACAGTGTCTTTTGGGTACCTGTCATCAAATGCAAACAACTTTGAGTCCACTGCATGAAATGCTTTCAAACTTTCTGATAATTGTCTCCATACATAACACAGCAAACGTTAATAGCCGATTTTGGATATCTCTTTTAGTTACGGCCGTATTGAATTTTGATTTCGATCATTTTTTTCAACGAAATTTTGCTTTAAAGATCATATCTTGTAAGGTTCTCCACAGAAACTATTGCAAGTTTACATGAAGTTAGTGTGCCATATGCATCTCATTTATTGTTATTGGTTGTATGCAAAAAGTAACACTGCTTGGTGGTAATATTTGATTAATGTTTGGGACACCCCTGGAACACGCCAATTTCGTAGCGGCGATTTCGGGTGACTATCTTTTGAGAGAGTTGGCACAAGCCAACCTCTTATGGATTCGAACATGTTCGAGGTCGGTAATGGTTTGAGAACTGACCTGGACACCCTGGCACACACCAATTTCCTTGCGACGATACCCTGCAAGTGGTGCCTACATTTGATGGATTTGGTTCAAGGAAACCCTTTGAGGATTCGAACATGGACGTTTGGGCACAGTGTTACTTGGAGCCCGCCATTGCTGCTTGCAGCTTTAATTATTATTATTATTATTATTTATTATTCCGCCGTTTTTTGTTCCAGAGATAGCAGTTTAACCACTGGGTCGATTTTGTTCAAATTTTGTGTGTGTGTGCAAGTTGTTAGGTACCAGATACCACAAAAAACCCAAGGCCGTAGGCCCAATGGCCAAGGGCAGATAACTGAAAAACAAGTATTTTTTGAAGATATATTTCGCCTTATTGCTCCGCAACCGCTCGTCCGATTACTTTCAAACTTTACACATGTCTGCTGCTTCGGGTGCTTAACATTTTCTGTTCTTTGATCTTGGTCATTGGTCACGTGCTTTGGCAGCCATATTGGATTCAAAGTTTTTACAGGGTTTTGGGGGTACCTGTCTTCAAATCCTATCTCCTCTGAATCCAATGCATGAAATGCATCCAAACTTTCTGAGTACTGTCTCCATGCATATCACATCAAACTCTGTTAGCCGATTTGGGATATCTTTTTTAGTTGCTGCCATATTGGATTCAAGGTTTTCACAGGGTTTTTTGGGTACCTGTCTTCAAATACTATCTCCTCTGAATCCACTGCATGAAATGCTTTCAAACTTTCTGAGAATTGTCTCCACACATAACACACCAAACTCTGTTAGCCGTTTTTGGATATCTGTCTTGGTGACGGCTCTGTTTGATTTTGATTTTGATGATTTCTTTCACCGAATTTTTCCTTTATATAAAGATCACATCTTGTGAGGTTCTCCACAGAAACTATTGAAAGTTTACATGAAGTTAGTCGGGCACATGTATCTCATCTTTTGTTCTTGGCTGCATGCTAAAAGTAACACCGCTTGGTGGTAATATTGACAAAATACCGAACATATCGCTCAGAAAACCTAGGGTTATTTCCCTTTGACCGTCAAGTGTCTTTTGCAGTATGTATGCTGCCCTTGAAGATCGGGGTTAGAATTGGTCTTCGGCAACCCATGCTTGTCTTAAGAGGCGATTATCGGGATTCGAACATTGTCTGGGTGGTAAATGGGTTTAGAACATTCTGGTTGACTCTGGCACACGCCAATTTCGTAGCGGTGATGTCCTGCAAACGGTGACTATCTTTTGCATGAGTTGGGACAAGCAAACCCTTTCAGGATTCGAACATGAGGATTCGAGGTCGGAAATGGGTTACGAACTCACTAGGACACATGCGGTGATGTCTCGCAAACGGTTCCTTACGTTTGACGGCGTTGGCACAGGCAAACCTTATGCGGATTCGAACATGCGCGACGTCTGAAATGGGCGTAGAACATCACGGGACGTTCTGGGACACGTCGGTTTCGTAGCGGCGATGTCTCGCAAGCGTTTCCTTGCTTTTGACGGCGTCGGTACAACCAAACCATCTGGGGATTCGAACACGGACGAGGTCGGAAACAGGTTCGGGTTCGGCACTTTATCCGAGCAGTGCGACAGAAAGCCGGGGTGCTGGCGAGCTCAGAAAGCTAATCCGTTTGACCGTAGCTCAATGGACAAAGGAGCTACGCTCATTCTTCTCCCGGACTATTTGACCCCCTGTCACAAAGTGCCTGCCACCCGGCCTGTCGGCCTGTCACCCTGCCTGCCACCCTACCACCCTGCCTGTCACCCTGCCACAAGCTGCCGTTCAGCAGACCTCTGAATAGCAGACCTTTGGACACTTGTAACTCGGAAACTACTGGTCCGATTTCGACCAAATTTCGTGTGTAGATTGGGATTGTCCAGTTTATTATTGTCATCCTGTTGTCCTGTTGATATCTTTCGATTTATTAGGGCTCCAAGCCGAAAGGCTGTAGAGCCCTATTGTAATCGTTCGATTTATTATTAGGGCTCCAAGCCGAAAGGCTGTAGAGCCCTATTGTAATCGTTCGATTTATTATTAGGGCTCCAAGCCGAAAGGCTGTAGAGCCCTATTGTAATCGTTCGATTTATTATTATTAGGGCTCCAAGCCGAAAGGCTGTAGAGCCCTATTGTAATCGTTCGATTTATTATTATTTATTATTATTATTATTTATTATTCCGCCGTTTTTTGTTCCAGAGATAGCAGTTTAACCACTGGCTCGATTTTGTTCAAATTTTGTGTGTGTGTGCAAGTTGTTAGGTACCAGATACCACAAAAAACCCAAGGCCGTAGGCCCAATGGCCAAGGGCAGATAACTGAAAAACAAGTATTTTTTGAAGATATATTTCGCCTTATTGCTCCGCAACCGCTCGTCCGATTACTTTCAAACTTTACACATGTCTGCTGCTTCGGGTGCTTAACATTTTCTGTTCTTTGATCTTGGTCATTGGTCACGTGCTTTGGCAGCCATATTGGATTCAAAGTTTTTACAGGGTTTTGGGGGTACCCGTCTTCAAATCCTATCTTCTCTGAATCCAATGCATTAAATGCATCCAAACTTTCTGAGTACTGTCTCCATGCATATCACATCAAACTCTGTTAGCCGATTTGGGATATCTTTTTTAGTTGCTGCCATATTGGATTCAAGGTTTTCACAGGGTTTTTTGGGTACCTGTCTTCAAATACTATCTCCTCTGAATCCACTGCATGAAATGCTTTCAAACTTTCTGAGAATTGTCTCCACACATAACACACCAAACTCTGTTAGCCATTTTTTGGATATCTGTCTTAGTGACGGCTCTGTTTGATTTTGATTTTGATGATTTCTTTCACCGAATTTTTCCTTTATATAAAGATCACATCTTGTGAGGTTCTCCACAGAAACTATTGAAAGTTTACATGAAGTTAGTCGGGCACATGTATCTCATCTTTTGTTCTTGGCTGCATGCTAAAAGTAACACCGCTTGGTGGTAATATTGACAAAATACCGAACATATCGCTCAGAAAACCTAGGGTTATTTCCCTTTGACCGTCAAGTGTCTTTTGCAGTATGTATGCTGCCCTTGAAGATCGGGGTTAGAATTGGTCTTCGGCAACCCATGCTTGTCTTAAGAGGCGATTATCGGGATTCGAACATTGTCTGGGTGGTAAATGGGTTTAGAACATTCTGGTTGACTCTGGCACACGTCAGTTTCGTAGCGGTGATGTCCTGCAAACGGTGACTATCTTTTGCATGAGTTGGGACAAGCAAACCCTTTCAGGATTCGAACATGAGGATTCGAGGTCGGAAATGGGTTACGAACTCACTAGGACACATGCGGTGATGTCTCGCAAACGGTTCCTTACGTTTGACGGCGTTGGCACAGGCAAACCTTATGCGGATTCGAACATGCGCGACGTCTGAAATGGGCGTAGAACATCACGGGACGTTCTGGGACACGTCGGTTTCGTGGCGGCGATGTCTCGCAAGCGTTTCCTTGCTTTTGACGGCGTCGGTACAACCAAACCATCTGGGGATTCGAACACGGACGAGGTCGAAAACAGGTTCGGGTTCGGCACTTTATCCGAGCAGTGCGACAGAAAGCCGGGGTGCTGGCGAGCTCAGAAAGCTAATCCGTTTGACCGTAGCTCAATGGACAAAGGAGCTACGCTCATTCTTCTCCCGGACTATTTGACCCCCTGTCACAAAGTGCCTGCCACCCGGCCTGTCGGCCTGTCACCCTGCCTGCCACCCTACCACCCTGCCTGTCACCCTGCCACAAGCTGCCGTACAGCAGACCTCTGAATAGCAGACCTTTGGACACTTGTAACTCGGAAACTACTGGTCCGATTTCGACCAAATTTCGTGTGTAGATTGGGATTGTCCAGTTTATTATTGTCATCCTGTTGTCCTGTTGATATCTTTCGATTTATTAGGGCTCCAAGCCGAAAGGCTGTAGAGCCCTATTGTAATCGTTCGATTTATTATTATTAGGGCTCCAAGCCGAAAGGCTGTAGAGCCCTATTGAAATCGTTCGATTTATTATTAGGGCTCCAAGCCGAAAAGCTGTAGAGCCCTATTGAAATCGTTCGATTTATTATTATTATTAGGGCTCCAAGCCGAAAGGCTGTAGAGCCCTATTGTAATCGTTCGATTTATTATTATTATTTATTATTATTATTATTATTATTATTTATTATTCCGCCGATTTTTGTACCTGCCCTAGCAAAATAACCACCAGCTCGATTTTGTTCAAATTTTGTGTGTGTTTGAAGACCCTTGGGTACTAGTGCCCGCCAAAAGCCCAAGGCCGTAGGCCTAAAGGCCAAGGGCAGATAACTGAAAAACAAGAATTTTTTGAAGGTGTATTTCGCCCTATTGCTCCGCAACCGCTTATCCGATTACTTTGAAACCTTGCATGTATCTGCTGCTTCAGTTCTTTCATATTTTTTGTTCTTTGACTTTGGTCATTGATCACGTGGTTTGGCAGCTATATTGGATTCAAGGTTTTCACAGGGTTTTTGGGGTACCTGTCTTCAAATACTATCTCCTCTGAATCCACTGCACGAAATGCTTTCAAACTTTTTGAGAATTGTCTCCATACAGAACACAACAAATCAGCATAGCCATTTTCCGATATCTTTTTTAGTTGCGGCAATATTGGATTTTGATTTTGATCATTTTTTTCACCGAAAGTTTACTTTTAAGATCATAGCTTGTAAGGTTCTTAACATAAACTATTGAAAGTTTGCATGAAGCTTTGAGACTATATGTAGCTCATTTTGTTCTGGTTTGCATACTGAAAGCACCACTGCTTGGTGTGGTATTATTTGATTTAAGTAAAAAAATCAGACTTGAGTACAAATACTGAAGGAAGCGCCTCATAAATCTACCATACACCCCCATTCACTGGCTTTGCAAGCGTTCTCCACAGTCTTGTTCAGTATTATGTGTACTACCCTTGACGACCAGGATTAGAATTGGCCTTTTTCAACCGATGCTTGTCTCAAGAGGCAACTATGCTAGTCACAGGAGGCGACTAATCGCATCGGGTGGTCAGACTCGCTGGCTTGATTGTTCATTTCTCAATTGCCAATTGCTAGGGTACCTTATTTTTGACGGCGTTGTTTAAAGCAAACCATTTGCTGATTAGAATATGGTCGAGGTCGGAAATTGGTTTAGTACACTCTGAGAAACTGTGGCACACGCCAATTTGGTAGCGGTAATGTCCTGCAAACGGTGACTATCTTTTGACGGAGTTGGTACAAGCAAACCATATGCGGATTCGAACATGGTCGAAGTCAAACATTGGTTAAGAACACACTGGGACACTTGTTGTGATGTCTCACAAGCGGTTCATTACATTTGATGGCGTTGGTACAAGCAAACCATATGGGGATTCGAACATGGTCGAAGTCAAATTTGGGGTAAGAACACCCTAGGACACGTGTGGTGATGTCCCACAAGCGGTTTATTACATTTGACGGCGTTGGTACAAGCAAACCATATGCGGATTCGAACATGGTCGAAGTCAAACATGGGTTAAGAACACTTTAAGACACACGTGCTGATGTCTTGCAAGCAGTTCCTTACATTTGATGGCGTTGGTACAAACAAACCATTTGAGGATTCGAACATGGTCGAAGTTGGAAATTGGTTAAAACATCCAGGGACACCCAGGCACATGTCAATTTAGTATTGGTGATGTCTCATAAGAGGTTCTTTACATTTGACGGTGTTGGTACAGGTAAACCCTTTGAGGATTCGAATTTATGAACGAGGTGGGAAACAGGTTTAGCACTTTATCTCAGCAATGCGACAGGAATCCGGGGCCCGGACGAACGCAGAACGCTAATCCGTTTGACTGGAGCCCAACTGACAAAGAAGTTACAGCCTGTTAAAGTCACCAAGCCGAAAGGCTCTAGAGTCCCCTTGTAGCGTTTGATTTAATATTATTATTATTCCGCCGATTTTTGTACCAGAGCTAGAAAAATATCCACTGGCTCGATTTCGTTCAAATTTAGTGTGTGTATGTAGACCCTGAGGTACTAGTGCCCGCCATAAACCCAAGGCTGTAGGCCCAAAGGCCAAGGGCAGATAACTAAAAGAACATAATATTTGGAAGATGTTTTTCGCCCTATTGCTCCGCAACCGCTTATCCGATTACTTTGAAACCTTGCATGTATCTGCTGCTTGAGCTGCTTGACATTTTTTGTTCTTTGACTTTGGTCATTGGTTACGTGGTTTGGCAGCCATTTTGGATTCAAGGTTTCCACAGTGTCTTTTGGGTACCTGTCATCAAATGCAAACAACTTTGAGTCCACTGCATGAAATGCTTTCAAACTTTCTGATAATTGTCTCCATACATAACACAGCAAACGTTAATAGCCGATTTTGGATATCTCTTTTAGTTACGGCCGTATTGAATTTTGATTTCGATCATTTTTTTCAACGAAATTTTGCTTTAAAGATCATATCTTGTAAGGTTCTCCACAGAAACTATTGCAAGTTTACATGAAGTTAGTGTGCCATATGCATCTCATTTATTGTTATTGGTTGTATGCAAAAAGTAACACTGCTTGGTGGTAATATTTGATTAATGTTTGGGACACCCCTGGAACACGCCAATTTCGTAGCGGCGATTTCGGGTGACTATCTTTTGAGAGAGTTGGCACAAGCCAACCTCTTATGGATTCGAACATGTTCGAGGTCGGTAATGGTTTGAGAACTGACCTGGACACCCTGGCACACACCAATTTCCTTGCGACGATACCCTGCAAGTGGTGCCTACATTTGATGGATTTGGTTCAAGGAAACCCTTTGAGGATTCGAACATGGACGTTTGGGCACAGTGTTACTTGGAGCCCGCCATTGCTGCTTGCAGCTTTAATTATTATTATTATTATTATTTATTATTCCGCCGTTTTTTGTTCCAGAGATAGCAGTTTAACCACTGGGTCGATTTTGTTCAAATTTTGTGTGTGTGTGCAAGTTGTTAGGTACCAGATACCACAAAAAACCCAAGGCCGTAGGCCCAATGGCCAAGGGCAGATAACTGAAAAACAAGTATTTTTTGAAGATATATTTCGCCTTATTGCTCCGCAACCGCTCGTCCGATTACTTTCAAACTTTACACATGTCTGCTGCTTCGGGTGCTTAACATTTTCTGTTCTTTGATCTTGGTCATTGGTCACGTGCTTTGGCAGCCATATTGGATTCAAAGTTTTTACAGGGTTTTGGGGGTACCTGTCTTCAAATCCTATCTCCTCTGAATCCAATGCATGAAATGCATCCAAACTTTCTGAGTACTGTCTCCATGCATATCACATCAAACTCTGTTAGCCGATTTGGGATATCTTTTTTAGTTGCTGCCATATTGGATTCAAGGTTTTCACAGGGTTTTTTGGGTACCTGTCTTCAAATACTATCTCCTCTGAATCCACTGCATGAAATGCTTTCAAACTTTCTGAGAATTGTCTCCACACATAACACACCAAACTCTGTTAGCCGTTTTTGGATATCTGTCTTGGTGACGGCTCTGTTTGATTTTGATTTTGATGATTTCTTTCACCGAATTTTTCCTTTATATAAAGATCACATCTTGTGAGGTTCTCCACAGAAACTATTGAAAGTTTACATGAAGTTAGTCGGGCACATGTATCTCATCTTTTGTTCTTGGCTGCATGCTAAAAGTAACACCGCTTGGTGGTAATATTGACAAAATACCGAACATATCGCTCAGAAAACCTAGGGTTATTTCCCTTTGACCGTCAAGTGTCTTTTGCAGTATGTATGCTGCCCTTGAAGATCGGGGTTAGAATTGGTCTTCGGCAACCCATGCTTGTCTTAAGAGGCGATTATCGGGATTCGAACATTGTCTGGGTGGTAAATGGGTTTAGAACATTCTGGTTGACTCTGGCACACGCCAATTTCGTAGCGGTGATGTCCTGCAAACGGTGACTATCTTTTGCATGAGTTGGGACAAGCAAACCCTTTCAGGATTCGAACATGAGGATTCGAGGTCGGAAATGGGTTACGAACTCACTAGGACACATGCGGTGATGTCTCGCAAACGGTTCCTTACGTTTGACGGCGTTGGCACAGGCAAACCTTATGCGGATTCGAACATGCGCGACGTCTGAAATGGGCGTAGAACATCACGGGACGTTCTGGGACACGTCGGTTTCGTAGCGGCGATGTCTCGCAAGCGTTTCCTTGCTTTTGACGGCGTCGGTACAACCAAACCATCTGGGGATTCGAACACGGACGAGGTCGGAAACAGGTTCGGGTTCGGCACTTTATCCGAGCAGTGCGACAGAAAGCCGGGGTGCTGGCGAGCTCAGAAAGCTAATCCGTTTGACCGTAGCTCAATGGACAAAGGAGCTACGCTCATTCTTCTCCCGGACTATTTGACCCCCTGTCACAAAGTGCCTGCCACCCGGCCTGTCGGCCTGTCACCCTGCCTGCCACCCTACCACCCTGCCTGTCACCCTGCCACAAGCTGCCGTTCAGCAGACCTCTGAATAGCAGACCTTTGGACACTTGTAACTCGGAAACTACTGGTCCGATTTCGACCAAATTTCGTGTGTAGATTGGGATTGTCCAGTTTATTATTGTCATCCTGTTGTCCTGTTGATATCTTTCGATTTATTAGGGCTCCAAGCCGAAAGGCTGTAGAGCCCTATTGTAATCGTTCGATTTATTATTAGGGCTCCAAGCCGAAAGGCTGTAGAGCCCTATTGTAATCGTTCGATTTATTATTAGGGCTCCAAGCCGAAAGGCTGTAGAGCCCTATTGTAATCGTTCGATTTATTATTATTAGGGCTCCAAGCCGAAAGGCTGTAGAGCCCTATTGTAATCGTTCGATTTATTATTATTTATTATTATTATTATTTATTATTCCGCCGTTTTTTGTTCCAGAGATAGCAGTTTAACCACTGGCTCGATTTTGTTCAAATTTTGTGTGTGTGTGCAAGTTGTTAGGTACCAGATACCACAAAAAACCCAAGGCCGTAGGCCCAATGGCCAAGGGCAGATAACTGAAAAACAAGTATTTTTTGAAGATATATTTCGCCTTATTGCTCCGCAACCGCTCGTCCGATTACTTTCAAACTTTACACATGTCTGCTGCTTCGGGTGCTTAACATTTTCTGTTCTTTGATCTTGGTCATTGGTCACGTGCTTTGGCAGCCATATTGGATTCAAAGTTTTTACAGGGTTTTGGGGGTACCCGTCTTCAAATCCTATCTTCTCTGAATCCAATGCATTAAATGCATCCAAACTTTCTGAGTACTGTCTCCATGCATATCACATCAAACTCTGTTAGCCGATTTGGGATATCTTTTTTAGTTGCTGCCATATTGGATTCAAGGTTTTCACAGGGTTTTTTGGGTACCTGTCTTCAAATACTATCTCCTCTGAATCCACTGCATGAAATGCTTTCAAACTTTCTGAGAATTGTCTCCACACATAACACACCAAACTCTGTTAGCCATTTTTTGGATATCTGTCTTAGTGACGGCTCTGTTTGATTTTGATTTTGATGATTTCTTTCACCGAATTTTTCCTTTATATAAAGATCACATCTTGTGAGGTTCTCCACAGAAACTATTGAAAGTTTACATGAAGTTAGTCGGGCACATGTATCTCATCTTTTGTTCTTGGCTGCATGCTAAAAGTAACACCGCTTGGTGGTAATATTGACAAAATACCGAACATATCGCTCAGAAAACCTAGGGTTATTTCCCTTTGACCGTCAAGTGTCTTTTGCAGTATGTATGCTGCCCTTGAAGATCGGGGTTAGAATTGGTCTTCGGCAACCCATGCTTGTCTTAAGAGGCGATTATCGGGATTCGAACATTGTCTGGGTGGTAAATGGGTTTAGAACATTCTGGTTGACTCTGGCACACGTCAGTTTCGTAGCGGTGATGTCCTGCAAACGGTGACTATCTTTTGCATGAGTTGGGACAAGCAAACCCTTTCAGGATTCGAACATGAGGATTCGAGGTCGGAAATGGGTTACGAACTCACTAGGACACATGCGGTGATGTCTCGCAAACGGTTCCTTACGTTTGACGGCGTTGGCACAGGCAAACCTTATGCGGATTCGAACATGCGCGACGTCTGAAATGGGCGTAGAACATCACGGGACGTTCTGGGACACGTCGGTTTCGTGGCGGCGATGTCTCGCAAGCGTTTCCTTGCTTTTGACGGCGTCGGTACAACCAAACCATCTGGGGATTCGAACACGGACGAGGTCGAAAACAGGTTCGGGTTCGGCACTTTATCCGAGCAGTGCGACAGAAAGCCGGGGTGCTGGCGAGCTCAGAAAGCTAATCCGTTTGACCGTAGCTCAATGGACAAAGGAGCTACGCTCATTCTTCTCCCGGACTATTTGACCCCCTGTCACAAAGTGCCTGCCACCCGGCCTGTCGGCCTGTCACCCTGCCTGCCACCCTACCACCCTGCCTGTCACCCTGCCACAAGCTGCCGTTCAGCAGACCTCTGAATAGCAGACCTTTGGACACTTGTAACTCGGAAACTACTGGTCCGATTTCGACCAAATTTCGTGTGTAGATTGGGATTGTCCAGTTTATTATTGTCATCCTGTTGTCCTGTTGATATCTTTCGATTTATTAGGGCTCCAAGCCGAAAGGCTGTAGAGCCCTATTGTAATCGTTCGATTTATTATTAGGGCTCCAAGCCGAAAGGCTGTAGAGCCCTATTGTAATCGTTCGATTTATTATTAGGGCTCCAAGCCGAAAGGCTGTAGAGCCCTATTGTAATCGTTCGATTTATTATTATTAGGGCTCCAAGCCGAAAGGCTGTAGAGCCCTATTGTAATCGTTCGATTTATTATTATTTATTATTATTATTATTTATTATTCCGCCGTTTTTTGTTCCAGAGATAGCAGTTTAACCACTGGCTCGATTTTGTTCAAATTTTGTGTGTGTGTGCAAGTTGTTAGGTACCAGATACCACAAAAAACCCAAGGCCGTAGGCCCAATGGCCAAGGGCAGATAACTGAAAAACAAGTATTTTTTGAAGATATATTTCGCCTTATTGCTCCGCAACCGCTCGTCCGATTACTTTCAAACTTTACACATGTCTGCTGCTTCGGGTGCTTAACATTTTCTGTTCTTTGATCTTGGTCATTGGTCACGTGCTTTGGCAGCCATATTGGATTCAAAGTTTTTACAGGGTTTTGGGGGTACCCGTCTTCAAATCCTATCTTCTCTGAATCCAATGCATTAAATGCATCCAAACTTTCTGAGTACTGTCTCCATGCATATCACATCAAACTCTGTTAGCCGATTTGGGATATCTTTTTTAGTTGCTGCCATATTGGATTCAAGGTTTTCACAGGGTTTTTTGGGTACCTGTCTTCAAATACTATCTCCTCTGAATCCACTGCATGAAATGCTTTCAAACTTTCTGAGAATTGTCTCCACACATAACACACCAAACTCTGTTAGCCATTTTTTGGATATCTGTCTTAGTGACGGCTCTGTTTGATTTTGATTTTGATGATTTCTTTCACCGAATTTTTCCTTTATATAAAGATCACATCTTGTGAGGTTCTCCACAGAAACTATTGAAAGTTTACATGAAGTTAGTCGGGCACATGTATCTCATCTTTTGTTCTTGGCTGCATGCTAAAAGTAACACCGCTTGGTGGTAATATTGACAAAATACCGAACATATCGCTCAGAAAACCTAGGGTTATTTCCCTTTGACCGTCAAGTGTCTTTTGCAGTATGTATGCTGCCCTTGAAGATCGGGGTTAGAATTGGTCTTCGGCAACCCATGCTTGTCTTAAGAGGCGATTATCGGGATTCGAACATTGTCTGGGTGGTAAATGGGTTTAGAACATTCTGGTTGACTCTGGCACACGTCAGTTTCGTAGCGGTGATGTCCTGCAAACGGTGACTATCTTTTGCATGAGTTGGGACAAGCAAACCCTTTCAGGATTCGAACATGAGGATTCGAGGTCGGAAATGGGTTACGAACTCACTAGGACACATGCGGTGATGTCTCGCAAACGGTTCCTTACGTTTGACGGCGTTGGCACAGGCAAACCTTATGCGGATTCGAACATGCGCGACGTCTGAAATGGGCGTAGAACATCACGGGACGTTCTGGGACACGTCGGTTTCGTGGCGGCGATGTCTCGCAAGCGTTTCCTTGCTTTTGACGGCGTCGGTACAACCAAACCATCTGGGGATTCGAACACGGACGAGGTCGAAAACAGGTTCGGGTTCGGCACTTTATCCGAGCAGTGCGACAGAAAGCCGGGGTGCTGGCGAGCTCAGAAAGCTAATCCGTTTGACCGTAGCTCAATGGACAAAGGAGCTACGCTCATTCTTCTCCCGGACTATTTGACCCCCTGTCACAAAGTGCCTGCCACCCGGCCTGTCGGCCTGTCACCCTGCCTGCCACCCTACCACCCTGCCTGTCACCCTGCCACAAGCTGCCGTTCAGCAGACCTCTGAATAGCAGACCTTTGGACACTTGTAACTCGGAAACTACTGGTCCGATTTCGACCAAATTTCGTGTGTAGATTGGGATTGTCCAGTTTATTATTGTCATCCTGTTGTCCTGTTGATATCTTTCGATTTATTAGGGCTCCAAGCCGAAAGGCTGTAGAGCCCTATTGTAATCGTTCGATTTATTATTAGGGCTCCAAGCCGAAAGGCTGTAGAGCCCTATTGTAATCGTTCGATTTATTATTAGGGCTCCAAGCCGAAAGGCTGTAGAGCCCTATTGTAATCGTTCGATTTATTATTATTAGGGCTCCAAGCCGAAAGGCTGTAGAGCCCTATTGTAATCGTTCGATTTATTATTATTTATTATTATTATTATTTATTATTCCGCCGTTTTTTGTTCCAGAGATAGCAGTTTAACCACTGGCTCGATTTTGTTCAAATTTTGTGTGTGTGTGCAAGTTGTTAGGTACCAGATACCACAAAAAACCCAAGGCCGTAGGCCCAATGGCCAAGGGCAGATAACTGAAAAACAAGTATTTTTTGAAGATATATTTCGCCTTATTGCTCCGCAACCGCTCGTCCGATTACTTTCAAACTTTACACATGTCTGCTGCTTCGGGTGCTTAACATTTTCTGTTCTTTGATCTTGGTCATTGGTCACGTGCTTTGGCAGCCATATTGGATTCAAAGTTTTTACAGGGTTTTGGGGGTACCCGTCTTCAAATCCTATCTTCTCTGAATCCAATGCATTAAATGCATCCAAACTTTCTGAGTACTGTCTCCATGCATATCACATCAAACTCTGTTAGCCGATTTGGGATATCTTTTTTAGTTGCTGCCATATTGGATTCAAGGTTTTCACAGGGTTTTTTGGGTACCTGTCTTCAAATACTATCTCCTCTGAATCCACTGCATGAAATGCTTTCAAACTTTCTGAGAATTGTCTCCACACATAACACACCAAACTCTGTTAGCCATTTTTTGGATATCTGTCTTAGTGACGGCTCTGTTTGATTTTGATTTTGATGATTTCTTTCACCGAATTTTTCCTTTATATAAAGATCACATCTTGTGAGGTTCTCCACAGAAACTATTGAAAGTTTACATGAAGTTAGTCGGGCACATGTATCTCATCTTTTGTTCTTGGCTGCATGCTAAAAGTAACACCGCTTGGTGGTAATATTGACAAAATACCGAACATATCGCTCAGAAAACCTAGGGTTATTTCCCTTTGACCGTCAAGTGTCTTTTGCAGTATGTATGCTGCCCTTGAAGATCGGGGTTAGAATTGGTCTTCGGCAACCCATGCTTGTCTTAAGAGGCGATTATCGGGATTCGAACATTGTCTGGGTGGTAAATGGGTTTAGAACATTCTGGTTGACTCTGGCACACGTCAGTTTCGTAGCGGTGATGTCCTGCAAACGGTGACTATCTTTTGCATGAGTTGGGACAAGCAAACCCTTTCAGGATTCGAACATGAGGATTCGAGGTCGGAAATGGGTTACGAACTCACTAGGACACATGCGGTGATGTCTCGCAAACGGTTCCTTACGTTTGACGGCGTTGGCACAGGCAAACCTTATGCGGATTCGAACATGCGCGACGTCTGAAATGGGCGTAGAACATCACGGGACGTTCTGGGACACGTCGGTTTCGTGGCGGCGATGTCTCGCAAGCGTTTCCTTGCTTTTGACGGCGTCGGTACAACCAAACCATCTGGGGATTCGAACACGGACGAGGTCGAAAACAGGTTCGGGTTCGGCACTTTATCCGAGCAGTGCGACAGAAAGCCGGGGTGCTGGCGAGCTCAGAAAGCTAATCCGTTTGACCGTAGCTCAATGGACAAAGGAGCTACGCTCATTCTTCTCCCGGACTATTTGACCCCCTGTCACAAAGTGCCTGCCACCCGGCCTGTCGGCCTGTCACCCTGCCTGCCACCCTACCACCCTGCCTGTCACCCTGCCACAAGCTGCCGTTCAGCAGACCTCTGAATAGCAGACCTTTGGACACTTGTAACTCGGAAACTACTGGTCCGATTTCGACCAAATTTCGTGTGTAGATTGGGATTGTCCAGTTTATTATTGTCATCCTGTTGTCCTGTTGATATCTTTCGATTTATTAGGGCTCCAAGCCGAAAGGCTGTAGAGCCCTATTGTAATCGTTCGATTTATTATTAGGGCTCCAAGCCGAAAGGCTGTAGAGCCCTATTGTAATCGTTCGATTTATTATTAGGGCTCCAAGCCGAAAGGCTGTAGAGCCCTATTGTAATCGTTCGATTTATTATTATTAGGGCTCCAAGCCGAAAGGCTGTAGAGCCCTATTGTAATCGTTCGATTTATTATTATTTATTATTATTATTATTTATTATTCCGCCGTTTTTTGTTCCAGAGATAGCAGTTTAACCACTGGCTCGATTTTGTTCAAATTTTGTGTGTGTGTGCAAGTTGTTAGGTACCAGATACCACAAAAAACCCAAGGCCGTAGGCCCAATGGCCAAGGGCAGATAACTGAAAAACAAGTATTTTTTGAAGATATATTTCGCCTTATTGCTCCGCAACCGCTCGTCCGATTACTTTCAAACTTTACACATGTCTGCTGCTTCGGGTGCTTAACATTTTCTGTTCTTTGATCTTGGTCATTGGTCACGTGCTTTGGCAGCCATATTGGATTCAAAGTTTTTACAGGGTTTTGGGGGTACCCGTCTTCAAATCCTATCTTCTCTGAATCCAATGCATTAAATGCATCCAAACTTTCTGAGTACTGTCTCCATGCATATCACATCAAACTCTGTTAGCCGATTTGGGATATCTTTTTTAGTTGCTGCCATATTGGATTCAAGGTTTTCACAGGGTTTTTTGGGTACCTGTCTTCAAATACTATCTCCTCTGAATCCACTGCATGAAATGCTTTCAAACTTTCTGAGAATTGTCTCCACACATAACACACCAAACTCTGTTAGCCATTTTTTGGATATCTGTCTTAGTGACGGCTCTGTTTGATTTTGATTTTGATGATTTCTTTCACCGAATTTTTCCTTTATATAAAGATCACATCTTGTGAGGTTCTCCACAGAAACTATTGAAAGTTTACATGAAGTTAGTCGGGCACATGTATCTCATCTTTTGTTCTTGGCTGCATGCTAAAAGTAACACCGCTTGGTGGTAATATTGACAAAATACCGAACATATCGCTCAGAAAACCTAGGGTTATTTCCCTTTGACCGTCAAGTGTCTTTTGCAGTATGTATGCTGCCCTTGAAGATCGGGGTTAGAATTGGTCTTCGGCAACCCATGCTTGTCTTAAGAGGCGATTATCGGGATTCGAACATTGTCTGGGTGGTAAATGGGTTTAGAACATTCTGGTTGACTCTGGCACACGTCAGTTTCGTAGCGGTGATGTCCTGCAAACGGTGACTATCTTTTGCATGAGTTGGGACAAGCAAACCCTTTCAGGATTCGAACATGAGGATTCGAGGTCGGAAATGGGTTACGAACTCACTAGGACACATGCGGTGATGTCTCGCAAACGGTTCCTTACGTTTGACGGCGTTGGCACAGGCAAACCTTATGCGGATTCGAACATGCGCGACGTCTGAAATGGGCGTAGAACATCACGGGACGTTCTGGGACACGTCGGTTTCGTGGCGGCGATGTCTCGCAAGCGTTTCCTTGCTTTTGACGGCGTCGGTACAACCAAACCATCTGGGGATTCGAACACGGACGAGGTCGAAAACAGGTTCGGGTTCGGCACTTTATCCGAGCAGTGCGACAGAAAGCCGGGGTGCTGGCGAGCTCAGAAAGCTAATCCGTTTGACCGTAGCTCAATGGACAAAGGAGCTACGCTCATTCTTCTCCCGGACTATTTGACCCCCTGTCACAAAGTGCCTGCCACCCGGCCTGTCGGCCTGTCACCCTGCCTGCCACCCTACCACCCTGCCTGTCACCCTGCCACAAGCTGCCGTACAGCAGACCTCTGAATAGCAGACCTTTGGACACTTGTAACTCGGAAACTACTGGTCCGATTTCGACCAAATTTCGTGTGTAGATTGGGATTGTCCAGTTTATTATTGTCATCCTGTTGTCCTGTTGATATCTTTCGATTTATTAGGGCTCCAAGCCGAAAGGCTGTAGAGCCCTATTGTAATCGTTCGATTTATTATTATTAGGGCTCCAAGCCGAAAGGCTGTAGAGCCCTATTGAAATCGTTCGATTTATTATTAGGGCTCCAAGCCGAAAAGCTGTAGAGCCCTATTGAAATCGTTCGATTTATTATTATTATTAGGGCTCCAAGCCGAAAGGCTGTAGAGCCCTATTGTAATCGTTCGATTTATTATTATTATTTATTATTATTATTATTATTATTATTTATTATTCCGCCGATTTTTGTACCTGCCCTAGCAAAATAACCACCAGCTCGATTTTGTTCAAATTTTGTGTGTGTTTGAAGACCCTTGGGTACTAGTGCCCGCCAAAAGCCCAAGGCCGTAGGCCTAAAGGCCAAGGGCAGATAACTGAAAAACAAGAATTTTTTGAAGGTGTATTTCGCCCTATTGCTCCGCAACCGCTTATCCGATTACTTTGAAACCTTGCATGTATCTGCTGCTTCAGTTCTTTCATATTTTTTGTTCTTTGACTTTGGTCATTGATCACGTGGTTTGGCAGCTATATTGGATTCAAGGTTTTCACAGGGTTTTTGGGGTACCTGTCTTCAAATACTATCTCCTCTGAATCCACTGCACGAAATGCTTTCAAACTTTTTGAGAATTGTCTCCATACAGAACACAACAAATCAGCATAGCCATTTTCCGATATCTTTTTTAGTTGCGGCAATATTGGATTTTGATTTTGATCATTTTTTTCACCGAAAGTTTACTTTTAAGATCATAGCTTGTAAGGTTCTTAACATAAACTATTGAAAGTTTGCATGAAGCTTTGAGACTATATGTAGCTCATTTTGTTCTGGTTTGCATACTGAAAGCACCACTGCTTGGTGTGGTATTATTTGATTTAAGTAAAAAAATCAGACTTGAGTACAAATACTGAAGGAAGCGCCTCATAAATCTACCATACACCCCCATTCACTGGCTTTGCAAGCGTTCTCCACAGTCTTGTTCAGTATTATGTGTACTACCCTTGACGACCAGGATTAGAATTGGCCTTTTTCAACCGATGCTTGTCTCAAGAGGCAACTATGCTAGTCACAGGAGGCGACTAATCGCATCGGGTGGTCAGACTCGCTGGCTTGATTGTTCATTTCTCAATTGCCAATTGCTAGGGTACCTTATTTTTGACGGCGTTGTTTAAAGCAAACCATTTGCTGATTAGAATATGGTCGAGGTCGGAAATTGGTTTAGTACACTCTGAGAAACTGTGGCACACGCCAATTTGGTAGCGGTAATGTCCTGCAAACGGTGACTATCTTTTGACGGAGTTGGTACAAGCAAACCATATGCGGATTCGAACATGGTCGAAGTCAAACATTGGTTAAGAACACACTGGGACACTTGTTGTGATGTCTCACAAGCGGTTCATTACATTTGATGGCGTTGGTACAAGCAAACCATATGGGGATTCGAACATGGTCGAAGTCAAATTTGGGGTAAGAACACCCTAGGACACGTGTGGTGATGTCCCACAAGCGGTTTATTACATTTGACGGCGTTGGTACAAGCAAACCATATGCGGATTCGAACATGGTCGAAGTCAAACATGGGTTAAGAACACTTTAAGACACACGTGCTGATGTCTTGCAAGCAGTTCCTTACATTTGATGGCGTTGGTACAAACAAACCATTTGAGGATTCGAACATGGTCGAAGTTGGAAATTGGTTAAAACATCCAGGGACACCCAGGCACATGTCAATTTAGTATTGGTGATGTCTCATAAGAGGTTCTTTACATTTGACGGTGTTGGTACAGGTAAACCCTTTGAGGATTCGAATTTATGAACGAGGTGGGAAACAGGTTTAGCACTTTATCTCAGCAATGCGACAGGAATCCGGGGCCCGGACGAACGCAGAACGCTAATCCGTTTGACTGGAGCCCAACTGACAAAGAAGTTACAGCCTGTTAAAGTCACCAAGCCGAAAGGCTCTAGAGTCCCCTTGTAGCGTTTGATTTAATATTATTATTATTCCGCCGATTTTTGTACCAGAGCTAGAAAAATATCCACTGGCTCGATTTCGTTCAAATTTAGTGTGTGTATGTAGACCCTGAGGTACTAGTGCCCGCCATAAACCCAAGGCTGTAGGCCCAAAGGCCAAGGGCAGATAACTAAAAGAACATAATATTTGGAAGATGTTTTTCGCCCTATTGCTCCGCAACCGCTTATCCGATTACTTTGAAACCTTGCATGTATCTGCTGCTTGAGCTGCTTGACATTTTTTGTTCTTTGACTTTGGTCATTGGTTACGTGGTTTGGCAGCCATTTTGGATTCAAGGTTTCCACAGTGTCTTTTGGGTACCTGTCATCAAATGCAAACAACTTTGAGTCCACTGCATGAAATGCTTTCAAACTTTCTGATAATTGTCTCCATACATAACACAGCAAACGTTAATAGCCGATTTTGGATATCTCTTTTAGTTACGGCCGTATTGAATTTTGATTTCGATCATTTTTTTCAACGAAATTTTGCTTTAAAGATCATATCTTGTAAGGTTCTCCACAGAAACTATTGCAAGTTTACATGAAGTTAGTGTGCCATATGCATCTCATTTATTGTTATTGGTTGTATGCAAAAAGTAACACTGCTTGGTGGTAATATTTGATTAATGTTTGGGACACCCCTGGAACACGCCAATTTCGTAGCGGCGATTTCGGGTGACTATCTTTTGAGAGAGTTGGCACAAGCCAACCTCTTATGGATTCGAACATGTTCGAGGTCGGTAATGGTTTGAGAACTGACCTGGACACCCTGGCACACACCAATTTCCTTGCGACGATACCCTGCAAGTGGTGCCTACATTTGATGGATTTGGTTCAAGGAAACCCTTTGAGGATTCGAACATGGACGTTTGGGCACAGTGTTACTTGGAGCCCGCCATTGCTGCTTGCAGCTTTAATTTATTATTATTATTATTTATTATTCCGCCGTTTTTTGTTCCAGAGATAGCAGTTTAACCACTGGCTCGATTTTGTTCAAATTTTGTGTGTGTGTGCAAGTTGTTAGGTACCAGATACCACAAAAAACCCAAGGCCGTAGGCCCAATGGCCAAGGGCAGATAACTGAAAAACAAGTATTTTTTGAAGATATATTTCGCCTTATTGCTCCGCAACCGCTTGTCCGATTACTTTCAAACTTTACACATGTCTGCTGCTTCGGGTGCTTAACATTTTCTGTTCTTTGATCTTGGTCATTGGTCACGTGCTTTGGCAGCCATATTGGATTCAAAGTTTTTACAGGGTTTTGGGGGTACCCGTCTTCAAATCCTATCTCCTCTGAATCCAATGCATGAAATGCATCCAAACTTTCTGAGTACTGTCTCCATGCATATCACATCAAACTCTGTTAGCCGATTTGGGATATCTTTTTTAGTTGCTGCCATATTGGATTCAAGGTTTTCACAGGGTTTTTTGGGTACCTGTCTTCAAATACTATCTCCTCTGAATCCACTGCATGAAATGCTTTCAAACTTTCTGAGAATTGTCTCCACACATAACACACCAAACTCTGTTAGCCGTTTTTGGATATCTGTCTTAGTGACGGCTCTGTTTGATTTTGATTTTGATGATTTCTTTCACCGAATTTTTCCTTTATATAAAGATCACATCTTGTGAGGTTCTCCACAGAAACTATTGAAAGTTTACATGAAGTTAGTCGGGCACATGTATCTCATCTTTTGTTCTTGGCTGCATGCTAAAAGTAACACCGCTTGGTGGTAATATTGACAAAATACCGAACATATCGCTCAGAAAACCTAGGGTTATTTCCCTTTGACCGTCAAGTGTCTTTTGCAGTATGTATGCTGCCCTTGAAGATCGGGGTTAGAATTGGTCTTCGGCAACCCATGCTTGTCTTAAGAGGCGATTATCGGGATTCGAACATTGTCTGGGTGGTAAATGGGTTTAGAACATTCTGGTTGACTCTGGCACACGTCAGTTTCGTAGCGGTGATGTCCTGCAAACGGTGACTATCTTTTGCATGAGTTGGGACAAGCAAACCCTTTCAGGATTCGAACATGAGGATTCGAGGTCGGAAATGGGTTACGAACTCACTAGGACACATGCGGTGATGTCTCGCAAACGGTTCCTTACGTTTGACGGCGTTGGCACAGGCAAACCTTATGCGGATTCGAACATGCGCGACGTCTGAAATGGGCGTAGAACATCACGGGACGTTCTGGGACACGTCGGTTTCGTGGCGGCGATGTCTCGCAAGCGTTTCCTTGCTTTTGACGGCGTCGGTACAACCAAACCATCTGGGGATTCGAACACGGACGAGGTCGAAAACAGGTTCGGGTTCGGCACTTTATCCGAGCAGTGCGACAGAAAGCCGGGGTGCTGGCGAGCTCAGAAAGCTAATCCGTTTGACCGTAGCTCAATGGACAAAGGAGCTACGCTCATTCTTCTCCCGGACTATTTGACCCCCTGTCACAAAGTGCCTGCCACCCGGCCTGTCGGCCTGTCACCCTGCCTGCCACCCTACCACCCTGCCTGTCACCCTGCCACAAGCTGCCGTACAGCAGACCTCTGAATAGCAGACCTTTGGACACTTGTAACTCGGAAACTACTGGTCCGATTTCGACCAAATTTCGTGTGTAGATTGGGATTGTCCAGTTTATTATTGTCATCCTGTTGTCCTGTTGATATCTTTCGATTTATTAGGGCTCCAAGCCGAAAGGCTGTAGAGCCCTATTGTAATCGTTCGATTTATTATTATTAGGGCTCCAAGCCGAAAGGCTGTAGAGCCCTATTGAAATCGTTCGATTTATTATTAGGGCTCCAAGCCGAAAAGCTGTAGAGCCCTATTGAAATCGTTCGATTTATTATTATTATTAGGGCTCCAAGCCGAAAGGCTGTAGAGCCCTATTGTAATCGTTCGATTTATTATTATTATTTATTATTATTATTATTATTATTATTTATTATTCCGCCGATTTTTGTACCTGCCCTAGCAAAATAACCACCAGCTCGATTTTGTTCAAATTTTGTGTGTGTTTGAAGACCCTTGGGTACTAGTGCCCGCCAAAAGCCCAAGGCCGTAGGCCTAAAGGCCAAGGGCAGATAACTGAAAAACAAGAATTTTTTGAAGGTGTATTTCGCCCTATTGCTCCGCAACCGCTTATCCGATTACTTTGAAACCTTGCATGTATCTGCTGCTTCAGTTCTTTCATATTTTTTGTTCTTTGACTTTGGTCATTGATCACGTGGTTTGGCAGCTATATTGGATTCAAGGTTTTCACAGGGTTTTTGGGGTACCTGTCTTCAAATACTATCTCCTCTGAATCCACTGCACGAAATGCTTTCAAACTTTTTGAGAATTGTCTCCATACAGAACACAACAAATCAGCATAGCCATTTTCCGATATCTTTTTTAGTTGCGGCAATATTGGATTTTGATTTTGATCATTTTTTTCACCGAAAGTTTACTTTTAAGATCATAGCTTGTAAGGTTCTTAACATAAACTATTGAAAGTTTGCATGAAGCTTTGAGACTATATGTAGCTCATTTTGTTCTGGTTTGCATACTGAAAGCACCACTGCTTGGTGTGGTATTATTTGATTTAAGTAAAAAAATCAGACTTGAGTACAAATACTGAAGGAAGCGCCTCATAAATCTACCATACACCCCCATTCACTGGCTTTGCAAGCGTTCTCCACAGTCTTGTTCAGTATTATGTGTACTACCCTTGACGACCAGGATTAGAATTGGCCTTTTTCAACCGATGCTTGTCTCAAGAGGCAACTATGCTAGTCACAGGAGGCGACTAATCGCATCGGGTGGTCAGACTCGCTGGCTTGATTGTTCATTTCTCAATTGCCAATTGCTAGGGTACCTTATTTTTGACGGCGTTGTTTAAAGCAAACCATTTGCTGATTAGAATATGGTCGAGGTCGGAAATTGGTTTAGTACACTCTGAGAAACTGTGGCACACGCCAATTTGGTAGCGGTAATGTCCTGCAAACGGTGACTATCTTTTGACGGAGTTGGTACAAGCAAACCATATGCGGATTCGAACATGGTCGAAGTCAAACATTGGTTAAGAACACACTGGGACACTTGTTGTGATGTCTCACAAGCGGTTCATTACATTTGATGGCGTTGGTACAAGCAAACCATATGGGGATTCGAACATGGTCGAAGTCAAATTTGGGGTAAGAACACCCTAGGACACGTGTGGTGATGTCCCACAAGCGGTTTATTACATTTGACGGCGTTGGTACAAGCAAACCATATGCGGATTCGAACATGGTCGAAGTCAAACATGGGTTAAGAACACTTTAAGACACACGTGCTGATGTCTTGCAAGCAGTTCCTTACATTTGATGGCGTTGGTACAAACAAACCATTTGAGGATTCGAACATGGTCGAAGTTGGAAATTGGTTAAAACATCCAGGGACACCCAGGCACATGTCAATTTAGTATTGGTGATGTCTCATAAGAGGTTCTTTACATTTGACGGTGTTGGTACAGGTAAACCCTTTGAGGATTCGAATTTATGAACGAGGTGGGAAACAGGTTTAGCACTTTATCTCAGCAATGCGACAGGAATCCGGGGCCCGGACGAACGCAGAACGCTAATCCGTTTGACTGGAGCCCAACTGACAAAGAAGTTACAGCCTGTTAAAGTCACCAAGCCGAAAGGCTCTAGAGTCCCCTTGTAGCGTTTGATTTAATATTATTATTATTCCGCCGATTTTTGTACCAGAGCTAGAAAAATATCCACTGGCTCGATTTCGTTCAAATTTAGTGTGTGTATGTAGACCCTGAGGTACTAGTGCCCGCCATAAACCCAAGGCTGTAGGCCCAAAGGCCAAGGGCAGATAACTAAAAGAACATAATATTTGGAAGATGTTTTTCGCCCTATTGCTCCGCAACCGCTTATCCGATTACTTTGAAACCTTGCATGTATCTGCTGCTTGAGCTGCTTGACATTTTTTGTTCTTTGACTTTGGTCATTGGTTACGTGGTTTGGCAGCCATTTTGGATTCAAGGTTTCCACAGTGTCTTTTGGGTACCTGTCATCAAATGCAAACAACTTTGAGTCCACTGCATGAAATGCTTTCAAACTTTCTGATAATTGTCTCCATACATAACACAGCAAACGTTAATAGCCGATTTTGGATATCTCTTTTAGTTACGGCCGTATTGAATTTTGATTTCGATCATTTTTTTCAACGAAATTTTGCTTTAAAGATCATATCTTGTAAGGTTCTCCACAGAAACTATTGCAAGTTTACATGAAGTTAGTGTGCCATATGCATCTCATTTATTGTTATTGGTTGTATGCAAAAAGTAACACTGCTTGGTGGTAATATTTGATTAATGTTTGGGACACCCCTGGAACACGCCAATTTCGTAGCGGCGATTTCGGGTGACTATCTTTTGAGAGAGTTGGCACAAGCCAACCTCTTATGGATTCGAACATGTTCGAGGTCGGTAATGGTTTGAGAACTGACCTGGACACCCTGGCACACACCAATTTCCTTGCGACGATACCCTGCAAGTGGTGCCTACATTTGATGGATTTGGTTCAAGGAAACCCTTTGAGGATTCGAACATGGACGTTTGGGCACAGTGTTACTTGGAGCCCGCCATTGCTGCTTGCAGCTTTAATTTATTATTATTATTATTTATTATTCCGCCGTTTTTTGTTCCAGAGATAGCAGTTTAACCACTGGCTCGATTTTGTTCAAATTTTGTGTGTGTGTGCAAGTTGTTAGGTACCAGATACCACAAAAAACCCAAGGCCGTAGGCCCAATGGCCAAGGGCAGATAACTGAAAAACAAGTATTTTTTGAAGATATATTTCGCCTTATTGCTCCGCAACCGCTTGTCCGATTACTTTCAAACTTTACACATGTCTGCTGCTTCGGGTGCTTAACATTTTCTGTTCTTTGATCTTGGTCATTGGTCACGTGCTTTGGCAGCCATATTGGATTCAAAGTTTTTACAGGGTTTTGGGGGTACCCGTCTTCAAATCCTATCTCCTCTGAATCCAATGCATGAAATGCATCCAAACTTTCTGAGTACTGTCTCCATGCATATCACATCAAACTCTGTTAGCCGATTTGGGATATCTTTTTTAGTTGCTGCCATATTGGATTCAAGGTTTTCACAGGGTTTTTTGGGTACCTGTCTTCAAATACTATCTCCTCTGAATCCACTGCATGAAATGCTTTCAAACTTTCTGAGAATTGTCTCCACACATAACACACCAAACTCTGTTAGCCGTTTTTGGATATCTGTCTTAGTGACGGCTCTGTTTGATTTTGATTTTGATGATTTCTTTCACCGAATTTTTCCTTTATATAAAGATCACATCTTGTGAGGTTCTCCACAGAAACTATTGAAAGTTTACATGAAGTTAGTCGGGCACATGTATCTCATCTTTTGTTCTTGGCTGCATGCTAAAAGTAACACCGCTTGGTGGTAATATTGACAAAATACCGAACATATCGCTCAGAAAACCTAGGGTTATTTCCCTTTGACCGTCAAGTGTCTTTTGCAGTATGTATGCTGCCCTTGAAGATCGGGGTTAGAATTGGTCTTCGGCAACCCATGCTTGTCTTAAGAGGCGATTATCGGGATTCGAACATTGTCTGGGTGGTAAATGGGTTTAGAACATTCTGGTTGACTCTGGCACACGTCAGTTTCGTAGCGGTGATGTCCTGCAAACGGTGACTATCTTTTGCATGAGTTGGGACAAGCAAACCCTTTCAGGATTCGAACATGAGGATTCGAGGTCGGAAATGGGTTACGAACTCACTAGGACACATGCGGTGATGTCTCGCAAACGGTTCCTTACGTTTGACGGCGTTGGCACAGGCAAACCTTATGCGGATTCGAACATGCGCGACGTCTGAAATGGGCGTAGAACATCACGGGACGTTCTGGGACACGTCGGTTTCGTAGCGGCGATGTCTCGCAAGCGTTTCCTTGCTTTTGACGGCGTCGGTACAACCAAACCATCTGGGGATTCGAACACGGACGAGGTCGGAAACAGGTTCGGGTTCGGCACTTTATCCGAGCAGTGCGACAGAAAGCCGGGGTGCTGGCGAGCTCAGAAAGCTAATCCGTTTGACCGTAGCTCAATGGACAAAGGAGCTACGCTCATTCTTCTCCCGGACTATTTGACCCCCTGTCACAAAGTGCCTGCCACCCGGCCTGTCGGCCTGTCACCCTGCCTGCCACCCTACCACCCTGCCTGTCACCCTGCCACAAGCTGCCGTACAGCAGACCTCTGAATAGCAGACCTTTGGACACTTGTAACTCGGAAACTACTGGTCCGATTTCGACCAAATTTCGTGTGTAGATTGGGATTGTCCAGTTTATTATTGTCATCCTGTTGTCCTGTTGATATCTTTCGATTTATTAGGGCTCCAAGCCGAAAGGCTGTAGAGCCCTATTGTAATCGTTCGATTTATTATTATTAGGGCTCCAAGCCGAAAGGCTGTAGAGCCCTATTGAAATCGTTCGATTTATTATTAGGGCTCCAAGCCGAAAAGCTGTAGAGCCCTATTGAAATCGTTCGATTTATTATTATTATTAGGGCTCCAAGCCGAAAGGCTGTAGAGCCCTATTGTAATCGTTCGATTTATTATTATTATTTATTATTATTATTATTATTATTATTTATTATTCCGCCGATTTTTGTACCTGCCCTAGCAAAATAACCACCAGCTCGATTTTGTTCAAATTTTGTGTGTGTTTGAAGACCCTTGGGTACTAGTGCCCGCCAAAAGCCCAAGGCCGTAGGCCTAAAGGCCAAGGGCAGATAACTGAAAAACAAGAATTTTTTGAAGGTGTATTTCGCCCTATTGCTCCGCAACCGCTTATCCGATTACTTTGAAACCTTGCATGTATCTGCTGCTTCAGTTCTTTCATATTTTTTGTTCTTTGACTTTGGTCATTGATCACGTGGTTTGGCAGCTATATTGGATTCAAGGTTTTCACAGGGTTTTTGGGGTACCTGTCTTCAAATACTATCTCCTCTGAATCCACTGCACGAAATGCTTTCAAACTTTTTGAGAATTGTCTCCATACAGAACACAACAAATCAGCATAGCCATTTTCCGATATCTTTTTTAGTTGCGGCAATATTGGATTTTGATTTTGATCATTTTTTTCACCGAAAGTTTACTTTTAAGATCATAGCTTGTAAGGTTCTTAACATAAACTATTGAAAGTTTGCATGAAGCTTTGAGACTATATGTAGCTCATTTTGTTCTGGTTTGCATACTGAAAGCACCACTGCTTGGTGTGGTATTATTTGATTTAAGTAAAAAAATCAGACTTGAGTACAAATACTGAAGGAAGCGCCTCATAAATCTACCATACACCCCCATTCACTGGCTTTGCAAGCGTTCTCCACAGTCTTGTTCAGTATTATGTGTACTACCCTTGACGACCAGGATTAGAATTGGCCTTTTTCAACCGATGCTTGTCTCAAGAGGCAACTATGCTAGTCACAGGAGGCGACTAATCGCATCGGGTGGTCAGACTCGCTGGCTTGATTGTTCATTTCTCAATTGCCAATTGCTAGGGTACCTTATTTTTGACGGCGTTGTTTAAAGCAAACCATTTGCTGATTAGAATATGGTCGAGGTCGGAAATTGGTTTAGTACACTCTGAGAAACTGTGGCACACGCCAATTTGGTAGCGGTAATGTCCTGCAAACGGTGACTATCTTTTGACGGAGTTGGTACAAGCAAACCATATGCGGATTCGAACATGGTCGAAGTCAAACATTGGTTAAGAACACACTGGGACACTTGTTGTGATGTCTCACAAGCGGTTCATTACATTTGATGGCGTTGGTACAAGCAAACCATATGGGGATTCGAACATGGTCGAAGTCAAATTTGGGGTAAGAACACCCTAGGACACGTGTGGTGATGTCCCACAAGCGGTTTATTACATTTGACGGCGTTGGTACAAGCAAACCATATGCGGATTCGAACATGGTCGAAGTCAAACATGGGTTAAGAACACTTTAAGACACACGTGCTGATGTCTTGCAAGCAGTTCCTTACATTTGATGGCGTTGGTACAAACAAACCATTTGAGGATTCGAACATGGTCGAAGTTGGAAATTGGTTAAAACATCCAGGGACACCCAGGCACATGTCAATTTAGTATTGGTGATGTCTCATAAGAGGTTCTTTACATTTGACGGTGTTGGTACAGGTAAACCCTTTGAGGATTCGAATTTATGAACGAGGTGGGAAACAGGTTTAGCACTTTATCTCAGCAATGCGACAGGAATCCGGGGCCCGGACGAACGCAGAACGCTAATCCGTTTGACTGGAGCCCAACTGACAAAGAAGTTACAGCCTGTTAAAGTCACCAAGCCGAAAGGCTCTAGAGTCCCCTTGTAGCGTTTGATTTAATATTATTATTATTCCGCCGATTTTTGTACCAGAGCTAGAAAAATATCCACTGGCTCGATTTCGTTCAAATTTAGTGTGTGTATGTAGACCCTGAGGTACTAGTGCCCGCCATAAACCCAAGGCTGTAGGCCCAAAGGCCAAGGGCAGATAACTAAAAGAACATAATATTTGGAAGATGTTTTTCGCCCTATTGCTCCGCAACCGCTTATCCGATTACTTTGAAACCTTGCATGTATCTGCTGCTTGAGCTGCTTGACATTTTTTGTTCTTTGACTTTGGTCATTGGTTACGTGGTTTGGCAGCCATTTTGGATTCAAGGTTTCCACAGTGTCTTTTGGGTACCTGTCATCAAATGCAAACAACTTTGAGTCCACTGCATGAAATGCTTTCAAACTTTCTGATAATTGTCTCCATACATAACACAGCAAACGTTAATAGCCGATTTTGGATATCTCTTTTAGTTACGGCCGTATTGAATTTTGATTTCGATCATTTTTTTCAACGAAATTTTGCTTTAAAGATCATATCTTGTAAGGTTCTCCACAGAAACTATTGCAAGTTTACATGAAGTTAGTGTGCCATATGCATCTCATTTATTGTTATTGGTTGTATGCAAAAAGTAACACTGCTTGGTGGTAATATTTGATTAATGTTTGGGACACCCCTGGAACACGCCAATTTCGTAGCGGCGATTTCGGGTGACTATCTTTTGAGAGAGTTGGCACAAGCCAACCTCTTATGGATTCGAACATGTTCGAGGTCGGTAATGGTTTGAGAACTGACCTGGACACCCTGGCACACACCAATTTCCTTGCGACGATACCCTGCAAGTGGTGCCTACATTTGATGGATTTGGTTCAAGGAAACCCTTTGAGGATTCGAACATGGACGTTTGGGCACAGTGTTACTTGGAGCCCGCCATTGCTGCTTGCAGCTTTAATTTATTATTATTATTATTTATTATTCCGCCGTTTTTTGTTCCAGAGATAGCAGTTTAACCACTGGCTCGATTTTGTTCAAATTTTGTGTGTGTGTGCAAGTTGTTAGGTACCAGATACCACAAAAAACCCAAGGCCGTAGGCCCAATGGCCAAGGGCAGATAACTGAAAAACAAGTATTTTTTGAAGATATATTTCGCCTTATTGCTCCGCAACCGCTTGTCCGATTACTTTCAAACTTTACACATGTCTGCTGCTTCGGGTGCTTAACATTTTCTGTTCTTTGATCTTGGTCATTGGTCACGTGCTTTGGCAGCCATATTGGATTCAAAGTTTTTACAGGGTTTTGGGGGTACCCGTCTTCAAATCCTATCTCCTCTGAATCCAATGCATGAAATGCATCCAAACTTTCTGAGTACTGTCTCCATGCATATCACATCAAACTCTGTTAGCCGATTTGGGATATCTTTTTTAGTTGCTGCCATATTGGATTCAAGGTTTTCACAGGGTTTTTTGGGTACCTGTCTTCAAATACTATCTCCTCTGAATCCACTGCATGAAATGCTTTCAAACTTTCTGAGAATTGTCTCCACACATAACACACCAAACTCTGTTAGCCGTTTTTGGATATCTGTCTTAGTGACGGCTCTGTTTGATTTTGATTTTGATGATTTCTTTCACCGAATTTTTCCTTTATATAAAGATCACATCTTGTGAGGTTCTCCACAGAAACTATTGAAAGTTTACATGAAGTTAGTCGGGCACATGTATCTCATCTTTTGTTCTTGGCTGCATGCTAAAAGTAACACCGCTTGGTGGTAATATTGACAAAATACCGAACATATCGCTCAGAAAACCTAGGGTTATTTCCCTTTGACCGTCAAGTGTCTTTTGCAGTATGTATGCTGCCCTTGAAGATCGGGGTTAGAATTGGTCTTCGGCAACCCATGCTTGTCTTAAGAGGCGATTATCGGGATTCGAACATTGTCTGGGTGGTAAATGGGTTTAGAACATTCTGGTTGACTCTGGCACACGTCAGTTTCGTAGCGGTGATGTCCTGCAAACGGTGACTATCTTTTGCATGAGTTGGGACAAGCAAACCCTTTCAGGATTCGAACATGAGGATTCGAGGTCGGAAATGGGTTACGAACTCACTAGGACACATGCGGTGATGTCTCGCAAACGGTTCCTTACGTTTGACGGCGTTGGCACAGGCAAACCTTATGCGGATTCGAACATGCGCGACGTCTGAAATGGGCGTAGAACATCACGGGACGTTCTGGGACACGTCGGTTTCGTAGCGGCGATGTCTCGCAAGCGTTTCCTTGCTTTTGACGGCGTCGGTACAACCAAACCATCTGGGGATTCGAACACGGACGAGGTCGGAAACAGGTTCGGGTTCGGCACTTTATCCGAGCAGTGCGACAGAAAGCCGGGGTGCTGGCGAGCTCAGAAAGCTAATCCGTTTGACCGTAGCTCAATGGACAAAGGAGCTACGCTCATTCTTCTCCCGGACTATTTGACCCCCTGTCACAAAGTGCCTGCCACCCGGCCTGTCGGCCTGTCACCCTGCCTGCCACCCTACCACCCTGCCTGTCACCCTGCCACAAGCTGCCGTTCAGCAGACCTCTGAATAGCAGACCTTTGGACACTTGTAACTCGGAAACTACTGGTCCGATTTCGACCAAATTTCGTGTGTAGATTGGGATTGTCCAGTTTATTATTGTCATCCTGTTGTCCTGTTGATATCTTTCGATTTATTAGGGCTCCAAGCCGAAAGGCTGTAGAGCCCTATTGTAATCGTTCGATTTATTATTATTAGGGCTCCAAGCCGAAAGGCTGTAGAGCCCTATTGAAATCGTTCGATTTATTATTAGGGCTCCAAGCCGAAAAGCTGTAGAGCCCTATTGAAATCGTTCGATTTATTATTATTATTAGGGCTCCAAGCCGAAAGGCTGTAGAGCCCTATTGTAATCGTTCGATTTATTATTATTATTTATTATTATTATTATTATTATTATTTATTATTCCGCCGATTTTTGTACCTGCCCTAGCAAAATAACCACCAGCTCGATTTTGTTCAAATTTTGTGTGTGTTTGAAGACCCTTGGGTACTAGTGCCCGCCAAAAGCCCAAGGCCGTAGGCCTAAAGGCCAAGGGCAGATAACTGAAAAACAAGAATTTTTTGAAGGTGTATTTCGCCCTATTGCTCCGCAACCGCTTATCCGATTACTTTGAAACCTTGCATGTATCTGCTGCTTCAGTTCTTTCATATTTTTTGTTCTTTGACTTTGGTCATTGATCACGTGGTTTGGCAGCTATATTGGATTCAAGGTTTTCACAGGGTTTTTGGGGTACCTGTCTTCAAATACTATCTCCTCTGAATCCACTGCACGAAATGCTTTCAAACTTTTTGAGAATTGTCTCCATACAGAACACAACAAATCAGCATAGCCATTTTCCGATATCTTTTTTAGTTGCGGCAATATTGGATTTTGATTTTGATCATTTTTTTCACCGAAAGTTTACTTTTAAGATCATAGCTTGTAAGGTTCTTAACATAAACTATTGAAAGTTTGCATGAAGCTTTGAGACTATATGTAGCTCATTTTGTTCTGGTTTGCATACTGAAAGCACCACTGCTTGGTGTGGTATTATTTGATTTAAGTAAAAAAATCAGACTTGAGTACAAATACTGAAGGAAGCGCCTCATAAATCTACCATACACCCCCATTCACTGGCTTTGCAAGCGTTCTCCACAGTCTTGTTCAGTATTATGTGTACTACCCTTGACGACCAGGATTAGAATTGGCCTTTTTCAACCGATGCTTGTCTCAAGAGGCAACTATGCTAGTCACAGGAGGCGACTAATCGCATCGGGTGGTCAGACTCGCTGGCTTGATTGTTCATTTCTCAATTGCCAATTGCTAGGGTACCTTATTTTTGACGGCGTTGTTTAAAGCAAACCATTTGCTGATTAGAATATGGTCGAGGTCGGAAATTGGTTTAGTACACTCTGAGAAACTGTGGCACACGCCAATTTGGTAGCGGTAATGTCCTGCAAACGGTGACTATCTTTTGACGGAGTTGGTACAAGCAAACCATATGCGGATTCGAACATGGTCGAAGTCAAACATTGGTTAAGAACACACTGGGACACTTGTTGTGATGTCTCACAAGCGGTTCATTACATTTGATGGCGTTGGTACAAGCAAACCATATGGGGATTCGAACATGGTCGAAGTCAAATTTGGGGTAAGAACACCCTAGGACACGTGTGGTGATGTCCCACAAGCGGTTTATTACATTTGACGGCGTTGGTACAAGCAAACCATATGCGGATTCGAACATGGTCGAAGTCAAACATGGGTTAAGAACACTTTAAGACACACGTGCTGATGTCTTGCAAGCAGTTCCTTACATTTGATGGCGTTGGTACAAACAAACCATTTGAGGATTCGAACATGGTCGAAGTTGGAAATTGGTTAAAACATCCAGGGACACCCAGGCACATGTCAATTTAGTATTGGTGATGTCTCATAAGAGGTTCTTTACATTTGACGGTGTTGGTACAGGTAAACCCTTTGAGGATTCGAATTTATGAACGAGGTGGGAAACAGGTTTAGCACTTTATCTCAGCAATGCGACAGGAATCCGGGGCCCGGACGAACGCAGAACGCTAATCCGTTTGACTGGAGCCCAACTGACAAAGAAGTTACAGCCTGTTAAAGTCACCAAGCCGAAAGGCTCTAGAGTCCCCTTGTAGCGTTTGATTTAATATTATTATTATTCCGCCGATTTTTGTACCAGAGCTAGAAAAATATCCACTGGCTCGATTTCGTTCAAATTTAGTGTGTGTATGTAGACCCTGAGGTACTAGTGCCCGCCATAAACCCAAGGCTGTAGGCCCAAAGGCCAAGGGCAGATAACTAAAAGAACATAATATTTGGAAGATGTTTTTCGCCCTATTGCTCCGCAACCGCTTATCCGATTACTTTGAAACCTTGCATGTATCTGCTGCTTGAGCTGCTTGACATTTTTTGTTCTTTGACTTTGGTCATTGGTTACGTGGTTTGGCAGCCATTTTGGATTCAAGGTTTCCACAGTGTCTTTTGGGTACCTGTCATCAAATGCAAACAACTTTGAGTCCACTGCATGAAATGCTTTCAAACTTTCTGATAATTGTCTCCATACATAACACAGCAAACGTTAATAGCCGATTTTGGATATCTCTTTTAGTTACGGCCGTATTGAATTTTGATTTCGATCATTTTTTTCAACGAAATTTTGCTTTAAAGATCATATCTTGTAAGGTTCTCCACAGAAACTATTGCAAGTTTACATGAAGTTAGTGTGCCATATGCATCTCATTTATTGTTATTGGTTGTATGCAAAAAGTAACACTGCTTGGTGGTAATATTTGATTAATGTTTGGGACACCCCTGGAACACGCCAATTTCGTAGCGGCGATTTCGGGTGACTATCTTTTGAGAGAGTTGGCACAAGCCAACCTCTTATGGATTCGAACATGTTCGAGGTCGGTAATGGTTTGAGAACTGACCTGGACACCCTGGCACACACCAATTTCCTTGCGACGATACCCTGCAAGTGGTGCCTACATTTGATGGATTTGGTTCAAGGAAACCCTTTGAGGATTCGAACATGGACGTTTGGGCACAGTGTTACTTGGAGCCCGCCATTGCTGCTTGCAGCTTTAATTTATTATTATTATTATTTATTATTCCGCCGTTTTTTGTTCCAGAGATAGCAGTTTAACCACTGGCTCGATTTTGTTCAAATTTTGTGTGTGTGTGCAAGTTGTTAGGTACCAGATACCACAAAAAACCCAAGGCCGTAGGCCCAATGGCCAAGGGCAGATAACTGAAAAACAAGTATTTTTTGAAGATATATTTCGCCTTATTGCTCCGCAACCGCTTGTCCGATTACTTTCAAACTTTACACATGTCTGCTGCTTCGGGTGCTTAACATTTTCTGTTCTTTGATCTTGGTCATTGGTCACGTGCTTTGGCAGCCATATTGGATTCAAAGTTTTTACAGGGTTTTGGGGGTACCCGTCTTCAAATCCTATCTCCTCTGAATCCAATGCATGAAATGCATCCAAACTTTCTGAGTACTGTCTCCATGCATATCACATCAAACTCTGTTAGCCGATTTGGGATATCTTTTTTAGTTGCTGCCATATTGGATTCAAGGTTTTCACAGGGTTTTTTGGGTACCTGTCTTCAAATACTATCTCCTCTGAATCCACTGCATGAAATGCTTTCAAACTTTCTGAGAATTGTCTCCACACATAACACACCAAACTCTGTTAGCCGTTTTTGGATATCTGTCTTAGTGACGGCTCTGTTTGATTTTGATTTTGATGATTTCTTTCACCGAATTTTTCCTTTATATAAAGATCACATCTTGTGAGGTTCTCCACAGAAACTATTGAAAGTTTACATGAAGTTAGTCGGGCACATGTATCTCATCTTTTGTTCTTGGCTGCATGCTAAAAGTAACACCGCTTGGTGGTAATATTGACAAAATACCGAACATATCGCTCAGAAAACCTAGGGTTATTTCCCTTTGACCGTCAAGTGTCTTTTGCAGTATGTATGCTGCCCTTGAAGATCGGGGTTAGAATTGGTCTTCGGCAACCCATGCTTGTCTTAAGAGGCGATTATCGGGATTCGAACATTGTCTGGGTGGTAAATGGGTTTAGAACATTCTGGTTGACTCTGGCACACGTCAGTTTCGTAGCGGTGATGTCCTGCAAACGGTGACTATCTTTTGCATGAGTTGGGACAAGCAAACCCTTTCAGGATTCGAACATGAGGATTCGAGGTCGGAAATGGGTTACGAACTCACTAGGACACATGCGGTGATGTCTCGCAAACGGTTCCTTACGTTTGACGGCGTTGGCACAGGCAAACCTTATGCGGATTCGAACATGCGCGACGTCTGAAATGGGCGTAGAACATCACGGGACGTTCTGGGACACGTCGGTTTCGTAGCGGCGATGTCTCGCAAGCGTTTCCTTGCTTTTGACGGCGTCGGTACAACCAAACCATCTGGGGATTCGAACACGGACGAGGTCGGAAACAGGTTCGGGTTCGGCACTTTATCCGAGCAGTGCGACAGAAAGCCGGGGTGCTGGCGAGCTCAGAAAGCTAATCCGTTTGACCGTAGCTCAATGGACAAAGGAGCTACGCTCATTCTTCTCCCGGACTATTTGACCCCCTGTCACAAAGTGCCTGCCACCCGGCCTGTCGGCCTGTCACCCTGCCTGCCACCCTACCACCCTGCCTGTCACCCTGCCACAAGCTGCCGTTCAGCAGACCTCTGAATAGCAGACCTTTGGACACTTGTAACTCGGAAACTACTGGTCCGATTTCGACCAAATTTCGTGTGTAGATTGGGATTGTCCAGTTTATTATTGTCATCCTGTTGTCCTGTTGATATCTTTCGATTTATTAGGGCTCCAAGCCGAAAGGCTGTAGAGCCCTATTGTAATCGTTCGATTTATTATTATTTATTATTAGGGCTCCAAGCCGAAAGGCTGTAGAGCCCTATTGAAATCGTTCGATTTATTATTAGGGCTCCAAGCCGAAAGGCTGTAGAGCCCTATTGAAATCGTTCGATTTATTATTATTATTATTATTATTATTTATTATTTATTATTCCGCCGATTTTTGTACCAGACCTAGCAAAATAACCACTGGCTCGATTCTGTTCAAATTTTGTGTGTGTATGTAGACCGTTGGGTACTAGTGCCCGCCAAAAACCCAAGGCCGTAGGCCCAAAGGCCAAGGGCAGATAACCAAAAAACCAAATTTTTTTAAAGATGTATTTCGACCTATTGCTCGGCAACCGCTTATCCGATTACTTTGAAACCTTGCATGTATCTGCTGCTTGAGCTGCTTGACATTTTTTGTTCTTTGGCTTTTGTCATTGGTAACGTGGTTTGGCAGCCATATTGGATTCAAGGTTTTTACAGTGTCTTTTGGGTACCTGTCTTCAAATGCAAACAACTTTGAGTCCACTGCATGAAATGCTTTCAAACTTTCTGATACTTGTCTCCATACATAACACATCAAACGTTAATAGCCGATTTTAGATATCTTTTTTAGTTGCGGACATATTGGATTTTGATTTTGATCATTTTTTTCACCGAAATGTTACTTTTAAGATCATAGCTTCTAAGGTTCTTAACAGAAACTATTGAACGTTTGCATAAAGTTTTAATACTATATGTACCTAATTTTATTTCTGGGTTGCATACTGAAAGCTCCATCGCTTGGTGGTATTATTTGATTTTAGTAAAAAATTAGACTTGAGTACAAATACTGAAGGAAGCGCCTCATAAATCTACCATAAACCTCCATTCACTGGCTTTGCAGATACCCAAGCGTTCTCCACAGTCTTTTCAGTATTATGTGTACTACCCTTGATGATCAGGGTTAGAATTGGCCTTTTTCAACCGATGCTTGTCTCAAGAGGCAACTACAGTAAGCTTGTCACATGAGGCGACTGATCGGATCGGGTGGTCAGACTCGCTGACTTGGTTCTTCATTTCTCAATTGCCAATTGCTATGGTACCTTACTTTTGACGGCGTTATTAAAAGCAAACCATTTGTGGATTAGAATATGGTCGAGGTCGGAAATGGGTTAAGTACAATCTGGGAAACTGTGGCACACGCCAATTTGGTAGCGGCAGTGTCCTGAAAACGGTGACAATCTTTTGACGGGAGTTGGTACAAGCAAACCATATGCAGAATCGAACATGGTCGAAGTAAAACATGGGTTAAGAACACACTGGGACACATGTGGTGATGTCTCACAAGCGGTTTATTACATTTGACGGCGTTGGTGCAACCAAACCATATGCGGATTCGAACATGGTCGAAGTCAAACATGGGTCAAGAACACACTGGGACACATGTGGTGATGTCTCACAAGCGGTTCCTTACATTTGATGGCGTTGGTACAAACAAACCATATGCGGATTCGAACATGGTCGAAGTCAAACTTGGGTTAAGAACACACTGGGACAAATGTGGTGATGTCTCGCAAGCGGTTCCTTACATTTGATGGCGTTGGTACAAATAAACCATTTGAGGATTCGAACATGGTCGAAGTTGGAAATTGGTAAAATCATCCTGGGACACCCAGGCACATGTCAATTTAGTAGTGGTGATGTCTCACCAGAGGTTCTTTACATTTGACGGCGTTGGTACAGGTAAACCCTTTGAGGATTCGAATATATGAAAGAGGTGGGAAACAGGTTTAGCACTTTATCTCAGCAATGCGACAGGAACCCAGGACCCGGACGAACGCAGAACGCTAATCTGTTTGACTGGAGCCCAACTGACAAAGAAGTTACAGCCTGTTAAAGAGTCACCAAGCCGAAAGGCTGAAGAGTCCCAGTGTTAGCGTTTGATTTAATATTATTATTATTCCGCTGATTTTTGTACCAGAGCTAGAAAAATAACCACTGGCTCGATTTTGTTCAAATTTTGTGTGTGTATGAGGACCGATGGGTACTAGTGCCCGCCAAAAACCCAAGGCCGTAGGCGGAAAGGCCAAGGGCAGATAACTAAAAGAACAGAATATTTTGAAGATGTATTTCGTCCTATTGCTCCACAACCGCTTATCTTATTACTTTGAAGCCTAGCATGTATCTGCTGCTTGAGCTGCTTGACATTTTATGTTCTTTGACTTTGGTCATTGGTCACGTGGTTTGGCAGCCATATTGGATTCAAGGTTTTCATAGTGTTTTGGGGTACCTGTCTTCAAATTCAAACAACTTTGAATCCACTGAATGAAATGCTTTCAAACTTTCTGATAATTGTCTCCATACACAACACATCAAACGTTAATAGCCGATTTGGGATATCTTTTTTAGTTGCAGCCATATTGAATTTTGATTTTGGTCATTTTTTTCAACGAAATTTTGCTTTAAAGATCATATCTTGTAAGGTTCTCCACAGAAACTATTGCAAGTTTACATGAAGTTAGTGTGCCATATGCATCTCATTTATTGTTATTGGTTGTATGCTAAAAGTAACACCGCTTGGTGGTAATATTTGATTTATATTTGGGACACCCCTGGAACACGCCAATTTCGTAGCGGCGATTTCCGGTGACTATCTTTTGACAGAGTTGGCACAAGCCAACCTTTTATGGATTCGAACATGTTCGAGGTCGGAAATGGTTTTAGAACAGACCTGGACACCCTGGCACACGCCATTTTCCTTGCGACGATACCCTGCAAGTGGTGCCTACATTTGACGGATTTGGTTCAAGGAAACCCTTTGAGGATTCGAACATGGACGTTTGGGCACAGTGTTTCTTGGAGCCCGCCATTGCTGCTTGCAGCTTTAATTATTATTATTATTATTATTATTATTATTTCCCCCCCAGATATCCCTTGCGTTCGGCCTAGCCATCATGGCAATGATCCAGATGTTTGGTCACGTGTCCGGCGGCCACATCAACCCCGCCGTCTCTATCGCCATGGCAGTGTCCATGAACATCTCCGTGTTGAGGGCGTTCCTGTACGTCGTGGCTCAGACAATAGGTGCTATCATCGGGGCACTCATTCTCAAGGGGTACGTATATACACACTTACAGCAACCCTCAAAACAAAATAAATATTAACATAATTACTTCAGTACAATGCAATACAGTTTATCTTATGGGGCCTTTACACAGGATGGCGATCGTTGTGCATCCCGTGTGCGACCATAGAATTTGCCAGGTCGTTGTTGGAGGCTCATAGGAGACAGAGTGGTTGCCTAGGTCGTTCCATGGTGGTACACAGAAGGTTTAGACATCGCCATGGACGCCATGGTCGCCGTGATTTTTTTAACATGTTCAAAACAGTCGCCCAAAGGTTGCCGAGGAGGTTGGTTGCTCAAAAGTGGCTCAAGGGAGGCAGAAGCATTGCCGTTGTTCCAGAAGGAAGGCTCAGTGGTCGCCCAATGGTCGTTAGGTTATTGATGCTTTATGCTGAAATATATTCCCGTTAATCTGGGCGATACTTCTTGCCTCCCTTAAGCCTCTTTTGGGCGACCAACAGCGTGCATTGAACGATGACTGTGGCCAAAGCCGTATCTCCATTCGACGACCACGGCAACCCCTGAGACACCATGGCAATGCTTCTGCCTCTTTCCTGCCTCCTTTGAGCTACCTGTAGTGCCTCTTCAGTCTGCCTATAAATAGAGGGCTTGTACCTGCAGTGTTTCATTGTGGTTGCAGTTATAAAGAAACACGATTTTCTTGGTTTAGGCGACCATTGAGCGTCCTGGCACGAAGGTCGTAGCCCTGTGTGAAAGGGCCTCAAGACGCCAGTGACTCCTCGAGTAGATTTATCAGTTAACTTAATAGTCCCGGCTGAACCCTTTTCGACGCTAGGGTCTAAATATCAGCTCCGCTTGTCTCGAACAACGGATATCTTGACGTGTTTTCCATGATCATCGGGACTTCGAGTTTTATCTGATTGTTCTTATTGCTTAAATAGAGCCTGCAGCACGTCATTTTCCATGTTATACTCGTAAAACACGATTTGTTATTTTTCTTGTTTATTTTAAATAAATAATGGTTATCAGAATGTATTTAGCTTGAGAGTCATCCTGTACTGTCACTAGGTGTAACTATTATGTCATATACTTATGTCAAAGTGCCGATAGAACTTGAAATCCATTAGCCTACGGTAAAAGTAAATATCTTTCGTATTTGAATAACCGGATCGTCATCTGGAATGAAATGTCAGTATTAAATAAACCTTACAAACAGACAGAAAAAAACCCTTTTGTGTGCAAATTCAGGATTAAACAGACAAACTTAGAACGACAAACATGTTTAAACTCAACAAATATGTGATGTGTGTGAAAGTTAAACATTGCCAATAAACCACGTCTTTGTATGCTGAACGTAATGCAGGGTAGACCTACCGTCCATGAAGTAAGGCGCTTTGTGGCGAATGTCAGAACATGCAGTTTTGGCGTGCGGTGGCCATCGGGGGTTTCTTGGGTAGACCTACCGTCCATGCAGTACGGCGCTTTGTGGCGAATGTCCGAACATGCAGTGTTGCGGTGCGGTGGCCATCGGGGAGTATCTTGGGTAGACCTACCGTCCATAAAGTAAGGCGCTTTGTGGCGAATGTCAGAACATGCAGTGTTGGCGTGCGGTGGCCATCGGGGGTTTCTTGGGTAGACCTACCGTCCACGCAGTAAGGCGCTTTGTGGCGAATGTCAGAACATGCAGTATTGGGGTGCGGTGACAATCATGGGGTTTCTTGGGTAGACATACCGTCCACGCAGTAAGGCGCTTTGTGGCGAATGTCAGAACATGCAGTATTGGGGTGCGGTGACAATCATGGGGCCTCTTGGGTAGAACTACCGTCCATGCTGTAAGGCAATCTCATTAAAATCAGATCTAAGTCCTCGCTGCCGCTGAACAAAGATCTGAGGACATCCCATTACGGGTCATGTCACAACAACCTTTCGCGAACTTTGACCGACCACTGAAATGACAAACAGCCAGTTAGAAAGCAGCTTTCTCGAGATTTACGGTACTCACTTCAACATGGCGACTTCCATTTCAGACAACGCTTGATTTTTTTTTTGAAAACTGAACAAACGAACATTGCGGAATGTCTAATATATGGTTGAGATTGTATGACAGTACTTCTCATGTACTGTGCAACGCCTCTTCCCTTCAAATGTTTGACTCACGGAAGCGAGAGATACTAGTTTACGATAATTTTTGACGGAATCAGTCGTACGTACCGTAACTCGTTCGGAATACCCCATGTTAACGTTTTCGAGGTTGCATGATGAGAAAGCGCATTCCGACTGTCACTTTCATGATCTGGTAAACGACGCTTTGATTGGTTGGATGAAAGGTCGTTCTGACGTGACCCGTAATGGGATGTCCTCAGATCTTTGTTCAGCGATTGCATCAGTGCGTCAGCTGATCCCGACCGTGCACGCTGACCCTCTACACGTGAGGGGTCAGGGCCAGAGAGGCTGGTGTCCCTGAGGGACGCTTCTGATTCGTAGCCCCTTTTATCCACATATATCACATATTCGCAGATAATAGTGAGCAAGTGAGTGAGTGAGTGAGTCGGGTTTTACGCCGCTTTAAGCAATATTTCTGATGATGAATTTTTCCGGCCTTTCTTTCGTCATTACTAGATAATGTAGTAATTAGCCGACCTCTTATTTTACGGAATGTCCGTCTCTGTCCCAATTCATTTGCTGAATCTTATCGAACGGTCAATAAAGTGTCACAACTTTTCGCGTTAATTTCATTACTTAATAGAAGACATTTGTAACTTGTAACAAAGTGTTTTTTCTTATCTGAATACCAATCAGTGTGACGACGACTCTCTCAGTTGGCTAGTGATTTCTCGTCAAATGGAAGAACAATAAATATATCGACTAGAATATGAACAATGAATCTATGTAGTCAGTTTTAACATTTAACGATATATCGTCTTTAATCAGCTTGGATTTTATGAGGAACGTATGCATGGAGGTGTCTCTTCAGCATCGACCAGTGTAATCTTACTGCATCTGTCACATGTATTGTCTTAGTACAATTTGCCTCAATTACCAAGCTGATTCAAGTCGTCCAAAGACCATTTTTCATTATGCATAGACTGTAGTACTTACGATAATCATATTAAGATACAGAAAATATCTCAGCTGAACACACGGCGAAAAATGATTACACGGCACACATAATTAAGGGTTTAGGCTAGGAGTAAGTGAGTGAGTTTGGTTTTACGCCGCTTTTAGCAATATTCCAGCAATATCACGGCGGGGACACTAGAAATGGGTTTCACACATTGTACCAATGTCGGGAATCGAACACGAGTCTACAGCGTGAAAAGCGAACGCTTTAACCACGAGGCTACCTGACCGCCCCGTCTGTGCTAGGTAATAGACCGAGGATCACGCACACTTTCTCATTATCAAACTTTCATTTTAAAGCGTTCAAGTTAAACAGCAAAATGCATGACATGAAAATGTCACTTCGAAACTAAAAATGGCGGCACCTTGTCGCTGATCGATACACGTCATTATCACTCTTAAAGGTAATATGTATAATTAAGTTGTCCTGTATGACATGCGTACAAGAGCGGTTTTCTGTTTGATACACTTAATAACACTATCGATTATACACAACGTTGTTGAGATCGTTGACGGCGCAGGCACTACAGAAAAGTACCCCAATTACCTACCTATGTACTCTAGTGTAGATTAGCTCGGCAATGCATGTACGGCACTGTTTGTTTTTACAATGCACGAAATCGGGTTAATCGGTCACGTTATGTCAATCGTGTGGGTAGTATACCTAGTGTGCTGTTTCCTTTAAACCCCTTCATTTCAGCGCCGTTAGTATTGCCACGCTAGGGTACACCATAGTGTATGTGGTACATTTGTGGAGTACCTATCAAACCATACTCACCCACTCACTCACTTGGGGGGCATTGAACCATTGCTGGCGTTACTTGTAAGAGACGGATAGAATTTTCTGAAGTGAGACCCCAACAATACGATTTTACGCCCAAATGGAATATAACGTCAATGCTAGTGAACAACCAGTCTCGCTTATCCGACGAAACAAATTCCGTTGGGCGTAAAAGGAGAAATAGCTGTAATGGAGAGATCACTTAAAATAAATCAGTTAGGACAACATTTGTTCGTGAAAAGCGTACGCATGTCCTGTCCTACAGGTAGCACACAGATGTATATACTTTGTTACACAGGAGTTTTGCTTGGTAATATGATCTCCGTTATCTGTCTTAAAGATACACCATCCCAAGGCCCCTCTGCTTAAGGACCAGCACCGATTCTGTTACTGGAATGTCATTTTGTAACTTGAAACTCAACAATCTCTGCTCAATTCCGAGCGAATTCTGACCACTGGAAGACATAGTATATAAATAAGCATGTGCGACAACGATATAAGGCAGGGCGGGACAACTTAGGAATGGCCAGGAGTCCGAACTTGACCACACAGAAGGAAGCGAGCTACAAAAACATGTTTTATATCATTGGAAAGATCTCGAGGAGACGAATCCAAATAATGTGTGTCCCAGTGTGTACACATGTTTACAAGCTCAAAAATTGGCTCAGGAAATGCATTACTGCAGAAATTTCTGGCAGAATTTTTTTTTTCTGCAGAAATTTCTGGCAGTATTTTTTTTTTCTACAGAAATTTCTGGCAGAATTTTTTTTTTTCTACAGAAATTTCTGGCAGAATTTTTTTCTGCAGTAATATTTAGCAGGATTGTTTAAATTCAGGAGAAATAAGGTTCTATCATTGGATAGTTTAATCTGGAGATGCTTTAAATGACCTTTTTCTACAGAAATTTCCGGCAGAATTTTTTTTTCTTAGGGAAATATCTGGCAGAATATTTTTCTGCAGTAATATCAAGCATCAATCTTTGGAGAGTTTAAATTGAATTCAGCAATTGAATATATTTATCTTGGTATTATATTTACCAAATTTATCAGGAAAAGTTGACGTCACTCGAATTAAACAATGGAACAATAATATTATGTTGGCCTCATACCTTTGTATACTAGACAGATGCAAATCCTTGAACCTTGAGCGTACCGTATAATTATCTAAATTATTATGAGAATTTCAGTGACCATCTTCAATGGCCTTTTTACGACTTGGAAGTGTACAACATTAAAGGTGAATGTGATTCTCAAAAAATAAATTTCATAATTATTCCATGGGGCCAACCAAATATATAATCCCCTGTTGAAATTCAAAGAAACACCCTACATGTGATATACTGTACTTTGAAAGTAGGGTTAACTTCAGACATGGAAAAAAAAAAAACACAACCAAGATTTTACGATATAACTGCATATATTGTTTCATAAATTTCATTGTGCACATCTCATCTAATATATATATATGCAATCCTCGGCAATATCTTAGCCACATAGCTTAGACAAAAAATATGTACATTTCAGCAATACTTGCTGCTCCTTCATTATTGTTCTGATACTGACGCTCATCTTCGGTGCTTTGTCAGAGTGATCTGAAAGTAATAAAATAAATGTAAAGAATATGAGAACATAATTAAAATCACAGTGCATCTATACAATAAAAGCAAAAATAGTAACCTCATGAAGTTGGGTTGTTTCTCTGCCCACATTACACATATTCTAAGTAACGTTGACTAACCCTAATATTACACATCACAATACATATTTCAAAAGAAATGCAATATTTATTGAAATTACCTTTGATTGTTTTTGCAGTTTTTCATTGTTCTTCTCTATTGCCTCTTGAACTTTAGTTGGGAGGGTTGTCACTTCCCTTGGGGCAGGCATGAAGGGCTTGAAGTCTGATAGCTTGGTGGTGGGTGTCCGGATGTCCCCAATCTTGAAGGAGGGCATCGCGGGTTGTTGCAGGCTTCTGTCTAAGTTCCCTTGCAAATACACTAAACAGTTGATCCAAATCTTCATGCATGTGCCCCACCATGAGAAAGAAAGTTTCACCTGAAAATAGTATTTACATCAGTATTAGCACTATGAAAACAAATCAAATTGTACAAAACTTGTTTATTTACAGAATACTGATTTGAGTATTGAGAATATTGAGAGAAAAATCAATCTTATGCATTTTTCAAGTTTCAACATAGTGTGCAGATTCTTTTATACTGGGGATGAGCAATTGGACATGAAATGCTTTTGTTTCAAAACAATTCTAATGTGGTTTAAAATAATTTACATAAATTATAAAAATATTAACCACTGCTGTGATTTCAGCATTTACTTTGAATTGTATAGTATAGCCTCAAGGAATAAATACACAATACATGATATTGTATGTGGAATCATATACCAATAATTTCATTGATAACTATCTTCATGATAGCACTAAAAGTGATACCTTGGATTGCAGCGTCCACTTTTGACTGGCCGACAAAATCTTGCAGCTTTACTGGTCCTGGAAATGTCAAATAAATATTTGAACAATACATAAATTGCAACTTTAATGTAATTGGATAGTCATACAAATATAACAATTGCCAATTTCCATTCTCAGAAATCCACAATGCCTCCAAAATTAGACAAGCCTACCAGACAAACATCGAATTTATTCAACAGGCCCGTACCAAGCATTTAGCTAAGACAAAGATAAATTTCTATCCTTCTAAACGTGTGTTACAAATATAATGTACAAACAAATGTCTTGACATACATGGCACGATCCCATTACAAAACAAATCCCATTACATCCTTTACTAATATTACTGGACAAACTACAATAACATAACCCATATATGTGCACTGTGGATACTAAGCTCCATTGGTTTCTAAATAAGAATCTACATAACTCCCTACCAATAGGATATGTAGACAGTAATATATGTTTTGGTTTAGTTTTTTGTTTACAAAAATACTGTTGCTAGGATGCAGCAGTGAACTTATTGTTGTGTTTGTTTGCTTGTTTCTATAACAATATTCCAGCTATATGACAGCAGTCTGTAAATATTTGAGTTTGGACCAGTCCATCCAGGGACTGATATCTTGAGCATCAGGTTACGCAATTGGGATACGATGACACGCATCAACCTAGTCAGGAAGCCTGACCACCCGATCCCGTTAGTCGCCTCTTACAACAAGCATAGTTGCCTCTTATGGCAAGCATGGGTTGCTGAAGACCTTTTGTGATGCATGCCATATATATAGCTAATATTAGCAAATTCCATTCAGGAGTATACAATGAGCCACAGCGGGCAGCTAATTTTGGCTTATGGCACATGTAACTAGTACTTTGGGGGAACTTTTGTACTGAAAGTGTTGTTTCATTGGTTGCCATCAGTTACAGAGACACATGGACAAATTGACTTACTATGAAACTGGATGTAACATTTAATTAAATAACTTTGTGCAACATACTTCCTTATAATAATTATGGTTTCTTTTATTCACTGTGGCACATGAACACTCGCTCACCTGGAATGAGTGAGTGAGTTAGGTTAGATGCCGCTTTGAACAGTATTTCAGGTATATCACGGCGTGTCAACTTGATGTGGGAGGAAAGCCCAGTGTGATGTAGGTCTAAGACATTTACCACTCGTCAAACCCATGAGCATGTGTATGAGGCTGAACCATGAACCGAACACCGAGGAGTAAGAAGTGAAAAACACCCTTAATATTGGAAGAATTATTATGTCATTATAATGTGAAAAGGAACAAGTCATTATTTTGAGCAATAACAGAGTTATGGGTGAATTTCCAATTCAAGAAATTGGGGTTGTCAATCAGGTAATGTTTCATTGTCCATTGGTCTCTGAGAAGATTACTTGTATTGTGCAAAGAATTGCATTTTGAGAGAGTGCAAATTAAGGGCATGTAATGGTCAAAATATAAAACATTACGAAAACAGAATCTGTGATGATCCCCATTACAATCTCTACATACTGGATTTCATTAGAGCACGAAAATTACAGCACATGTATCACCTTTCAAACAGAAATGACTTTAGAAGTAATGGCCGTAAATAGCTTTATCAATATTGTGGTTATGGCATCAACACACTTGAAGTTTTGGAGAACATTTGTTCTAAATCTAAGACGGCTAAGTGGCAGTCAATTCCAATTCCATTTTTGATGAGTTGATTTCCCACAAATACTTGATGGAAATAACTTGATTCTGATTGGACAATCAGGTTATGAAATCACAATAATCCCCCTCTTATTAAAAAGGCTGTTTTGAAATGGAAACTAATATTTTATAAAGTAGTACTTTTTTACAGTCATTGTCTATAAGCATTTTAAAATATTTATATTTATAGGATACAACATGCAAAGTTTCACTACAATATTGAAAGGATGTGTGGCAATACATTTTGTGCAGAAAACCATAAAAATCTACAGAGAGAATGAATTTCAAGTTTTGAGGACAACAGAGGGCTTGACATTGGCACTTTTCATTTTCGAAATGTTACGTCATATCTTTTGTGTCACAGTGAGTGATATGTCATCCTAGTGGCTAGCTTAATTTTCTTTTGGGGTGCCCACTTCATGGTAGTTTTTGTGCTACATGCTTTCAATGCCTGACCTATGTGTAAACAAACTGTTTAAGCATATACAGCACCACTGTCGGTGATTTTGTTTGTTTGTTCACTTTCTTGTTTAACACTGCACTCCAACAATATTTCAGCTATATGACGGTGGTCTGTACAGAAGTCTGGACCAGACAATAAAGTGATTGACATCATGAACATCAATCTATGAATTGGGATATGTTGACAAGCGTCAACCATGTCAATTAGCCTTACCACCCAATCCCGTTAGTCGCCTCTTACAACAAGCATAAACACAACATGTTTTTAATGTGGAGCACGGTTACCTGTAGATTTATCCATGCTTAATTTCAGATTTGAAACCTCATTCTCTGTTTTCGTTTCCAAGTTCAATTTAGTGCAGTTTACAGGTTACCAAGAGAAACATTGAAAACACAGTATTTTTATCTCCTGATATACTGAATAAAATTGGTAGCATATATATAGGTATTAATAGAGTTAGATAAAGTGACAGTAACATGGGAATGATATTAATTTCAAGTCTAAAGACACTAGTTAGTCTGAAAATGTCATGTAATACTGAAAATGTCATGTTTTAATGAAAACTTGATTTTTAAACATTTTGATGATGCCATACAAAAAACATTCATAAACAAACATCTCACAAAACTGTGATGCAGTAAGATCAGTGTCATGTATTTTCAAAATGGTATTCTATCATTAAGTATTGTGACAATGTCGTGCGCACTTAACATAAACTGTATGTTTTGGGCCATATTGTGAGTGCCCCAGCTGTAGTGTTCGGAACTGGTTGAAATTCACAACAAGAATGATGAATAAATCATACAACATTTGTCAAGATTAATCAAATTCTCTCAGATACATGTAGCCTATAGATCCTATAATTGCATCAGTGTTACAGTCGCGCTCGCATGTTGCTGTATATAAAAAAATTAAACCTTTGAGATATTAAAACAGTATTATCTCACGTAATTATTCCAAGCTGATGTAATTATTCCAACTTTTTTATTTCCAAGTGTATATTTTTAAATAATATTGAAGTTTAAACAATTGACATAAGAATCGCAAGTGTGTGGTTTTTTATTGTTGCTTGAATGGGCAGTTAAAATAATAATGTGTGTGTGTGAGTGAGTATGGTTTAACGCCGCTTTTAGCAATATTCCAGCAATATCACGGCGGGGGACACCAGAAATGGGCTTCACACATTGTACCCATGTCGGGAATCGAACCCGGGTCTTCGGCGTGACGAGTGAACGCTTTAACCACTAGGCTACCCGACCGCCCCTAAAATAATAATGTAAAAAGTATCCAGTTGGTTATTAAATTACATTCATTTTCCCTAAACCTATATCAGCAGTTATTGCTTTTGTATGACATAAGTAGAAATAAGTTATAATGTGTATTTTTATATAAAACATGAATTACCAATAAAAACATCATATTTGGAAGGCAATCTGCCATTAATGTAATGTAAGTATCTTTTAGGGATCAGCAAACAGGGCAGACAAACATTAAGGATGTGCAGGGGCAACTTACGATTAAAGATTTCTTGAAATGTTAATGGTTATCCAAAAACTTAATAAAACATCAATTAAACATCTCTTTTATAGCACTGCTTGTGAAAAAGAATTATTGTTGATTTGTCTCACGATTTCACTACTGAAATTTTTTTTCGTGAATATCAACTTTGTCTTTCATGCATTGTACACATGCTTCCATAAAAGAACATTTTGTATAATAGAATGTTATGTTAATCATTATCAGATTTAACTCAAGAGTTACAAATATCTATTTAGATATTTATCTAGTTTACATAACCCTAACAATGACTACTGAATTTCTTCCATTTAAAATTCTTGTTATCATAAAACTTTAAAATAGGCACGTCAAGATTAAGTCGTATTCTACATCTGAAATCAATGTTAGTGACGAGACTTTAATAGACTTTTTAATGCATTTTACACTGATGGACAGTCATGAACATGATTTTTTGTCCGCTTTCCTAAACTTACATTTAACCTAGCTGACAAACCCCTTGTGAAATAATAATATGAATACACTGAATGGTATGAATGACCTGACAAACATCAGACTATGTCTATTCATTGTCTTTTTCTTATGCATACTACTTTAGTATGCCAAACTCTTAAAACATGTAAACACAATATATCATATTAAAGTTAACAAGTTATGTAAAGTATGTTTTGAACTTGTGGCTATTTCACTTACTTAATAATATTTGTATCAAAATGGATATTAAATTGAACTAAAACAGTAAAGACAAATAAACAGGCAGAGATAAAACACAATAGCAAAATGTGAGCCTTCATAAAAACAAACAGATGTGTGGATTTGAATCTCTCATAGTGCATGATCCCATCTGTATTACAACCACAATTTATGCCACGCAATTCTGTTATCGATGTGCTTTGTAATGACCATTTCGCGATTTTAAGAACGAATGATTCTGTCAAAGTACCTTAATCCTTATCCACATTCTGACTGGTGACCAATGATTCTTGTCAATGTTTTTGATAACCTTGTTACCTCAGGGAGCAAAAACATGTTATCATTTTCACAAGATTATTCCTGTTTCACAAAATTTTGGTTGAAAAACTATGTACCAAGGATGATGATTTGTGAGATTTGAGAATAGATGCCTTGAACATGAATAAATCCTAAGTTATGTTTTAAGACACTTTGTCCCCAAAACAGTTACCAGGTACATATGATCTGACACTCCCAACCTTTCGTAAGCACAACATTCAACTTTTGGCTTTTGCATAGAGAATGGAGTCTATTCATATACGTATATGAAGGTTTTGCCTTATTGTATCAACAAGTTATTTCAATGAAAATTAATAATGTTTAACTTGTTTGTAAATTGATGAGAAATAAGTTAGGTTTATTATGCAGATAGCAAATGTGTGCTTGGTAGTAATAATGAAACAATAGTTAAAAAAAATACATTCATTGATACTGTGTATGTGCAATAGCACTAATTACTTTCAGCATGTGATACTGTGTTATCATACACGACCATATCAGACAACCCATTCACCTGTAATCAGACAACCCATTCACCTGTAATCAGACGTGACACACCTGCTTGTGAGGGCCCCTTCACGTTCTTATTACATAGGAATTAGCAATCAATGCTGTCAACCTATTTGTATGTTATGATTACTGCTCCTGTGATAATATGACATATCGTTTTATAATAAAAATGTATGATGCATGTTTGGGTAACCTAAAATATACAGTTGTGACTCATCACTAACATGGCCCCACACGCACCAGAAAACATTGGATCAACGATAAAGTTGTGAGTCTTGAATGAGTGAGTTTGGTTTAACACCGCTTTTAACAGTATTCCAGTTATATCGTGGCGTGTCAGCTTAATGTGGGAGGAAAGCCACGAGCACAGATATGGTGCTGACAACCTAGAAACATTGGACGAACCGGGATTCAAACCATAGGTTTCTGGCGTGCCCAAGGGACACAACTTTGCACGGTGAATTGCAATGCCTTAGACTACTGGTAGTGACTGTATATAACTAGTATCAGGTCTTATCCATAATACTCCTTGTCAAACCCTTACGTTTATTGAATTTTGTTTTCATGCTAAATTCGGTTCCATTTTGAAGGTCACTTTTACATGTATCCAGTTGGAAACAGCAATTATTAATAAAGATCTTGCATTATTCCAGGGCTTTTAGAAATTCGATATCGACATGTCCTATAAAAAACAAAGAAAGGATTCTATCACTAGGATCACTCGACAGTGTGTCTCGTAAACTTGCCTAGCCCCACGCCTATTGTGTAAGCACCACAGAGTAGCCCGAGCCACCCACCAACTCACACCCTAATTAAGTCATGGCCTTGCCGGCAACGAGGGCAACACTTACCTGGTATACTACGTACGTAACACCAATATAATGTCACGTGAAGCCATATATAGGCTACACAATCCGCGTACTTTCACAGAGCCCTGGCTCTTCGGCTCTTCCTTTCCTAGCTCATGTTGAAATTTTGATAAAAAATCATGCATCGTGCTTAGATTCCGAAACGAAATTTAAATTGGCAACACCACCGGTGATGGTAAAAACACCCAGCGAAACGCAAGACCGATGGAGTACCTCACCCCTACATTCGCCTGACATGTTTATTTTCGCGTTCGTAGCTCAACTCTATCTAATATTGCTGATGCAATAAATGAACTATATTTAACCATATTGCACATAAACATTACTTACCAATTTCAGTGCTTTTCTTTTTGGGCAGATTTCTTGAAGAAAGGTGTCTGTCTTGACTGTTGATGAGGTTTGTAATATCTGTAATGGGTAGCAACATGTTCGATGAATATGTTCATAAAGAAACCATGATACAAACAGAAGGCCAACGTTATTCAAGATATATACAGTGTTTGGTTTACAAAAATAGAATAAAATGTTTCTTACCCATGATAACGTTGTTGAAGCAGAGCTGGTGAACCCTGCTTAGGCATCCAGAGCTTCTCACTGCGACCAGAACTTGGGTTTTCGATGTGATTTACCTACTTGTTGAATAGTTATCGTTTGACCGCCTGACTGAACGTTCTCGAAGATTTAACGATACGTAATTAGGGTTAAACTTACTTACTTTGGAGATTTAACGTGCGCTTTTCGACTGATGCGTATTTCGCACACGGTAGGGTTAAATCTTTATACACCATTTTTATGGTCGGGCGTCCACGGCTGATTTTTTTTGCAAATCAAACACAAGGGTGTATATCACGCCCCCTTGAGTGTTCACTGGGTGGTCACGTAGTCTGTTGTAAGGTTTGGCACCAGCATCTCAGGTTACAATTTGATATTAATTCAAGTAATCCACTGATAATGTACATAGGTAGTTATCCTAATTACATTTAGTTTTGTCCGACAAGGAGCGAGTTTACTCTTTTTTTAGACATAGACTTTGTAACAGGCTCTTCCCCTGGAAAAACATATATTGTAAATAAATATTTTGCCGTTTCCATCAACCTTAACACGTGATGTTCTATAACTGTTGTCTTGTACACTATCCATAGTGTAAGTCAGCTCGAGGAATTTTCATATAGTATTATCATTAATCAACATATCCCATGCAACAGTTATGTTGCTATCCGGACAAAACTATTTCAACATTCTATATTGTATCGCAAATGTAAACGAATAGTTTTTATTATAAATACAAACCTACATGTTAAGCGGTAATACCAATCACGCATTAAATAACATATATGAACAACTGTCGGATTATAAAGTCTCACATCGGTTCCTCCGTGCAACTTCATGCCTGACTTACATTCATATTGTTCTTTCAACACACTTACGCTTCTCCAAATTTAGAAAGAAGCTGTGTACACAGTGTTCTTGCGAGTTACATTTACGCGTCCGGTTTGGCGGCAACTTCAAAGAGTGGACAAATGGTTGCTCCTTCAGGTAGCTATAATTACCCACTCTACAATGCAATATCGTATTATCCATTTGTAATGAATGATAGTAACACTTGATTGGATTGGATTAGGTTAAATCTACATTTCTCAGGGTCTCTAACATCGAGATTTGAAATATATTTCATGTAAATACCTTCTTTGTCTTGTGACTTGTATATATTCGTGTATATTCAGAATAGTACCTTCGCATTCCTGAAAAGTCTTTGCACAATGGCACAAGCAACGTGGTCTCTTTCTGTGAAAAATTGCACTCTTTATTTCAGCCACAGCAAAGATCCCGAACCACGCGCAGTCAGCAATGTTACGTCTGGTTACCGTCTTGCAGTTACGATACAGGTAAGTCGTCAAAATATGTATTGTTTTATTTCTGGATACGCCGACCCTAGAACATGGAAATATACAATTTAAATGTGTGGCTTTGCTGACATGCGAAACGCGTTTTGTAAGAGTCTAAGTGTAGCGTATTTATTTCTACCAATTTTGATAAAAGATACGCAAACAAACTAATCTGAAAAGGAGATAGATCCATCTCCTGTGGTTTTATTATGTCTTGTATACTGTCTACGTGTTGTTGCTGTATGGCGACACTTGTTGTGTTTGTGTAGCTGTATGAATTTGCCTGTGGTGATCGGTGAAAGTGAAAACACGGTTACCAATCCATGCAGTATTTAGATAATTTACATGCGAGCTACTCTGTTATTTATAACGTTCGAATTATTTCGATAAAAATAACTATTAAGACCTGATGTTTATGAATATAACAAATTTGTATTAATGTTTTCCTAAAATCAACACATATCCATCAAAGCTGGTGCTGGGGGGGGGGGGGGGACGATTTGGAATACCCACGCGATGCATATTGTACGTGCTGTGCCGCCAGACTTCCTGCCAACAAGGCAATTAAATTTTCTCGGGTATTGTCACTTCATACGGTGATACATTGTCTCGCGCGCGTGGTCGAAGGGTATTGTTTATCAGCGCCACCTTTATCATGCCATGTGATCGTTTTGTTAATTACACTGTATGTTACGGTTTCGCCGATCCTCAACTTTCAAAGCCTCCAATAAAATTTATGTGATCATTATCTTATCCTTATTCCGACTTGTCCTCCCCCCCCCCCCCCCCCCATGCACACACACACACTCCAAAAGCAAATTCACTGAGGCTTGACCAATACCAATTAACAGTTGTCAGTTAAACAGTTCGCATCTAGTATGTTATTGTATATATTGAAAACCGTGAGCGTGCTACTATGGGGAGGGGGGAGGGTTTAGGGAGGGTGTTGGTTCTCCACCTGGTCACTCATCAATCAGACTGTATACGGTATACTTCAATAATGATAAAATATCATTAGTCCCTGGGGTGGCCGAGTTACTTTTCTTTTCGTTTGTCGATTCATATTTTGGAAAATCAAAGGGGAACCACTCCAGCTTATGCAGCACACACATTTGGGAAGGTGGCTTCAATCATTAATAATAATATTTCTTATCATGGCTTCACACTCGTTCCGAACTTTTTTAAGATCGGACACCAGGTTATGCTGTCGGAAATTCAAGACATTTCTTTATTTTCTTGAGTAGAGACAGGCCTATCGGAAATTCGAAATTGAACAGCAACGCCAAATATACATTCCGGCGCAGTGATCAGCTGGTGTCAGTGTTGAGGAGCAGCCTAGTCCTGTACCAGGCTGGCCGCATGGCGCTCTGGGTGGTTTGTGCATTATGTATATCATGACAAGTTCAGTCCCTCGTGTTATTTAATGCCACACTTGGCAATATTCAAGCCATTTGAAGACAGCCTGGTCCGGTGATTGTTGTTATGAGCAACAATCCATGCCACCATGCCATGACACTGTCAACATAGGTTGCTGTGGACCAATTCTAACCTGAAATTCCCCAGTTCAGTAGCATAAGAGCCCTATCTTCTCCTACAAAATAAGAGATATATGATAAGGACCTCTGTATTTGTTGCATTGTCTTGTTTACAGGTTTACGCATTCAATGATGATGACCAGGACCTACAAGTGACCCTAGTTCAGGTGAGTTACAACAATTCATACTCAATGAAAATGAACCATGTCACCTCATATGAGCTAATACTTTTACTTTATGTTTGGGGCTTATCAGGGACAATTACTTAATTATTTCATCTTGGTCATGAGGCCATTAGCGGTGACATGATGACAACAGCAACCTACATGACATGTACAGGTTTCCTAATATTGGATGAGCAATGAAGCCCAGTTGCTGATTCTTTGAGTGGATAGTCTGAACTAGGCATTTTATTTATCCTCAGAAAAAATGTCATTTATATATAATGTACATTTTTCAACCGAATTAGTTTGACGTTGACATTATGTTGCAGGGGTTACTCCATGAGGAATCAGCACAGGAACGTCATGAGGTTAGTAAAGGAGAAACAGAAACCCAGATAGCCCACCTGTACCTGTAAAGTTTGCATACTATTGTAACCGAGGTGGCTTACTCATCTATGGCACCGCAATTCGCTGTACAGAGTTGCATCCCCTGGGAACACCAGAAACCTATGATTGTGGGTTCGACTCCAGGTTTGCCCCGGTTCTAGGTTTGTCAGCACCATACCAGTGCTCGTGGGTTTCACCGAAGTGGTAAACGTCTGAGACCTGCATCACTTCGGGGTTTCCTCCCACATTAAGCTGACACGCTGCAATATACATGTAACTGTAATACTGTTAAAAGCGGTGTTAAACTCACTAACTTCTTTATGACCGTATACTTAATCTTGCCATAGACTTAAAATGCCAGAAGTTTATAAAGCTATTTTGACCCAATATTCAGCAGTTTTCTTTTTGCATGTATCTGCATATACTTAAAGGGGCACTGATCTAACGCAATTCCCCGGACTGGTTGTTGCCTTTGTTATTGTTTTTTCCCCCGTGAGTACCCGGATGATACGCAACGAAACTGAGCGTGACCAGAGACTGGGCTACCGTCTGCAAGGACAGCTAAATAAACTTGGAGGCTGGAGGCAATATTTGTTTTACGCATTTTTGCATAAACACTGATTGGTGAACTGTGATCTATAAAGATTTCGACAAAGGGCGCATGTTAATTAACTTTTTGAGCCTAAACAAACAGACAAAAAGACCGGCAGAGCTCATCGGAAGTCGTCATTTGGAAATACCCCAGATGGTTATAGTTTGATACTAAGAAAGCATTTTCGGATTTCGGAGTGCGTCGATAATACGATTACTACTCCCTTGTTGTCATGCACGTTTTCTCGTATAACCCTACACTTGTGTATTTGTCGTCATGCACTTGATGCTCAGTTAATGAATGTATTACAGGTACAATTAGTGGTAGCACCACTTAGATTACCTGACAAAGGTTCCCATTTGGCATTTATTGTGTCTGGGGTAATTATTCAATCTAAATCCAGGTTTGAAGTGAGGTGAAATGTGTGTTTATGTAATATGCACGTGGCAGCCCAGCAAGAGATGAATGATCAGTTGATTTACTTTTTTTTGTAAATCAACGGATCGTTCCTAGTCATCAAAGGATTAACAGAAAATACGTTGATTGATTAATCACTGTTATATTGCACAGTGGATACGTCAAAAGTGAGTGTTTACATGTCTAGGTTTACTAAAACAAAGGGAATACACTCATATCATGGCGTGAAGTGCCGATGTTAAAACAACATACTTTGTTCAAAGGGTTAACTAATAATACGTTGATTGATTAATCATTGTTATCTATCACTCAATGGATTTTTTAGGAACCGTGGACGTTATGAAAATAGTTGTCACGTGTCCTTTCTCAGCCGACCCTTGAGACTTGACACCTAGGTGAAACACCTGAAACAATCCAAGTGATCAGTTGAGAAACGAACACGGGTTATAATATCCCGAAACGATATATATCTTTTAGAATATTTGATTGTTACAGAGACACGTGACATCGAATAAGTTTCTTTGTATAGCTGCAGACGAGTGGGATTTTATTCCGTTGTGTGGATATTCACGGATACATTCCTCGAACAAGGAACCTGCCTAAAATTTATACACATAAATTTGGTAGGTTGTAATTATGGTATTTGCATTTTGTTTTCCTTCATTTGAAACGATTCGTTCTTGTTTCTCTACGTCTTGGTTGGGAAATTTTTCAATGCCCGATAGACGTTGTTTTCACAGGTCTTTTCCTTTGTAAGCGTGTTTATATTTCCGTCAATTGGTAAAATGTGATTCTCTCAGGCAATTTATAAAATGTGTAAATATTTCAGTCATTTTGACTAAAAAATCTGTTCAGATTGATTAAGACGATCAAATGAGCCTACAAACATCACAACAGATTATTATGTAGGATTAGAAGCCAAACAACATAGAAATGTACTTTTCAACGTAACATTTTCAGTCTTTTGGTGATGACATTAAACATAAAAATGTTTGGAATTCGTTATCATAATAATACAGATGGAAATGTTTTTCAGTCACTTTGTAAAATAACTGAATATTTAGACTTTTAATAAATATGTTACACACGTTATAAAAAAGGAATGCTCAGGTGAAATATTTACTTTCTGTTGCAAGTCAAAATAGTGTAAACGAAAATCGCAAAATTACCAAGCAAGTGACTTATCAAAACTTCGTCACCATTACCGATGCTACCCACAAAGATACCTACATTTCCTTATTATCTCGAAAACTGTGTTTCATTTTGTTGATCAATGTGACCATACGCCCTTATTACTACTGGTATCCATAAAAGTGACTAATGCGCTTACGAATGGTGCAGCAGAGGTCGCGAGCTAGTCTAGATTTCTGCTATACACCCGGGTACTCACTGGGAAAAAACAATAACAAGGCAACAACCAGTCCCGGGGAATTGCGTTAGATCAGTGCCCCTTTAATGTGAAGTGAAGTGTGTTAATTGTTTGAGAAGTTCAACTGACTACTGAGTAACATATTATGGAACCATACACCCATATGATATGTTTCTTTTATTAGAATCTACCCATCATGGAATGCCAGGATCTTCCAGTAAGTACTTTGTCAGATTTGATACTACTTTAACCTCATTTTACAGTGCATATTAAACATTGTGTGTACACATGGTTTGTTATTCTTAATTATACTAAAATATTACTACATGTATGTAACTGAAAGTTATTATGATCCACATGATCAAATAAGCTATTTTGAATACCTATGATAAGAGAAGTATGCAATTTATGTAACTTTATGTACCTACTAGGGTATCTTTTCGAAAAACTACTATTTTCAGGTGATACATTACAAAGGAAGAGCACCACAAAAGAGTAGAAAGGTAATTAAACTTTAATCATTTCATGAACAACATACCGGTATATTAAATAAATTACTATATTAGCTTGAAAAGTAATGTTATTGCTGTGATGGTAAGGCTCAGTGACTGCATGTCTTGAATATGAATACAATGTTGTTTTTGGTAATAGTTAATTTTTTAACACAAATAAATGCTCTCACTGCAATGTTCCTCAATCTATCTGTCAGTTATAAAACTTCCGTTTGTCATCTTCTCTGAACTAAGTGCCAGGTCATAGAAAAGGAATATCAATGTCAAATACATGTCAGACAGACTGATCAAGCACCTGATTGTTTGTTTTGGTGTAGACTACATTTTAAGTACCAATTCTATAAAAAGGACCCATTTTAGGATCTTTTTATGACCTTTTATGCTTCTAATTAATCTGACCTATTATTTTCAGGCATCTAAGATTGTGCAAACTGAGAAAATGGTAAGTTAATATATATGTAACTGATTTATAGTTAATTGACTAAACCCTAATATGTTAAAAATGGTAGATAGTTCCTGATATATGTAAACCAACTGTTTGATTCTCTTTCAGGTTGAGACATACTTGCAAAGAAGGCGGCAGAATAAAAAGGTGAGCAGATTGTAGAAATAATGGGCAGTAACTGACATGTTCATATGCTAGTGTATATATGTATGTGGATTTTCATGGGCCATGGACACTGTTGCTGTTCATGCCTATAACTGAAATTGATGACTCACCCTGATTATGATCCTTGGCAACATTACGATCCACATGGGTTTCATTCAGATTAGAGCTAATGATTCACTGTCTTATCCAAATGATAATCACCACATTTCCTATAGCAAGATCAGTATTGTGAAAAACTGGAAATTAACACAGGCAATGGTACAGGCACTGTGTTAATACAATGTGGATTGTATTTGTGTATCTTTCTTCCCTTATTTGGCTTATTTGTCATACAGCATCTGGTATAAGATATGAATTATCAGTATCCAGTTCAAACAATCTGATATGCCCTTGCTTTGAATTGTTAAAATATAAATTGAAAACTTCAAAATAGAATATACAGAAATGACTGAATCCTCTTTGTCCACTTAGTACCATGCTTTAATATAAACACATATAACACTGATTTTGTCCATAGATGTCCCCCTGCAAAATCAATGTTGGCATGATTGTGGAGGCATTGAGGAGGATGGCTTTTGGTATGTAATTACTGTTTGCATTGTTGAAGGAAATTTCATATATTGAATTGTTTTCATCACGTTTCACACAAGTATTTTTTTATGATTATGTTCAGATTGCAACGATTTGCTAAGATACTGATGGATCATGATCTTCCTTATGTATCAATATTTATTATTTCATATCAATTAATTGCTTTAACTCTCCTGACTGAAAATCAATTGTCTGTCCCCCTTTTTCATACTAGGCATTTCATCTGAACTTTTTAGCTCTTTGAAACAGAAACTTTGCTTGAAGGATCACACTTTTTGTGACTCTTGAAATTGCTCACATAAATGCTATGCGGCAGTAGTGAAAATGACATTTGTGTTCATTACGGAACCATTTCTGGAGTTTATGCTGAATAACATATGTCCTTTCTGTCTGATGATTCCCATCTGTTACCCAGCTACAACCTATGCCAAGTAACTCCAGTTTTCATCTCTTTCGAAACCTCTGGGTTTTAAGCTGACATTTTATGTGATGACATGCAGATTAACACATGTTAGTAGCATCTGAGTAGTATGATTCTTATAATTTGATGTTCTTTTTGAAGTCCAGTTCATGCTTATAGTTACTGAAAAGAACTTGTTATTGTATTATCGAAATTAGGGAGACATGTGATAGCAGTTAAATGTTTTCTGACAGGAAGTGCATAGTGGTTTGAGTTGGTTGGTTTGACTTATTGTTTTTAAAAGAACTTCTATACACTTTGTATTCCAGTAGTGTTGTGTTTTCCATCTGCTAATAATAGATTCTGGGAAAATGTCAGTGGGGCAAAAGTTATTTACAGAACAGTGAAAATGGAAATTCATGTTATCCTTCATTTTCTGCCTCAATCATGATTTATTTTTTATCTTTATAAAACAAATACAGGTATAAAGCCAAAATATTATCGGTCCAAAAGGAGAAAGTGAACCTACATTGGACTGGCTACAACTTAGACGAGTGGCTATCAACAAACAAGATTAGGTTAGAGGTAAGCAGAATACAAAGATAGAGCTTAAACATAATCAGTTATAAAAGTTTTCACACAGATTACAACATGATTAATGATTTTCATATCATCAATAATTTCTTACATTGTCAATCCCTGGCCTCGTCATACCGAAAGACGTTAAAAGATGGTACTTGTTGTTACCCTGTCTCACGCTCTGCATTAGGGAGCTAAAACGGGGACTGGTCAGCTTGGAGTCATGTACTGTGTACTGAGTAGGGTATTGATGTTTAACTGCGGAATGGTATTTTAGTGGGCTAGAATCAGTCCGGACTAGTACAAGCAGCCACACACACACACACACACACACACACACACACGTGTGCATGCACGCCGCCATATATGTGCACTAATCTTGGACACGACGTTAAACCCAATTTCAACTCACCTCACCTCTCTTACATTGTTCATGTGGCCTAAGGCATGTGGAATGTGTTTATTACTGAAATGAAAAGCATTTTAATGTTTTTTCATATCTTTTCAGAATATGTGCACATAGGTTTCAATGACCAGACGAAAAAAAGAATTCATTTCAAGTATGTTGAGAAGAAAACGTAAGTAAAGTAGACTATTTACATTCATTATACGTCTTATGCCGTAGGCTCTATTGTAAACTCTAAGCTGCATATAGGCTGCAATTTATCTGATGCTATATTAGACAATATGGATCCACTCATCTATACAGCTATTTTCTTCTGTGATAGGACCCATCGCTGGAAACATCGCCTCACCCATGAGACATAGTGCAAAGTCGCCCAAGGACATGTTTTGTAATATAGCATGTGAAAAAATATGTTTTTGAAAGATCTCACGAAATTAGTTTTATTTTTTGTGCTTGTAATCATGTGAACTAAAACTTTTTTGGGGGGAAAAAGGTCATTTAAAGCAACTCCAGATTAAACTATCCAATGATTGAACCTTATTTCTCCTGAATTTAAACAATCCTGCTAAATATTACTGCAGAAAAAAATTCTGCCAGAAATTTCTGTAGAAAAAAAAAATACTGCCAGAAATTTCTGCAGAAAAAAAAAATTCTGCCAGAAATTTCTGCAGTAATGCATTATCTGAGCCAATTTTTGAGCTTGTAAACATGTGTACACACTGGGACACACATTATTTGGATTCGTCTCCTCGAGATCTTTCCAATGATATAAAACATGTTTTTGTAGCTCGCTTCCTTCTGTGTGGTCAAGTTCGGACTCCTGGCCATTCCTAAGTTGTCCCGCCCTGCCTTATATGTAAAAAAACCCAGTCATGCCCACTCACTCCACCCTCTTCGTTTCTGACATAAGTAGATTTTGTCAATGAAACTCATTAGCAAATTGACCAGCTCACCTGACCTCGAGCTTGCTTTAGTTATCAATTAGCACTGCAAGGAACAGGAAATTGTTGTGTCCTACCGTATCCGCTCGGTATGCTGACCCTCAATCAGCGGACTTAGGCAGACACGGATTCGCAGACCGATGCATCTTTATCTCAGAGTACTATCTGCGGACGTACATGTAGGCGTTCATTATCAATAGTCATTAGCAACATACAAGACAGGTCACAGTGATGAACATAATGCACATAGATTGTATCAGGTAGCACGAGTGAGAGAGTATGGATATGCCGCTTTTAGCAATATTCAAGCCATTTCACGGCAGGGACACCACAAATTGGCTTCACACATTTCACCTGTGGAGAATCGAACCCGGGTCTCGGTGTGACGAGCGAACGCTTTAACCACCAAGCTACCCCGCCACCTTAGTCGACTTAGCCTGCTGTTGATTACCCTTATGCTTGTCTCACCAATTACCACATTAATTACCACTCCAATTACGACATTAATTACCACTCCAATTACCACATTAATTACCACTCCAATTACCACATTAATTACCACTCCAATTACCACATTAATTACCACTCCAATTACGACATTCATTACCACTCCAATTACCACATTAATTACCACTCCAATTACCACATTAATTACCACTCCAATTACCACATTTATTACCACTCCAATTACCACATTAATTACCACTCCAATTACGACATTAATTACCGCTCCAACTACCACATTAATTTCCACTTATAGATCAATGAAGATCTTCAGCAACCTATGCCTGTCGTAAGACAAACGAGATAGGGCTGTCATGCTCGCTGGCTTGGTTGTGTGTAGATTGATGCTCATGATGTCAGTCACTGGATTGTCTGGTCCAGACTCGATTATTTACAGATTATTTATAGGTGTTGTAGCGCGGCGTCAACTAACAAATATCTAGATCATATATACAATACATGGGGACCAGATCATGGTGAAGATATATTTAACGCCATGTGGCCCAGTTGTTGTGCATCACTTCGCCGTATCAGGATCTGCCTATCGGTCGTTCGATTCCCATATTTTTGTCATCACCAAGCTTGTTTTGTAGGCTTGTACAGGTCTATGGCCCAAATCACTCCCCTCCCACATGAAGCTTGCACGCTGTGATATTACTGAAATACCGTTCAATGCAGCGTTAAATCAACTCACCCTTATTACTTTCAATTTCAATTATTTATTATCAGTACTTTATAAATTCCCCCATCTAGACAGTTTTGAAACAATTATTAGGATTTATACGTAACTTTAGAATGATTTCGTGTAGATACAAGCTAGTGTAATATATTACCCTGAATAATTGAGGAATTTCACGCACATATAACAAATGAATTATCTATGAATATCTGCAGGAAAGTATTGATAACCACTGATAATTGCTGTGCCCACATAGCTGGAAAAACTCTCGACTAAACCGGGTAAAAGGTGAAAGTGTACATCTGAAATATTAAAATCTGAAAAGGTCATGAAAACACGCGCGCCTCGGTCTTAAAGAGTCAGCGAGAGAGTGACTTAGGCTTTACCCCGACATGAATAGTATTGCAGTTGTACCACGGCGTGTCAGCTTCATGTGTAAAGCGAGACATGATGCAGGTCAGGCACTTTGGTGAAACCCCCGAGTACGGGTAACCTAGAAAGATAATTAGAAGGAATATGGGGTTCGAACCACGATCATAGTTTCCTGGTATGCTTAAGGTGAGGTTAAATGGGGTTTAACGTCGCGTCCAAGATTATTGCACTTTAAAATCGACGTGCATGCACGTGTCAGCTTTTTTTCTAGTCTGGACAAATGACGATTTCATATTGCTAACCCCCTTAGATACCATGTCCCAGTTTAACATAAATACCCCACTCAGACACAATATACTGACTCCGACCCGACCAGGCCTTGTTTTAGCACCAGGCAGGGTAACCACAAGTACCATCTTTTAACGTCTTTTGGTCATCTTCGGTCATCCCTTGTTTTAGCGTGACGCCTTCGGCTTTCCACGGGAACCTGGCCGTCACCAATATCAACAGCGCCCTGGGGGTCACCCAGGCTCAGGGCTTTGGGGTGGAGTTGCTCCTCACCTTTACCCTCGTGTTCGTCATCTACGGCACCGTTGACGCCAACAGGCCCAACTTCGGCAGCGCCTCACTGGCCATTGGTCTAACAGTTGCTATGGGTCACTTCTCTGCGGTGAGGACAGTGATTGTTACGTACCAATAGGTCCTAGGTCAGGGATTTAGCAAGGATTCCCGACTAAATGCACTTGGCAGGCACACTGGGGGAAAGTCGTCATTGTTTTCAAAATTTTGATTTATTAAGGTCTTACTTTCTTAAATTCAGAGGTATTTTAACATGGTATTTTCACAGTGCATTCCACTGAATAATGTAAAACTAAGCATTTACAACTCTTTGTTTAATGTTAGTGAAATAAAAGTTATCGTTACAAATCCATACCAGTTGATATTTTTATTTAATGTTTGGACATTTTTACTGATATATGCTGCAGGCACGGAATATCTGCCTCTGAGCACTTCTAGATAATCTCTGACTTGGTTGATGTTTGTCATCGTATCCCAATAGCTCATGATGTCAATCACAGGATTGTCTGGTCCAGACTCGATTATTTACAGACTGCCTTCATATAGCTGGAATATTGCTGAATGCGGTGTCAAACAACAAACAAACAACAGCATTGGTTGGATAACCACAATGTCAACCAGATCTGACCATCATACGGTGTGGTTGTTGCAACCTGTAGGACTGTACTAGACGCCTGGAGGCTGTCCACATTAATAACTCAATCACTCACTACTTCAGATCTCCTACACTGGGGCGAGTATGAACCCCGCAAGGTCTCTCGGATCAGCTGTCGCCTCCAACTCCTATGCAAACCACTGGGTAAGTTCCTTTATCTGGTATGAATCTCCGCGGATAAATGATGTTATCATCGTCAAAAGTTTGATGCCTTGATAAAGACTAACCCTCTTCATGGTATTGGGTTCGATGCCGTGATTATTGGTAGCGTCCCTTATGCGTATCGAGCCCCTGTGTCGTGATACAGTGTAACACCCCTTCTTTGTATGGGGTCCGGTGCCATGACAAAGGGTAGATCGGACTAAGTGTCGTTATAAGGATGTTATCCCCTTCCACTGAAACGGATTCGATGTACAAAAAAGGTATAATTATTCGAGGAGTGCGCCCTTCATGTTTACACGAAGAAAGAATCCACTATGTGAAGTGACTGAACGTTCTATAGGCATGGATAATATCAGTAGCTATATAAGTTAACACGTCTTATTTGCTTTAACAATTTGTCGTGCACGATTGTTATCAAACAATGGCGGCACTCCTTGGTTTTGGGTTACACTTTATATGGCCGGAGGTGACAACGTGAGATCTGTAGTGACCGAGACTCAGCGTCTCATATACAACCAACCATGTCACTGAATAGGGGATGGGAACTGTATGCACTTCACGGAGAGGGTGTGTTTCAAGGTCGGGTTACAGGCAGTGGGGTTCACGACACTAGTGGGGGCGGAATGGGGTAGATGTTTCAGTCAGTGGGGTCAACAAGGCGAGGGGCACGGAAGGGTAGAGTCTCAGTCAATTAGGGTCAATAATAGCTAGAAGACACGGAAGGGTAGAGTCTCAGTCAATTAGGGTCAACAATAGCTAGTAGACACGGAGGGGTAGAGTCTCTGTCAATTAGGGTCAACAATAGCTAGTAGACACGGAAGGGTAGAGTCTCTGTCAATTAGGGTCAACAATAGCTAGAAGACACGGAAGGGTAGAGTCTCTGTCAATTAGGGTCAACAATAGCTAGAAGACACGGAGAGGTAGAGTCTCAGTCAATTAGGGTCAACAATAGCTAGAAGACACGGAAGGAATAGGGTTTCAGTCAACCGGGTCAGTAATCTCTTGTGGATACTATTCAATGCTAGTTTCAGTCAGTGGGAGAGAGATCAGAGGATAGTGACCCAGTTTTGACCACCTCGGTTTGGATAGGTTTACCCTTCATCCATTCTCTACATGATCTGCATGAACTAATACGCCACGACACATTAAACGCGCTGTCATGACATTGAATAACGTAGAATTTATGTCTGTTACAGATTTACTGGGTCGGTCCAATCGCCGGAGGGGTCCTAGCTTCTGTGCTCTACAAATGGGTCTTTGATCCCTACAGGGGCGTACCCACCATGGCTGAAGGCGCGCAGACTTTGCGTAAGTATGACGTCGCTGCGGCTACACCGTTAGCAACCTTCACTCTATATGTACATACACATAGATTACAGTATTCAGTAACCCATGCTTGCCATAAAAGACGACTATGCTTGTCGTAAAGGGCGACTAATGGGATCGGGTGGTCAGGCTCGCTGACTTGGTGGATGCATGTCATCGATCCCAATTGCGTGGATCGATGCTCATGATATTAATCACTGGATTGTCTGGTCCAGACCATAAGGTAGCATCGCCTTAAATGACACGTTCAGATAACAGCATTCGACCTTGGAATGGTCAACCGTCTGCGGCTTCAGCAACTGATCCTAAGCCAGAACATTTCGTTTGGTCTAGTTCGTTCAGCTCAAAATAGTCCGTATGTATATTACCACTACAATATGCTGAATGATGTCAACAGACAATTGCATGCTAGTAGACTGAAAAGCTTTTGACACGGTCTGCAAGAGATGTAGTTATGGTATACATACATACATTAAGAAATTTCAAGATAAGTTTGTTTTCGGTCAACAGTGCAAGACGACTCCTTTGTGGCAATACCACGTGACTATTTCAAAGAGGGCAAGAAGGAGAACATGAACGCCTCCTCTAATCTGTGATGTCATCACCTGCCTTTCACGTGACACGCTGACATATTTGGCCCGGGGCGTTGTCAGATGAGATGACTAGAGATTGACATGTCTTCGATTCCAAATGATGGCATACGGTGTGTGCCTCAGCGTTCCCTCCCTGCTGAACACATCACAAGCTTTGACCAAATTCACGACTGCAGAAGTGCTCAAACCGAACGGAATTATATTGTTCAATTCCTTCGTTATTTCAATTATTTTCTCACTTTTCACTTCATTTGGGTAAGAAATTATATCGAAAAATATTATTAAAATGACAGTACATACAAGCTGATTAGTTGGAGACAATTGGTTCGACATATCTTATGCAGAGTAATGCCTTAAAACATATAGTTGAAGCGCATGTCCGTAAGTTGTAACTTCAGTGTAAATGCAGAGCTTTATGAACGAATATCTATCTTACTTGAAACCTCATTCGTAAAATCAATAGTCACGTGTATATTGTGATTACAGTTATGGACAAAATGTATCATTTTGATATCATAATGTGTTCTTATTGTAAACAACTGTCATTCATACTAGCTGATACAAAGTATCAGTTTTATATATTTATGATGTATCTATGAAGATTAACATGTTGATCGTGTTGAAACCTTAGAGCGAATATACCTATATTTGTATGCTCTGTTATATGGCATCGTTGTTATTGTTATAGTGTTGAAGTGTTCACCTATATATGTTCAAAGACTCTTATTGTGGGTTGAATTAGTAATGATTAAAGATGATGTTGATGATACTGGTAACACATCTAAGGTGTAACGAATTTCAAAAGGTAACATGTTCCAAGCAGGTAAACAGCATTCCGTCATCAAAGTGTTTTGCTTATTTTCGATGTCTTTATGAAAAAAATAATTAAATGATTCGATTTAAATAAAATCACGTAAACTTAAGGGATGTATCTATGAACAATGGTAGCATCTACGCGTGTACTCATGCATCGAATTTTATTTAGCAAATCATTTGGTCAAAAACATTCTTGCATGTTCCGATACATTTCTGGCACGTCTACATGAAAGACAAAAGTTTACAAATCCAATGTGAAGACGGTTCTGGCTCTCGGTGATAATGCCTTTTTCGCTGTTATCACTGGTATAGTGAACGAGGTTTCCATGGTTACTGTAAGTTGTATGTGCAAGGGGAACAACTGACACATCTTTGATAGAGTGTGCTGTGGATAGGACGTTTGAGCAGTGCATGTTGTGATAAAGTAACTTTTCATCCAGTAACTCGTCATCTCATATATGGAAACTTTGTTGTGAAATATGGTTCATGTGTGTTTTCTTTGCTGCGCTGATAGTTATGAATTCCGATTTTCTCCAGAAACGAAACAAGCCATATAGATTTGTGTTAGACATATTTTCAGTTGTCGGTCATGGGGTGTAAGTTTAAATACTGACCACAGGATCTTCTTCTGAATCATCTTTCAGTTTTGGAGAAAGTCGGAAAATATTTAACGTTAATCAAGTTTGTAAAAGTATCATGTACTTCATATCTCATTGAAACAGAGAATTCATAGAACGTTCAAAATGACATTGTAATAAAATATCTTAATTTCAGATATTTGTCTGCATAGAAAAGTCACGCAGTTGTGTATAAATTCTGATAGAAAATGATTTCATTAATTTTTACTCTTTTTGATACTTTTTTATTTTACACACAATTTATTCCCTTGTAGATTCAAATGGGATGATGTTTCGGTATTTTGTCAAAAAAATAATTAAATGATTCAATTTAAATAAAATGACGTAAATTTAAGGGATGTATCTATGAACAATGGTAGCATCTACGCGTGTACTCATGCATCGAATTTTATTTAGCAAATCATTTGGTCAAAAACATTCTTGCATGTTCCGATACATTTCTGGCACGTCTACATGAAAGACAAAAGTTTGCAAATCCAATGTGAAGACGGATCTGGCTCTCGGTGATAATGCTTTTTTCGCTGTTATCACTGGTATAGTGAACGAGGTTTCCATGGGTACTGTAAGTTGTATGTGCAGGGGGAACAACTGACACATCTTTGATAGTGTGCTGTGGATAGGACGTTTGAGCAGTGCATGTTGTGATAAAGTAACTTTTCATCCAGTAACTCGTCATCTCATATATGGAAACTTTGTTGTGAAATATGGTTCATGTGTGTTTTCTTTGCTGCGTTGATAGTTATGAATTCCGATTTTCTCCAGAAACGAAACAAGCCATATAGATTTGTATTAGACATATTTTCAGTTGTCGGTCATGGGGTGTAAGTTTAAATACTGACCACAGGATCTTCTTCTGAATCATCTTTCAGTTTTGGAGAAAGTCGGAAAATATTTAACGTTAATCAAGTTTGTAAACAGAAACAGAGAATTCATAAAACGTTCAAAATGACATTGTATTAAAATATCTTAATTTCAGATATTTGTCTGCATAGAAAAGTCACGTAGTTGTGTATAAATTCTGATAGAAAATGATTTTATTCATTTTTTACTCTTTTTGATACTTTTTTATTTTACACACTTTTATTCTCCTTGTAGATTCAAATGGGTTGATGTTTCGGTATTTTGTCTTTAAGCACAGTTGTTTTATTGTGGTACTGCTTGGCGAGTAATTCCGCTTTGACATTCCTCTGATATGATTCTGATCCTGCTTACTGGATAATAACCCTCCTACAGATTGGCTTTGTAAAGAGACACAAAACAATCCATCAGGTTGTCAGAGTAACTGCTAAGTACCTGAGACCAATACTCAACTTCAGTTTGGCAGATCTAGTGTCAGTGTACCCATATAGACATGGATCGATGCTCATGATGTCACCCACTTGTTAGCCTTCTTGGCAGTACTTTAAGGCATCGCATGTCTGGCACTTTATGATCTGTCAGTATCAAATCTGTGCTCGTAGGATTCTCGAAATTGGTAAACGTGGGACTTCAGACTTTCCTCCCACACTGAACTTAAACCATGTGATAGAAATGAAATACTTTTCATGTTTCGTTTAACCAGAAGTTGTCAATCTGAAGTTGCGATTACAACTGACATCGAAAATATTGCAGAAATACTGCAGAAAATGACCTATACACCAGCTCGCTTTGAGAAATATGTGTCTTTAAGAGACTGAAAAGGACATCAACTGTACCAGCTCTCTAATTACATCAGGCACATACACTAATGACATTGCCTTCAGCGTCCGTGGACTAATTAACAGGTTGTCCCATCTCTGAATCAACATTATATTTGATAATCCATGTAAGGAAATGCTCAAATGTTGTACTTTGCCATGATGGGTGAATGAGCCTTGTCAATTTGGGGGAAGCACAACACATCATAACTCCAACGACATGTATGTTGCGTTCAAGAATGAACAATATAACTTATCGTATATCGAGCAATAAAATGTATATTTTCTACAATGCATGTGTTGTTTATTGCTACGTGACATTGAGAGGGGAAGACACAGATGGGTAATTAAGTGTACCCGACGCAACGGGTAGTCGTCATTTGTCATGATCAATAAATAGTCTCTATGGCGATAATAGTAATAGTTCATGTTTTTATATTGACTAAACCTACTTGTCACTGTACATTGTCACCGTTTCATGACAAAAGTTCCCACGTGTGGTATTTATTATCCACGAGGTAACCGAAGTCAATTAGGACCCGAAAGAAAGACTTTTTGCGCTAAATGAAAAAAGCAATATAATACATATCGTATGAAGTTGGACATAATCCTATAAATAACCTTTCTTTGATGCTTGTATAAGTATTTTATGTCGCACATTGACCGACAAATCGATCTTTTGATCAATGGTCTTAACAAAACATAGAAACACTTCGGCTTGCATGTATACTCACACGCAAAGGAAACGCCAGTCGAGTATGCAGTATATAAAATTATGTTATTTATTTAAGTAAAGACAAGAAATACTAATAGGGCAAGATTGACAAAAATTTGACTGAAGATAGTTTAATGGATTAAAAGGCAGATGACATAATTGTTTTTTTCAAATGTTAAGGGCTTACACAGTTTCGGGTCGACCCAAAATGTCAGTCAAAACCTGCTGTGACCACCATTAGCATTGATCACTGCCACACATCTCCTGTACATTGAGTGGATCAGGCGATTTGTGAAGGCCATAGGGATCCTGCTGCACACATCCAGAGCGTAGTTCATCGGCAGTTGTAGGGACTGGGTGCACATTGTGCAGACGCCTTTGAACCTCATCCCACAAGTGTTCGATGGGGTTCAGATCAGGGCTGAGGGCTGGCCACGGTAGAACACGGATGTTGTGTTGTTGTAGAAAGGCCATGGCAACATGGGGACGAGAGTTGTCCTGCTAGAAAATGTGTTGTTGATGTTGTAAAAAGATTGGAACAACGTGGGGTCTGATCTTTTGGTCGATATACCACTGAGCAGTGACGCCGTGTCCCCGACCTTGACCAACATTCAGAAAGCACATGGGTCCAAGTCTCGCATTAAGTCCAATCCCTGCCCATATCATGATGCTAGGTCCACTCCATGGATTCCTTTCCACAACGTTTCTGTCAGCGAAACGATAACCTCGACGCCGCCAAATTCTGACTCTTCCATCTGCTTGGGAGACACAAAAGCGACTTTCATCAGAGAAGATGACACGCCTCCACTCACGATGACGCCAATTGCGATGACCCTGTGCCCACTGAAGTGCTTGTCGAAGTGCTTGTCGATGCCGTGGTTGGAGAACAGGACGACGTGCTGGTCGGCGACATCTGAGGTTGTTGGAACGGAGACGTCGGATCACAGTGTCCCGGCTAATGTGTCGATTATGTGTTCCTATGGTCTGTCGAGCACTTTCACTTGCAGTTAGGAACGGATGTCGCTGGTGTTGACGGGTAATCTGCCGATCTTGTCGAGGTGTGGTGACCCTAGGACGACCGCTTCGAGGAAGGTCATCTGTGGTCTGTGTAGCATTGTATCGATGCAGGAGACGGTAAATTGTGGTTATGTTAACGTTGAAATGACGGGCAACATCTTGGACAGACTCTCCAGCTTCCAAACGTCCGATAGCCTGGTTTCTCTGAATTTGAGTTAGGCGTGGCATTGTTGACAAAGGAGTGGTAGGTCCAAGAATCGGCCACAGTTTTATACCCACTACAGTTCGTGAAAGTTCGTGCATTTTCGATTTCGCGAGAAATTGGTGCATGCTACCCACATATTCATTGAAATGGTGCGTTTTGGCGATTCGTTTTTTATGTTGCGTTTTCACTCGGGGCTTCCAAAATGCAACCAAAATATTGATAACACCATCAGGCTTCACTACATGCTAAAACTTGTATCAATTTATGGTTCCCTGTTTGTTACCTATTTGCTTAAAACCACTTGCGTTACTTTTGCGTGTGAGTATAGTTATCTTCTATAAACAGATATATATGCCTCCGAAACATTGAATCTTCAGCTGAAGAGCATGTCGTGAAACCTTGTTACGTGGGGTGGGATCCGTGAAGATCAGGGTAGGAATAGGTCTTCAGCAACCCATGCTTGCCGGTAAAGCCCGGAACTGTTTATGGTCGCGTGTGGACCAGGTAGACCATTGACTGAAAGCAATGACCAACAATCCATGCAATCAGGGTACAATGACACGCAATTAGCCGAGTAACAGATGTCAGAAAGCCTTTTGAGCCCAAATGTCTATTATTTCGTTTCGTTGTTTAATTCCACTTTTGTTATATTTGATTTCGTTTCCTTTACCATTTTCCAATTTCCATATGTACCAAAATGGCAGCCTCCAGCCAGGAGTGTTGACCATGTGCTTGACCAACAGAAATACAGTCTTTTGTGTCTAAAACAGCCTTGGCGTCCTATATCCATCACGAATCGCCCAGCCCTCGCCCGTGCATCCAAGCACCGTGTTTTCAACAGAACCTGACCACCCCATCCCCTTTGTAGCCAGCTATTTACTAGTCCTTTTAAAAATAAACTTGTTTAACACTGCTATATGACATCGACCTGGGCGAAACCAGTCGATATTATGAGCAACGTCCCATGTCTTAGGGGCGGTCGGGTAGCCTACTGGTTAAAGCGTTCGCTCGTCACGCCGAAGACCTGGGTTCGATTCCCGAAATGGGTATATTGTGTGAAGCCCATTTCTGGTGTCCCCCGCCGTGATATTGCTGGAATGTTGCTAAAAGCGGCGTAAAACCATACTCACTCACTCACTCCGACGTCTTAATACCCGATCTATTAAGTTGCCTTTTACAAGCAAAGGTAGCTAGCCCAGCATCCCCCAGGGGAGTCCACTCTTTCATAATTATGTAAGCACATAAGAAATGAATGTTCCGATGTCGTTAAATGCATGTATTTGACAGCAGGTGTGTGGAAATGTTTACCAAACATAATGCAATGCAATGGCGTTCTGGCGTGTAGAGAAGCAAAGACGCAACTTAATGGGCTGCTCCGATTGTCTGTTGGTGTGGTATGTGCTCAGCAGGTTGTATCCCCTTGCCATGGGTTTCTTATGGAATCTTAGAAGGGACATTGTCGCGATGTCGTCCTTACAAAAACATTTTTGTCGCACTGACACATAGTTGCGCTTTGAATATGTTTGCCTTTACCAAAGGGCGAAAATGCGACAACGGGGCTTTGGTTCAAGGACAAATTTCGCGTTGTAGCATTGTCGCCTCATCTAAAATTTGCTAAACGCGCCAATGTCCCTTTTAGGATTCCATAGTTGCTTATTTGCCTCGGCGGAAGAATGGACAAGTCGTCTAAGGCGCCGCCGCAATTGGCAGTTCAGATTTTCGTCCCTTAACAGTGCCTGATTCGATCGCCTGGTCGAATCTCAGTCAGAACCACACCGATACTGTTACCTTACACCCATGCAGTAACCGTGGGGTATGGTTAAACCTAACTAAAAAAACAACACACATGTGAGATGGTTAACCATTTCAAATGACAATGACTCATCTTTCATTCATTATGAATTGTCCTAATTATGGAAAATCCTTTAAGGTCGGCTGAAATATATATTCCCAATCACATTAGTTTTATAGTTCTTGCTACTTTGAACCATCCTGGAATATGATAAATACTGGTTAATCGGCTGTGGTTAGCTTTGTTCTCTGTTTAAAATTTAATCATTTTAAAAGTAGAGAGTTGGACATGACACTGTGTTATACATTTCATTTCTGTCGTGAGGAACATCACCTTGACAAGTTTAATCTTGGATATTGATTTTTGACGTATCCTTATTATCAATATTTCGAGTGGTTCAAGGGGACAAGGGTGGCCCTGTCGTCTTCGGCGCCGCTATTCGCTTTGCAAAGTTGCGTCCCTTGTGCACGCCAGACACCTATGGTTGTGCGTTCGAATCACGGTTTATGTTTCTAGGTTTGTCAGCACCAAACCCGAGCTCGTTGATTTGACTAAAGTGGTAAACGTCTGAGACCTACATCACTTTAGACTTTCCTCCCAAATCATGCTGACACGTGGCAGTCAGGTAGCCTAGTGGTTAAAGCGTCTGCTCGTCAAGCGGAAGACCCGTGTTCGATTCCAGACATGGGTACAATGTGTAAAGCCCATTTCTGGTGTTCTCCGCCGTCATATTGCTGGAATATTGCTAAAAGCGGCGTAAAACCATATTCACTCACTAATATGGTAATTAAACGGTAACCTCAGGTATTACGTGGCTTCAAGAGTTTATATATTGCAAAATATAAAGGACGAACTTTGACCGTTAATAAATGTACAAAATGGACTGGCGACAAGATTGAGTTACTACGGGATCTATAAAACTTATATATCTAGCCGGGTTAGCTCTGGGTAGTCACATTCGCGTATAGATACAGCTCGCCGTGTACCCGCAGATCCAGTCACATTCGCGTAATGACACAGCTCGTCGTGTACCCGCAGATCCAGTGACATTCGCGTATAGATACAGCTCGCCGTGTGTCCGCAGATCCAGTCACATTCGCGTATAGATACAGCTCGCCGTGTGTCCGCAGATCCAGTCACATTCGCGTATAGATACAGCTCGCCGTGTGTCCGCAGATCCAGTCACATTCGCGTATAGATACAGCTCGCCGTGTGTCCGCAGATCCAGTCACATCCGCGTATAGATACAGCTCGCCGTGTGTCCGCAGATCCAGTCACATTCGCGTATAGATACAGCTCGCCGTGTGTCCGCAGATCCAGTCACATTCGCGTATAGATACAGCTCGCCGTGTGTCCGCAGATCCAGTCACATTCGCGTATAGATACAGCTCGCCGTGTGTCCGCAGATCCAGTCACATTCGCGTATAGATACAGCACGCCGTGTACCCGCAGATCCAGTCACATTCGCGTATAGATACAGCTCGCCGTGTGTCCACAGATCCAGTCACATTCGCGTATAGATACAGCACGCCGTGTGTCCACAGATCCAGTCACATTCGCGTATAGATACAGCTCGCCGTGTGTCCGCAGATCCAGTCACATTTGCGTATAGATACAGCTCGCCGTGTTCCTGCAGATCCAGTCACATGTTGCTGAACATACTCCTTTGACCTTGATGTCAAGGACTGTCCACATTCGTCGAGTGACACAAGTCGTCTGTTGTGATTGTTCACAAAGTCGTGCAGCAGGGATTACCCGTGTATGTATGTCTCTTGAGGCAGGAGTCTGCCCGTTAAGGAAGGGATAATCCACGAGTAAATATACAACCCAGCGCCAGAGAATAGCCAGTCTAGAATATCCGACTTTTTCATTGTAAGTTTATTTTCGATGTTGCAAACCCTTTCCACATTCATAAGACAACTCTGCCCAAAGCAGAGTCGATTATACGATTCCGACCACATCGTGAGCATGTGTTCATGACTTACTACCAAATAGTGATGGTACCAGGTGTTCGCGAAAAGGTGAACGTATCTTCCCCACCGGTGGTACCCATCACAAACACATGCAAAAGCAAGTCAATTGTTCACCTGAAAAAACTCCGGAACATATGGTAAATGCGCAATGGAAATTGCATCGGACACTGATGCGTCAAATTTGGTAATGATCAAAAAGGTTTTTGAAAGCAAACTGAGGCCTTGAATGTTGTCACCTTGATCAAACAACTTTTGAGCAAGAGTCGCATGGCACTCTTTGAAATCTTGGTAGAAAGAGCTTGTTCGTTTGTTCCTCAAGAGCTGTGAAATGCATACACCGAAGGTTGGAGCTGCTGTAATATAGCTCGACATAAAGGAAAAGTGGACCATTGAAAACTTGAAATCACAGAATCATAATTTCTGGGCGTTGTTGTTTAACGACACATTCGGCAATACTCCAGCTATACCACGGCGGTCTGTACAATCATATGCAGAAATATATGCCATTCTGGGCAACATATTACTAGTCCGGACTACCCTTATACTGAGTGCTTGTACTAGTCCGGACTACCCTTATACTGAGTGCTTGTACTAGTCCAGACTAACCTCATACTGAGTTCTTGTACTAGTCCGGACTACCCTTATACTGAGTGCTTGTACTAGTCCGGACTACCCTTATACTGAGTGCTTGTACTAGTCCGGCTTCCCTTATAGTGAGTGCTTGTACTAGTCCGGACTACCCTTATACTGAGTTATTGTACTAGTCCGGACTACCCTTATAGTGAGTGCTTGTACTAGTCCGGACTGCCCTTATACTAAGTGCTTGTACTAGTCCGGACTACCCTTATACTGAGTGCTTGTACTAGTCCGGACTACCCTCATACTGAGTGCTTGTACTAGTCCGGACTGCCCTTATACTAAGTGCTTGTACTAGTCCGGACTGCCCTTATACTGAGTGCTTGTACTAGTCCGGACTACCCTCATACTGAGTGCTTGTACTAGTCCGGACTGCCCTTATACTAAGTGCTTGTACTAGTCCGGACTACCCTCATACTGAGTGCTTGTACTAGTCCGGACTGCCCTTATACTAAGTGCTTGTGCTAGTCCGGACTACCCTTATACTGAGTGCGTGTACTAGTCCAGACTAACCTCACACTGAGTGCTTGTACTAGTCCGGACCACCCTTATACTGAGTGCTTGTACTAGTCCGGACTACCCTTATACTGAGTGCTTGTACTAGTCCGGACTACCCTTATAGTGAGTGCTTGTACCAGTCCGGACTACCCTTATACTGAGTGCTTGTACTAGTCCGGACCACCCTTATACTGAGTGCTTGTACTAGTCCGGACCACCCTCACACTGAGTGCTTGTACCAGTCCGGACTATCCTCATACTGAGTGCTTGTACTAGTCCGGACCACCCTTATACTGAGTGCTTGTACTAGTCCGGACTACCCTTATACTGAGTGCTTGTACTAGTCCGGACCACCCTTATACTGAGTGCTTGTACTAGTCCGGACCACCCTCACACTGAGTGCTTGTACCAGTCCGGACTATCCTCATACTGAGTGCTTGTACTAGTCCGGACCACCCTTATACTGAGTGCTTGTACTAGTCCGGACTACCCTTATACTGAGTGCTTGTACTAGTCCGGACTACCCTTATACTGAGTGCTTGTACTAGTCCGGACTATCCTCATACTGAGTGCTTGTACTAGTCCGGACTAACCTCACACTGAGTGCTTGTACTAGTCCGGACTACCCTTATACTGAGTTCTTGTACTAGTCCGGACTACCCTTATACTGAGTGCTTGTACTAGTCAGGACTACCCTTATACCGAGTGCTTGCACCTGTCCGGACTACCCTTATACTGAGTGCTTGTACTAGTCCGGACTGATGCCGATTTTGTAGTCCTGGTCCACTGACATACCATGCCGCAGTTTTAAGATTTAAGATGAATACCCCACTCAGACACAGTAGACTGATTTCGAGCCGACCTCCTTGTTTCATCCCCTTAAAACCGAGCGCCAGATAGGGTAACAACAAGTACCATCTTTTAACACCTTTGGTATGACGCGGCAGGGGATCGAACCACCGACATTCATCTCTCCAGGCAGACGCGCTATCCGCTAGACCACGGCGGCGGTAATTGTCTTGCAGCACAAAATCAACACATTTAGTGATATGTGTTCAACACGGCTGTCCAAACGCAAACTGCTTCGCCAATTATTTGCATTCATATCAGCACGTGTTCCATGATTATCGAATGTTGTGTGGTTTGCTAAAAAAGTGTCTCAAATCCCAATTTTCTGAAACATCACACGCTACACAAACCTTTCTACGCAACTGTCAGATCTCCATGAAGACTTAATTGATAGATTGATAAAACATTACAGAGATACACCACCACCAGTTTTTAGTAAAAACTGGAAAGAGTCTTTAATCACCCCCTACTCTCGGGTACAGCAATGAGTCACGATTTTGTCTTATTTTTCGAAGTCAGACATGACTTTGTCACGTTGTAGTTACTTATTATCTGTGTAATATGGTTTCGAATCTCAGATTGGTTCCGATTATCATCCACCGTTTTCCTATGTGGTAACGGTATACGACCTTAAATACTGGGCTGTTATCATAAAAAAACAAAACAATTAATACCTTATGAATGTACACAAAATAAGAATGCATCCCTGATCTGTTTTAGTAGAATGGTTCGACTGGCCGTATATAAACTGAAGGGCAAAAGAAAGTATACAAAGGTTTTATTTTATGTATTTGAAAATTGTAAAAAAGTTGTCTTTTTACCCATCACTCATTCCTGCAACAGTTTGTAAAAAGTCATATTTAGCGAGGTAATTTGGTGTACAAATATATTGGTTCAAAGAAGACTGGGGTACGAAATGAATTTGCAGCCACATGACAACCATGTTTGAAATGTACAAATTTGTGTCGAAAACAGCGTATTTATCGATAAGAGGTCTAAGCTTCTCATCTGCAGTTGAGTATTATGCGGAGGATTTTATTTATATTTCAAATTTTAAATCAAATTATATTTTTGTAAAACTAAAACCATGTAGAAGTATTCTTTGAATGCTGACTAAGCTTCAAAGTTCAATTAATTTTTGGATGTAATATCGCTAACAAAAGATATTTTCAACTGACAATCAAACATATTGTAAAACCAACTGAGAGTTATAGTTTTATGTTGTTCCTCAGTTTATTTGATTTTTGTAAAATCTTAGAGAGTCTCAATTTGTACATGAAATAGGACGCGACTTTGATCAAATCGCATGGTTAGTCGTTATATCCGTATTGATATACCTCGTCATACAGGTAAACATCTGGTGATCATTTGCAAATATCCTGAGACGTGGTTTCAACAGGATGTTTACCATCGCCATTACCGGGTACACGTTATAGCGCACGCAATCGTGACTCATTTTACTACTGCTGAGATTCATTATAAGCAAGACATTGAATATGGTGAGCAATAAATTCCTGGTTGGAAAATTGAAAAATGCCCCAGTTGTCTAACTGTTGTTATAAAAACGGCACGCGAGAGACGTCATGTGACGCGTCCAGGGTAATATAAATCCAATAACACAGCCAGTCACATGTAGTTAGACATTTCCTTAAATTCTGTCCATCAATCTTTCCCCGAAAACTTGCTTCGTAACCAAATTTAGCAAACATTTCTTAAATAAATCTAACTAAATATTTTTGGTGGCACAGGTGGGGATTTTCTGAGCCATTACGAATCCTTGTTTTTATCCTTTGTCTTTTTAAAAAAATGTTATACATATGTAGTAAAAACAGATATAATAAATAGGTGTAATTTGTTGAAGTGGTCACTGCCACGTGACGATGTTTAAAAACGGTTCATCCGGGTACTCTGAATCTCCGTTCAACCCATGGTATCCGGATGTATCTAAACGGAAAGGCAAATGAAAGTGAACACATGGAAATTGGATGTTACCAACTAATTGCAAACGCTATTAAAACGTTACTAGGATGACAACAGTCGCCGAAACACTGCAAACATAGGATCTCAAACACAACTATGATACCCGTATCAAATACATCACCATCGAATAACCATTTCTTGTTTGTTTCATATTTAAGCATCATGATATACTATATTTTGTCCGGCAGTTTAGTACAGGTGACGTTAACGTTAGGGTCCTCTCTTGTAGTGATGTAAGAAACGCCCACTATTGACCCCACAGAAATAATTGCATTGTACTTCTAGTTATACAACACACAAAACGTACATTGGAGTAGAAGACATATCGAAATTGTCAGGGATACCACAGAAAAAACTCACTTCTATTTTCTATTGATATAATTTCGTTTCTGGTTTGTTATCTTTACTTATTTATACTTCTAAATAATGATGGATTGTGGGCTGGAATGTAAAACTGCATAGATGAACACTGTAAATTATTAAGCTGAGCACTGAGCAAGTGATCCTTTCACCCTAGCTGTTGTATCCTATTTCTTTCGCTCCGCGCCAATGTCCCTGTTCAATGTGCTGACTCACGTTGACAGTATGTTATGCATTTTAATAAGGTCAATGTATTGCATGCACCTAGGGCGAGTCAGGACAGGTTGCCCCGTGTATCAATTATGCTGGTAGTGACGCTGGTAGAACTAGATCTGATATGACATATATAAAAGGGTAGCACAGCTTGAATATCTATGTTACACATTGTGATGGACAACAATGAACACGCAGCCAGTAAATGTATTAAGACATTTCTATAGAAGACCTTTGTAGACAGAGTTCACATATCGATTTTAACTTTTCAGAGAAATCTCTTTACTGATACCGCGGCTTCAAAAATGCCACTTCAAGATAGCGAACATCGGTTTGTATTTTCTTTAAATCTGTTCTTAGAAAATAACTGAAATAAAACTAAAAGAGTACTGTCGGATATGCTAGAAAACTGCTTTTCTGGCCTCATTTAATAAATACGAGTCATATGACTATAAAAAGAGCATATATCAAAATAACGCTAATTGCCCTAATCTAGGATATCCTACCTGACACTGTGATTACCCTTAAAATGTACTCTTACAGGTAAAATGATGATCAAATTTTCCTGTGTTTTCTTGCATGCATGATATGGCCTATAACCTAACACCTGTCCCGAGGTGATGACGTCACACCGTCCCGTGCATTCGCACAGGTGCAAATGTCACCGAGTTGGGGGTCGTCTCAAAATATTACTGTTATTGTACTTAATTGACATGTGCGTTGATGGAGTAGCAATTAAGGATGTGTACTGCATTATATTTGCTTGGAAACATGATGGAATAGTGATGAGTATTGGAAGGTTGCGGTTTTGGAATCCAGAAGTATTTGTTGTTCTACAGATGATTTCTTGAGGAAGCATGTATTTTCGCTGATGACATATATGAATCTGTACTTTTGAATGTTGTGTTATGTCTTGCCACGAACCCTTTACACTTAGCCAAGATGGGCACAACAGGGTTGAGCTCACAATGTATGACTGGCTTACGTAAGACAACGTGATCGTGTTGTGCCGCCAGCACATATGTCCTGTACTTTACAGGGTTCTTATTCAGCCGAATTTTCTCCATGAGTTGAACTTTCGTTTCAAGTGGTCTGAAGTCGACAATGTCATATATTCCTCTATGGTCGCTTTCAGACTACTCATTGTTTGAGCGGCAGTATCTGATTCCCGGACGTTATATTTACTGGCGTTATCCATGACAATGACACTGACGTTGTTTAAAATGGGCAATAGCCGAAGTTCCAACCAGTCTATGAACACATCACCTCCTATAATTTCCTTATGAAAATCACTAGTTGTCTTTTTCGCCTCGAAAACTAGCCCATCTTCATCAATAAGCCCCAGATCATGGATTGCAGCGTGCAAAACAATGACACGATTACCTTTTACCTGATGGTCAATGGGAGCTTTTTGTCCATTTTCTGCCGATAGCCACATGTAGTCAGTGGAGTGATTCATCAAGGTAAATTAGCTAGACGCCCTTACTGTGATAGTTATGAATGGTTCGGAGATAATGTGACCTCATAGACAGGATGGAATATATTCCCCTGAAAACTGCTTGGTCATCGCCACGCGCAGTGTATCGAAATCCCAAATTTTGGAGGGCAATAGTTAGTGCAGTTAACATTAACTGTATCTTTAATTCCTCCCAAATTTACTTAAAGTCAGGGTTACCTTCTGCTCATAAAGCTTAACATTATACGCCTGATCACCCTGTATCAAAGCTGTCTAATATCCTTTTACGTCCCGTTTTGTTTTTGAGACCACCCCTATACCTGTTTTGTTTTATTTATCATACCGTAGACTTGATGGTATGAATTGAAAACCATATAGCTTGGGCAGTTCGGTAATTCACTCTATCTAAATTAATAAATATCTAAATAATAAATAATTTCAATCTATCTCTCTAAAGTGTAAAGAACTTGTATACATTTCCCAATACAGACTCAATATCGTGTACCATGGTTATGGCCATGCAAGTGTAATGTAACATGCATCATGGGAGCAATGTTAACAAGACAAACGCAGCGTCATTTGGTCATTTTCGAAGATGCTCATCAAGAATTTTCTCAAAATGATTTTTGTGTGTGGATTAGATGTTTTATGAATCCTACATTATTAAAATTATAACAGTGACACGTGCGCATTTTTCTATACTCCGTTTCAGACTGCCTTCATTGGACTTACAATAAATGTAAACTTCCTGTTTTCGTTCGAATTTGTCTCCAGTAAACTTGTCGATAGGACTCCTCGTGACTGAAGTACTTCAAACCACAGGTAGGTCGATCGGTAATTACTCGATATTTCAATAACAACAGTCTGAAAAATTATATCCTTTTTTAACAGGCAAAAAGCAGTTTTCTAGCATTTCCGACTGTACTTTAAGCGCATTTTTCAGTTCAGTCACCAGCACCATGTGAAGATCCGGGTTTCAATGGATCTTCAGCAACATATTATGGTTGTAAAAGGTGACTAACGGGATCGGGTGGTCAGGCTCGCTGACTTGGTTGGTGCATGTTATCGTATCCCAATTGCGTAGATTGATGCTCATGATGTCAATCACTGGGTTGTCTGGTCCAAACTTGATTACTTACAGACCGCCATCATATAGCTGGAATATTACCGAGTGCGGCGTTAAACTACAAACAAATAACATTGTGTGACTACTCTGTCCTATCCAGATACCTCCCGTGAAACAATCTTGGTGCCCGACCATCTATATAAGTCTTTATCTTAGAAATGAACATACAGCATTCGCAGGGCTTACATGGTCCTGATTCCCACCAGCACAAAGCGATCGATCCCAAACTCCGACCTAGACTTGCTCTGCTCTGCGCCCACTGGTCTGCAGCTGGGTCCCAGTTCCACAAAGCGATATTAGCACTAAGACGGTCGTAACTCCCATACATTCAATAGGGTTGCGACATTTTAGATATTACAGGTATGTTGAGCTATGTGTAACAATCCACCCAGTGCCTCCAACATGATCACAATATGTTTGTCTATCGGAGTACAACCCACACTTGTCAGCCACTGTAGTCACCCGAGTCCTTTTCACATTACAGAATGAGAATCGTTGGTGATATCTCTGAATATCCACGTAACAATGTACGCGACAGTTAGTGAATGTTCATCATAGTTCGATAAATGTCAGTGTGATATGATCGGACACAAACAAACAAATCTAAGAGAGAGGGAGAGAGAGAGAGAGAGAGAGAGAGAGAGAGAGAGAGAGAGAGAGAGAGAGAGAGAGAGATACACACTTGCTGGGTCTCTGTCCTCTTTACACCGCCCTCCTCGCACACGCACAAGTGCAATATTTTGAAAGCGACGATAAACCTCACCTGACCTGTAAATGTACAAACATTAAATATTCTTCAAACAGGGAGAGTGCTCTTGCGTCTTACTATACTAGTGGCCTTTTCCCGATACACAGCTTAAAAAAGAAAGAGTTTGATTCAGTTTGCTGAGTGCGGCGTTAAACAATACACACACTCACACACAGACAGACACACACTCACACACACAGACACACACTCACACACAGACAGACACACACTCGCACACAGACAGACACACACTCACGCACAGACAGACACACACTCGCACACAGACAGACACACACTCACACACAGACAGACACACACTCACGCACAGACAGACACACACTCACACACAGACAGACACACACTCACACACAGACAGACACACACTCACACACAGACAGACACACACTCACACACAGACAGACACACACTCACACACAGACAGACACACACTCACACACAGACAGACACACACTCACACACAGACAGACACACACTCACACACAGACAGACACACACTCGCGGACAGAGACAAAGACAGAGACAGACAGAGACAGAGTATTTGCTTTTTATCTTTCCTTGTATATTATTATTCTTTTACTGAAAACAGGTCTTTTACTACTACTTTTAAAACGAATCACTTAAGCAATAAGGAATCCGAAAATAAAACCATTCTCTTAAGCCTGCCTCTGATTGGTTTCTATTGTGGCTCGGAGTTAAATCGATGCGTGTTTCATTAAGCCTGTATCACACAGCTCGGTGATAAGAAGAATCAGTACAACAGCAACATAATAGATAAAGAGTAACGTTTTACTCATACAAAACGTTGTCGCCGATAATAGCTGAAAAGCTGCATATTCAATGTAAAGCAGTATTCTCGTACGGCCTTAATGTTCTTCGTTCAAAAACCATGAACACAATGAAAGAACAACTTAAGAAATCAATTAGCTTCGTTGTCATCATATAATTATTTCCGTGCATGTTCACGAAAGGCGGAGCTTTACGTTTCACTTGTATGTGCAAATAACCCCAGTGATATTAAAATATTGGCTCACTTGAAGGTAAATGTCACCAGGTCAACAAGCCGTCACCATGAGTTCTCATTTATATCACCCAACAGACACTCGATGAACTTTGAATGGCCTTCCCTGAGACATACATCTATATGTATAAGTGCACGGATAATGGGTGAAATTAACTTCCCACTGAGTATTATAACAATTGTTCCATTGTTTTAATGTTTTGCGAAGATATCCATAGCAACGTGACGTCATACGCGCATTGTGACAAATAAATGAAGATGACGTCATCTGACGATTTGTATGTTATGAGACGTCGTTCCAACACATCTTCCCGAGGCGAGAGAGTTAACTGACTTTAAAGTCCTGTTTTCAACCTTGCCGAAAAAGGCTTTATTCCTGGGCTCGATCGTAGCGCCACCAGTGGCTATTACCAGTTATGTCCCTTCTAAGCCTCTCCTATGGACCAATCAGATTCCACCCCTCGTATCACTTGCATTTATTTCATACAGAATGGCGGCGCCCAGTCAAGACGATCTGATCGATAATCAAGATCTATATTGTGCTAAAACCGGTCTTACATCGCAAAGTGCATTAAATCACGCGAGCAGCTTGATTAAAAATATGAAAAATTTAGAAATATCTGTTGACAACGACAATTTTCGAAACGAATTTCGATCTCGATGCGCGATTTTGATTGGACTATGCATAGACTCGTTAGTCCTGGCAAAATGTTACTCCATAATACCAGCCTAGTTCGGCAAGGGTTGAAAATTGTCTATAATCAGTTAACTCTCTTGCCTCGGGAAGATGCTCCAAAGAGAAAGTAACTGATTTGAGATCAGAAAACCACACATTTTTTGCAATATCTAAGAAAAAAGACATTGAGTAATATAAAGAATAACCTACTGAGAAATACAGAATATCTGTTAATGGTTGAAGTTTCTCGTATAGATAGTACGTAAAAATGCCTCGTTGCTCGAAGTTTATTCACTAAGAGTCGGAATGGTTTCCGGCTAGAGTTTTCTTCATGTTTGGGAACACTTGGAAATCTGACGGAGCAATTGGTGGGTGCTGAATAAGTCCAAAGACAGGCTTGTGGATTGTAGCCATGGCAATGGCTGATCTATGCTCATGTTCTTTGTCCTTATGGAAGAGCACGCCTTTTCTCAACTTCCCATGTCTCTTACTCTTAATTATATCCGAGCGTTGGGGTAGCCTAGTGGTTAAAGCGTTTGTTCGTCACGCCGAAGACCCGGGTTCGATGGGTACAATGTGTGAAGCCCGTTTCTGGTGTTCCCCGCCGTGATATTGCTGGAATATTGCTAAAAGCGGCGCAAAACCAACCTCGCTCACTCATTCATTTAATGATATCCCGTAATTGCATCAAAAGTGTAGCATAATATGACTCCGTTTATTGTCTGGCATTTGATAGTCCACCATGATGAAACTCTTGGCATCTTAGAACATAGAGGTCATGACCTTCCCAGCGTAAGAGACAGTCTTTGTCTTCTTTGGGGTAATTGATTCCCGTCATGGGTACTATGTGTGAAGCCCATTTCTGGTGTCCCTCGCCGTGATACTGCTGGAATATTTCTAAAAGCGGCGTAAAACCATACTCACTCACTCACTCACTTTGCCTTCTTTGTGTGGTGATCCTAAATGCCTCCAGGGTTTTGATGGTAGTTTGGACGTGGTGAACCCAGGATTCCTCCATAGTCCCAAATCGTTGAACAAACGATTCTGGAAGTTCTCACATGGAAAGAATCCCTCTTAGGTTAGTCTAAATACAGTGGCCACAGCATCGTGGCTAATTAGCAGTCATCTGTCAACTATTACTCCTGATGTAACAGACTTGAGAAATTTCTTATTACCAAGTATTCTGTCGTTCAAAGATGTCAAAATTGTGTCGCTTCTGTGAGACTATGATAAATAATGGCAATAATAGTTTTACGTCATTTCCTACATCCGATGACGTGCGTGTCATCGCGGCGACATATTGTGTCGTTCACAGGAGCCAGGTATGACGTACTAAGGATTGCGATTTCACTTATTGACCCGTGGATTATTATACCTTTGATATTTGTTTAATCCTAATCGTGTAAACTCGAATGTTAGTAAATGATGCAATAAGGCAAGGCAAACCACTGATTGATAGCATGATGCACGATCCTCACAATTTGCGCAGGATGACATAAGCCTTGTCTTTTATAAAAATCACCCGATACTCATAAAACTCGACTCTTACGGCAAGGCATGGGGTACTGGGGATTTCGCGAACATCTGGTGTTTGGGACGGGATTCACAAAACAATCGCCGAATAATTCCTGGATAAGATATATTTATCATCCAAAACTGGCTCCCACAGGATATCGCTTGGGTGAGATCAAGTGAGTGAGTTGTGTTTAACGCTGCTTTTAACAGTATTCCAGTATTCCAGTATTCCAGTTATATCACGGCTTAATGTGGGAGGAAAGCCCGAAGTGAGGCAGGTCTCAGACATTTACCACTTCGGTGAAACCCACGAGAACGGGTATGGTGCTGACAAACCTAGACACATAGTCGGGGCGAACCGGGATTCGAACCCACAATCATAGGTTTCTGGCGTGCCCAAGGGACGCAACTCTGCACAGCGAATCGCGGCGCTATAGACGACTGGGCCCCCCGTGCCCCCGGGTGAGATGAAGCGATATCTACATTGCAGCAGAAACAGGTGAGCCGATGTAGCTATGCGTGTGAGTCCTGAAAACCCGTAAACATGTAAACTATAAAACATTGTAGACTATATTTAAGAAATAAAAGACGAGTGGTCGTTTATCGTACAATAAAACACTGCATGGAGAATAAACCACGAGGGGCGCAGATATCAACATTATTAAGGATGTTGATAAAATGCACAAGCTTTAAAGATATTTACCCAATTTTTAATAATGATGACTCCCTGAATAGAGTCCGACCTCGGAAATGTCGGACAAATCCATTTTACGAACAGGTGGGTTAAGTTTGGTATTTCCCGAACATTCTCAAAATTCTCACGTCGATTATCTGTACCTTTTCTCCTCATACCGATTGTAATATCTCTCCCACTTTTGGATGCGATCGTTCGGCCACTGCGCTTCTCTGTGTAGCCTAGCTACCTCTATGCGGAACAACGTAGTAGATACTTCCCTCTAAAAAAACAAACGTCATCCAATATATGACGCCATAAAGCTGCGAGCGCATTTTCGAATCTCCAGAAATGACGCCATGATAGAACAAAAGATTCTGTACAGATCTTCTGCACTAGTGAAGCAGCCTTCTTGCAGTAGCTCACTCGAGGGAATTTGGTGCACGGCATAGTCCTTATTGGAGAGTGTTGGAACATCAGAACACATCGTCACTACATTTTCTTCTTCTTTTACATATGACCTATCTATACTTTTTATCACAGAGTTGTCTCTACCATCCACGTCGGTTCCCATTCATATTGACATTCAAATGTAGATCCCTGAAACGTAAATTCTCCCTACCTAACACACAGGGACGGTTCACCACCCCTTGTATTTGCGACTTATAAAGTTGTTTCGTGTTTGCAAAATCTTACAAAATATAACCAAAAGTATCAAAAAATATTTAGGGTCACGAAAATTCTGATCCATACATTTAGGTATGATTATATTAAAAATCAACTTTAGAAAAAAATATTCTTGAAAACTAGGAGGTCGCTGATGGAAGCGAAAGAATACACGTTGGTCAAGTAAAAAAATGGCGCTTTGCGTAACGAACAGTCTCGATTGACGAGTTAAATGAGAAATTTAAGTTTATAACGAAACATTTTCATAAGAATACCAAACGTCAAGAAGTGATATTAACTCCATAAATGACCATCTGTCATTATTTTACCTTGTCAATGTGACGTCAATAGTTTGTCACATTTCAACACTTACGATTCAGGGAGGCAATTTAAGGGGATGTAACTCTTGTCTGATAATAGTTCCGTCAAAGTGTTACGTTCACTGCAATGAACATATCACTTTTCTCAACTTCAGAAAACTCTATATAATATAGTATATAATAAATATAGTTTCGTCAAGTCTCTGTATGTGAAACATGTCCCAGAGCTGAGGCGCAAAGACGTCGTCTTCCTATCGGACTGTTTCCTCCCAACGAAATGAATAAAACTGATCTCGAGTAGGAAACTTTGTTTCATCCAATGCAGCAAAACTCAAATGGTATTCGTAAAAGTACGGTACTTTTCGAGAAAGCGCGTCTACATTGTGGGGAACCTCTTTTTTTGAATGGACAAAACTGATTCTGACCATTTTTTCTCAGATTGTTGGCAACTTGGGCATTTGTATTTACACAAACAATGTCAACTTGTGGCAGGTGTGAGGTTGACACGTGTCATAACAAGTTCCAGACACAACAATAAGTTAAGATATGATGGCTTCATTAACCTAAGGGTGGTCACAATCATGGGTTCTCTCAAACATGAACAACGCGCTGTTATAAAGTTCCTTACATGCTTCGGTTCACAAGTCGAGAATGGCACAGGCCGCCATATGTGAATGCGGATTCGAACAGTTAAATCACCCACCCTTCTGTCCAGACTTAGCCCCCAGTGACTATTTCCTGTTCCGGCAAATGAAATCTGCCCTACGAGGAAGACGCTTCCAGGATGACGAGGACATAAAGGCTGCCACTGGGGCGTGGTTAGAGGGCCAATCCGCGGATTTCTATAAACGTGGTGTTAAAAGCCTGAAGGACAAATGGAATAAGTGTATTGAGGTGAATGGAGATTATATTGAAAAATAAAAGTGCCAAAGATATTCTTCGACTTGGTCTTATATTGAAGTTGCAAAACTTATTGAACGCCCCTCGTATCTAGTGAGGTGTTCAGAAATTTAAAAGAGTCTAGGATCGTCAATGTGAAACATGAGAAAGTGTTCTGTGTTATGGGGAATGCATGAAGTTCGGCAGCCTGAAGAATGAGATGGTTATTGTATCTGCTTGCATTGCGACATACCAGGCTACTGTCTTGTTTTCCTGGTGATTCACATTACAATAGGAATGGTACACCCCTCGAAATACATCTGTAAAATGATGGTGTCGAGATGTCTCCCAAATTCGATTTCGACCCTCAAAATACAACATGTGAAGCTGCCTGTCGCTTCAAAATTTCCAACGCAATCTTAGCGTTAAGCCATCGCAACACATGTACACTGTTATAGACTTAAACAATCTTCGTGAAACTGAGCCAGTAACCATCTAGGTTACAAATGTGGGTTGGACTTCTTGGTGGTCATCCCTCCACGTACAATCCACTCTCAGCAGCCATTTTAGCAAGCCTATCCCATTTCAGCAAGCCTATCCCATTTCAGCAAGCCTATCCAATTTTAGCAAGCCTATCCCATTTTAGCAAGTCTATCCCATTTTAGCAAGCCTATCCCATTTTGGAAAGCCATATCCATGGGACCTATGGATCGACAAATCCCAGGAAATTAAGTATATATGTCCTTATTTAAATCAAAATGCAACGTTCAGAACTTGAGAATTCTGTTGCTGGTCAGTCTAACCTACAACCGGTACAGACATTAACACGTCGGTTTCCCATCACGAAGCACTGCTAAAACCTGCTATGATGTATTTGGGGGCACGGGTGGCCTAGTCGTCTCAGGCGCCGCGATTCGCTGTGTAGAGTTGCGTCCCTTGGGCACGCCAGAAACCTATGATTGTGGGTTCGAATCCCGGTTCGCCCCGATTATGTTTCTAGGTTTGTCAGCACCATACCCGTGTTCGTGGGTTTCACCGAAGTGGTAAACGTCTGAGACCTGCATCACTTCGGGCTTTCCTCCCACATTAAGCTGACACGCCGCGATATAACTGGAATACTGTTTGAAACGGCGTTTAACCCAACTCACTCACTCACTATGGTGTATTTAAGTGGATCTCAGGTGCTTGGCATATATACCTTGCAATCCAGTTTATAAACAGTGACGCTTACAGACACAAACAAAAGGAGCACCAAACACAAGCAGGTTCAAGGAATAATGTTTTGCGTACTTTTTTTGATGTTACAGTTGTGAAACTATTGAAAATAAAAGTACATTTCTCCTTGCGTATTTAAGTCATTTTTCATTCCTTACAACTGTTGCTTAAATCTTAGAAGTGTACATTAAGTTTGTTTGAACGATCTGGTCGCTCAGTAATGTACGACTAAATATTAAATTCACATTATCAGATCGAAAATTGATTTACGAAGTAATCGTATGTAGAGGCGTCGGACTTCGTTTGCATGGCGGTCATTTAATCATTGCACTACCACACGACCCGACCCATTCGTAACAACTCGTGTCATTCCGGCAAGCCGAATTCAGGTTACCGAAAGGGACGAGTTTGCACACGACTCTTCAAGCCATTCAATAACACAGGTTTCGACGTAACCAATTCGTGGGCGGTTCTCTTAGCGTACAGTATACTGCCTCCGAGCCGACCAGTCCTTGTTTTAGCCCCTTTATGCCGAGCGCCAGACAGGGTAACAACACAACCATCTTTCAACGTCTTTTGGTATGACGCGGCCGGTGATCGAACCCCGGACCTTCCGCTCTCCGGGCGGACGGTCTACCACTAGACCACGGAGGCGGTTTGAAGAGATGACATATAGACATAATATCATTCTTTCAAGATTTCTTAATAGAAGTATGTGCAAATGATATTATTTATTGTCTACTTGAAACTCTGAGGTGATTTTAATGTCAGCCTCGGTGTGTCTTGTTTGGGGCCAACATCCTCGTGTAAAGATTGAGAAAGTCGTTACCTAAGAACCCGTGCTAAATATATAAAATACAATCCAAAATGAAACCAGAACAATTAGGTATTTTGAGAGTCCATAAATGCATTTCAAATATTTGTTTATAAATCTGTTGAAATTATATTCAAAATAGAGTAATCTCACAGTGGCTTAAAGCTGAATCAATGTAATCTGCCTTACAATACGGCATACCGTGTGTGGATTGTTCCGCCAATACCAAGAACAATTTGGTATGTGTCATTATGAAAATTATCAACAATTTTATGCAATTCATAAAACACACCGTGAGTGAATAAAATCAGATAGTCCGCGAAACAATCTGCGGTTTGGCAATACACTATAGCTAAACACGCATTGAGAGTGAGCTATGTGTCATCGCTATCTTTAACATTTAGGAAGTGCAAATATGAAATTACAAATGTGTGATTATCATAATTTAATTTGGGGTGTGTCTGTGAGGGTGTGTTGGTACACCACTGGTATTATAGTTGCGTTTTGGACCTAAGTTTGCCGTGTTTGGGTGTTTTCATATTTTAACGTTTTGATAACGTTTTAATAATGTTTGGGTCAAATCCAGTTTTCAAGTGTAAACTTTCTTTTCCCCAGCAGCTAACTAAATGGAAGACCCCGACGTCAAGCAGGTCAGCGTGACATCATACACAAGGACCCGTTGTCCTCATGGCCCATTTAAACTTTTCATGTTATCTAAATTCAAGGTTGAATAAACAGTGGCGTATGAATACATCATTGTCTCAAGGTGCAGCCAGGCAATAAAGGGTGCAGCTTTCTCCAAGATCGATAAAAAGTAACAATTACCTAGGTTCAGTGAGGACAGCTCGCCAGGTAATTTAATCTCTCGTGGTATCTTCCCAAAACGTAGACCTGCCAAAACGCAGACCTGTTAAAACAACACTCGTTATGGCTGGTTGCATCAGTATTTAGTATCCTGTACCCTTAAGTAAAATGGTATCACCCATGTAACAAGAAAGAAAGCTGGGTAGAGTTCACAATTTTTTATTCAAATGTTATTTCATTGTCATTTATGATTATCAGTCATTTTCACTTGTTTATCATCAATGGACCAACTGCAACCAGGTACTGAAGGGGTGTCTTTTTTCGGCGATGAAGCTGTTCCTTGAGTCGGACAAGGCGATGTTCTTTCTCTCTGTAGACAACCTTCCTGGGTGGCGGTGCTGCTCCAAATTGCATCTGCGCTAGTTTCGTTCTCTCCGAAATTTCTACCTTCTGGATCAGTTCGATAAACCTGAAGATGTTTGGATGCTTGTGCTTGTCCTCCTGTTGGCTGATGAGGTCGTTGTAGATTTGCTGCATAGGTGTTGTCTTTTCCCTGGCGAACGTAGTCTCTGACTGTGGTGCACTTGCCACTGCAACATCTGTTCACACACCTCCAGTACACATTTTCATTCCTCGTCCTGTTCTTAGCATACGTGTAGCCGTCTAGGAGAACTTGTGGGGCACCTTTCTGGGACAAGGTAACTTTCGTAAGTCCGGCCATAGCTTAATTGGACGAGGTTGAAGCTTACTTACTTACTTATATTGGAGATTTAACGTGCGCTTTCCGACTGCAAGCGTATGTCGCACACGGGCCCGGCCAGGCCATTTAATGTGTTTCCAAAAAGGGGAAAAGTGAGTTTGTGCAACCCAGGAGGGGGCTTTAGGGGTTACTTATATAGTAATTTTGAAATTTTGAGATTTGTGGTTGAAGCTCATGTTCAAATATATTTATATGTTATACCATACACAAGAGAAGGAAGTATTAGTGATTGAGAACATTTGGTATATTCTTACACAAATCCCACAACTTGTTTAAAGGTAATGTTTGAATAAGATTTGTGATGTACCGGGAGCAGATTAAAGAAAGGAGGAGTTTTTCTTAAGACAATGTTGTTGTTGTCCACTACTGCTCATTGTCTCAACATATTGATAATTCCTCATAGCAGGGGAGTGGACCAGTCCATTCATTAATTAGGTGTGACCAGCATGGCCCAATTAATTAGTGAGCTAATTTTAACTGCTTTTTGGGAGGTCTGCATTTTGAAGGTCTACGGTATGGGAGGGAACCTTCTCGTTATGTACGTTGGCTGTGTGTTTTCATACGAATCAACAGGTGGTTCATCTGTTACGAAATTGATTGTAGTACATTACAGTAAGCTCCATTATCTTTTTAATTTTGGAGCACCAAAGATTCACGACACAAGATTGCATGGTTGTGATGCTCTGCACCTTGAAAATGCCACGATATATGCACAAATACAACGCAAGGTAATAATTCGTATGCTCACTCTCTATATCAAACGTATTTGTTCGCGAGTCCTGCGATAGGCAACAGCAAGAAGTCACGGACTTACGTGAGAGAGTGAATATGGTTTTCCGCCGCTTTTAGCAATATTCCAACAATGTCACGGCGGGGGGCACCAGAAATGGGCTTCACACATTGTACTCGTGTCGGGAATCGAACCCTGGTCTTCGGTGCGACGAGAACGTTTTAACCACTTGGCTACCCGACCGCCCCTCACGGACTTCATAGAGTTTTGCGATCCATGGGTAGTGTGTATTCATCTATGGTGTTTTGTGAAAAATAGTAGAGTCAATCAGGAGTTATCCGTCTTCCCGAGGCAAGAGAGTTAACTGACTTTAAAGTCCAGTTTCCATCCTTGCCGAACTAGGCTGGAATTACTGGGCTCGATCGTAGCGCCACCAGTGGCTATTACCAGTTATGTCCCTTCTAAGCCTCTCCTATGGACCAATCAGATTCCACCTCTCGTATCACTTGCGTTTGCTTCACACAAAATGGTTGCACCAAGTCTAATCGATAATCAAGATCTATATTGTGATACAACGGGTCTTACATCGCGAAATGCACCAAATCACGTGAGCACCTTGATTAAAAACATGAAAAGATTTGCAAATCCTGCAATCGACAGTTAGATTTAGATTTCAGTGCGCGATTTTGTCTTTAGTCCAGCCAAAATGTACCAAAAGATACCAGCCTAGTTCGGCAAGGGTGGAAACTGGACTTTTATAGTCAGTTAACTCCCTTGCCTCGGGAGTCAGAACAGTAAATTTGTTTTTTAAATATCTGACGGTTGGAGGGGGGAACGACCGTGTGAGGCGCTGCAGTTCGTTGTGAAGAGTTGCGTCCCTTTGGCAAGCCAGAACCCTGTGGTCGTTCGCTCCGGTTCGCTTATGTTTCTAGGTTTCATAGCACCGAGAGCACCATAGCCGGGTTTCATCAAAATGGTGAACGTCAGTTGTATCACACCGTGCTTTCCTCCCACATCAAGCTCACACGCCGTGATATAGCTGGAATACTTTTCACAGCGGCGTTTACCCCAACGCACTGTGTGTGTGTGTGTGTGTGTGTGTGTGTGTGTGTGTGTGTGTGTGTGTGTGTGTGTGTGTGTGTGTGTGAAGAAATTCACACAACAAGGATTGTTCTCCTACATGTTTGGGCTTCATCTTCTGGTATTACTATTGTTACAGAAAACAAATTATTTTGTGAATTTCTTCGCATGAAACAATCTGTGTTGTGTACTTATTTTGTGAATTTCTTCACATGAAACAATCCGTGTTGTGTACTTATTTTGTGAATTTCTTCACATGAAACAATCCGTGTTGTGTACTTATTTTGTGAATTTCTTCACATGAAACAATCCGTGTTGTGTACTTATTTTGTGAATTTCTTCACATGAAACAATCCGTGTTGTGTACTTATTTTGTGAATTTCTTTACGTTTGTGCTACTGTACTCCAGTGAATCTAAACAGTATCATTTAAACAGTCGCATCGTAACATCATTTTATAATATCTTGGACACAGTGTTCCAGAATGGCGGCGCCTCAGCAAAAGGTTGTGTTAGCGTTGTCACGAACCGTGTTCGAAAATATATCTCGAGAGTTCAGTCATGTATAAGCATGTTTACGGTGTCTATGACATGTTATAGCCATGTATGTGTCAGGATAATAACTGACAGTGATAAAGGTCCTATAAAATTGTTCTCGAATTGTCTATCGCCTCATCATCAGAAGTGGTTTGGTTAGTTTGTTGTTTAACGCCGCACTCAGCAATATTCCAGCTATATTCACGGCGGTCTGTAAATAATCGAGTCTGGACAAGACAATCCAGTGAATGACATCATGAGCATCGATCTATGCAATTGGGTTACGATCACATGCATCAACGAAGTCAGCGAGCCTGACCAAGTCACCCGATCCCGATTGTCGCCTTTTACGACAAGCATAGTCGCCTCTTAAGACAAGCATAGTCGCCTTTTACGACAAGCATTGTCGCCACTTACGACAAGCATAGTCGCCTTTTACGGCAAGCAGAAGTGAGTGAGTTGGGTGTAACGCCGCTTTGAAACGTATTCCAGTTATATCACGGCGTGTCAGCATGATGTGGGAGGTAAGCCCGGAATGATGCAGGTCTCGGTGCTCTTGGTTCTATGAAACCTAGAAACATAATTGGGCGAATCGGAACGAACGACCACTAGTTGCTGGCGCACCAAAGGGACGCAACTCTGCACAACGAATTGCAGCGCCTCAGACGACTGGGCCACCCGTGCAGCAGAATCCTTGGTTTAAAATTATAAACAAATTTCCTGTTCTGAGATATATCCCGGTGGAGGTCTTTTGGGGTGTTTCTTAAAGCGAGTTCAGCATTTCTCGTACAAACACGAAACACAAATTACGACCTCATGTGATTTGGAAAAATATGTTCTTTTAACATAATGTCAAACGTTCAGTCTAAAGGCTACGATCTCATGTCCGAGGCTCATTTCACCTGTCCTCCGCCGGGATCTTGTTGGAATAATAGCGGCGTTAAACTATACTCACTCACTCTCTTACTACGTGATATATACATGCAACCCCAAAGAAACTGCCACATCAAATTAAATGTGTTTGCGCATGAACGAATCATGGATACAGGACAATAGCCATTTTGTATTCACACATACACATACATTCCCAACGTGTCTTCAATTATAACTCGGCCTTTGAAACTCCGCATGATTCTGTTTATATCGTAGTTATTCTTTCAGAATGTACATAATTTAGATTAAAGTAACGCAAGGCGAGTCCTGGAGGAGAAACGTAATGTCGTTGGTTTTAGTTTGTAGAACAGCTGTTCAAAGATATCCTGAAGTGTGCACATGTGTGAGCTCCAGACAGAAATATTGGCGTTGACGAGCACCTGTCATGGCGTGACGTACTCTACAGACGTCGACAGAAAGAAATTTACATTAAGAATTCACGTTTATGCTCATTACAGAGATGTATGCCGCAAATATTTACATATTATGTAGATTTTGGGGGGAGTTTTTTGTGAGTTACAATACTTCCCCATATCAAAGATGCTAAGTTAAATAAGCTTCAATGCATCAAAACCAACCTTACATGTTATGTTTAAAAAGGGTAAAAAACCCAAAACAAACATATAAATCTAAAGTACGGTATCTATTTAAGTTATCGTTATTTAAAATGCAGGTTTCCATTTCATCGTCTTTTATCCTCTGTGGGTAACTTCTGAATATAGTACCTTTGTCAAATCACAGAAGGAGCCTAGAAGGAGTTGTTTGGTTCTTTCTCGGGGAGTCATGTGAGCCCATATGACTGTAGAGTCAAATTTAGGGGGAGTCGTTTGAGCCTACTACACCGGCTCACTAGAGGCAATCATAAAGAACGATCGACCCCATTGTGGTACGATGGCACACACTGAGCGACGTGTCACACATCAACCACCCAAACATTGTTTCCTCTTTCTATGTAACCAGTATCGATTGTTACATGATCCCAGCCAATGTATAGACGCAGCAACGGTATGGTTTCGAGCTATCTGTTTGGTTTCGAGGCGGTTTAAATGTGCATATGTATAAATAATCAACCAAGATCAACTGATATTTCTTTTTGAAATGTTTAACAGAAGAGTTTTCATAAGTAATTCAAAGTTATGAAGGGATTATGATCATATTTCCCCCTTTAAATAATTATGAGTCAGACCGATTAACAGCATGGAATAGTTATTTCTATAAATTATATAGAGAGAATATGTAAATTGATATTCTTTAGTATACAGCACTGAATGTCGAAATACTAAAGCTCGTCAAGTGTGTATGTATGTGTGTGTGTGTGTGTGTGTGTGTGTGTGTGAGAGAGAGAGAGAGAGAGAGAGAGAGAGAGAGAGAGAGAGAGAGAGAGAGAGAGAGAGAGAGCAATATTATGTCCCCTGTGACCTGTGAGCTACAACCTCACACATTAAACACTTGTCCGTAGAAATCAAACATCGCTAATTATACACAATATACACAGAGTACATTTGGGTTATGGATAGTTCACTGCTAAAATCATCGCCATAGCGACAACATAGCAACGCCATTGCAACGTCATCAGCCGGAACACGACCAACGTGCTCCTAACCTAACTCAACGAAAACCCACAATCTGCCAATGTAAAAGACAGGCGGTTGGACAACCAAGTGGGTTTGACGTTTTGTTCATTGCCAAAAACCTGGTTCGATTTCCATTTGGGAATAGAGTTTGCAATCCATTCTTGGTGTCTCCTGATGTGATATTTCTAAACTATATCTGAAAATGGCGTTAAACCATCCTCATTCATTCCTTGTACAGCCGGGGTGGTAGTTTCGCCTAGTGATTGAAGCGTTTGCTTGTCACGTCTATGGCCCGGTTCAGTTCCCCTCATGGCCGCAGTATGTGAAACCCCCGCCTGAAATATTTTCTTAAAAGCGGCGTAAAACATTACTCATTCACGCACTCAAGCTCTGTAATCATTGTGACGTTGTTATTCGATACCCCGCCGTGATATTGCTGGAATATTGCTAAAAGAGGCGTAAAACCATACTCTCTCTCTCTGTTATTCGATATACGTCGACTTAAACGCAGCTTCTAGTATTTTACGTACGCTTTGCCTTCTCAAACACTCGGCTCTGTGAAAGCTAACGATGTCTTATTTTATGGGGGTAGTGACGTCAGCAAATGCGGTGTAAGTGTCTAATGTCAGTTACTACAGTATCTCATTAGTGTATTTAATAACTCAAGCACTTTTACTGTATTTTCTTAAGAAAATCTCCAACAAAAGTGTTCGGTGCGACGTGGCCCGGGCCGTCAAAATCAACTTAAACCTCACAGATGTAAAATCAAATGGATTCACATCTACAGACTAGTGTAATATATCACTTTATAGTGTCTCGGATTGCGGTATTTAAAGAAAACAAATAGCTCAAAGTGAAGCCCTTTTCTCCTCTACATTCTTAACATAGTCTCTATCAAAAGAGTTTGGCTTGTGTTGGGTCCGACTTGGCCCACAGATGTATCATCAAATGTATTTATATCTATATAAAGTAAAGCCCTTTTTTGCATACTCTCCACATCCACTCTTAGCTCTCAAAGTAATGGTTGTTTCGCCTTGGCCAAAATGCACTATAACCTTATAGATTTAAATGATTAAACGTTGTCATTTTATTGTAAGCTTTTGCTCGAAATCCTATTCTTTTGTAAAAAAATTTTTTTACATGTTTAGAGGCCCCCAAATCTTAAATCCTTGGTAGAAAACGAATTCATTGATGTATAAACGTTACAACTGTCAGATGAATAGTAGACGTCACACATCGTTCGATCATTGTAATGGTCAGTTTACTGACCCGGTATATTGACATTTGTCATCAGCATGTGGTCAGTTACTGACCAGACCAGACCTAATTAAGCGCATCTAAAAACTAATTAATCTCCCAATCCAAAATCCAATAAACATACAAACACCCACCTCACCCGGCTCCCTTAGTTCCCTCCTCCACCCACCTCGGCATTTATTCCAAATTTAAAAATTCCAAAAATTCAATATAATTAAGCAGCCCCTAAAAGCCCCCTCTTGGGTTGCACACACCACTTTCACCCTTTTCGGAATACACTAAATGGTCTGGCCAGGCCCGTGTGCGAAATACGCTACAGTCGGAAAGCGCACGTTAAATCTTCTATATCAGTCAGTCTGACTCCAAACCACACTAAACTTAAACTCCGGGTTAACCCTAGAAACAATCCTAAACCCACTAAACAACACATCAAACTTTAAAGCCCTAGGCATATACCTAATTAACACGGATCTATTTAACCCCACTAATCCTCATATAATCCAATAAATAAGCAACCCCTAAACCCTCCTCCTGGGTTGCACAAAATCCCCTCTTTGTTAATTCTCGGCAAATACACTAAATGGCCTGGCGGGCCCGTGAGCGACATATGCTTGAAAGCGCACGTAAAATCTCTAACATCAGTGAGTCAGTCAGTTAGTGCTTGTAGCTGGTAATTTGTTGGGGCTGGTCTAAAGTCTGTTTTGAAGGTTTGTTGTTTTAAAAACTTGGCAATGTGGGAGTATATGGCTGTGTTATTGAATGGTTGTAATAGTAATATGATATTGTTTTTGTATTGTGGGGGAAGCGAATTGTATAGTTCTATCGGTTGCTGTTTTTCTGGTGTATTGCAATGTGTGCAGTTTGGATGTGGGTGTGTTGGTTATGCAGTTTTTCGTTTAGGTTCAATTGGCCGCTAAATATTCTATTTATGATTTTATCCGAAAGTATAGACTTGGTAAAGTTGCGGCATTTTATGACTGGTTTTAGTGAAAAGGGACTTTATCCATGTGGATTTACAATTTTGAATATTAATTAGGAAATTTTGATTTGTGATGCTTTTTCTGATAAGCGATTTAGTTTCGGCTTAACTATTACAAAAGTTGATAGAGGGAGAGGGGTGTGAGGTTTGTGCAAGTTTGGCTGCTGTATCTGCTGGATCATTTCCATGTACGCCGGTGAGGGCAGGTACCCATATTGTTGTTATTGTTTTGTTGTTTGATGTGAGGTTGAAATTTATGTCTATGATGTTATGTATAATGTTTGGGTGAGATTTTGTGTTTTGTTTTGAATTTGGGTTATCGACCCTAAAGAAATTGATAAAGATGGCCAGTGTGTACTGTTTCTGGGCAAGTGCTGTTTTAACATCATGTTCCAAATGTAAAATGTGATATAAAGTTTGGCGGTTTGACATAAAGCCACCCTGGTCCTCGTTAAGGAGGTTTTGGGAGGTAATTTGGAATTTAAGTCTATTGTTAATAATGGATTCCACGATTTTACAGACGTAGGACGTAAGTGAAATAGGGCGAATGTTGCCTGGGCCTGTGGCTGGGGCTGTATTTTTGTTTTGTATTGCTGTTTGTAATTCGTGTAAGTTGATTTTTTTTTGTTGAATGGGGGGTGGGTATGGGGTGGTCTGTGTATGTATTTTGGATGGTTTTTAATTGTGTTTTGCATGTTTTTAATGTAATTGGCGGAGCTACTAGTTGCCGAGAAGTGAGCAGCCGCGGCATTAGCCTTTTCTTTGTCTGTATTAAGGTTCGGAATATTGGGGACAGAGAAAGTTTGGGAATTTCCTTTAATTGCCTTAAATTTTTCCATAGAATTTTGGTATTTTGTTTTCCCATCCTCAAAGTGATAGTTAATGTCTCCCAATATTTTCTTTGGGCTGTTCTTATAAGTTCTTTAGTTGAGTTTCTTAGTTTCTGGCCGAGGGGAGTTTGGTTATATCCCGCTTGGCTGTATGTTGTGCTTTTTTCCATAATTTGGTTGATTTTATGATTTCTGGGCTCCACCAAGGTACGGGTGTGTGTGCGGTTGTAATTTTTGTTGTGGGTATGCATTCTGTTGCTATTTTATGTATTGTGGTGGTAAAGTTTGTGTTGAAGATGTCATTGTCGGGATTATGGATGTCGTGGATGGTTATTTGGTTGCATAGTTTGGTAAATGTTTGCCAGTCCGCCTGTTTAAAATTGAACTTTGCTGGGAGTTTCTGTCTAAAAGGGGAGGGGGGGTTGAATTGGGGTGGGGGTGAATTTAGAATTTCTTTAATAGATGAGATGCTGATTGTGATGGGCAGGTGGTCGCTGCCCCAAGTGTCCGAATGTACGGTCCAGCTGAGTTTTGGATGTAGATTAGTGGTAGAAATGGTTAAATCTGCTGCTGTTGGACACTGTAAAGCCCCTATCTCACATACACGATTTAAGAAATTGCGAACACAATTGTTTAAATGTTTAAGAAAAGTTGAAAAATCGCATTGATTCGTGCTCGACCTTGTTGTTTATGCAAATTTCTTAACCAAACACGACCCTCATACGACCAAAAATGACCCTCATACGACCTTCATACGACTGAACACGACACTCATACGACCAAAAATGACCCTCATACGACCTTCATACGACTGAACACGACACTCATACGACCGCCATAAGATATTTCTACGATAGAACACGATTTAACCTCATTTAACACGACCCCAATACGACTGTCATACGACCAAAAACGACTGTCATACGACGCCCATACGACTTAACACGGATGAACATGAATGAGTGCGCGACCTTCATGCGTTCTAACACGATTTAAGGAAAGACGTTAAATCGTGTTCATTCGTGTTTAGATTTGTGAATGTGAGATAGGGGCTTAAGGGTTTGAGGGGGATCCTAGTGGGTTGATTATTATTTAAATAAATAACTCCTTTGGTATCTATCCAGTCGTTTATTACATTTCCATATTCATCAGTATATTTTTGTGTGTCCCACAGTGAGTGGTGCGCATTCAAATTACCTAGAAAAAGGGTATTTGAGTTAATACATTTTGACAGGATTTCTAAATCTTCTGTTGTAAAGGGTTTTGTTTTAGTATGGTATACATTTATGATATTAATTTTAGTGTGATTAATGGTTGTTTTGAGTGCCAGGCATTCTAGATTTGGAGTTTGGATGTCCAATGGTTCATAACTTACATCGTCTTCAATGAAAATGCCGAGGCCCCCATGTGGGGGGTCCGGGAAGATTTGTGGGTCGCGGCCTATCTTGCCGAATGAAATTGTAGCCTGGAATTTTGAAGGCTCTTTTTGGTTTCTTGAACAGCAATTATTAAAGGACTAATTTTGTTTAGGGCTATGAGTGCCTTAAGCTCATGCCCGTTTGAAGTGATTGATCATTCCATTACAGTTCCACTGTATAAACACCATTGTCGGGTTTTAGAATGAGAGGGCAAGGGTAACAAGACCTTTTGGGGTCTGGTTTGGGGGTAAGGCTTGTTTTGGGGGGAGTGTTAGTGATTGTGTTGTGGGGTGGGGGGTTGGGGTGGTGCTGAGTAGATTGGGGGAGGGGTTAGGGAAGGGGGTTATCTAGTGGGTTTGTTGGTGAGTGTTGCACTTGGAGTGGGGGTAGAAAGAGTTGCTTGCGTTTAGTTTTGGGGGGTTGGGGGTGGGGGGTGGGATGGGGTCGGGGAGGGAGCTGGATGAAGTGTCAGTGGCCGTGTTTAGCTCATCGTCTTCAGGTAGTGAGTTGTATGTCATGTGTACTGCCGGTTTGGGTAAGTGTTCCTTTGTTATGAGTCGAACAATGAGTCTCTGTTTGGTGGGGCTGGTGTTTTGTGTAGCAGTGTGACCTACGGAATTGCAGTGTATACAGTAAAATGCCTACGGAATTGCAGTGTATACAGTAAAATGCCTACGGAATTGCAGTGTATACAGTAAAATGCCTACGGAATTGCAGTGTATACAGTAAAATACCTACGAATTGCAGTGTATACAGTAAAATGCCTACGGAATTGCAGTGTATACAGTAAAATACCTACGGAATTGCAGTGTATACAGTAAAATGCCTACGGAATTGCAGTGTATACAGTAAAATGCCTACGGAATTGCAGTGTATACAGTAAAATACCTACGGAATTGCAGTGTATACAGTAAAATGCCCACGTGCACTCATGTCTATATATTGAGCCGCATTTTTCGCACATGGGTGGCTGCTTGCTTTGGGCTGTGATGTGTTCAAATGAGGGACAGTTGTAACATTGTGTCGGGGTTTTCCTAACTGGCTTAACTTTATACATGAATGCTCCAATTACAATGTCTGTAGGTAGTGTAGTTGATTTGAATGTGTAAACTGTTTGTGTGAACCATTTGGGCACCTGCCATGCACTGCTCTGTCCGTATATTATTGGTAGTCTACTTGCTTGGATTAGTGTTTCTTGTGTGGGGAATGTAATTTAAACCCTCTGCCGCATTTAGTTACGAATCTGTGTATAATGTTTGCTTTTTGCAAGCAGAGGGCAAATTTGTTGATGGAGTATGTGTCATTAAGTGTGGTGAATGTTGTGGAGAAAGCTAGCTGAATGTGTTTTGTGGTGGATGTTGTTCGGGGTGGTGGTGTTGCGAGCATGTTTGTTTGCTTGTTTTTTCTGTCTCTATATCTGAATGTATTGGGCGTTTAGTTTGCTGGGGGGGGGGGGGGAGGTTTTTTTGTGGTTTTGGGTTGTTTGGTGCTAGATTGTGGGGATTGTTGGATGATGATCTGAGCTTCGATATGTTGGGGTGAATGTTGGGGTGTGTGGTTTGTTTGTAGGTTGTTGAGTGGTGGTGGTGGTGGTGGTGTGTGTGTGTGTGTGTGTGTGTGTGTGTGTGTGTGTGTGTGTGTGTGTGTGTGTGTATGATATCTTCCAGGTCGATGCCGAAATCAATTGGGACAGGGTTAATGTTGTGTGTTGGGTCAGACCTGGGAAATGTTTTTTACTGTTTGTAGGGGTAGTTAAAAGTGATGTAGAGTGTGGTGAAGTTGATGTGGGTGTGGACCTGTTGGTACAAATATACAAGTATTTACAGTAAACAACAAAAAACAACAATAAGTTTAGAATAGGGGGTATAATATACATGCAGTTGAGGGTAAGGGGTGAAAGTTAGGAGTGCTTAGCTGAAAGAACAGAAGAGCCGCTAGCCGTGAGCCGTGCGAGAGTCTTTGTTGGGTGGGGTGGGCTTGGGGTGTGTGTGTGGGGATGGTGGGGTGTGTGTGTGGGGGTATATATGATTGTGCTCTGAGGCAAGATGGCGTCCTTCCATTGCGGAAGTAAACAAAGAATGAACGAAAAAAAAGAACTCACGAACTGTAAAACTACAAGTTCATTGTCGACACAGTTGCCTTCAATAGCGTGTATGACCTCCATGCTGTGATACGCCGCCTAATCGATGACGTCAGTCTTCTTATGACATGGGCTGGATTGTCAGGGCCTGCTGCAATTCTTGTCTGTTAACCGGGGGCTGGTGGCGTGCTCTAATCTATCTGTCAAGATGGTCCCACAAATGTTCAATAGGATTCATATCGGGTGAGTGGGCAGGCCAGGGCAAAACGTCAACGTTCTGCTGGTTTAGAAAGTTCCGAGTCAGTCTTGCAGTATGGGGCCTGGCATTGTCGTGTTGAAACAATGTCCGCTGCTGGTTTTGTAAGAACGGAAGCACAACAACTGGCTGCAACACTTGGTCTCTGTACTGCACAGCGTTCAGGTTTCCCTGTATAATAACCGAATCAGTCTTCTGATCTCCACAAATACCGCCCCACACCATGACACCTCTCCGAATGGATGGACCTCACAAATACACGCCGGAGCCAAACGTTCCCCTCTGCGTCGATAAACTCATTCTCTGTCGTCATTTTGTCAGTTAAACCGACTTTCATCAGTAAACAGCACTCGACGCCAATTTCTCACTTGCCAGCGTCGAACCTGCCTCGCCCATCGCAGTCTCAGGCGTCGATGTTGAGCAGTCAGTAACATTCCTCGGAAAGGACGATACGTTCGGATTCCAGCAGCACGAAGTCGTCGTAGTACTGTACGTTGGCTAATGGGATGTCGCAACGCTGTTGCTTCCGTCGCCGTCGCCGTTACGAATCTGTTTCGCAGGTGAATGAGCCGTATCTGACCGTCTTTCAGTGGTGTTGCCACTCGGGGTCGTCCAGTTCTAGGCCCGTCCTGTGTCCTCCCTGTCTGCCTGTACCGTTGAATCAGCCTGGCTCCTGTCAATGGCGTACAACCAAACCTTCTGGCAATTTGGACTTGTGTTGCCCCCATTTCGGCCATACCGATCTCTCTCTCTCTCTCTCTCTCTCTCTCTCTCTCTCTCTCTCTCTCTCTCTCTCTCTCTCCTGTGACAGTCGTGGCATTTCTTTTGTGTGCTTTCATCACGCGTGGTTATACCCTGCAGACGAACGCATTCATACAGCTAACATGCACGTGCAGTTTATGCCATAGGCGGGAAACCTGTTTCACCATTTTTTTTTTGTCACCGCACGAGCGCCGTCAAAGCTGGCTCGTTCGGGTGAGGTGTTTTTGGTATCTGTTCCTGGGCATCATATTCCCAATACCAACTTTCCACTGGTTATCGCTGTTTTTAGGAAAATTACAACTTGCCAACCTATACTTTCTTTTGAAACTTCGTTTATAAATATTTGGGTATCATCTTGTCTTCTAAATTAATGTGGTCAGTAGCATGTAAACAACTTACCATTCAAGCTTCAAGAGCATGTATGCCTTTGTATAAATTGTTTAAACAAAATAAGTATATATCATTTTCAACAGCATGCAATATTTTTTATTGTAAAATTGCACCAATATTACCATATGGCTCGGAAATATTGGGAACAAAATATTATGCTGCCATCGAAAAAGTACATACCTCATACTTCAAACGTCTTTTAGGTATTGGTAAATATGCCTCAAATAAAACAATTCTTGGTGAAACTGGAAGCTGCAATATGTTTGTGCATAGCCAAGTAAGAGTAGTTAAATACTGGATAAAGTTAGTAAGAATGGAAGAATGTAGATATCCTCTTCAATGTTATAATTTGTTAAAGCAGTTGGATGATAAAGGTAGACAAAACTGGGTATCTGAAGTAAGAAATCTATTATTTACATGTGTTTTTTCTTTTGTGTGGATTGCACAGGATATTCGATGCATTCAAGTATTAATGGGACTATTTAAGCAGCGAGTAAAAGATATATTTGCACAAAATTGGAACGAAACTGTTTCATCTTCGCATTATCTTAGCAGATATAAGACACATCTTCAAAAGGAAATGTATTTATCTGTCTTACCAGACAAGTCATTAATAAGATCGTTTTGTAAATTTAGAATCTCACTGCATAATTTTAATGTAAATTTGTGTCGTTAATCGAAAGATATTGATGATACCAATTGTGACAGAGGTGACGTTGAAGATGAATTCCATGTCTTATTTAAGTGTAACAAGTATTCCGAGTTAAGATCTACATATCTCCCCTTCTTGAATAATGAATAATGGGGGATTTGTAGTTTTTGTGTGAATATGTTGTTTGGTTTTGGGTTTTGTCTTAAATCGTTTAGGTTGTGTTTGTTTAAGTAGTTGAGTGTGCGTTGAGAGATTGGTGTTAATAATGTTTATTTCCGTGCTAGTGCTTGGTGTTTTAGGTTTATATTGTTTTTAAGGATGTTTTGGATTTGGGTTCATGTTGGGTTGAGGCCCAGAAATTTATTGTTATTTTTTTTCGGCGTAAATCAAGGGGGGTTTCGCCTGTTAGGACCTGCAGTGAGGTAAGCGGGGTGCCCTGTTGTGTGCGAGTGATTATCTTAAGTGGTTGGTATTTGATTGAGTTTAGTTTTTCGTTTAGTGTTGTGTTTAAGGTATTGTATATTGGGCACCCATGGTCTATTGTTGATCAAATTAATGATGTGTATAGTGATAGTAGGGTCTCCTTGGAGGCCCCCCAATTGGAACATGTCAGGCAGCGTGGTGTATTTAGGTCTTTACTCCACATATTTATTAGGTTTTTAATGTGAGCACACCTGGTTAGATGTTCATCAAAGATTAGTCCCAGAAATTTAGTCTGTTTTTGGAAATTTATAGGAATATTGTTTCATTGTAGTTTGGGGGTGTTTGCACGCATATTTTTGTGTTTGAAAACTATCCCTGTGGTTTTTCGGCAGTTAGTGAGAAGACCCATTTGTTTGACCATATTTGGATTTTGTTAAATGCCTTCTGCAATAAAGTTTGTGCCATATTTATGCTTCTAGTGCGGATCCAGAGGGCTCCGTCATTTGCTTATTTAGACGTTTGATAATCCCTCGAATAAGTCATTCATCATAATGTTGAAAAGTGTTGAGTTTAGAATGCTGCCGTTGGGTGTGCCATTTTCTAGGGGACACTGGCTTTTAAAACTTATTTTTGTAGAAGGTGATCTTGGTGTTTATTGCCAGATAGTATATGCATATACATTTTCCAGATATTGCTTATTTTAATGTTTATTAATAGTTTTAAGGTTCGTCCGGGATTCCTCTTTCTCATTTGTACATGGCACTTAAACAGTGTTCTGTTACTGTAAACAGATTAGTTTCAAATTCCAAACTGGTGATATCTATTCAGAATAATGCTTAGTCTCTAAAACTGTATAGTTTTGAAAGAAACAAGTAACTCCATTTAAATTGAAGAGGAGCCCCAGTTATATGGGAGATTCCGAGATGAACCTACTCTATGTATATCTAAGCTGCCACCCAAACCGACCCAAACGGGTCATACTCTCATATAACCTTATATTGTTCATGGTATCAAAGGTTATTCAACAACATCAAGAACAGCAATTTAAACTACTGAAACACCCAAACACAAGGCTGTTATCAAGCGCTGGTGCAGACGTGATGCATCGTAAAAAACTGTACCGTGATGTCTTCAGAAATACAATTTCTTGCAACATTTATACTACGAGATATTAAGGCTAACGCTTACTCACCGGTGGAACGTAGACAATATCGCTAATACAGATATCACGTATTTGAATGTTAATACTGTCGATCACATTCTTATCCGGGTCGCCGTGACCTTTTAGCGCTGACTCAGCCCTTTTTGTTATTTTATCAATTACCGTCAAGTCAATATTATGGATGAAATCGTCTTTATTGTCAGTATTATAACGTTTTGGGGCATTTGTAAGTTGGTCCGAATGTTGGTTATCTTTAGCTGGGGTTTCGTGTTTCATTGTGGAAGATTTAAGGTAACATTGTATGGGACAATGAACATCTGAGTACAAAGGGTTATGATCTAAAACTTTCAGGTTTATAAATAAAGATAAGCATGACTGACTACACAAAACATAATCAACTGTACTTTTGTCACAACATGTTACCCTGCCTTCCGAACCGTCATCACCTATTCTTCCATTGCAAATAAACAAATTCAGGTTTTTACACATATCAAGAAACTTATATCCATGATTATTAATTTTACCTAAATCCTGAGATTTTCTTAATTTAGGAAAGTTTCCATCAAAAACATAATCCGGTGTAAATTCACTAGACAATTCAACCAGATCCATATCAAGCTCTTTGAGAAGATTTTCATCGAAACTAATAAAATCATTTAAAGAACCGGTTTTTGCGTTAAAATCTCCAAATAAAATAATATGTTTGCTTTCACTAAGCAGATCCAGAATATCCTTTTCACATTCATAAAAAGTGTCGGAAGTATAATACTTGGAACCTTCCGGGGGAATATATACAACCCCAAGGAAGATATCCTGGTCTGTACTAAACAATATTTTTGATATTTTAACCCACAGGATATACTCATTTCTTTTGTCGAGTACTGATACGTACTTGGAATAGCGATTTTTGACAGCAATGGCGATTCCGCCTGATCTTCTCATAGCAATTTCTCTATGTTGAGTAAATAGAGAGTAACCTTTTATCTCTAAATCGTCTAAAAAGCCTGTTTAAGTTTTTTGTAAACCAAAAATATCTTGTCCCTGGAGCAGTTCAACAAATTCTGGGTAGAATAGTCTCTTTCGCAACCCACAAACATTTAAACTCAGGAGATTAAACGTGGAGTAGCGTATATACCTGTGATAAAGGTGGCGATGCTGATGCTGATGGTGGTGGTGATGATAATGATGGTGACGGCGATGATGATGATGATGATGATGATGATGGTGATGGTGATGATATGCTGATATCCTTGCATTTTACAGTGGTAAATATTATCTGTGATTGCAAACTTTAACATTTGAAAAATGACACATTAGGTTGATCATATGATCAAGGCCGCTGGCGTTGCCCAGTGGTAAAAGCGATCCATTGACCTAAGTTTGTGGCTCTGTGGCAACACGTACAGAAGAAAGTCTTTGTACAGGAGATACAATGGGCTATTCATGGCATATCACAGGCTTTTACGGATTGTGAACCGACCTCGCGATATCTAATCCGCTGTCCTTGCATAGATAATAACATATCTTTGAGATCTGTCTGAATGAATGGCGTGACAACATTCAAGAAGTACGTTAACGGTTATGTGAAATATTAGAATGATTCCACCACAGAAGCCAAATCTTAAAGTTGTTTGATTCTTCGGTAGCATTTTCAATAAATGTTGTTCACGAAAGGTTCGTGAATACATTAATCGAGATTACGTTTTCCGCATGGATGACCTATTCCTGCATAGATATATCTAGATCGGTGACGCTAAGCCGGTGACCCGTACCCAGATCCGGACATATCAGTGAAACAGGCACTCACTCACTCACTCTGTATCAATCTATCAATCTATCAATCAAACAATCAATCAAAATGGAAATCGAGTGACGGATGCTTGACTCATTGTAAGTCTTTGTACGCCATTGTATCGTTTGCTAGTGGTACCAGTTACCGGTTTGGGATAGACGAAGCATTGACGAAGCAAAGAGTTTAATCAGACGTTTCCTTGAGGGAGACTGGTATCACACCTGTGATCCCTGGCGATAAGAAAAGTAAAATTGCGTACCAGGCCAGCAGTTAGACGTATCAACGTATAATTGTAAATTCTCTCGGCGTAATATATATCTTGCACGCGTACGTAAACAGGATGTGTTTGGTAACTTGAGCAGGAAGCACAAGTGCACGAATGGATGGTATTTCAGATGACAGAAAGATTGTGACCCAAATTTAGTGACTGGTGGCCGTGTCGCACACACGAATTTTTATTAAATGTATCCTCGAGAGTCAGTAAGAAAGTAGAAATAACTGCCTTTGTTCTGTAAATCTCACCCAGTTTCAGCTTTCGCCTCTTCCTTTGTGGAATGAGGTTTCACATTTGTAAAATGATCTCTGATATCTGTCTGTACCATCAACTTAACTGCCCTCACCCCCTGCAGTTTTCCCGTCCCATATTGCCAAGCAGGTGACCCACAAGGAGGAGTCCAGACTCATGAGTTATACTGTGCCTACCACAATAAATTGTGAATACGTAGCCTTGCTGTGGCCAAACATTTTGTAACAATTTGGCAAACTTTGATATGTAAACAGCACATATAATTAAGTTTTATTTTATCTTAACATATCAGTTGAATCCCACTTGACCTTTGAAGATCCGGTTAAGAATAGATTTACAGCAACCAATGCTTGCCGTTATAGGCGACTATGCTTGTCGTAAGAGGTGACTAAAGGGATCGGGTGGTCAGACTCGCTGACTTGGTTGATGCATGTCATCGTATCTCAATTGCGTGGATCGGTGGTCGTGATATCAATCACTGGATTGCCTGGTCCAGACTCGATTATTTACAGACAACCGTCATATAACTGGAATATTGCTACGTGCGGCGTTACACAAAGAACAACAAAAACGAAAAAAACGGATCCTACTTATTTTGTGGATACCACAACAATAAATCAAACCAATAGATCGTTTGAGCTAGCTAAATATAAAAAAATAGTCAATAGTCATATTTCCCTCTGTTGGTCCCACGTGAAATGTTCTTCTTGAATACTGTAAATCATGAAATTAACGCAATAATAAGTCAGCACATTAATGCGAGTATAGAAGAACCCTGGCCTCAAATGCGTCATGACATTTATGAGAGTAGCCTTGCAAAAATCACTGTAGTCATAAAAACGATTTTTACATAAAAATACATACAGGGGAAATGCTTAGCATTTATCTTTTACGGAAGAATGTGGGACTTGCTTAATACATATGTATGTGGACATATATGTATTTACATTTGGATGAATATAGATATACCTCCTTATAGATAGTGATCGTAGATGATTGTAGAACGTGCACGAAGAAAATGGAATAATTATGTGAGTAATCAGGTAAATACCACGTTTAGCAATATTCAGCCATGTTGCGATATTGGTTTCCAACATACAAGTCGGACCATGAAATTATGACTTGAATTTGGACCTGGCTTTCTGGTGTGATGTAACACCCCATAATCTAATGTAGAAAAAGAGCTAAAAGCACGAATAAAGATCACGAGATGAAACTTGTGTATACATCTGGGCATATATTTGCGTAGTATTACTACGTTAATTCATCAGTATATAGAATCAAGAATCAAGAATGTTTTATTGTACAGAACACCCTCGTAGGGCAGGGTACAAGCTAGCTACATATGGAATATATGCCATAATGTATTTTGCGCAAAGGATATTGTAGAACAACGCTTACATGCGCATATAATCTATTCACCAGTGCTGTAATATTTAATTCATTTGTCTTTTGATACATATAGATAGGAACATGGAGAGGTTGTCTGAAGAAATATAGACATGCATGGGATATTTTGGATAGTTGTACTTCACGGTTAGACAAACGCTTAGTCTCCGAAAATACAATGTCATTATTTTGGTTAAAACGAGAAACTATACTAGCCACATAAAGAAACTGTGCACGGAGAAAGTATAGATATAAGGGCACACCGTCCATATATGAAATAAAGGTTTCAACACAGCAATTATTGGAGACATTCAAACGCTCATGAACGTGCCATGCGATATGACGTCATTGATGGGGGCCTATGGACGTGCAATGTGTTACTGCACGTGCATCCTGTGCAGCTGTACACAGCATGTGCAACTCAAAATTCGCTGTCACTTTGGAAAGCATGATCTGTGGTCATTCAAAAATTCAAAACTTCTCAGGCGCAGACACAAGCATATCACAAGCAAATCATGCCAAGATTGACAGCTGCACAGCGTCATGAAGCCATTGGAATGATCCGAGCGGGAATGAGGCAACAACAGGTGGCAACACATTTCCAATGCCATCGTAACACGATATCGGCATTGGTGAGGCGTTATCAGAACACAAATGACGTTGCCGACCACCCACGTTCAGGACGTCCCCGAGTAACGACGCCAAGACAGGACAGATGGATTCGAGTTACACATCTCCGACACAGGTTCCAAACGGCAGTAACGACGTCCCAGACAATTCCTGGACTGCGCCGTATCCATCCCAACACTGTCAGGAATCGTTTACATCAGTACGGGATTCGACCACGACGCCCTGCCATACCTCCCATCCTGACACACCGTCATCGAGTCGACCGTCTAAGATGGGGTCGAAATCATGTTCGCCAACCTCGAATATGGTGGAGAAATGTTGTCTTTACAGATCGAGGTTCAACATGTCCCACAGTGACGGGCGCCAACGTGTCTACCGGCGTTTGGGAGAACGTTATGCACGCAACTGTATTGTGGAGAGGAATCGTTTTGAAGGTGGCTCTGTGATGATTTAGGGTGGGATAACAGCACGGCACCGAACCCCTTTGGTGGTTGTTCAGGGCAATCTCACCGGTGTTGGCTACAGAGATCAGATTCTGAGGCTTGTGGTCATTCCTTTCCTGCAACGTTATGGCCCGGGATTGACATTTCAACAGGAAAACGCTCGTCCTCACACGGCTAGGGTCGCAATGGATTTCCTTCACCATAACAATGTCATGTTACTGCCATGGCCTGCAATTTCTCCAGATCTCTCCCCAATAGAGCATGTGTGGGATGAAATGGAGCGCCGTCTGCGTCGTCTTCCACATCCTCCAGATAACGTCCGTGACTTGGCACAGGATTTGAGGAGGATATGGCAGGCCATTCCCCAGGCCTTCCATGCCCATTTGGTGGACTCCATGCGTCACCGATGCACTGCTGTGATTCACGCACAGGGTGGTCATACCCGTTTTTGACTTTGTGACTTTGTCGTTTGACCCCCTACTCCATTTTGATCTTCTGACGTCATCGTAACAGATGTTGTTCAGGTTTAATTTTTCACAAATGGATACGTTAATGAGTTGCATAGATCTCTCGTTACCTACTCACACGAACAGATTAAAATAATTTGTTTTACTATCATATTTCTGTTTATCTAATTCATAATACGAAATTGATAATTCATTTATCACAGTATAGATCATATTCGTTTATATCACTATCTGATGCTAAGGTTTTATTGCAGAAATAATGATTCATTCAAAATGTAGAAAGATACACAATTTGCCATTATTTATTAAACTGTACAAAGTATAATATAATGATCAGAATGCCTGTAACGGGTAGTATTTAAGAAAGAAATTTTTATCGATAAGTCCCATTTTTCAGATATGCCCTTCAGTAGTATTATTGTATATCTCCAAAGAGAGGTTTACATTGTAGTTATTTACATTATTTGTGGATAATTCAAAAAGCAACATAGAAAATATATATGCTACCATGACGAAAGAATACAGAGTATACATAACTCGCAATTATCCGAAAGAGATTTCAAATCACAATAACATATCTGATATAAAGAGAGGTGGTAATGATTTAATCTCTACATTGTGCCCTTGTTCGTGAGCCCTTGTTTTATTCAGCAAACAGCCCCAAACCGAAACTCCACAACATATCCGATTACATTGATTCAGGCTGTCCCAGTTCTCCATGCGATACTGACGCCCGTTCGTCTCCCAGACCATAGAGAATAAATTTAAAAGGAATCAAGCTCAAGTCTAGAACGATTTGGCAAGCCTAGATTGCCTCAATTCTATCCATGAAAGTAAGCAATAATAAAAAAATATTGTTCTTGTCTGCTTCAGATTATATTTTGTAGAGACATATTTTTAACTAGGAAAATTGTACTGACACCGGCGCTGTCCCTATTGAAGCTATTTATAAGAATTTCGAATTGTCGTCCATTGTTCGATGTCAATACATCGATGACAAGTGAGGATATCATAAAGTAATCGTTGATGCCGCGCTACACTATAATAAAAATAATTATTAATCAAGTTGACTAGTGTGTAGATTACTACAGTGAACATGTACATGATCATGCCCTTATAATCAAATGCCGTAATGTCAATACTAATATATTATTGTGTGATGAATTTAACTGGATCAGTGGTAACATGTGATATTAATATTCCATCAATTTCTGGTTGGTCCATCCATGTCTACAAAATGAACATAATACAATTAAAATGGAGACTAGACAAGTTCTTAATTTCAGGCTAGGGCTGAAATCTAGACTTTCCCAATCGTTATAGATTTGAGTTGGTCTCATGTTTTACATTTTTTTCTTGGGTCAACGCCACAGCTCATACCATACATTAACAAGACCAGATTCCCCCCCGCCGGAGCTCCTGGATTTTGGTTGTATCATCTAACATGGCCAACTCTGCTCTTATGTAAACAAGAACCTAATCAGCGAGGGGTCCTTTATCATCCCTATGTGACTGCTTATAAAAATCTGATATCTCTTCCCAAAGACCTGGTTAATAATATATTTTCTGCTGATTATTCGAAACAGAGTGAGTGAGTTGGTACTACATATGTTTACGGTTCTATTTTAAATGACTGCAGCGCTCCATTATGAAAACAAATTGTTTTAACGCCGCTCTCAGCAGTATTCCAGTGATATATGACGGCGGTCTGTTGTATATGAAATAAATGCAAATTGAATCTTGAATCTTGGAAGTTGTAACATTTCCGCTAATAAGTATCACATGCAGTATACAGGTATATCAACTGCAATATACTGTATACAACATTCAGTATACAGTGTGTCGCGAGCTCTGCGGTGGACTGGAGCACACATTTCCTACCCCTCTCCCTTCGGCAAACACCTCATGAGGGTTGCAACAAGGTCACAGGTCAGGCGTTCACTCGTCAGTTGTCTAATACGGTCAAGAGTAAGATCTTCCGGAAGACCACTGCACTAGAGGTATGTGGATTGTTGATGAGGTACTACGTGTTTGGAACTGGGAGTCGAACACTAAGCACTTTTCGAGAAGAGCTCACAATAAAACGTTATGGACTCGCGGACGGACTTGTGTTTTCATTTCAAGACTTACATGTATCAGGTTGAACTTCTACGACAGATGTAACTTGGTTACCGCTTCCTAACTGTAGCATTAACTTACTTACTTACGTTTGGAGATTTAACGTGCGCTTTCCGACTGGAGCGTATTTCGCACACGGGCCCGGTCGGGCCATTTAGCGTGGTTTTGAAGGGAAAATAAAGGTGTTGCAACCAGAGGGGGGGGGGGGGGGGGGGTTTAGTGGTTGCTTATATAAGTTTTGGAGATTTTGAAATTTGGAATGCATGCCTAGGGGGTGTGGAAGTGTACTAAGGGAGTGTGTTGGTGTGTGTTTGTTTGTTTATGTGGTGTGGTTGAGTGTTTTTAGATGCGGATCATTAGATTGGTTTTAGTTAAGTATACGCCTAGTGCTTTAAATTTTTCTATATTGTTATGTGGATTTAGGATTGATTCTAGGGTTATGGCTTTATCTAGTTTTAGATTTGTTTGGAGTGTTGCTCGGTGGGTTTGGTAGTGCGTGCAGTGTAAGAGTGCATGTTCTATTGTTTCCAGGTGTGGGCAGTGTGGGCATTTTCCGGTTGCGTGTTTTTTTATTTTTAGGAGTTGACTGTTTAGTTTGGTGTGACCTGTTTTGAGTTTGGTGATTATTCTATCAATTTTCTTGGATGGATGGAGGATTTTAGGTTTGGTTAGAGGTTTTTTGAGGATTTTGATTATCTGTGTGTTTGTTTTTAGGTATGTCTTATGCCATTTTTGGGTGATTTTACGTTTGTTTTAATGCTTTTGATCTCTGCTTTAGATATTGGTAGATTAAGGCTTATTTCAGGAATTTTGAGGGATTTTTTGGCGGCTTGATCGGCGTTTTCGTTTCCATATATTCCTACGTGGGCTGGGATCCAGATAAATGCTATTTGTTTGCCTGCCTCTGTTAAGTTATTTGCGCTTTTGAGTATTTGGTTAATGAGTTTAGGGCGTTTTTTGGTGTTTTTATTTTGGAGGGCCTGTAGTTCACTTAGTGAGTCTGTGAGTATTAGGATTTTTTTTATGTTTTTTAGCATGTTGGTTATGGAGGGCGGATGCTTTGCCCATTAACTCTGCAGTGAAGATGGATTGGTTGTTTGGGAGTCGATAAGATTCTCTGTTCCTATTTGGTTGTGCTATGTGGACTCTGAAACCTGTGCGATTTGTGATCGGATCGGAAGATCCGTCTGTGTAGATGTGGCACCAATTTGGCCAGTTTTCGTGTATGTAAGCTAGTGTGGTGGATTTAGCTATGTTTGGATCGGTTTGTTTGTTAATTGAGTTTGCCAGAGATGTGTCTATTTTGGGGATTTTTAGTTTTGGGGTAAATATATTTGATGGTTTGCAGTTTTGTTGGAGGTTATCTATTTGGTTTTCGTTTAGGTAGTTGAAAATTCGTTGAGATATTGGAGTAAGTAAAGGGTGCTTTCTAGTTAGAGCCTGGTTACGAGGGCGGATATTTTCGTTTAGGAGGTTTTGGATGAGAGGGTTTGATTGGGACGAGGCCCAGAAATTAAGGGTTAAGTGTTGCCTACGTAGGTTTAGTGGCATTTCTCCTGTTAAGGCCTGAAGTGAAGTGAGAGAGGTGCCATGTTGGGAACGTGTGACTATTTTAAGAGCTTGGTATTGGATTGAATCTAGTTTTTTGGTTAGGTTATTGCTAAGCGTATCATAGATCGCACATCCGTAATCTAATTTAGACCTAATTAGTGATGTGTAGAGAGAGAGTAGAGTATCTTTGGAGGCCCCCCAGTTGGAGCCGGTGAGGCATCTTAGTGCGTTTAGATCTTTGCTGCATTTAGTTGTTAAGTTTTTAACGTGGGCCTCCCATGTTAGGTGTTCATCGAAGATTAGCCCTAGGAATTTGGTTTGTTTTTGGAAATTAATTGGTTTATTGTTTAATTTAAGATTTGGGGTGGCGTGTTTCATTTTTCGGTGTTTGAAGACTATTCCTGTAGTTTTTTCGGAGTTTAGGGAGAAGGCCCACTTGTCTGCCCATTGCTGTATTTTATTTAGGGATTTTTGGAGTAGATTTTGGGAAGTTGACATACTTTTTGTGCGGATCCAGAGGGCTCCGTCATCTGCGAATTTGGATGTTTTAATTTTAGGGGACAGGCCCTCGAAGAGGTCATTGATCATTATGTTAAAGAGTGTTGGGCTAAGAATGCTGCCCTGGGGAGTGCCGTTTTCTAGGGGACACTGGTCCGATAGAACCTGGTCTATACCCACTGTGATTTTTCGGTTATTTAGGAAGTCCTGGATGTAGTTAACGATTTGTCCTTTTAGTCCTATTTTTTTAAGTTTTTGAATTAGCCCGTTGTGCCAAACCATGTCGAATGCTTTTGAGAAGTCCAAGAAGATGCCTGTAGTATATTGTTTGTTGAGTTGTCCTGTTTTGATCTCCTGTTCTAACCGGGCGAGATTGTCTAGAGTTGAGCGGCCAGGAGTGAACCCGCTTTGGTCTGTATTTATGGTGTTGTTTAGAGTTAGGTAGTGTTGTAATCTATTTTTGGTCATAGATTCCATTACTTTACATAAGTTTGAGGTCAGAGATATTGGCCTGTAAGAGTTAGCTTGGTTTGTAGGTTTGTCGGGTTTAGGGATAGGGATAACTAGAGCCTGTTTCCAAGAGGTTGGTACCTGGCCGTTTAGGTAGATTAGATTATAGAGTTTGAGTAGTGACTGGAGTAGCTTGGGAGGGAGTAGCATTAACTAAACTTTACGCCTTTTATACACATTTGTGATGAGGCGACAATGCGACAACGAGACATATTTTGACCTTGAAAATGTCGCGTTACGGCATCGTCGCCCTTTTGTAAAATAAAGAAAAGGATTATTCAAAGAGCGACAATGCAAACACGCGACAATACGACAATTGTCGCGCTTTTGTTAATTTTGACACGTTTTGCTTGTTTTTGTAAGGGCGTCAATGCGACAACGCGACAATGTCCCTTCAGTGATCCGTGCAAATAAAACTGAGTTATGAAATAGAAGTCTGACATGCCAATTAAAAGATAAAGTGTTGCAGCTTCTGATTTCATAGATTTTCAAGAACGATTATCAATAATGGGATGGGTGATGAGTTCAACTGCATGCCGAGTCTATACGCTGTGATTAACAATAATGCTCCGAGTCAATACATTTTGTCAAAATGTATGACATGTATTACGTGAACGAACATATTGTTTATACTCGTCCATGTTTTTGACGGACAATATAATTTACATGCTCGGTAAAAGTGAGGACGGGCATCACTGTGTGTTTCCGTGCTTTGTTCAGGTGAACAATTGACGTGTCCTTGCATGTGTTTGTGACGGGTGCCACTTGTGTGGAAGGTTACGCTCACCTTTTCCCGAACACCCGTTGGATGGCCTGAACCAATTCGGATTTTAATCCCACATCAGTCTGTACACCGTGATATAACTGAAATACTGAAATACTGTACAGTTGAAAATGGTGTTTAATGCGATTACCGTAGTGTGTTACTGCAACTGTTCAAATGTTGTGCAGTGCACTTATGTAATATGTAAAAGAAAGCATATTCAATTATCCAATTGATTTGAATAGTGCGTCAGTGTATTTTATTAACGCCCCAAACCTTAATTTAAACACATATAATAACAGATCATATACACGCATGGTGCCTTGACTTACTGCTAACTTTAATAGGCCGTCCCCCCCCCCCCCCCCCCCCCCCCCCCATGTTTTAGCATGTTTACAAGAAATATATTCCAAACAATATCCTCATTAGATGAGAATTACCTCAGTAAGTCAATTACAATGACAGAGCGTCGTAATACATTTACATCAAGTACAATACGTCAAAATGGCCGACACGATAAACGTGACGGGAGATATTTCCGAAGTTGTTAATTAACCTGTGGCTATTTCAAGCCTTTGTCATCACTGATCAATTGGCCGATCGTTGAATTGAAGGTGATTGTAAAGATGTGTCAAATAGATACTAAGGTAAATTCATAGATTGCTGTAGATTGTCACTACGATAGTTTGGATGTTTTTTTTGTTTTTGTTTTTCTCTGGGATGGGTTGTAGCGAGGGTATCCTTAAACGGGCATGCAACCACGCTTCTGTATGAATTCGTACCAGGGAATTCCAAGGGTTTTCCCCAGGAATGTGGAAGTAGTCAGTGTTTACGCCATTTCAAGAATACAGTCACGTGAAGAACGTCATGTGACCGACCTCTCGTCCTAGCCGTATATCTTGTAAACTTCACATTAAAAAATTAGTTATTATTATAACCAAATGAAACACAACCCATTATTCGATAGGGGTAACTGTTCCTAGCCGAGGGCTATGTTACCACAATAAACTTGGTAACATTGTTTGGTTTGACTTCTTGGCGCGTACCTGAATTCCATTAACATGTTACATATCCTAAAACTGGCTTATCAGCAAATCTCGCTGCACTGCGCGCGACAGATACTAGAGCAAGGCATGCCAGAAATACGAAACCTAAAGCTTTCGAAAGGAAGCCTTGGGAATCACGTGCGTCGGGGGACCAGCGCCAGCTGATTTGCCATTAACAGGTGTACAAGGCGGAGCAAAAAAGCATCGTTTTTCCGTCCATTTTAAGCTTGAAAAACTCGACCCTTTTCTGCACACTTTCTAGACGCTCACCAATTAATCAATTTTAATGAATTTTTAGTCGTTTTTTCCGTCCAATGACCATATACGGAAAAAACGACGTTTTCGTGTTTGCAGTGTAAGTCCTTCTTTTTTTAGTTTTTGTAATAGCCTTTATGCCATAACATATCGAAAGCTTTAGAGAAGTCTAGAAATATGCCTATTGTGTATTGTCGGTTTAGTTGGCCCGTTTTGATGACTTGTTCTAATCGGGCAAGGTTGTCTAAGGTTGATCGGCCTGGGGTGAATCCACTTTGATCTTGGTTTATTATATTGTTTTGGTCTAGAAAGTGTTGGAGTCTATTTTTAACCATTTCCTCCACGATTTTACATAGGTTTGAGGTTAGCGAGATTGGTCTGTAGGAGTTTGCCGCGTTTGCTGGTTTGTTCGGCTTTGGTATTAGGATGACCGATGCCTCTTTCCATGAAGTAGGAACCTGACCGTTTTGGTAGATGAGATTGTATAGTTTAAGTAGTGATTCCAGAAGATTTTGGGGTAGCTGTTTAATTATTTGGTATAAGTCTAGTCCTGGGGCTGTTCCTTTTTTCTATTATTTAGTACATGGTGTAGTTCCTCTAGTGTATATTGTTGGTTAATTTCTAGGTTATCATCTTTGGGTAATTTGAAGAATTTATTTTGATTTTTTAATTGTTTTTGGAATTCCTCAGGGAAGTTACTATTACTACTGATGGCTGAGAAGTGGTCTGTGAGGTTATTTACTTTTTGTTTAGGGTTTGTCGAGTTATTTATGTTTGGTTTTTGGTTTGTTTCGTTTAATGCCTCGGATTGGGTGTATTTTACGCCATACTGTTCTTGCGTCTGTGTGATGGTTTATCTCTTCGCAGAATTTTTTCCAGTTTTTGGCTTTTGCCGTTTTGACTAGGCTTTGAACTTCATGATTTAATTGATGTGCTATCTTTAGATACGTGTAGTTTCGTTCAGCTTTATTAAATGCGCTTTTGCGATTTTTCCTAGTTATTTTTAATTTCCTCGGTCCACCAGGGTACCAGGCCTATTTTTGGTGTTATGAAGAGGATAGGTTGTTTTGGCTATGTTGATTATGCATTCTGTTAAGTTTTGGCAGTATTGTTCGGGGTCTTCATTATCGAGATCCGCTGGGTTCTTGGGGTTCATTTGGGGTTTGGATATTTATGTTTCCTATGGTTATGTGGATTGGAAAGTGGTCCCTGCCGAGTGGCCCCTCATGCACTTCCCACAAAGTGCTTTGGGCGAGATCAGGGGTACAGATTGTTAGGTCTATAGCCGACATATTTTGATTAATTGTATCATATCTAGTTGGTTGGTTGCTATTTAGTAGTATTAGGTTTTTTGTTCTATCCATTCGGCGATATGTTTGCCGTTTTGGTCTGTTTTATCTTTAACCTCCTAGGAGGGGTGGTGGGCGTTGAAGTCCCCTAAAAAGATGGTGGATTTATGGCTCAGCTTATTTAAGGTTTCTAAGTCTTCAGGTTTAATTTGTTTCACTGTCCAGTTGTATATGTTGACAGTGTTTATTTTTTGGTTGTGATGAGTTATTTGTATACGATTAGCTTCTAGATTTGGGGTTTTAATTTGTATTTCTTTATGGTTTATGTCCTCTCTGATATATATGATTAGGCCACTGCCTGCCCTGCCTGGGCGAGATTTAACCGTATCGAGTCTTACCGAGTTATAATTAGGTAGGGCGAATTTAGATTTTGGGGAGAAGTGGGTTTCCTGAATGCATATTATATGAGGACCAAGGTTTTTCTTAAATATAATTTTTAATTCATGGCCGTTGGCGGCCAGTCCATTGGCATTCCACTGTAATATTTGTAGTCCTTCCATTATTTAGAGGGCTTCGAGTTTGGGGATTAAGTTTTGTTTAGGCGTAGGTTGTTGTGGTTTCTATTTTGAGATTTCTTTTAATGTGTTATTGAAGTTTTCAAAGGTGAGACTAGTAAGATTTAGTTTGGAAGCCACTGTGTGAAAGGAATTAATGTTGGCGCCTGGGGTGTTTTGTTTGAGCATATATGCTAGTAACATTGTAAGGTTGTTTAGGGTTTAGAAATTTTTTTTGTCTGGTTTGGTGTTTTATGGTTATGTTGTTGTTTTCTTTTGGTGTTGTTTTTGTTTGTTTGGGGTTTGTTGTTTTGTTGTTTGTTTTGTTTGGTGTTGTTGTTTTGGTTGTGTTGTTTTTTGGGTGGGGTGTGTGGGGTTGGGGTTGGGGGGGTCGGGGGAGGCGGTTTGAGGAAGACATTCAGTGTGTCGAGAGGGTCATATTCTGTTGTGAGTGAGTCTTCTTCGCTTATGGTTTGCGTTGAGGTGTCCATGTTGGTTTGTTGTGTGTTTATTTGTCGTGTTGTGGGTTGCTGTTGTGTTTGTTTGTTTGTTGGTGATGGTGGATTTGGAGGCTGCGATGTTTGGTTGTTGTGCTTGTTTAGGTCTGGTAGTTGTTGCCCTAGAGGCTGTGGTGTTTTGGGTGGTCGGTCTGGGTATGCTGATTGCTCTGCGGCTTGTTTGGCCTGCGGGTGTAGATGTTGTGGCGTTTTGGTGTCTGGAGAACTCTGCCGTTAGAGATCTCCTGGATGTTGGTGGGTTGGGTGCGGTGAAGATATTTTCGGTGGGTATGTCCCAAACAGATTTTATGTTTTCTAGATGTTGTGTGTGTTGTTGTGTTGGTTTTGGTAGTGATATGATGTTTGTCTGTGGTGTGGGAAGAAGTTGGTTGGACGTGCGTGGTGCTTGTGTTCTTGTTTGTAGTATGTGTTTGTTTGCCTGTTGGGTGAGGGTGTATCTGTGGGGGCGGTGATTTGATAGTGAAGTATGAGTTATAGTTGTGCAGTGTATGCACCAGGGGGCGCATGATCCTGGACAATGTGGTTGGGCGCATTTTTTGCATTTGGTCATTTTAGACGTGCACTGGGAGGTTGTGTGGTAATACTTTAGGCATTTAGTACATTATTTGACTGGTCTAATATAAGGTTTAACTTCCAAGTTGTTTTGGGCGCCGAAAGAGATAGTTTCTTGGGCTTTTGGAATTTTTTCTGATTTTATGAAGTTGATGATTACGGTTGGTGTAGGGTGGGATTTTCCATTCCTGGTTGTGTAGATTCTGCGGGTACTGACAATTTGGGGTTGTGTGTTGTGACTGGAGTTAGCCACTTGGGTGTATAGTGTGAGGTCCTCATCCGTGTCTCGAGGGCTGACACTTATGACACCTCGGGTAAATGTTTGCCAGTATGGGATTTCGGTTGTGACGTTTACTTCAAAGATTTGTCTTATTTGTTTGGCTGATCTGAAAGCATGTACGTTTGGAAAGTAGGGGATGTTGTGTCTTTTGAACCAAATTCCTTTTTCGTTTGTTGTGTATGCTGTGGAGAGGATTTTGGCTGGGACTGTTGAAAAGATGAAAAGGCGTATGTAGTTATGAAGAAAAAGAAGAAGAAGAAAATTATTTTATTACAGTGCCACCTGGTGTTTAAAGACAATAAAAAACATTACACATTTCGGAGGAGTTATGTGACTCCGAAGGGGCCGGAGAGTCTGGAAGGGGTGTATTCGCTGCAACGATTTAGCGAGTGTCCTGCATTGTTAGGTTGTGGCGAGAGATGGTGCACGGGTGTTTGTGAAGGTTGTGGTTTTGAGTTTTGGGGGCGGTGGTTATTTGTTGTTGTTTTTAGGAGGGTTTTTGGAAATGGATTAATTAAAGATGCATTTTGTTGGTAATAGGGATCAGAAGGATTAAAGGCTGGGATTAGATGATGATGAGTGTGGTTTGTGTTTTTAGAGAGTGGAGTGAGTTTTGTGGATGGCCGTGGGTTTGAGATTAAGGTGTTGTTTGAAGTATGGGTTTAGATGAGAGTAATGGAAAGCGGTGATTGGGTGATGTTTAGTTAGAGGTGATGGAGTAGAGGTATGTATTTATAGAGGTGAGTGGTGGGCGTGGGTGGTGAGAAGAAGCGAGTGTGAGTTGTGTTTAGGAGATGGGGGAGAATTAGGTGTCTGTTGTTTTTAAGTGGTTAAGTGGTATATCGGCACTAGATATAATACTAGTCTACAGATGAAGAGTATGTTTAGTAACCTTAGAAGTGCTTTGACCATGCACTACCCCAATATGAGACACTAAAGTGGTATATAGGACTATTATAGGTAGATATAGTACTAGTCTTTAGATGTAAAGAATGTTTAGTAACTTAGGAAGTGCTAGGACAGTTATGAACACGTGTCGTGTCAGCCCTATGACATTCGCGAATATCCACTTCCAGAAAACATCATGTGTTGGTTTAACATGAATTAGTATGCCCAACGCGTTAATTAATGAAAGAAGAGTAGTCAAAATACTGTCACTTCCTGCCCAGGACATCACAACCCTACACGCTAGGGTCGGTGACAAACCTTCCCATCAAGGAAAACAAACAGTTTTCTACAAGGACTCTTGGTATTTAGTCATAATTAATAGTTTATTACATTGATGAAGATGCATTTTGATTCAAACTCAAATAATTGAGCAAAACTATACGCTTGTGGACATTGGAGATCTGCCGAGATATGCTTGTTTCGTTTTTATTATTCTGAAATCCATTTTTAGTATTACCCGCTGGCCTGGGTCGGCCCGACTTTTAGGCAATCCCTTAACCGGTTTATCCTTTGATGGCTAGGAATGCTCCGTTCATTTACAAAAAAAGCAAATCAACTGCTCATTCATCTCTTGCTGGGCTGCCACGTGCATATTCCATAACACACACTTCACCTAACTACAAACCTGGATTTAGATTGAATAATTACCCCAGACACAATAAATGCCAAATGGGAACCTTTATCAGGTAATTTGAGTGGTACTACTACTAATCCGAATCCGAAATCCGAAATCCGAAAATGCTTTCACTGCAGGGATACTTTTTGTATTACCATAACCATCAGGGGTATTTCCAAATGACGACATCCGATGAGCTTCAGTTGTTCTTTTTGTCTGTTTGTTTAGGCTGAAGAAATTAAACAACATGCCCCCTTTGTCGAAATCTTTATAGATCCCGGGTAACCAATCAGTGTTCAAAAATGCGTAAAACAAACATTGCCTCCAAGTTTATCTACGCTGTCTTTACAGACGGTAGCCCGTAATAATAAACTACACCCAGGACTTCCTAAACAATCGTAAAATAACCGTGGGCATAGACCAAACTCTATCGGACCAATGTCCCCTAGAAAATGGCACTCCACAGGGCAGTATCCTCAGCCCCACCCTCTTCAATATAATGATAAACGATCTATTCGAGGGCCTATCCCCTAAAGTAAACACATCAAAATTCACGGATGATGGAGCCATCTGGATCCGCACTAAAAGCATGAAAATGGCCCAAAATTTACTCCAAAAATATCTTAATAAAATACAACAATGGGCTGACAAATGGGGCTTCTCCCTTAACTCAGAAAAAACAACAGGAATAGTATTCAAACATAAAAACATGAAACCCGCCTCCCCAATCCTCCAGCTAAACAATCAAACAATCAAATTTCAAAAACAAACCAAATTCTTAGGACTTATTTTCGATGAACATCTCACCTGGGATGCTCACATCCAAAACCTAACAACTAAATGCAGTAAAGACCTAAACACCCTAAGATGCCTAACTGGCTCTAACTGGGGAGCCTCCAAAGATACTCTCCTCTCTCTCTACATATCACTAATTAGATCAAAACTAGACTACGGCTGCGCCATATACAACACCCTTAACAACTCCCTATCTAAAAAACTTGACTCAATACAATACCAGGCTCTCAAACTAATTACACGCACCCAACATGGCACCTCCTACACCTCACTTCAGGCCTTAACAGGAGAGATGCCACTAAGTCTACGCAGGGAACAGCTAAGCTTAAATTTCTGGGCCGCGTCCCAATCAAACCCTCTCATCCAAAACTTAATAAACCAAAACATCAGCCCTAAAAACCAAGCTCTAGCTCGTAAACACCCCTTACTTACCCCAATATCCCAAAGAATAACAAACTACCTAAATGAACACCAAATTAAAAATCTTAAACAAAACTGCAAACAATCAAATATCTTCACCCCTAAACTTAAAATACCCAAAATAGACACAACACTAGCTAGCCAAATAAATAAACAAACCGACCCAAACATAGCTAAAACTACCACACTAGCATACATACACGAAAATTGTCCAAATTGGTGTCACATTTACACGGACGGATCCTCAGATCCGACCTCCAAACACACAGGTTTCGGAGTCCATACCACACAACCAACTAAAACCACACAATCCTTCCGACTCCCAAATAACCAATCAATATTCACGGCAGAACTAATGGGCATGGCCTCAGCCCTCCATAATCAAGAATCCAAAAACCACAAAAAAAATCCTAATACTAACCGACTCCCTAAGTGGACTGCAAGCCCTCCAAAACAAAAATACCAAAAACCGACCTAAATTAATAAATCAAATACTTAAAAACTCCAACGACCTAACTAATGCAGGCAAACAAATAACCTTCTTGTGGATCCCCGCCCACGTAGGAATATACGGTAATGAAAACGCCGATAAAGCAGCTAAACTATCCCTCAAAATCCCAGAAATAAGCTTAAACTTACCCATCTCAAAATCAGAAATTAAAAGTGTAAACAAGCAAAAAATCACCAAAAAATGGCATAACCTATATTTAAACTCAAATAGCCAAATCAAAAAATGCTCAGCAAACCACTAACCAAACCAAAAATTCTCCATCCATCCAAAAGAATCGACAGAGTAAACACTAAACTCCAAACAGGACACACCAACCTAAATAACCACCTAAAAAAATTAAAAAAACACACTACAGGTAACTGCCCACATTGCAAACAACTAGAAACCCCAGAACACGCACTCATCCACTGCACACACTACCTCACACATCGAACCGCATTACAAACCACCCTCAATCTAAACAAGGCTCTCACTCTAGAAGCAATACTAAACCCACAAAATAAACTAGAAAACTTCAAGGCCTTAGGCGTATTCTTAATCAAAACGGAACTAATAAAACGCATCTAAAAACATAATAACCTACCAAATCAAAATCACATAAACAAACAAACATCCACCATACCCAGCTCCCTTAGTTCTCCTCCCCAACCCCATCGGCATCTATTCCAAATCTCAAAATTCCCAAATTCTATATAAGCAACCCCTAAAGCCCCCTCTTAGGGTTGCACAGGCCACCTTCGCCCCTTTCGGAAACACATTAAATGGCCTGGCCGGGCCCGTGTGCGAAATACGCATCAGTCGGAAAGCGCACGTTAAATCTCCAAAGTAAGTAAGTAAGTAAGTAAGACGGTAGCCCAGTCTCTTGTCACGCTGTCTTTACAGACGGTAGCCCAATGTCACGCTCAGTTGCGTTAGCGAGCAAATCGACACACGTCAGCTTGAGAGCCCGAGCGGCCAGTGTCAGACAGCCGAGGAGAAGCCAGAGATTAGTGCCCTTTAACCGCTCGCGCATGTCAACTGCCTCAGGGTTTAAAACAGGTAATTGCAGTTATGGAGGGTTATTATATTCATGTTGCAAACAAACTCCATTCAACACGATTAGGCACCAGTGTCAAGCCTAAAACATTTGATGTCCGAGAACTGAAGACTGCATGTTTCTGGAGGGCGGTTTATGCCGAGTTCCTTGGGACGCTGCTGCTGACGTTTGTTGGGTCTGCATCTGTGCTCTTTGATGGCAACAAAATTACGGTAAGAAATTTGTTATTGACATATGGTTATGGTTATGGTATATATCATATAGCGGACCCGTGGGGATCAGGGGTAGAATAGGTCTTCAACAACCTATGCTTGTCGTAAGAGGTGACCATACTTGTCGTAAGAGGCGACTAGTAAATGTGTTCAGATGTATGTATATATTGATCATAATTGATAATAATCATGTTTATGTGGACTGAATACGTTTAGCTGTGTACAAGTCTTCACGGGGTTTGATGCTGTTTTAATTAGCATTGCGGTAACAAAGCAAGATGCATTTCTATTCAATTATCATTTACCTTTCAAAATGCTGCACATTTTCATTTAGATGAATACTGCGGTAACAAAGCAAGATGCATTTCTTTTCAATTATCATTTATCTTTCAAAATGCTTTATATTTTCATTTAGATGAATATTGAGGTAAAAAAGCAAGATGCATTTCTTTTCAATTATCATTTACCTTTCAAAATGCTGTACATTTTCATTCAGATGAATACTGCGGTAACATAGGAAGATGGATTTCTTTTCAATTATCATTTACCTTTCAAAATGCTGTACATTTTCATTTACATGAATATTGGGATAAAAACGAAAAATGCATTTCTTCCCAATATTTTATTTACTTTCCCATACTGTACATCTTTATTAAGATGGGTATTCGGGTAAAAAAGAAAGAATCATCTCTTATCAATTTTTATTAACCTTTCAAAATGCTGTACATCTTCAATTAGATATAATTAAATTTTCGTTGTGTTCATGGAAATTCCTGCAGTCTGATTAGCTGAATTGTTCACGTGTTATTGCATTCATTTCCCAATGAATGTAAAAAATTAAGCCACGCCCACCGCTGCGCACTACTTTTATTACTGCGGAATGTCGGGGAATCCCAATATTACAGTCGAGGGAATTCCCTTTCTGCTCACGTGTATCGTCATGCACAGGACATTTAGCGACTTTCATGCATATTCATTGTCCAAACTACCCTTTGAAACCGGAGGCCGAGAATGAATGAAACAGCAAACGTGCAGGCTCGCTCGCCAGTTTTTTTTCCCGCTCGCCTCGGTTCAACTTTCATGTCTTCGCGTTTCATTTCTAACTAGCATTTCTCCAACTGTTTTACCGTAATCAGAGAAGTAATGTTTGAATCACGCAGTAAATGACCATGTTATTTGAAACAGCCGCCTTCTCTCTGACATTTTTCTTCCGTTTCGTTACAGTCTGACTGTTGCAAGTCTTTTCGCCTCTTGCCTTAATTGACAGGTCAAATGAACATTGTTTTAATCCCACTCTCCGTTGATTGGCTACTGACTGTGTAGGCGTGTCAAGTTATGTGCATAAATTAAACGATCACCTGATTCATGTCACGCCACTGTATGTATTCCTACACCTGGAATGTTCATCAATGCCGTCATTTTTGTCTGTTTTGATATATGCAACTGTTTTGGGTTAAACTATTGTAGATAAAACATGTTTTACGTTGTCGAATTTAATTATAAGCATTGACTGTGTATTTCTTTCGGTTCATTGAGGTATGAATCGAAAAACCGATGTGCAAACTTTTGTAAGAATCCGCTACGCGGATTCATACAGTTTGCACATCGGTTTTTTCGATTCATACCTCAATGAACCGAAAAAAATACACAGTCAATCCTTAAATGTATTTGGATAAAAAATGAAATATGCATTCCTTGATCAGTGTGTAAGTTTCTTGTCAAGATGTACAACATTATCAAAGGTAAATAAAACCTTTCATAATGCTGTACATCTTCACTTGGAAAGAAACTATTCAGACATTGTCTAAATAGAAATATTTTTGACATTCTAACTATGAATCCTTCGAGAGCACACGGAAGGGACTTTCAGCCAAACTGGAAATTATCATAATATAAATATAACTAACAAAACCGTAATGACAGAGAAGAGTCCACACATCCGATAATCACTAGACTAATCCTACGCCCAGCAACTGTGAACTATACTAATTTGAAAGCGCGATATCATATGCGTGTATATATATTTAGTTGTTTTACACCTCACATGAATTACCTACCGTAATATAGCTGAAATTATATTATAACTTGCCAGTGAAGAGATCATCCGTTTAATAAACATACAGCTGTATTACACATTTTTTAATACCAAACGCGTGCTTATGTACTCTCGGAACACGTTTAACGAACAAATATTGAAATTCAAAGCTTTCAACATCCCTTGGCTTATTCAACGACATTGTGTGTGGAGATGATAGATAACTGAGAGGAGCTTATGCACACTCGATGACCCCAGCAACCTTGTTGCTAGACTGACGTCACATGACATTATTTCGCCGATTGATCTTGCAACCAAATTCTACAAATTACTTTGAGCTGCAAGGCGATCGTATTGCAGCGCAACGACAGTCGTTAATCTACGTTAAAGTACATTGACTGTATGTGAGTTGCGATAACCGTAGCGCTACGACAACTTTGAACAGACGCCTGAATTCTGAAGGTGGACTGTTGTATGGTATTAAATTCATACGTTTCAATACGTGTTTGAAGTATTATTCTGTTAAACTGAATTGGATTATTCCGTGGGTCGTGTAGGTGTCAGCCTATTCACACTCAATAGGATAATTCTAAAAACGTTATAAATGGCAAGTAATCAATAAAATACTAAACTCGCTCCCGTGTAAAACCAATTCTATGAAACTTTTATAATAGTTTTGGTATCTGACGAGCGAAAGCTCGTTTAGTATTCTATATGTAGCTTGCTGCTACCCTGCCTAGCGCTCGGCATTAAGATGCCAAAACAAGGACTGGTCGGCTCGGAGTCAGTATACTGTGTCTGAGTGGGGTATTCATTTAAACTACAGCATGGTATCTCAGCAGGCTTGCACTATAACACTCTTTGAAATACTTTTGAAATACTGCATTCTCCTCGAACTTTCCGATTCTTCATGTCCTGTCTGTATATCTCAGTAGAATTGGTACTGTTCTAATTCGTCTAACTCAAACCAACATAAAACATTTGTCAACAACACAATACTTTATTGGGTGGCGTCTGGACGAAATCGAATCCTTCACGTATACGCGAGTCCGATTTCCACCTACCATGTCTTTTAAAGTGTCTGTCTGGGACTCCAGCTTTCGTAGCCTCTGTGGCTCCTACAGATCGAAATCTCCATCCCTGTATTTATTAGTTTTACTTTTCTCTAAGAAAAAAGATATGTAACCCTCCTCAAACCTTATGTCAGAACACTTTCACAACTTCTGAAAACCTTAAAAAAAACTGCATATGCTATAAGACAAATGACAGGGATCTTAAGTTAAACAAGCTGGCCGAATCACACCCGTAATGGTCAAATGAACTGGAGTTATAGGTTCTTTCTTAGAAGCGGGGCAAGAATCTGTTCTCAGGCTGGATTCTTGAACACACTTCACTATACTTGAACTACACGGATTCCATACGCCAGCCAAGTTGTGAGCCCAACCAAAATCGTACAAAGTCTCCTGAATAGCAGCTTGATTTTTGTCGTTCTGATTTAGATGTTGCAAATAAAGAGCTACATGGAAATCTGTAGCTGGTAACGGGGTAATTTCAGAACTGCTCTCACCAATCTACCCACTTTTTGGCGCTTAAGCTTTCAGCACCGATTTCGATAAGTGAGCTAGAATCTGTAAACGGCCGTCCTGAAGTGGCATGCCCCATACTCCAATGGTAAACACATCATCCAGCTCTGTAGGTATTGTCGACTCTCCTTTTGTGTCACCATTCTAGTCGGCATATGAGTATTCTTGACGTCCAAAAACTGTGTGAGTGTTAGTTTTTGTCAAGCGGAGCAAGCTGTTTTCTAGCGAAACGACTCCTAGCACTAGCCGGCTTGCCTAAAGCCCTGTTTTCTGCTCTCTCGAACTTTCTCTCCTCTTCAGAGTTCGATGCCAAGTCGTCACCTTCCAACTCCTGAAGTTTGTTTCTCTTGTCTATGTTGCTAGATAAATTGTCCAAACCACCCATCACTCCAGAATAATTTCTCCTTCTTAGACTTGATTTCGCTAACTTTACAGGGTCCACAATGACCACAGTCGAAATTATATTGAACTGAATTCCCTTCATATTTAAATTCTGGTTTGGAACCTTTCGTCAACTGTTTGGTTCCTGAGAGCGTAAGCTGTTCCGACTCATGCAGAAAATCTTGTTTAAGTGTTTGAAGTTTATTGTCAAAGTACTGCATGAACAGAATCAAAATTACCACCTCTATCTTTGTCGTTTTGAGCCGACTAAGATAAGCGTCTTCAGAATCAATGGGTGCTTTGTTGAACATATCCTTGCTGGCTGACGGGGTCGCACGCCAGGAATCCGTCGCCTGTGACCAGCTTTCTGTCTCGCTCGGGCTCATCGCCTCTGTCACGTGACTTCAACACGGACTTCTCAACAAACATTTACCTTCACGATCACAAACCCGACCACCAAATACCGTATTACCCGTTGATAAATATTAGGATATTGGGATTGATACTGTTAAGAAATGGTAATTCAGTCATTTCATGTCGACATGTGCATGGCTATTGTGCACTCCATGTACAGTGAATGGTGTACGTATGTTATGACCTGTTGTATGGATATTGATATAATTTTATTCAAAGTTACATTTACAAATTCCGCTACTTATCTGGAACTCGTGACGCCAGATGTGCAAGTGCTTCTTTTGTGTGACCATTGATGAGCATTTCATTATGTTTCAATGACGTTAATCCTCTGTAGTTTGATGGATTATTGTAAAAAATGATAGGTATTTACCGCGAACCACAAAAACACATTGTATTGATTCAGAAACCTGGACCATATACAGAACGACAACAGCGCTACAACTAGGAGTTACACTGTCCATGTTAAAGTATAGGAGTTACACCGTCCATGTTAAAGTTTAGGAGTTACACTGTCTATGTTAAAGTATAGGAGTTACACTGTCCATGTTAAAGTATAGGAGTTACACCGTCCATGTTAAAGTTTAGGAGTTACACTGTCTATGTTAAAGTATAGGAGTTACACTGTCCATGTTAAAGTATAGGAGTTACACCGTCCATGTTAAAGTATAGGAGTTACACTGTCTGTGTTAAAGTATAGGAGTTACACTGTGTATGTTAAAGTATAGGAGTTACACCGTCCATGTTAAAGTATAGAAGTTACACTGTTTATGTTAAAGTATAGGAGATACACTGTCCATGTTAAAGTATAGGAGTTACACCGTCCATGTTAAAGTTTAGGAGTTACACTGTCTATGTTAAAGTATAGGAGTTACACCGTCCATGTTAAAGTATAGGAGTCACACCGTCCATGTTAAAGTATAGGAGTTACACTGTCCATGAAGTTACACTGTCCATGTTAAAGTATAGGAGTTAAACTGTCCATGTTAAAGTATAGAAGTTACACCGTCGATGTTAAAGTATAGGAATTACACTGTCTATGTTAAAGTATAGGAGTTTCACTGTCTATGTTAAAGTATAGGAGTTACACTGTTCATGTTAAAGTATAGGAGTTACACTGTCTATGTTAAAGTATAGGAGTTACACTGTCTATGTTAAAGTATAGGAGTTACACTGTCTATGTTAAAGTATAGGAGTTACACCGTCCATGTTAAAGTATAGGAGTTACACTGTCTATGTTAAAAAATAGGAGTTACACTGTCCATGATAAAGTATAGGAGTTACACTTTCTATGTTAAAGTATAGGAGTTACACTTTCTATGTTAAAGTATAGAAGTTACACCGCCCATGTTATGTTAAAGTATAGAAGTTACACTGTCCATGTTAAAGTATAGAAGTTACACTGTCTATGTTAAATTATAGGAGATACACTGTCCATGTTAAAGTATAGGAGTTACACCGTCCATGTTAAAGTATAGAAGTTACACTGTCTATGTTAAAGTATAGGAGTTACACTGTCTATGTTAAAGTATAGGAGTTACACTGTCTGTGTTAAAGTATAGGAGTTACACTGTCTGTGTTAAAATATAGGAGTTACACTGTCTGTGTTAAAGTATAGGAGTTACACTGTCTATGTTAAAGTATAGGAGTTACACTGTCTGTGTTAAAGTATAGGAGTTACACTGTCTATGTTAAAGTATAGGAGTTACACTGTCTGTGTTAAAGTATAGGAGTTAAACTGTCCATGTTAAAGTATAGAAGTAATACCGTCCATGTTAAAGTATAGAAGTAATACCGTCCATGTTAAAGTATAGGAATTACACTGTCTATGTTAAAGTGTTGGAGCTACACCGTCTCTATGTAAACATTACTTGTTTATTCAGTCTAATGTTAATATTTTCGGTTCATAGTATCGCCTGTTCGAGATCCACCCATCTCTGTCAATGAACTCTCTGCGCGCCTCTTGTTAATGCCTTTCCTTCTGAAAACATTTGTGAAGTAGAAAATCCCCTTTGACTCTGTAACTCCTGGTTACTTTAAGAATACGATTCAAGCTGACTACAATGTCTTTGAATATGTTTCACTTTAGTTTTGTCTGGTCATGTTCCAGGAGAATGCCTGGCGCATATGATACAATGTCTAGATAGTTAAAGATGTCAAGTGCGACCGGAGATATTTGATTTGCCAAGGATTTTAGTTTATATAACTTTTATTTTGTTCCATATTCTGACTCAAATATTTCGTGTACAAATTCCATTTCTATTTTACAAATCGAATGTAAACATTTAATGAATGCTAAATGAGCTAAAACATCATTCATTGATGCGTGTTATCAACCGTAACATTACAGATGTAGATGTGCTGATTTCATCAAGCTCCGCACGGATTCAGCCGAAACCATTAAGAATAAACTAAAATTTGAAACATGTTTCCCTTGACCTATACACGTCGCAGTCACTCTGGTCCACAAGAATCATCCCGCTAGTTTCATAATGTAAAATATATTGTATAAATAAAACAGGAATATATATCCATAGTAATAAACATCCATGTATTTCCAGGTTTGATGGATCTCGAATTAAAAAAAGAAATAATAGAAACATTAATATAGAAATATAGCTATGCACCTAATTATACTCCAGAAACTCATACCAGAGTATTAGAATTGAAACCAAACAATACATCTGTCACTTTTTTACATTTGGTATTGAAACGGTGTAATTACTTAAGGATTGACCATGTATTTTGTTCGGTTCATTGAGGTATGAATCGAAAAACCGATGTGCAAACTGTATGTATCAGCGTAGGCATTCTTACAAACATTTGCACATCGGTTTTTCGATTCATACCCCATTCTACCATGACATTGAAGAATACTTGGTTCTGATTGGTTAAAAAGAGGTTTCCTTTTGCTAAAGAAACCCTCTTTAAATATGTCAAGCCTTTTCACATAAAAATCGTGCGTATGTATACATATTGTACATATACATATTGTATACATATCGATCCATAAAAGATGGCTGCCGATAAGCCATCATTCGATCTGGGATCGCTAACGGATGTTTTTGGTGACGATTTTGACATGCAAGAGGTTAACCCTCACTGGTTTGACGATGAAATGTCAATGGATGAGATGGGAACACTAAACGAAGGTATATAGTTTGCATATAAATTGTAACCTTTATAGAAACAAGTTCGGTAATTCTCACAGTGAGAAAATAACAACAATCAACTATGTACATTAAACAAAAAACATTAGCTGGAAAAAAACAAAAAATATTGTTACCAGTTTTCAGTATATGTAAACTTTACCTACAATGTATTTTACTGTCCGACAGAAGCGACAGAGCCTGCACTGACTAGCGAGGGAACATTGACCTCTGCCGCTACTAGTGACTTGCGCCACTTCGTCACCCTCAATGCTGATGAGATCGAGTCTATTTTAATAGACTCGAAGGCACAAAGCACCAATAAAAACACCAGTTGGGCGATTAACATATTCAAACGTAAGGAAGAAATATATTCAACAATTATATTTATTTCCTAGCCTACCGTACGAAATGCACAATATGTCTTGATATTTACAATCTCAGAAATACAAATAAATTGATAATGTAACCATTGGAAATATTTCTTACCTTTTTTGCAAGTCCTCCGGTAACTGAATATTAATTTCTATTTACAGAATGTTTCGCTTTGCAGAAAAATCGCCAAGTTTTGAGACCCTTTCACCTCAAGAATTTAACAACACATTGAAAGTTTTCTAAGCCAGGTACGAAATTCCAATGGACAGTATTATTCCAAATCCTCCTATGTCGACATTAGATCTGCGAATTATCGCCATCACCGTCAACCACTGTATGAGCGTCCATTTAACATGCTGCAGGACAAAGAGTTTGTCAGTGAGAACAATGTCTTTATGGGGATGCTTAAAAAAATGAAGAAACTTGGGTTGGATGTATCTACTCACTATGAGCCTATTTCGGAGGGGGATTTGGTGTAAATCAGATCTAATCAATCGGTAGACGATCCAGTTAGCCTTCAGAAGAAGGTCTGGTTTGATCTGACATCAGGGTTTGACAGGAGGGGGTTGAAAATCAACGTGACCTCACTCGTAATTCTGTCCGTGTCGAGGTCGACTACGTAGGATGGGGGGGGGGGGGGGGGGGGGGGGTGGTGTTGTTGTTTATCACTAGAACGCACAGTGAGTTGACAAAAAACCACTGCCGCGATCTTCCTGATTCAAACAAACTAAAACCAGGCATATACGCCACTGGTATGCCAAACAATATTTTTCAAAATTACATCCAGAAAACACTGCTAAGGTCAGTCTCGGTCAAAGGTATTTCAAAATTTAAAATGTTGGTTTCATGGGTACATACTAAGAAAAAATAATGTTTTGAAAACTCAAAATGTAAACTATGTCGCCCATGGGCCTGCCCTACACATACAGGCTGACATGGGCTAGGAATACTAAATGTCCTTTGTGAATGTTTGAAGGTCTTCATTGATGATATGAATTAAATTACGAGTTACTGGTCGTTGTATGTTGATCACATTCTCTTCTTTAGTCCCATCACATCAATCTTTAACTGTTTGAAGCAGTTCAATTTTCAAGAAATCGTAACGTCACTGTCCTGCCTAATCTGTTCATGAATGATGTAAAAATAAAGAATGTTAATGGCCACAAACATCTCGGGTTAACTTTACAAAGTGATGGGCATTGGCATAGCCATATTGAAAATCTAACCGCCAAGGTTAGCCCATTGATAAATTGCTTACGTAGACTTAAATATCGTTTGAAGAGACACAATCTACATACGCTCTATTGTTCATTCATATTACCCTTTATTTTATTACTGTGACCATATATGGAATAATTGCACCAAGGGTCAAGAATTGTCCCTAGAAATGTTACATCTAGATGCACTCAGGACAATATGTGGTGCCGTGAGGGGCACAAGTCATACAAAATTATATAATGAAACCGGTCTATCCTCCTCGGCTGAGAGACGACACTTTCACAAATTATGCATTATTTATAAAATGAAAAGTGGGACAGCTCCAAATTATTAAAGTGATATGGTACCTGTAAAAACCTTGGATCGCCAACATTATAAAACACGTAACACAATAGAATACTACTAATTGCGGCACTGAATTATTTTAAAAATCATTTTTACCTTCCACAATTTCCGCCTGGAATGTACTAGATTCTACTTTGAGAGAAGCCGCTTCATTATCTCAGTTTAAAAAACTGTATAAGTGTATTAAATCAGAAGTGCCTGACTTATTTAAAGATATTGGTTCACGCGTAAATCACATAATCCACCATAAATTAAGACTAGGATGTAGTGATCTGAACGGTCACAAATTTGAAAGATTTATTTGCAATAATGCTGAATGTTCATGTGGCTTTTTTCAACGAAAGTGCTTTACACTACCTTTTACTTGCCCAAATTATACTGAGATTAGATCTGAAAGCTATTACCAACGAACCGTCCTGTTTGGTTACGTCAACCTAGACAAAGAAATACTGCTGAATAACGTTGACTCGGTACATCATTTCTTCTCTAAATGGAAGATTTGTCTATGCATGCACTCTTATATAAATCTCACTAACAACTGTTTACCCTTGATGTACCACATATGACGTAATACCAAGTGTATACTACTGTATGATTATACTACTGCTGCTTGTTCGAATTTTGTCGGGGAGAGATATTCATATACCCCTTACGCTCTGCCTATTTATCAATACCCTTTCACTGTACCAAGTGGAAATAAATATTGTTTAAAAAAACAACTTTAACTGTTGTGCGTGTGGGTGACAGGTGCAGTTGGTAAGACTTACAGATGTTCTGTACAGTATTCAAATATTAAGTGGTGTGTAAGTCCATACGGAGCTACCTGTATTTTCATAGTTACTGTATGTAAACAACCAGGGCCTGTATGCATTGAGAACTTCATTTCAATGCCACATTTAATGATGCGACTATTACCAACAACGGATTGCAACGACAGATCATGTTTGAAAAGTTCATTCAACCGTGACATTGACATTACGAGGTCGTGAGAAACACCTGGTTGTATTCGCCAACTTGAGTACAGCAGTGGCTCTCGGGATTGCCTTAAAGTTGTGCCTGGCGAGCGGTTAATACTAAAATTGGATTGCAGAATAATAAAACGAAATGTGCATATCTAGGCAGATCTCAAATGTCCACAAACGTATCGTTTTGCTCATTTAATTGAATTTGTTAATAACTGTCCTCACACTTCTTAAATTACTGAACATTCTTTGCATCTAAAGACTAGTACTATATCTACCTATATACCACTTTTGTGTCTCATATTGCCGTAGTGCATGGTGCTCAAAGTGAAGCCCTTTATTAGAAGTGATTGGTCTGTGCTCGGTCCGACTTGGCCCGGGATGTCAAAATCAACTTTAAACTCCAAGATGTATGATCAAATGTGATTACACCTATAGACTAGTATTATATCTACCTATATACCACTTTATATAGTGTCTCAGACCGCAGTATTTAAAGAAAACAAGGTGCTCAAAATGAAGCCCCCCTCTACATTTTCAACATAGTTTCTATAAAAGTGTTTGACTTGTGTTCGTTCCGCCTTGGCCCGGGCTGTCAATATCAACTTTAAACACACATATGTATCACCAAATGTGTTTACATCTATAGATTAGTATTACATCTACCTATATACTACTTCATAGTGTCTCAGATCGCGGTATTTAAAGAAAACATGGTGCTCAAAGTGAAGCCCTTTTCCCTCTACATCCTCAACATAGTCTCTTTTAGAAGTGTTTTGTCTGTGTTGTGTCCGCCTTGGCCCGGGCTGTCAAAATATGTATCATCAAATGTGTTTACATCTATAGATTAGTATTACATCTACCTATATACCACTTTATAATGTCACAGTACATCGCATTGAATGAAAACTGGTCCGTTCAAGTCAAGCACTTTTACTGTATTTTCTTAAGAAAATCTCTGTCACAAGTATTCGGCCCGACTTGGCCCGGGCTGTCAGAAAGAGCACGGATCAGGTCTGGTGCCAGCAGTTTTTAACCTGCTGGTCTTAGATGTAGCCCATCATATTGGATTGTGTATTACAGGAAACGATGACATACCGTGGGTTCCGTTCTCCAAATCTCCAAATTTCAAAATTCCTATATAAGCAATCCCTAAAAGCCCCAAATCGGATTGCAAATTATTTACGCCCCTTTCGGCTAATACACTAAATGGCCTGGCCGGCCTGTGTGCGACATACGCTGTTAGTCGGAAAACGCATGTTAAATCCCCAACCTCAGTCAGTCAGTCTTACTTACTTACTTACTTTGGAGATTTAACGTGTGCTTTCCGACTGATGCGTATTTCGCACACGGGCCCGGCCAGGCCATTTAATGTGTTTCCGAAAGGGGCGTAGGTGGCCTGTGCAACCCTAAAAGAGGGCTTTAGGGGTTGCTTATATATAATTTGGGAATTTTGAGATTTGGAATAGATGCCGATGGGGTTGGGGAGGAGAACTAAGGGAGCTGGGTATGGTGGATGTTTGTTTGTTTATGTGATTTTGATTTGGTAGGTTATTATGTTTTTAGATGCGTTTTATTAGTTCCGTTTTGATTTAGAATACGCCTAAGGCCTTGAAGTTTTCTAGTTTATTTTGTGGGTTTAGTATTGCTTCTAGAGTGAGAGCCTTGTTTAGATTGAGGGTGGTTTGTAATGCGGTTCGATGTGTGAGGTAGTGTGTGCAGTGGATGAGTGCGTGTTCTGGGGTTTCTAGTTGTTTGCAATGTGGGCAGTTTCCTGTAGTGTGTTTTTTTATTTTTTTTAGGTGGTTATTTAGGTTGGTGTGTCCTGTTTGGAGTTTAGTGATTACTCTGTCGATTTTTTTTGATGGATGGAGAATTTTTGGTTTGGTAAGTGGTTTGCTGAGCACTTTTTTGATTTGGCTATTTGAGTTTAGATAAAGGTTATGCCATTTTTTGGTGATTTTTTGCTTGTTTACACTTTTAATTTCTGATTTTGAGATGGGTAAGTTTAAGCTTATTTCTGGGATTTTGAGGGATAGTTTAGCTGCTTTATCGGCGTTTTCATTACCGTATATTCCTACGTGGGCGGGGATCCACAAGAAGGTTATTTGTTTGCCTGCCTTAGTTAGGTCGTTGGAGCTTTTAAGTATTTGATTTATTAATTTAGGTCGGTTTTTGGTATTTTTGTTTTGGAGGGCTTGCAGTCCACTTAGGGAGTCGGTAAGTATTAGGATTTTTTTGTGGTTTTTGGATTCTTGATTATGGAGGGCTGAGGCCATGCCCATTAGTTCTGCCGTGAATATTGATTGGTTATTTGGGAGTCGGAAGGATTGTGTGGTTTTAGTTGGTTGTGTGGTATGGACTCCGAAACCTGTGTGTTTGGAGGTCGGATCTGAGGATCCGTCCGTGTAAATGTGACACCAATTTGGCCAATTTTCGTGTATGTATGCTAGTGTGGTAGTTTTAGCTATGTTTGGGTCGGTTTGTTTATTTATTTGGCTAGCTAGTGTTGTGTCTATTTTGGGTATTTTAAGTTTAGGGGTGAAGATATTTGATTGTTTGCAGTTTTGTTTAAGATTTTTAATTTGGTGTTCATTTAGGTAGTTTGTTATTCTTTGGGATATTGGGGTAAGTGAGGGGTGTTTACGAGCTAGAGCTTGGTTTTTAGGGCTGATATTTTGGTTTATTAAGTTTTGGATGAGAGGGTTTGATTGGGACGCGGCCCAGAAATTTAAGCTTAGCTGTTCCCTGCGTAGACTTAGTGGCATCTCTCCTGTTAAGGCCTGAAGTGAAGTGTAGGAGGTGCCATGTTGGGTGCGTGTAATTAGTTTGAGAGCCTGATATTGTATTGAGTCAAGTTTTTTAGATAGGGAGTTGTTAAGGGTGTTGTATATGGCGCAGCCGTAGTCTAGTTTTGATCTAATTAGTGATATGTAGAGAGAGAGGAGAGTATCTTTGGAGGCTCCCCAGTTAGAGCCAGTTAGGCATCTTAGGGTGTTTAGGTCTTTACTGCATTTAGTTGTTAGGTTTTGGATGTGAGCATCCCAGGTGAGATGTTCATCGAAAATAAGTCCTAAGAATTTGGTTTGTTTTTGAAATTTGATTGTTTGATTGTTTAGCTGGAGGATTGGGGAGGCGGGTTTCATGTTTTTATGTTTGAATACTATTCCTGTTGTTTTTTCTGAGTTAAGGGAGAAGCCCCATTTGTCAGCCCATTGTTGTATTTTATTAAGATATTTTTGGAGTAAATTTTGGGCCATTTTCATGCTTTTAGTGCGGATCCAGATGGCTCCATCATCCGTGAATTTTGATGTGTTTACTTTAGGGGATAGGCCCTCGAATAGATCGTTTATCATTATATTGAAGAGGGTGGGGCTGAGGATACTGCCTTGTGGAGTGCCATTTTCTAGGGGACATTGGTCCGATAGAGTTTGGTCTATACCCACGGTTATTTTACGATTGTTTAGGAAGTCCTGGATGTAGTTTATTATCTGACCTTTGAGTCCTATTTTTTAAAGTTTTTGTATTAGCCCATCGTGCCATACCATGTCGAAAGCTTTAGAGAAGTCTAAGAAGATGCCTGTGGTATATTGTTTATTTAGTTGTCCTGTCTTAATATCTTGTTCTAGTCGGGCGAGGTTATCTAGGGTTGAGCGGCCAGGAGTGAAACCGCTTTGATCTGGGTTTATGATCTTATTTTGGTTTAAGTAATGTTGTAATCTATTTTTAGCCATTGATTCCATTACTTTGCATAAGTTTGAAGTTAGGGATATTGGTCTATATGAATTAGCTTGATTAGCTGGTTTATTAGGTTTAGGGATTGGTATGACTAGGGCCTGTTTCCAAGGAGTTGGAACCTGTCCGTTTAGGTAGATGAGATTGTATAGTTTGAGTAGTGCCTGGAGTAGTTTTAGGGGGAGTTTTTTAATTATTTGGTAAAAGGTTAGGTCTAATCCTGGAGCTGTGCCCTTTTTCCTGTTTTGGATTACGTAGAGGAGCTCCTCCATTGTGTAGGGTTGATTTATTTCTAGATTGTTATTGTTTGTTTCTCTTGTGGGTTTGTTTTCTGTTTTAAGTTTATCTTGGAATTTTTGGCTGAAGTTGCTGTTACTGCTAACGGCCGAAAAGTGGTTGGCGAGATTATTTGCTTTTTGGGCGGGGTTGGTTGAGTTGTTAATGTTAGGTTTTTTTTTATGTCGTTGTAAGCTTCTAATGGCGTGGATTTTGCGCCAGACCGTTCTGGTATCTGTACGGTTATTTATACCTTCGCAGAATTTTTTCCAGTCTCTACTTTTGGCTATTTGGACTAGTTTTTGAACCTGGTGGTTTAGTTCGTGGGCTATGTTTAAATATTTGTAGTCGCGTTTTGCTTTATTGAAGGCTGATTTACGTTTTCGTCTAGTCTGTTCTATTTCCTCATTCCACCATGGTACCGTCGGTTTGCCTGTCTTAGATGTTTTGAAGGGGATGGAGGTTTTGGCTGCGTTTATTATATAGTCTGTTAGGTTTTTACAATAGGTTTCTGGATCCTTATTTTCTATTTCGTTTAAGTTAGCTTCGTTGCAGATATCTTGGAATTGGTCCCAGTTAGCTTTATTGTAATGGAATTTTGGTTCTTGGTTTTCTGTTTGGATTGGTACGTTTGTATTTCCTATGGTTATGTTTATGGGGAAGTGGTCACTACCTAGCGGGACGTCGTGCACTTCCCATTGAGTGCTTTGGGCTAGATCTGCGGTGCATATGGTTAGGTCGATAGCCGACATTTTTTGGTTTATCTTATCGTACCTCGTGGGTTGGTTGCTATTAAGGAGTACTAGGTCGTTTGTTTCTATCCATTCGGAGATTAATTTGCCATGATTATCTATTTTATCATCTATGCTCCATGTAGGATGGTGAGCGTTAAAGTCTCCTAGGAATATAGTAGATTTATCGCTTATTTGGAGTAGTTTGTTTAGATCCTCAGGTTGGACTTTTTGTTCCGCCCAGTGGTAAATATTTATGATGTTTATGTTTCGGTTATTTAATGTGATTTTAATGCCGTTGGCTTCTAGGTTTGGCGTGTCTATTTTTATTTCTTCGTAATTTATATCTTCCCTGATAAATATGATTAGTCCTCCTGCGGCTCTTCTTGTTTTCGGTTTAGCTCTGTCAGTTCTAACTGAGTTGTAGTTAGGTAGTGTGAATTTGGATTTTTTTGAGAATTTGGTTTCCTGTATACAAGCAATGTGAGGGCCTTTATTTAGTTTAAATTTAGTTTTTAGTTCATGGTCGTGGGAGGTGAGTCCGTTGGCGTTCCACTGAAAAATATTTAGTCCTTCCATTATTGGTTTCGGGTGATTGGTGATTTATTTTTTATTTTTTATTTTATTCGGTGAGTTCTTTTAGATGGAGGTTAAAGAGGAAGAAGGGAAGATCGGTTAATTTTAGATTGAAAGCTACTTTGTGGAAGGATTTCATACTAGCTTTTGGTGAGATTTGACTATGCATGTATGCTAGGAGTAAGGTGAGGTTATTTTGGTTTGGGGTGTTGGCTGGTTGGGGAGTTTGGTTTGTTTTAGTTGGAATAGTGTCTATTGTTTCGTCAGTAGTGGAGAAATCTTCGTCATCGGTTGGATTAGGTTTAGCTGATTGAGTTTCCATGCGGGAGGCATGTGATATGGAGGGTTGTGAAGGTGTTTGCGGGATGGGTGTAGCTGATGTTGTCTTAGTGTTTGTGTTTTGTTGTTGTGATTGCTTGTGGGAGAGTGTTGTTGCCATATGGGCTGTAGGGTGCTTGGATGAGGGTCGTGTTGTGGTGGTCATTTTGAGGTTTGTTTTGCATGCGGGGGTTGATGTTTTGGCTATGTGAGATGTGGGAGGGTCCGTGGTTGGTTGAGTGGCTGCTTGTGTGTGTGAGGTGGGTGCGGTTTCTCGGTAGGGGTCCCAGACAGAGCTGTCGGTTATGGGTGTGGTGTTTGTTTGTGGGATGGTGTTTGGGTGTGGTGTAGGGAGGAGTGGTTTATATGCAGGTGTAGCAAATTTTCGTGTTTGGATTTTAGCCGTGTCTATGTTTATATGTTTGTTGGCCTGCTGGGTGAGTGTGTGTCTGTGTGGGCATTGGTTTGAAAGTGAAGGATATGTGTTTGGGTGCTTCAGGGAATTTAGCGGTTTTTTTAAAGTTGATTATGACAATGGAGGTTGGGACCGTTTTTCCGTTTCTAGTTGAGGTTATTCTGCGCGTGCTGATTAGGGGTTGAGGGTTTTGGTCTTGGTTTATGTTAGCTTCTAGAGAGTATAATTGTAAGTCCTCTGTTGTTTCCCTTGGGTTAACCCTAATTACGCCTCGAGTATATTGTTGCCAATTAGGTGTTTGTTTGATTACCGTGACGTGGAATATTTGAGTTATTTTATTTGCTGCGTTGTAAGATTCTCGGTTAGGAAAGATTATCTGGTATCCTTTGTTGGCTTTTTTAATATTGTTGTAATTTATTTTTTGTGTTTTAAACCAAAGTCCTATTTTATCTGCCGAAAGTTCTAGTGAGAGAGTGGTGCCTGAGCCTGCTGAGAAGAAGTAGAGGGCGAAGGTGGTGACGAAGGCGGCCGGGGAGGGTGTTGTCGATGGAGGTGGAGTGGATGTGTCGAGTTTACGTTTTTTGGTGTTTTGAGGTGGCGAGTTAGCTGGTTTGGTTGGGGTGGTGTATGTCGTGTTTTCGCCATACTCGTTATGGACGATGTTTTCGAGTGACCTCCCAGAAGTGTTGTGCGCTTCCGCAGGCGTGGGTGAGTGAGGAGCTGGAATGTCTGCGAGTGTGGCGTTGTGGGTGTCAGTCATATTGTTTGGGTGTTGTGTTGGAGAGTTGGAGAGCGTGTGTTTTGGTGAGTGGTGGTGGAGTGGTGTTTTTGGGAGGTGAGTGGGTTTGTTGTTTTTTACTGGGTGAGTTGTGTTTAGGAGGCGGAGGAGGTTGCGCTGGTTATTTGTTGTTGGTTTTAGTAGGAGGGTTTGGGAAATGGATTAATTATTGAAGATTTAGTTTGATTTGGAAGGCTGGGATAAGGTGAGACAAGTGGAAAGCGGGGGTTAGGAGATATTTAGTCGAAGGAGTGGAGGTATGTGAGTGGTGAGCGTGGGTGGTGAGTAGGAAAGAGCGAGCGTTGTGTTTAGGAGAAGGGGGGGATTAGGTGTTTTTTTGTTTTTAGGAGTTGGGTCAAAGGGTGTTTGAGTGGTGGGCGTGGGTAGTGAGTAGAAATGAGTGCGAGCTGGGTTAGGGAGATTGGGGAGGATAAGGTGTTGGTTATTGAGTGTTGTTGTTTTTTAAGGATTTAGGGGTTTTGTGATTAATTCGGTGAGAGTGATTTTAAGAGTATGTGAATAAGGATAACGTGATAATTACCGATGATGGAGTTTACTTGGCTGGCTATCAGGCAATGCTCTGTGCTGGCTTGGGGAGTGTTGCTCGCTTGGAGTACAAACTGCAACTGATTGTCTGGCCAAGACCGGTTTATTTACAAACCGCTGTCCTACAGCTGAAACACTGCTAGGTTGGCGTTAAACAACAAACAAACAAACGATGAGAGTGATTTTAAGAGTATGTGAATGAAGGCTGAAAGGATGACGTGATAATTACCGATGTTGGAGTTCTCCTTGGCTGGCTATCAGGCAATGCTCTGTGCTGGCTTGGGAGGTGTTGCTCGCTTGGGGTACAAACTGCAAAATGGTCAGTCAGTCAGTACCTCGTCACTTTTATAGGGTAACACTTGGAGAAGGTTAGGTGAGACACTTTGGATTTCAGGGTAAACTTCTCCATCAACCCTGTTTAATGCTTCTATTATCTATGTGTGTGTTTAGGAAAGCAGGATGATCTGAGACAGTTGTAATCTGCCATACAGCAAGAATACGTGCTGCATCTCCGAGCAGTCTTATTGTCGTGAGGGGGCACAGGTGGCCCAGTCGTCTAAGGCGCCGCGATTCGCTTTGCAGAGTTGCGTCCCTTGAGCACGCCAGAAACCTATGATTGTTGGTTCGAATCCCGGTTCGCCCCGATTATGTTTCTAGGTTTGTCAGCACCATACCCGTGCTCGTGGGTTTCACCGAAGTGGTAAACGTCTGAGACCTGCATCACTTCAGGCTCTCCTCCCACATTAAGCTGACACGCCGTGATATAACTGGAATAATGTTAAAAGCGGCGTTAAACCCAACTCACTCACTTATTGCCGTGATGGTCAAAATACGCCGCCAATTAAAGTTCTCTATATGTCTATCAACTTTGATTTACAGTCGTGATGTTTAAGATGTTTTTAACCACCCGGGCCAAGTCGATCCGACAGGTAGAATGATACACATGATGCAAAAGAAGGTACTGCTTGTTAAAACCCAAAGTACAGTACAGAAACTGAAGTAAGCTGTGCTGGTTTACCTATCTAGGTTTTTCTGTATGCTTACACATCATCACGTCATACTGTATTTAATTATTTTTTCTTATTATCATACTGCTAATGATTGTCAGCGGCCAGTGATAGAATGTTTTCATGGAATAGTATTTTTCATAGCAATTTTGACGATATGTTATGACTTTTTATCGTATTTATGATGGACACGACACTATCGTGGCTTACAAAAGTATACCGGAAGCATTTAAGGACTGACATGCGGAAGTTAAAAAGACAATATTTTGGTTTTCTTAATGAGCCTCAACAAATGCATAAGTTATCAATGAAACGATAGGCTATTAAGTACCACTAAAAGCTCGAGACAGCTAATCAAGGGCAAATGATTGATTGACACACTTACTTGATGCAATTAAGCAAGCTGAGTAGAGGTGTAATTTGCGTTAAGTCAAAAGCATTTACTCACTGAATCTGGGATTATAAATATAGTAAAATGTAAACGCTATGCCGACAGATGGAAATTTGTATCACGATAGCTAGAAGTATTTGATACGTTTCAAATCCTATTTCGTTTAACGATTGCTCTTTTACATGTTACCTAGATCAGCGACACCAACACACAGCTCCACTTTCTGGTTTTCAAGTGATTTACTCAGAATCACTTAATTATGGTGCACGTTTTTGGTTGTTGATTGCTCATTAATGTGTGTATGTTGCATCAATAATAAGTAGGTATGGTCGCCGATAATGGAGTAATTAGCCACTGTAACGTCTGCCATCAAACACTGAAGTTTTACAAGCGTGTTCCTGGAGTAAAGGTATCGCATTGGGTGATAAGTAACGGTTTAACTGGCGCAATACAACTTTGTCCCAACTTTTAGGCAATCCCGTGGCCCTCTGTATTTCTATACAATATGATAGGCGACAAGGTTTGACCTGGAATACGCCATAAATATACACGTTACGCTCTGTATTCAACACAGGTAAAAGTCATTCATTGCTGATGTGAATATGATGGTTGTTCAAGTAAATAAGGAAATATATTTTCCGCATATGCACATTGACCTTACGATCCTTACGTATTATGTAGGTTGGTGTCTGGTGCAGTTGTTAGGAAGAAGAAGAAGAAGAAGAAGAAGAAGAAAATTATTTTATTATAGTGCCACCTGGTGTTTAAAAACAGTAAAAAACATTACACGTATACATACGTATGATATATAAAAACATCAGCCGACCCATGAAGGATCTATGAGGCACTTAAACTCATTAAATTATCCATTATATAAATTGGCAAGAATAATACACGAACATAATCGAAAGTACACACACACCCACGCACGCACGCACGCACGCACGCACGCACGCACGCACGCACGAACACACACACACACACACACACACACACACATAAATATTACACACATTTCATTTTCAATCCACTCAATATCACGTGCGCATACATCACATACAAACACTACCCACATACTCATCTATCACTCACAAAAACATACACATTATATACATCACTGCCCGGCACGTTGTCGCCGGAGAAACATTGACGTCACTGTTGCGGCGAGAGGTTTACACAAGCTGACACACTGCATAAGGAAGCGAAGTTGATCACAAGGGTGGAAACTCAGAAACTGTGAATTGGCAGTGCAGGCTTTCCTCCATAGGTCGTAACGGATATCCGAGAAGAGGGTACAGTTGATCAGGAAATGGGTCTCGTCTTCAACTTGAAGTTCATCACAGAAGTGACATATACGGTCATTAAGTGGGGTAATCGGTCGCCGGAATCTGCCGAGCTCAATTTCTAAAGGTAAAGTCGCACATCTCAATTTTGCAAGAACACTACGCTCTTGTCTGTTCAGAATATTCCGGACATAAGACTCGACGTGTGCGGATGCCTTGAATAGCCTGTAGGTCCGCAGTTTGTTCCCACTGGCTAATCCCCTGTCATTCCATAGATCCATCCACCAAGAGTCAGCGTCGGCGGCAATGATACGGTCCCTAAGAACTTTGAAATCATTTTCAGCAATATTATACATGTCCAGATTACTTGAATCAAACCTTTTCAACAAAGACACAGCAGAATTTACCCATGATTTCAGGAAGCGTTTAGACCAATTCACTATCACAGTAATCTTTCGATCAGATTCAAGAGATATTATTTTCTTCCACAGTCGTAATGTTTCTAAGTTTTGAAGTGTTATCGACGAAAGCCAGCCCATTTCGCCACGAACAGCTAGGTTGGGAGTTTTATTTCCGACGCCCAAGAAAAATCTGCAGGCGCGGTGTAAAACATTATTAATGCATCTAAATTCTCTTAAACCCCAGATCGCAGAGCCGTAAGATAAAATTGGTTGCACCAAATTACTGTACAATGTGTTGAAGACATCATACGCCATGCCTCCTACCGCTTTGAATTTACAAATGAGAACTCCCAAAGCTCTATTAGCCGACTTCGCAAGTTCCTTAGCACAATAATTCAGATCCAAGAGTTCTTGAAACCACAATCCCAAATATTTATAAGCGTGGGCAAAGCTGATCTTTTCCGTGCCAATAATAAACAACGCGCTCGACTTTTCCACACCTGTTGGTCGGAAGTGAACCACCTTCGTCTTGTCGATGTTTATCAGCAGACGCCACTTAGAGCACCACCTTGCGACGACGTCCATCAAACGTTGTAAACTGGCTTCGTTTGGAGCAATCAAAGCAATATCGTCTGCGTAGAGGAGTATACTTAGCATCGAGTCGCCAACACTGACGCCACACTGAAGAGAGTTAATTGCACTGGCCAGGTCGTTAATAAAAACTGCAAAAAGCGTAGGTGACAGGACACAACCTTGTCTCACCCCGGTGTTAACATTAAACAGGTCTGTTAAATATCCATTGACGCGGATTTGTCCTGTAGTGTTTTCATACATGGACGTAACAGCTTCATAGAATTTTCCGTCTATTCCTAGTTTACGGAGTTTGTACCATAGGCAGTCTCTGTTCACTTTGTCGAACGCTTTCATGGCATCTATAAAACAGACGAATGTGGATTGTTTGGACAGTTTTCTGTTATGCAAGGTTGAATACAGCGTTAATAAATGCTCTTGAGTACCTCTCTTTTTACGGAAGCCATTCTGTTCCTCTGCCAAGACGTTGTTTTCTTCTAACCAACTGGAAAGTCGATTGTTAAGTATATCAGCGTAGATCTTGCATGGTACCGACAAAAGCGAAATACCACGGTAGCCTAACGGATCCCTGGGATCGTTATTCGGTTTCTTCAACGGCTGAATTATACTACGCTTCCTCAGGTCAGGACAGGTTCTATTTTCAAAACAGTACCTGAATAGCTTCAGAAGAATCTCGATGCAACTTCCATTTTTAAGAGCTTCGGCTGGTATGGAGTCACAACCAGTGGCTTTTCCGAATTTTGTTCTTGACACTGCATTCTCGACTTCTACAGATGTAATCGGGGCGTTCAAACTGGATTTGTCGAAGACAGCATCGATGACTACGTTATTATGAAACAGTTCTTCAGAAATGTTCTTGTTAGGCTTTCCGAAATGGTCTTGTCTAACCTCCTCAGCCACCGAGGCTTCCCCCAAAATGAAAGTCCGACAACTGGTAGTCCAGGGGCGCGTTGCAAGCCACGAATCGCTTAGAGAAAGCAAATTAATCGCTCATTCCGGGGTCTTCAACAGTTCGAAGCGCATGCGCACTCTTCCAAAATGGCAGCGCAACTACCGCTTGGTTGCCTTGACGTAGAAGAACGTCATAAAAGAGGCTCGATGACGAGCTGATGAAATTTATGACTACTTTGAAGATGTAGAGCAGACAGAGGATGATGGGGTGTTAGCTACCTTTGCTCATTTCTTTGTAAATCCAGTCAAGAATTTCTTGTTCCGCTGTCAAAGTTAGCCGCCATTTTAGACCGAAGCAACCTCAACCAGCGATTGTTTCGCTTGCAAGCGGTTGAAAGTTAGCGCACTGTTGTAAGGCGAATCGCTGTACATCGATTGCAAGCGATAGACGTTATGCAACGCACCCCTAGATCACGTACCCCTCTCACAAATGTAAATTGGCACGGCTCCCATGGCCGAAAGCTATGAATACACAATGCCATTTAAAAAGTGGTCAAATGTAACAAATGTTATCTTTACACAATGCCATTTAGATACTGCTTGGATAGGCGGATTCTGCTTTTGAAAATGAACTTACCCCCTAAGAAATCAGAGTTCGGTGATCCAGATCTTGCTGCACAATGTAACTCGGATGTAGAGTAAACTTGAACTGATGATGGTGAGTGCAATATATGACGTAATAGTGTGAAGTCATTCTGACGTCATTTCACGAGACAACAAGGCATTTTGTCACAACATTGGACAAATATTTGCGAAACGTTTGTGTGATATCAGATTTTACAAACGTTTTAAGAACATGTCAAAAACATTCATTTTTCTGATAAATTTTCAAAAACGTTTTAAGACATTTAAATAACTAGTCATGAAAACTAATTAAATGTGAGAGAATGCGTATTTTACCATAGATCTATATTTATTCACCTCTCACGCCCCCCGCAAAATATGAGCGACTAAATGTAATTGCCTGTGATCAGCAACAAACAAATCATGTGAAGTTTTGTCTTACTCATATCTGCTACATTTTCCTTCGACATTTAGTCTACAGATTAAGCTGTAACTGTTCTGAAAATGTTATATTACTGCATTACCAATCCACCACATTATGAAAACGGAGTGTGCTAGCAAGGGAACTTGTGTTCAACTATAGGTTGTTGGGGTCGTAATCGGTACTCACTTTAATCCATGGTTGTAACATTTCATAAAATATGTTCTAGCATAACATTTCTGCAATGTGTTGAAAACATTGCAATAACATGTTATCAAACAGTATAGCTATGTTATAGCATGATGTTCTTGAATAACATTTTAAAAACATTTCAATAATATTTTGAATAATTATAAAACATTTACACCTTATTCAGATTATTTTTAAAAAATGTAAACAATGTATTTAAAACATGATGATAACATTTCATTAAATATGTTTTTGCAAAACATTTCTGCAACGTGCTCAAAACATTGTAATAACATGTTATGAAACAGTTTCGCCTATGTTATAGCATGGTGTTCTTGAATAACATTTTTAAAACATTTCAATAACATTTTGAATAGTTTAAAAATTTCTAAAACGTTAATAAAATGTTTTGACGAAAATGATTTTGAAAAACTACAATGAAACCTTTCGAAAAAGTTTTGAAAATGTTATGTGTTAGCTGGGAGGGGATTTGAAAGTCCATCAGAAAACAATACCCTTAGAAAGTTCACGAACGTAAGTGACAGCTTGTCAAACTTGATGAAATTCATTTCAGGACACGCACTATTAAGAAAATCATACACGACCCACTATTTCTGGGCCACAAATGTCTCATTTCATTCACGGTCTGGCTTTGAATCCATAAAATCTTGATATTGACAGGCCACACCACTCAGATACCTGGTGTCAAAATATCCGGCTCGTCTGCAGGCCAAAAAGCGGCTGTTCAGTCATACTCAGTTCCATTGGTAATCATATTGTACAACAGGCTCGATCATTCCCAGTACATCTTCAGGTTAATGTTGAACCACATCATACACCGGGGTTGTCATCTTGCTTCATATAACTAGTTACGGAGAATGTAAACACAAGATTGTCTGCCATTGACAGCAGTGAGGTGCGAGTAACCGTGATGTAGGTCAAGTTCTGCCACTTGCATGTTCGGAGTAGAGAGGCATTTATTTTGATGTATTTTGTTATTTAAAATGTTATTTTGATTGTTTACTGGGGGTAACTGCTAACTAATAACACTTACATATTGTTCGATGTATAATAGAATGTTAATTCATAAAGTTTGTTGTAGAAATATATTTGTTTCGCATTTTAAGACCATTTTGTTTTTATGACCTGTGTGTATAACCTGCCAAACAATCACATAACATAATTGTATATACCATTTGAATACATTTCGGATAATGTGTGCCAATAATTGTATGAACAGTCCACGGTCATTACATAAGCGTTCATGCACAACTCGTTTAACCTAGGCTCTTTGACGTCTCTGCAAAGAGGGCGGTCGGGTAGCCTAGTGGTTAAAGCATTCGCTCGTCACGCCGAAGACCCGGGTTCGATTCCCGACATGGGTACAATGTGTGAAGCCCATTTCTGGTTTCCCCCGCCGTGATATTGCTGGAATATTGCTAAAAGCGGGGTAAAACCATACTCACTCACTCTGCAAAGAAAACAACGGAAGTCGACACTTCGTGCTCTCTCCCACTCTTTAATAATACACGCATGCTAAATATGCTGGAGGATGATGGTTAAAGCATGACTGCCCCGCGACAGATAGTTTGTTGCTGTTTCCATTTGCGCTAGTATACTAATATACATTGAACAGTAGTATCATGCTGGCTAAAGCACACATGCTTGTTTATTGGCGTATAAACAACAAAAAACGATTGGTTAATTAGTTAATATTATTCTCACTGTCTTTCAGATTTCTATGACCTTTGGCCTCGCTATCATGACCTTGATACAGATGATCGGTCACGTGTCTGGAGGCCACGTCAACCCCGCCATCACCATTAGCTTCGTGGTGGCTCAGAACATCTCCGTCATCCGGGGACTGTTGTACATCCTGGCCCAGTGCTGCGGAAGTATCGTCGGTGCATACATTCTGAAGGCGTAAGTATATTTAGACATTGGTTCGTCTGCTATAATCCAATCACATGTCTGGATACACCCTAGAAGATGCGGGTTAGAATTGATCTTCAGCAACCCATGCTTGCTGAAAGGGCCCAGTCACACATTCAGGATTTTTACTGCCGTCCTCTCCCGATTAAGATTTGTCAAAACTCTGATCAAGATCCTGTGATTCGTGGCGGGAAATTCACAAACAATCAGATATTGTTCAGGAAGCGTCCCGATTCAGCCGTTTCCAGCCGAATTCGTCCGATTTTCCCAATCTCAATCCGTATCTGATCCGATTTGTATCTTCCCCATGGTGAAAAACTAGAGTGTAATCCGACTAGACAAAAACGGCTGAGCTTCCCGAATGTTACGGGACACAGCATACTTTTGGGATTGCTTGGCCGACCTCTCTGGACCTTTACCTATCCGTAGGACTCTCTTACGAACGTATACGACTGCATTCAGACAATGATACGACATTCCAGATCGTTGAGGATAATAATCCGACTTTTTCACTTTTCGTGTCGTTAGCGCTGCCTGATCTCAAACGAGAGCCATAATCGGCACTATGTGAACCTGGCCTAACGGGATCGGGTGGTTACACTCGCTGACTTGATTGATGCATGGCATCGTATTCCAATTGCATAGACAGCAACAAACAAACACACAAACATGTCTTGATAATAGAACATGAACATTGTATGTTAATGCTATGTACGAAAATCACCGTTCAAATAGTGTCCTCCGAAACGAGCCCTTCCCGTCCACCCTAGTTAAAAGCTTTTACACGTATGACCCCGAGACCCAGGAAGGGGGACTCTTTGCCCATTATGTCAACCATTTTTTCAAGTTGAAGACCAAAGCCAGCGGATACCCTGAGGGTTCTACCGATCCTGATGCTTACATCCAAGACATATATCAGAAAGAAGGCATCGTCCTACACAAGGCCAAAATCAAGAAGAAACCCAGAATTTCGCGCTCTTGGCAAGGCCTGTCTTAATTTGCACTGGGGCAAGTTCGGTCAGCGCTTAGGATATGGTCAGACGGAATATATCAGCACTCCTGTCAACTTCTTTGCTCTGTTGAAAGATGAAAGAAATACCATCAACCATGTCATGGTCATCAACGAACATATGGTGTTGGGTGAACTATACCTCCAAGAAAGAATTCCACACGCCACATCCTAATTCCAATGTCGCCGTGGCTGCTTGGGTCCCCCACGACCCGATGGAACGCGCAACACGACCTGCAAAGTGCGTGGGTTCACCTTGAATTACAGAGCCCGTCAACACGGGCACCATGAAAGACCTGATTGTTGGACAACGATCTTGGGATATAATCAGGGTGCGTCACCCTCATCAGATCATGCGTGCAGGACTTCACCACCGGAACGATCTTCTGACCCAAGCGACCACAAAAGACTACCGCATCGTCTACAGCAAGCGTCGCATCCTCTACAGTACAAGCACAGGTCTGCCTGTAGACACGGCCCCCTTTGGGTACAGAGATTAGTCATTTTCAAAAAAAAGATGTTCTTATCGTTGTGTTGGCTGTTGGCGTTTTATCTTGAAGACATGAGTGTTCGGAGAGAGTGTCATGCACTGTGAATCCCCGAAGCCATGGAAGAAAACAACGGTCCTAAAGTGGATCGAAATGCAACCATGAGAAGCTAGGGCTTTTGACCAATCAGAGGCCGCACATGCCCGGTACGGCCCTCTGATTGGTCGACAGCGGTTGTGCTTTCTCTCCCATGGACCATGACTTTTCCTATGGAAAGGAAACACAACGTCTGTGCCAAACTTGGTTGCGTGTGGGACAGAAACCAATCAATGAGAAAGTCGGGTTTTCGTCCAATCAGGAAGCACTTTTACCTACAGCTGTCCAAGCAACAACATCATCCCTCTAATTGATGCTCTTAATGTTGTGTTGCCTGTTGGCGTTTTATCTTGAAGAAACGCGTGTTTGGAGAGAGTACCATCAAGTCTTGACTTAAGTCCGTGAAGACTTGGAAGAAACAACAGACAGAAAAGTGGACCGGCAACTTATGAATGTCAAGACACTGACCGACACGTGCGGTGAAGGGAGCGGTAAAGTGAGCGTTGAATTGTGGGGTGAAGTATATGACATGTTACGTACGAAGATAAGGACGGATGACGCGACATTGCAATCAGGGTATGTGTCTTTGTGCCCAGGGTGGCACAAGCTGTGGCCAACACAGAAAAACGTGTTGGAAACAGGAAGCAGAACCAGACTGAACCCAAGAAAGTAGCACCGAAGAAGAAGATAAAAAAGACCAAGAAGAACAACAGCCGCAGCAGGAGCAGCAACAACAACAACAACATCAGCAGCAACAACAGCAGACATGGAAACAGAAGTGACCGAATTTTTGAAACCTGCAACACCTGCAAAAAGGAGACCATGGAAGAAGTTGTCTCTGAAGATCCCTCATCAAGCACAGCTGTAAGTACCATGCTATTTTATTTGATGTGGATGTGTATACCGTTATTATTATTATTATTATTATTATTATTATTATTATTATTATTATCATTATGAGTATAACGAATGCATGAATTATGAAAAATGACAGTCCGTGTTGGAACAGTGGTTGGAACAAACCCCTCGGAAACCAACCTATTCACCTAACCCACCTGTGATGATGATCAGTGACGATGATAATGATGAAGCAGCAAGTTGGCAGCACTCCCTTCCATGGAGGTGGACACACCCACCCTGCTCGATGTTGTGCCACCACCATCACCGGAGGATGTTTGATGTCTTCTCTTCAGGTATGCCAGCGGTTCGCGACAAGGACAACGACGATCCTTATGGAGAAGCTGAACTCACTGAGGGGTCCCAAACATTTTTGGGACCTGTTTGGGACTGTATGAAAGACCACATCTTATGGTGGCCCCATCTTCACTTAAAGATCTTGAAGATGGAAGATGGAAGATGAAAGGTTTTCGCGTTCTTTGAGGGACATGTTAAGCACTCCCTCCTCTGTTGTCTTTCGTATTTCCTATGTATCTGGCTTGATTTTGTTGTTCATGATTAAACAGTGATTGAGTGAAATGACTCTTTGTCTCTTGATTTACCTCAACTCCAACAGGGTGCCCCCCCCCCCCCCCCCCCCCCCCAAGATAAAAGAGAAAGGCCATGCTTGAAAGGATCAGTTTCCCTGTGTCAGTTACCCAGAGCTCAGGATGGCGTCAAGTGGTGATGAAGAGGTCATGACCTCACCTTTGACCCTACGACACCCTTTTACGATGTTCATTGCTGGAACCTTCATACAAAAAGCATGTGAACCCACTGACCTTTCTTCAGTTGAGCAACAGCCATCATGGGGCAAAGACGGTCTATGAATGCCATGCCACCATTACAAGATGTCCCTGATACCGAGTGGGTGTCTGAAAAGGTGAGGGAACAAGCGACAATGGCACATGGCAACTCAGTGACATTCTGGAGGCACGACCTACTCCTTCTTACACCTTGTGTCATCCTTCTCATCCTAGCTATGATCAATTTCAGCAACGTCTGAGGTCTTTTCAAACGTGGCCTAAACTGATGGCCCAGACCCCTTATGACATGGCCATGGCTGGCTATTTCTATCATGGTGAAGGTGTTACATGTTATTGCTGCGGTGTGACACTCTGCCAGTGGGAAGCCACAGACAAACCCTGGAAAGAACATCTGAAGCACGCCAAAGTCCCCTGTGAATATGTGTGTGTTTTTTGTCCTGATGGAGAAGTGAACGAAAAATACAGACGTCTGTTGTCCGAAGAAGCATCTAAGAGAAGAGCAGAGTGTTTTGTTCAATCCCAGTGACAAAGTTTCCTGTTCACAAAATCACAGGGACGACCTTCGTCCTGTGGCTTTTGTTTTGTGTGTTGGTTCATGTGAGTGGGAGAATTAAAAAAAAAGGTGAAAAACAAAATGTGTTTTGTTATCTTTAGGATGTGGATCGGCATGCACACCCGAGGAAAAAAGAGGATCAAAATGCACACCCAAGAAAAAACAGGATCGAAGAGGCACTAATCAGAAGCTTGGATTTTCTAACAATCAGAGGGCACAAACGCCCTGTGATGGTCTCTGATTGGTCGAATGAATTAATTACGAAACAGTAAGAAGGAATATCATATCCATCATGTGAAGAGATATATGGAAGTTTTTCTAAATATATACCAACAACATAGTGAGACCATGTTAATAATGAAACCCCGTGGCGAACCCCACGTCGCCTATCATTTTCGTAAGAGGCGTCTCAATGGATGGGTGGTCAGATTCGGTAACTTGTGTACCATTGTATCTGGACCGCGTGGATCGCTGCTCACAGTGAGGTGAGGTGAGGTGAGGTGAGGTGAGGTGAAATTGGGTTTAACGTCGCGTCCAAAATTATTGCACTTATATAGCGACGTGCATGCACGCGTGTGCTTGTACAAGTCCGGACTGCTGCCGACTTACAGTGCTATCACACTGAGACACCATGCTGCAGTGTAACGTGAATACCCCATTCAGACACAGTATACTGACTCCGAGCCGCCCCGGACTTTCCGGGTGGACGTTCTACCATAAGACAACGGACGCGGTCGTTGCTTACAATGTCAATTAATGGTTTGCCTGGCGATGTCTCGATTATGTACGTGGAATATTGCTTTATTTGGCATTAAACAACAAACAAGCTTTAATATTCAAAGCTCGTTCAGTAAAACAGGAAGAATTACGATCTAATCAACTATTGTAAAGACATGTAGCGGAGTACAAAATATGTGCTGGATAAAACATAAATTAAATTGTGTGTTGGTAACATTACTAGTCTATTACAGGTTAAATAAACCAGAATATATGTACGTCATTAGGGTAAATTGAAACCCATAATATTTATTACATTACAATTTCTAATCTTTCTAAGATAGCCTCACTTCACCAAGAGTTTTCTTTTCCGAAGTACAATGTTATTCGTTCGAATCTGACATATACATGTATCTTTGCGTTTATGATTTGTTATATCCCAACCATCTCGTAGTTGTGAATATTTATTGAGGAATCGATATTTTTCTAGCAACCTGTACTTTTCTTGTTCAGTTATCTCTTGGTAATATAACTACGTCAACTCTCCAAATCCAACCGTTAATATCTATTAAAACAAAAATAAACATCTTTGTTAAAGCACTAGTTATGGAAGTGGATTGTCTCTTAACATGTAATTGCAAGCTGGTATACATTAAATTTATACCCAAAAGCAATGTCGCGCATTCTGATTGGCTTGCGCCGTTTCGACGCACGGCGGCCTTCGAGAGGGGGGACGAGCCCATTCGTCACCGCTCGCCCCTTTCCATAATCTGCAAGAAGAATCCCCCCCCCCCCCCCCATAAAAGTTATGTGCGAAAATACGACAAAGCACTCAGAATGCGTGTGTAACTTACAGCACTTCCGTCAAAGAATCCTTCAGGAATGTTTTTGGATTTTACATACACCTTGTATCTAAACATATACCCAAGATACAGTTAAATATCTTCAATCATTACGTAAAATAACTTAGGGCCGATGTGTTTTAATTAGCATCTGCAATATATATGAAATAAGGGGGAAAGAGAAGTAGTCCCACGAGTTGACAATTCTTTAAGTTTGGGGCGTTTGCGCTTAGACGGAACCCCGTCGCAAAAATGGCCACAAGAGGGGCACAAGTTTGGCTTATCCCGGAAAACACGAGTTGGTAATGAATGGTTGGTTGGTTGGTTGGTTAACGCCGCACTTAGCAATATTCCAGCTATATGACGGCGGTCTGTAAATAATCGAGTCTGGACCAGACAGTCCAGTGATTAATATCATGAGCATCGATTCACGATGACATGGATTAACCAAGTCAGCGAGCATGACCACCCGATCTTTATCATTTAATGGGTATGGTGAGAATGTAAGGGGGGAGTTGGTAAGCTTTTCTGTTAGTCTGCAATCTCGAACCGATCTGATTCAACAAAGTCAGACCTTTTCAAAACGCACCGTGATGGCATTCCCAAAACACACACAACAATATAAATGTCACTACATATGGGGTGAAAGGGCAAATATCAAGATTCTTGTAATGGCCACACCCACACTGATGGCAGCTATGTTACCGAGAAAGTAACGAACGCGTCATGCGCGGGGAAGGAGCTTGTCGTGGTCAAAGGGAGACAATTCAATCGATTGCAATCCTTTCGGTAAAGTTTGTGGTCAAAGGGAAGTAATCAGCTTGGTAATTAGACTGTGCGATAAACTTGCGGCGCGTACCAACAGTGGAATCAGTTTACTAGGTAGTTTCAAACGGAGTTATGGGCCCAGCATAATTATGCAAAGTCATCAATCACTATGTTAAGAAAGTAATCTGTGTCAGTATGTGCTATGCGCATATCCAAACATCAGTTGCAAGGGAGATAACCAGAAATTCCTAAGCTCCTTAGGTGCGTGAATATGGGTTATCGCTATGAGGAACTTGTGCCACCTACCTGTGAGCTGGTGTCCTCTGTGCTTCTATTTATGAGTCAGTGCGTGAATATGGGTTATCGCTATGAGGAACTTGAAGTCCTATAGAACTATAGAAAATCCACACGATGAAGGGAGTTAAGACAACACTGCAAGGAGCTCATACAAGGGACCTTACTCTAAGTTATCAGCATATAACAACACGATTATCTCCCTTAGACCAATACGTGCCTTAAGCTTGTTGTGTGTGTATATATATATATATATATATATATATATATATATATATATATATATATATATGATCAATTTTTCAGAATATCATTGTGGTACAGTAAATAACATTGTTACCGATTTACCCAAAAGCATTTCAGGCATAAACTCATCTCACATTATATCAAAACTTTGACGTCACAATACACTTTTTTATAAATGCAAGTAATGTTCAGACGACTTGTCGTATATTTTAGAATTTACCTAAAGCCATTCAGTTAGTAGCAGTATTTATGAGGCAACCAGACTCTCCTTTCAAACGCTAAGTTTTCACAAAGTACCGCTGTTTTCCAATTGAAAATTGAACCTCCCTGCAGTTGGAGTGTGTGAGGAAATGTGGATTTATATGGTAAGTAGTATGATCGATGTATCACATCGACTTGGAATAGGCAAACTAATGGGTGATATGGTGAACAGCAGAAACCCGTACAAGGGCTTGCACGTTCATTCAGGAACACTTGTGAAAGTTCCGGTAGAGAACAGGTCTCCAGCAACCCCTGCTTGCCTACCCCGTGAAGATCCGAGTAGACAATATGTCTTCAGCAACATATGGTGACTATGCTTGTCGTAAGAGGCGACTAACGGGATCGGGTGGTCAGGCTCGTTGACTTGGTTGGTGCATGTCATCGTATCCCATTTACGTGGATCGATGCTCATGAAGTCAATCACTGGATTGTCTAGTCCAGACTCGATTATTTACAGACCGCCGTCATATAGCTGGAATATTGCTGGAGTGCGGCGTTGAACAACAAAAAAACAACACAAACAGAAAACAAGAAAAATCCTTCAGGAACCCGCAGCGAGTTGATCTTACACGTCCAGTGTCTACGGCCATATTAACCACCCGATCACCAGTATAGAGTTCTTCACGACAAACACCCGTGCACCCTACCCTGACTTCCACCAGTATCGAACCTTCTGACCTTCCATCAGATGTACATCACACGTGTCATGCTATTCTTTAAAAGGTCCAGTTTGCGGAATAGACAGCTTGTTGTCAAATATTCATTATATTGAACCAAGTTTTCAATTTATGTACACGTGGAATTGAAGGAACTCTTTAAGTTGAAACTCAAGTGAATGATTTCAAAATTTGTTTGAAAACATGTGTCGCCAGCGGGGCTCAACCCCGCACAGTATGATTTAAGGATACAGGGACTTCCTTCTAAACGTTATGTACATCGAAACGACTGGTACACTATTTTCAGCGTCACACCTGAGATGCACCGGGGCTACCTGGGTGCTGCATACGTCAACACCGATCTCGGGATTACGCAGTTCCAGGGAGCGGTCGTGGAGTTCTTTCTTGCCTTCACCCTCATCATGACCATCCACGCCACAATTGACCCCAACAAACCCAACATGGGAAGTCACTCTCTGGCCATAGGTCTGACTGTCGGCATGCTGCACTTCTCAGGGGTAAGGCGACACTGTAGTTGTGGACATTTCATGAGAGAGTATGGGCCACTATGGGGTGTATGCGTTTGGGGGCGTGCTGTGTCACAGGTGCATGAACAGATAAGTCTAAACTTATTATTTTACCATTTTCACATATATAAAGGGTCTGCGGATCATACATGGATTTCATACGGGCCTTTAATATGGAGAGCGAACACCTTAACCTACAGGCTATCCCACTACCCCTCAAGTGCATTAGAACACTTTGAGCAAGTTACAGTTAGTACATGTTATATCTTTACGAGGCAATATAACCTACTTGTAGATATTTTTTTTAAATGAGGCATTTACGTATAATGTAAGATTAACAGTGGCCGAGAAAAATGCATTGAGGTATTTTCATTGTTACACTCATAACACAGACGGATACACTCTGGAGTAAAGTGTGGTTTGTAATTGGGGTCTTTACCAAAACCTAATGTTAAATTATTCGTCTTAGAAATCCGTACATACGTGTAAACACATGGCAAAACCAGATACGACCAGTGTGTCTGGCCTCGAGACGAACTCGCCTCTGTGCCACCTATCTATGAGCTGGTATCCTCTGTGCCACCTATCTGTGAGCTGGTATCCACTGTGCCACCTATCTGTGAGCTGGTATCCTCTGTGTCACCTATCTGTGAGCTGGTATCCTCTGTGCCACCTATCTGTGAGCTGGTATCCTCTGTGTCACCTATCTGTGAGCTGGTATCCTCTGTGTCACCTAACTGTGAGCTGGTATCCCCTGTGTCACCTAACTATGAGCTGGTGTCCTCTGTGCCACCTATCTGTGAGCTGGTATCCTCCTGTGCCACCTGTCTGTTAGCTGGTATCCTCCTGTGCTTCTAACTGTGAGCTGGTATCCTCTGTACCACCTATCTGTGAGCTGGTGTCCCCCGTGCCACCTATCTGTGAGCTGGTATCCTCTGTGCCACCTATCTGTGAGCTGGTATCCTCTGTGCCACCTATCTGTGAGCTGGTGTCCCCCGTGCCACCTATCTGTGAGCTGGTATCCTCTGTGCCACCTATCTGTGAGCCGGTGTCCCCTGTGCTTCTAACTGTGAGCTGGTGTTCCCTGTGCCACCTATCTGTGAGTTGGTATCCTCTGTACCACCTATCTGTGAGCTGGTGTCCCCCGTGCCACCTATCTGTGAGCTGGTATCCTCTGTGCAACCTAACTGTGAGCCGGTGTCCCCTGTGCTTCTATCTGTGAGCTGGTGTCCCCTGTGCTTCTATCTGTGAGCTGGTGTTCCCTGTGCCACCTATCTGTGAGCTGGTATCTTCTGTGCCACCTAACTGTGAGCTGGTGTCCCCTGTGCCACCTATCTGTGAGTTGGTATCCTCTGTGTCACCTAACTGTGAGCTGGTATCCCCTGTGTCACCTAACTATGAGCTGGTGTCCTCTGTGCCACCTATCTGTGTGCTGGTATCCTCTGTGCCACCTATCTGTCAGCTGGTATCCTATGTGCCACCTATCTGTGAGCTGGTATCCTCTGTGCCACCTAACGGTGAGCCGGTGTCCCCTGTGCTTCTATCTGTGAGCTGGTATCCTCTGTGCCACCTATCTGTGAGCTGGTGTCCTCTGTGCCACCTATCTGTCAGCTGGTATCCTCTGTGCCACCTATCTGTGAGCTGGTATCCTCTGTGCCACCTATCTGTGAGCTGGTGTCCTCTGTGCCACCTATCTGTGAGTTGGTGTCCTCTGTGCAACCTATCTGTGAGCTGGTATCCTCTGTGCCACCTATCTGTTAGCTGGTATCCTCTGTGCCTCCTATCTGTGAGCTGGTATCCCCTGTGTCACCTATATGTGAGCTGGTATCCTCTGTGCCACCTATCTGTGAGCTGGTATCGTCTGTGCCACCTATCTGTGAGCTGGTATCCTCTGTGCCACCTATCTGTGAGTTGGTGTCCTCTGTGCCACCTATCTGTTAGCTGGTATCCTCTGTGCCACCTATCTGTTAGCTGGTATCCTCTGTGCCTCCTATCTGTGAGCTGGTATCCCCTGTGTCACCTATATGTGAGCTGGTATCCTCTGTGCCACCTATCTGTGAGCTGGTGTCCTCTGTGCCACCTATCTGTCAGCTGGTATCCTCTGTGCCACCTATCTGTGAGCTGATATCGTCTGTGCCACCTATCTGTGAGTTGGTGTCCTCTGTGTCACCTATCTGTCAGCTGGTATCCTCTGTGTTACCTAACTGTGAGCTGGTATCCTCTGTGCCACCTATCTGTGAGTTGGTATCATCTGTGCCACCTATCTGTGAGCTGGTGTCCTCTGTGCCACCTATCTGTGAGCTGGTATCCTCTGTGCCACCTATCTGTGAGTTGGTATCATCTGTGCCACCTATCTGTGAGCTGGTGTCCTCTGTGCCACCTATCTGTGAGCTGGTATCCTCTGTGCCACCTATCTGTCAGCTGGTGTCCTCTGTGCCACCTATCTGTCAGCTGGTATCCTCTGTGCCACCTATCTGTCAGCTGGTATCGTCTGTGCCACCTATCTGTGAGTTGGTATCATCTGTGCCACCTATCTGTGAGCTGGTGTCCTCTGTGCCACCTATCTGTGAGCTGGTATCCTCTGTGCCACCTATCTGTCAGCTGGTGTCCTCTGTGCCACCTATCTGTCAGCTGGTATCCTCTGTGCCACCTATCTGTCAGCTGGTATCCTCTGTGCCACCTATCTGTCAGCTGGTGTCCCCTGTGTTACCTAACTGTGAGCTGGTATCCCCTGTGCCACCTATCTGTGAGCTGGTATCCTCTGTGCCACCTATCTGTTAGCTGGTATCCTCTGTGTCTCCTATCTGTGAGCTGGTATCCCCTGTGTCACCTATATGTGAGCTGGTATCCTCTGTGCCACCTCTGTGAGCTGGTATCGTCTGTGCCACCTATCTGTGAGCTGGTATCCTCTGTGCCACCTATCTGTGAGTTGGTGTCCTCTGTGCCACCTATCTGTTAGCTGGTATCCTCTGTGCCACCTATCTGTTAGCTGGTATCCTCTGTGCCTCCTATCTGTGAGCTGGTATCCCCTGTGTCACCTATATGTGAGCTGGTATCCTCTGTGCCACCTATCTGTGAGCTGATGTCCTCTGTGCCACCTATCTGTCAGCTGGTATCCTCTGTGCCACCTATCTGTGAGCTGATATCGTCTGTGCCACCTATCTGTGAGTTGGTGTCCTCTGTGTCACCTATCTGTCAGCTGGTATCCTCTGTGTTACCTAACTGTGAGCTGGTATCCTCTGTGCCACCTATCTGTGAGTTGGTATCATCTGTGCCACCTATCTGTGAGCTGGTGTCCTCTGTGCCACCTATCTGTGAGCTGGTATCCTCTGTGCCACCTATCTGTGAGTTGGTATCATCTGTGCCACCTATCCGTGAGCTGGTGTCCTCTGTGCCACCTATCTGTGAGCTGGTATCCTCTGTGCCACCTATCTGTCAGCTGGTGTCCTCTGTGCCACCTATCTGTCAGCTGGTATCCTCTGTGCCACCTATCTGTCAGCTGGTATCGTCTGTGCCACCTATCTGTGAGTTGGTGTCCTCTGTGTCACCTATCTGTCAGCTGGTATCCTCTGTGTTACCTAACTGTGAGCTGGTATCCTCTGTGCCACCTATCTGTGAGTTGGTATCATCTGTGCCACCTATCTGTGAGCTGGTGTCCTCTGTGCCACCTATCTGTGAGCTGGTATCCTCTGTGCCACCTATCTGTGAGTTGGTATCATCTGTGCCACCTATCCGTGAGCTGGTGTCCTCTGTGCCACCTATCTGTGAGCTGGTATCCTCTGTGCCACCTATCTGTCAGCTGGTGTCCTCTGTGCCACCTATCTGTCAGCTGGTATCCTCTGTGCCACCTATCTGTCAGCTGGTATCGTCTGTGCCACCTATCTGTGAGCTGGTGTCCTCTGTGCCACCTATCTGTCAGCTGGTATCCTCTGTGCCACCTATCTGTGAGCTGGTGTCCTCTGTGCCACCTATCTGTGAGCTGGTATCCTCTGTGCCACCTATCTGTCAGCTGGTGTCCTCTGTGCCACCTATCTGTCAGCTGGTATCCTCTGTGCCACCTATCTGTCAGCTGGTATCCTCTGTGCCACCTATCTGTCAGCTGGTGTCCCCTGTGTTACCTAACTGTGAGCTGGTATCCCCTGTGCCACCTATCTGTGAGCTGGTATCCTCTGTGCCACCTATCTGTCAGCTGGTGTCCCCTGTGTTACCTAACTGTGAGCTGGTATCCCCTGTGTCACCTATCTGTGAGCTGGTATCCTCTGTGCCAACTATCTGTGAGCTGGTATCCTTCTGTGCCACCTATCTGTGAGTTGGTGTCCTCTGTGCTTTTAACTGTACTGTATATTTTGTCCCCAGATCACCTACACCGGAGCCAGCATGAACCCCGCTTGGTCCCTGGGGCCGGCAGTCGCCATCAACTTCTGGAAGGACCACTGGGTATGGTCGCCACATCATCCACACACTACAATATACACTACAACACATGTACATCACAGACCCGTGAAGATCCGGGTTAGAATAGGTCTTCAACAACCCATGCTTGCCGTAAATTGCGACTAACATGATCGGGTGGTCTGGCTCGCTGAATTGGTTGAAACATGTCCCCGCGTAGATCGATGCTCATGATGTCGATCACTGGATTATTTACAGACGGCCATCATATAGCTGGAGTTCGGCGTTAAACAACAACAAAAACAACACAGACTACAACACATGTACATAATCATCTTCCCGAGTCAAGGGAGTTATAAAAGTCCAGTTTCCACCCTTGCCGAACTAGGCTGTAATTCCGGATTTTCATTTTGGGCTGACTAACGAGACTATGCATTGTCCAATCAAAATCGCGTATTGGACTGGACACCCGGTTCGTAAACAAAATGAACTTCAACTGCAGATTTGGTAGACTGCAGGATTTGCAACTGGGCCAACTGGGCGTTGACAGATATGGTTTGGAAATCTTTTCATGTTTAATAATCAAGGTAATCAAGTGAGTTGATGCACTTCGCGGGATAAGACCCATTTATTACAATTTAGATCTTGGTTAGAAGATCAGATCATCTTGACGGGGCGCCGCCATTTTGTTTGAAGCATATGCAAGTGATATGAGAGATGGAATCTGCTTGGTCAGTAGGAGGGACATAGCAGGGACATAACTCGTAATAGCCACTGGTGGCGCTACGATCGAGCCTGGAAATTCCAGCCCAGTTCGCTGTCATCAACAGAAAACATACTACAGCACATTGCACAGCACACACAACTGCTACAGCACACACTGTACTTCACACACTACAACACGTATAATATATTATCACAGTTAAAAGGAATCTAACATGTTTCATGCGACTTTTTTTTTATTTTCCTGCATAAAGATTCACATTCTATATATTTGATAGTTCAGTAAAGTACTTTTATAACTAACACGCTTATAACGAATTGACGGATATTACGAACTTAATGTCCTGGCCATTTGCTGTATATATGCTTATAACAAACTACGGTTATAACGAACTAAAATCAGTTGTCCATTTGAGTTCGTTATAACCCTAGTTTACTGTAGATGTGAGTTGCCCATTATATCATGTATCAATCTAGCGATCTGCGAATTAAGATGCTAAGTTCACATTGCCTTGACATATGTTGTGATACTCTAATTTAAATGGACAGTTAGCACATGGTTTCATAGATAATTTGATAAACTGTGGACTGACTCGAATAGCAACTATGTGCAGGTATACTGGACAGGGCCAATACTTGCGGGGACGGTGGCATCTCTCGTTTACAAGTACACCATCAACCCCTATAGAGATGTACCCACGATGGAAGAAGCCGTGCAAACACTACGTAAGTTGAAACTCAACATCTTAAGTGCATTTAAGAAAAACTATAGCTGAAATATACAATGCTTGTTTGTTTATGTGTTGTTACCGCACTCAGCAGTATTCCAGCTATATGAGGGCGGTCTGTAAATAATCGAGTCTGGACCAGACAATCCGGTGATCGATCCACGCAATTGGCATCCGAAGACATGCATCAACCAAGTCAGCGAGCATGACCACCCGATCCTGCCTCTTACGATAAGCATGGTCACCTGTTACGACAAGCATGTGTAACAGGTTTGATGCCATCAGGTGCCCCCAAGGTGCCCCCTTGTCAGGGTTGGTACAGGGTTTATCGTACATTCGTCATTAAAGTATGGGTGTGGGCGAGGATTGAGGTCGTTATCGTACATTGTTGTATAATTATATGTATGTATAAACGCATTGGAATTTCATTTGTATGGTTGTCCAGAAGAGGATTAATTACTAGAATGAACTTAGTTTTCTTATTTATTTGAAAAATACTCTGGGTGTTTTGTACTTAATTGTAATATATCCTATTGACGATTTTCATCATAATTGTTCATATTTAACCTAATTGAATCACATTTCAATTGGTAAAGTAGGTAGTAATATACACAATGGAATAATTATAACGTAACAAACTTAAGCTTACACAAATACATTGATGTGTAAATGTGGAAAGTCTGACTTTTACTGACTGAAGCAAATTTATTTATTTTGCAACTGTATATTTGTACATATTTTATGCGGAGAGGGGTTTACTAAGTTGCAAGAACTTGTCCCCAATTCAATTCTCATTTTGTTCTGTGAATAAAATATGTTTAAACTAAACTAAACTAGCAAATGGATGACATGTCATTCTGCAGTAGTCTGTGTGCAAGCTGATTTATACATGTTCATGTACATAATATCAATTTATTATTATTCAAGTTTCAATTATTTTAACTTTGCGCGCAGGATGTAAAGCAAATAATGACAATGTCCTGGGCGATGTACATGTAGGTATGTGAACCCGCAAGGACTACCTTTATCAATTATTTTACGTGCAGCTTGTGTCATGTCTGTATTGTTAGAATGATACTCTAGCAACTGTACACATCGAAATTTATGACTGAAAGATCCATCCTCGGGTTAAAAATGATGGATTACATTAGGTCCCTCTATTCGACAAATAGGTTAATTGATTTATCATCCAATAGTAGCTTAGCTAGGAGTCCATTGCAATAACATTGAGTTAGGAGTTACCGAAGAGAGCTCTGTGCAACCGGACCCTGAAATTATGTCGATTCGCATTGGAGGTTTACTTAATTGATAAGGAGCAAATGACCGTTTCCTTGAAACAAACAAGACAATTCAATCGCATTTATACATTATATTTTGACGAAGAATTCAAATACATTAAATGGGTGACAGATCTCCTGTGCAATGTCAAAGAAAAAAACCCAGTGGTGGGCAAATGCAGCATAGATTTCCCATGCATGGGAAAGGAGAATACTTAATACATAACAATATATACAATGTTTTTATTAATATCAAAAGTGGGGCGTGGATATTCTTTACCTACATTGCATATACTATTAGATATTGTGTATTCTCCCCAACAAGTAACGGATTAAGTAAAGATGTATATATCAAAGTTTACTATTTAAGGTCCCTTTACATATCAATAGTTGTATAAGGATTACTGTTCACAAATATAATAACTGTGTGTGTCAAAAATTTTAGCAATATTCCAGCAATATCACAGCGGGGGACCCAGAAATGGGCTTCACACATTGTACCCATGTCGGGAATTGAACCCGGGTCTTCGGCGTGACGAGCTAACGCTTAAACCACTAGGCTACCCGACCGCCCCCATAACTTTAAGAAGTGTAGTCAGATGTACACACAGCGACAAAACGAAACAAGCTAACAATTCAAACATATTTCGGCCAAATCCAACAATTTTAATTGTGGAGAAGGTTTCAAGCCGCAGAGGTCAACAAGCACAGATTGGGCTACTGATCCCGCTTGGCTAGGCCTCGTGCCCTCGCAAAATTGTTTCGAAAATTATATCTCCAAAGCTGCCAAAACTTATAAAATGCCTTAGCTACGTCACAGTTAGACACTGATTTTCAGTATATTAGAGTGTTCTTTTGATAATGATAGCAATTATCCCTGTAGTTTATCCAGATTCCCGATGGTTAATTCTGACTCGATCGCCGAAGGACGAGGGCGACGCCATGTTTGTTTATAGACAGTGAAAGTAGTCCCTACTTGACCTTTGATATTTGCATCTCTATCCGCATATGACCCCCAACGGATCGTTTTTATCCATTATATGATAAAGTACTTAATACATCATAGTGTTGTTACTAGTATCTATCAGAACAGGCAAGACCATCTTAATAATAATTCACAACTGGAATGGACCACAAATTTGCTGGAAATTTTAACTTAGAAATACTGACTGTAGAGAATTGTTATTAACAGTAACTGTTTCCAATATTAACTTTCAGGTAACTGCCTGAAAACTATGCTGACTTAAACATTATAAACTGTAAGATATTACTTTCATACAATGGATAACATTTATACACATGGAAACAGACTTACTTTCCACATTAACGACAATATCATTATGAATAACCTTGTCAAAGATAATTTCTATGACACATAACACTCTGAAGTTATTGCTTAACTACAGTTGTTACATTTCCATAAAACTTTACCAATAAATAGCTATCCTTGACAAAACTCAATGTCTGACAACTGACAATAATCACTGATGAGTTATCCCCCTTTACATGACAAAATGCGTACAAATACTCAAAATGTTTATCAAACTTGATATCAAATTTATCAAACTTGACCTGAAATATTTATCTTGTACTCAGAGAAATACTAATAACACTATCATACACAGGATAGAGAACCCTGTGTTTGTTTGAACACAGACTGCAAGAACATCTTCAACTGACAGCTGATTGTTAATAGACAAGACAGAATTATCTCCCCTTAATGGGAATGCAACTGTTATTCCTGTGCAAAGATAATTATTTCCTAACCTCACAATTATCCTATAACAATGCTGTAACCCGTATACATGTATTTACAAAGGGACTACTGTACAAACATATTTGTCAACATCGGACAAATGAATACTTTCATGTGCAGAACACGTGGGAAAACTTTCTTATTCACTTCATAATGCAAAACGCATTAATCTACAAGAATATCCTGATCAAACCACTTGTACCATAGTAAGGCATAAATTGTAGGGATTCTACACTAAGTAGTAGCTTTTGATCAAGTCTTAACCTTCCATTAACTTGCATTGAACGGGACGTCGAGTTTGTTTACTTCCGCTGTGGCCGACAGCCAAGGGACATTACTCCCTACATAGACTCACTCTGCGTTCCACTACTTACGTAGCCCGCTAAAATATCATTCCGACAAAATTACTTTGTACTAAGGCATCAACGACACGGTATTCAATGCGAAAACTATCAAAGAACTATTTCTCCTCCATCTCATGTCTAAACTAGCATGATATAACAACATTTTCGGAAACGTCGATCTGCAACTGACAATTATGGCGGCAACGAACAGACGTTTTGCCTGTTACGGGCTTGCTGACTTCTAAAACTTAAATTCCAGACTTACTGCGTGTTGATACATACATAAAAACATACAACATGATCTATATGATTTGTGGGACAAGGGGAATGTGTATCAATGCATTGATTCCTCATCTGAAGCAAACGAATCCAATAGATAAGATGACCAAATGTTTTCACATTCCTGTTTCAATACAGTATGTCTGCGCATGCGTTAAACGCACACGGCAGTCAGGTACTGTTTACCCAAAACATAATAATATGCAATCATAGGCTTCTGATGAATAACCATTTCCTTACAACCTGATATTAATCTGACGTCATGTATTATAACACAAATCTGTTCTAAGAAAACAGCATAAATTAACTTTAGGGGGTTTCAATCTAAATTCTTGTAATAACTGATAATCTACCATGATAATTATACTACTATCATAAGACAGCTAAGTCATGCTTTTACACATGGTCGCCTTTTACGGCAAGCATGGTCGCCTTTTTCGACAAGCATGGGTTGAATCTTCCTACATATAATACACAATCACGCGATTCATTCATTTATTCATCAATGATAATGATGATTATCGTTCTAATACTTATAGTAATGATGAGTTATTTCAGTATTTTCTGTCACTAATTCGTTATACATGCAACTTACACTGTTAACTGTTAATTTCTATGTTGTTTCCATCCTTCCAGTTCAAGATCGGTCGTTCATCGTTGTGCCACGAGACTACCTCATGGGCAAAAAGAAGGACGACCTTGACGATTTCACTCGACTGTGACGTCACTTCCTGGTTGTCACATAATGGATGAATTGTGGATTTCCCTTTAACTGCCCATTACGTCATCGGCATGGCATTCTGTAACGGATGTACCGTATATTTTCTAACAAATTAATATTGTTTTATCAAGGGGGCTTCCCTGTGTGAGTAAATTGGGTTTCTCAATCGGAGAGTCTCTATCACCCCTGACGTCATCCGGGGGCCCCTTGGAAACGCCATTCCGGTTCGCCGCGATTATATTTCTAGGGTCAGCAATATAAACGTTCGACACCTTCATCACTTCGGGCTTTCCTTCCACTGTAAGCTGAGACGTCCTGATATTACTTGAATCCTGTTAAAAACCAACTCACTCACTCACTGACGTCATGAAAGTCACGATGCAGTACATATCCCGACGTAACCTATTTTCGAACAGTTAAGATGACATTGCTGATATTTCGAGGGATGAGCGAATCAAAACTCAAATTCTGCTTCACACCAGTAGGTGATGTCTTCAACAATAGAATTCAGCTCAATTCCGAATTATTTTTTGTTGTTGTTTTTTTGTTTGTTTGTTTGTTTGTTTTTTTTGGGGGGGGGTTGGTTTGGTTTTTTGTTTAATGCCGCACTCAGTAATATTCCTGCCATATGACGGCGGTCTGTAAATACAACCAGACAATCCAGTGATTGATATCAAGAGTATCGATCCACGCAATTGGGATCGATGACATGCATCAACCATGTCCTCGAGCCTGTCCACCCTATCCCTTTAGTCGCCTCTTACGACAAGCATAGTCCCTTTTTCGGATAGCATGGGTTGCTGAAGACCTATTCTACCGCGGATCTTCACGGGTCTCGATAAAAAGGCGTGACCTCCATTGCCGCGATTGCACTCGAGTGACGTCACCTATTTTCGAAAACCTGATTGGTTTCGTACTTGAGCCGGATTTCCATGAATGAAGGGACATGTTTTGGCGCACAGTTTTCAATATAATTATTGCAAGTAGGCATTGAAACTCAAAAAGTCATTGGACGTTTGAAACCTATTCACAAAATATGAATATTTGTCAAATTTAAGCGTTCACGCTATTCTATTCTTTCTCTTCATCATGACACGGGCGCCAAAATTCTGAATGTCGACGGAATGTTCTGACAGGTATACATTACTTCACATGAACCCAATGTTGCCATGCTGAATGTGTGAACTCTCAAGTCGGAAGCCAGGTAGCATGCCATCATCGGCCCTGCATCGGCCCAACGTTGGCAAACGTCATCGGCCCTGCATCGGCCCAACGTTGGCAAACGTCACTGGCCCTGCATCGGCACTGCACCGGCCCAGCGTCGCCAAACATCGTTGGGCCGATGAAGTTTTGCTCATCGGGTCGCCACTGGCCCAACGTCGGCAAACTTCATAGGCCCTGCATTGGCACTGCAACGGCCCAGCATCGGCCCAGCGTCGGCAAATATCGTCGGGCCGATGAGGTTTTGCTCATCGGATCGACATCGGCCCAACGTCGACAATAACTATCGGCGCAGCATTGGGTTGCGTATTGGGTTGCATTGGGACAGTAATTATAGGTTTAGAATCAGCCTTGTCCTACATGTCGGCATGCAGCTTTGATGACGTCACACAGAGTGCGACAGATCAATATCAAAAACGGCTGTTCGAAAATAGGGTACTCGACGATATAATAATCAGTGAGATTCAAGGAATGACGGATTATGGGTCCCGAGTGAAGGTATGATGTAAGGCCTGGCTTTTGGCCTGGGACATCATTCACACCCGAGTGACCGACCATCCGCGAGGGTAGTAGGTTATCCCATATATTACTCATTGCCATTTTCAGAAAAAAGGAATAGGTCTTCAGCAACCCATGCTTGTCGTAAAAGGTGACTCTGCTTGTCGTAAAAGGCGATTAACGGGATCGGGTGGTCAGGCTCACTGGCTTGGTTGATGCATGTCATCGATTCCAATTGCGTGGATCGATGCTCGTGATATTAATCACTGGATTGTCTGGTCTAGACTCGATTATTTACAGACCGCCGTCATATAGCTGGAATATTACTGAGTGCAGCGTTAAACAACAAAGCAACCAACCAACCAGAAAAAAGGAAGTAACATTTATGACGTGTCAATCCAACGGAGAAACGTCACTGAAGTCTATCTTTTGGTCATTTGACGTAATATGTTCAATTGGTGACGCCATGAACAGTGGATGACGTCTTATAACACTCTCCTACCCAGAGGTTTCATGTGACCAGGCCAGCGCCATGTGACGATTCGTCACATCTTACACAATCCATTCAAGATATTGCATAATGTTTTTCATTCATTTTATTTTTGACAAGCCTACATATCTAGATAAATATATGTCATAGAATGGTTAACTTTCATTGAACTAATATCCTACATCTAACTATTTCATTTGCATAGTTATCCTATGTTTACATTGGTTGTACGTTCCACGTGCTGTCATCGAAGCCCTACGGAGAGCTACCGATACGGTCACTTTGATGTGTAAATATGTATTGTCATGCAACTCACTGTCGCAGTTGTAGTAGCATATGTATGTAATTATGCAAAACAATATGTAAAGTGCCCCTAAATACTTGCTTTGGTCCGTTCTATTCTGATTTCTGAAAAAGCGCATTTGTCTACAAACAAGAGAAAAATCCGGTCACACGATATGCAAATTAGCCTGTGGCAGTGGTGTTATGCTAAGTCACCACTGCGCCGGACGGTGGTCTTATATTGTACTGATCAATGAAGCAACGTGAATACAATGTTTATTCCTAATGCAGGATATTTACCATCCCCACACTCGCGTGATAACCTCTATTTATTTTCATTTTTGATAACAAATTCTATTCACTTTAGCTATAATAACGGTAACGCTATTTTTCAGGGCATTATCATTTGCTCGATCGGCTCGATCTTCTCAACTGACCTCCTTCGTCGGGCTGTTGATGGAAGACCTCGGGCTTCTGCAAATGATAATGCCAAAAAATAGCTTACTATAACCTGGTTCCCGTCGTCAACTTGTGCCAAGCTAGGAGCCGCGGTAAGCTGGACCTCGTCTCTAATATCACAATATACGCAAGTTGACGACGCGCATAGGGAGCCTGGAACTTCAATATATTTTGCGGATTTACACAAAGTGTGCACTCCAGCTTTTTCGTTTGCAAATACCTCTATAAACTAAATTATTGAAGTCAACTCTGAAATAATCTATGTTCCATTGACATAATATAGAAAGCTATCACGTTGCCAAACTATTGGTACCCATATGTTTATATTGTATTTGCTTGAAAATATAAAGGGCAACTTCTACCATACCACCACTAGTCTGCAATCTTTGATTTATGATTGATTGATTGATCTTTGAAGATCTTATAGGTTTTTCGGCAACGAGATCCATTTACACCTTGTCCATAATGAAGGCTAACAAAATTCCTAAAAATGTTATGAAGTAGAGAACCTGCCAGAGGGACATATATGTCCCTCCTCTTCAACCCTCACTTTGAAGTCGAATAAAATTCAAACTGCACCACGCACATAGATACACTTCACAGTTTTGAATACTTTGGGAAATTCCCTGCTTGGTCATATCATCCGCTGCCATTTTGGGCCGAGCAAAATTACTGAAAATAACCTCTGAAAATTAGGTACATAGTAAATGTCGCCATTTTCACACATTGCGTTATTTACAGCATGTTTCGAAATAATAATTATTGGATATTTACTCGGAGAAATGAATTTCAAAAATAGTATCTTAGTAATCACGAGTATCTGTCTTTGATCAAAAAGTGAAGTGAAGTGAACTTTCTGAAATATATTGGATAGTGTTTACAAAATCACGTTTCACATATACCGGCTATGAGATGCCTGTAACATCAAGTTAATTTCAAAGTCAGCTACGATACATACATCCTTGAATTCCTCATACAGAGTAGAAGCAAATGACAAATGGTCTTTTCACCAATACAAAGTGTCCAGATGAAATCAGGCAAAATAAATAAAGTGTAAAAACGAACGCTGTGCTCGAAAAACTGCACTTGTTTGAAATGTAAACAAAGCAAAATTCAGATTTTACACAGTGTAGCATTTTCTCCAAATTTAACTATCAATTCGTCTATTCGTTTAATATATTGGCTCAACAATTTCAGAATATGCATGGGAAAAGAATCGTATGAAGAATTATGTAACTACAAATAGATACATTGCAATAAATGATAGATACTTTCAACAGAAATTGTCACAGTTTATGTCCTGTGTGGCGCGATGACTTACGCAAAATCAGGCACAACAACGGTATTTATCGGAATTTCTGACTATTTCCGTTGGTTTCAATGAAAAATATCACAACAAATAACAGTACACTGATTGTCAGAATGCTTCTGATTACTTACATGTCACATTTATGTATAGTCCTTTCCAATAAGGTCTTATCTCCCCCTGATTTATTATCCCCCCTTGCGAACTCTTTCGAAAACAGAGATAAAACGGCCCTCTCACGCGCTTGACGTTGACTTACGGAGAGGTTTTGGAAAATGAATGAAACGAGAACGAAACTGCGGCATTATTGCACTGTCTGCTCAAATTATAGAGGGAAGGGGGTAGTTGGACGGGTGGTGACATTGCATAGGTTTCCAACGAATGAATCACGAAAGATTCGACATAGATTCTGTGATGTATTTCCTTTAGTTCTCATATTGAACTATCTCCGTATCTATAACACGAAAAGCTGGAATACGATCATGGGTTTATTCTTCATCATGGCGTCAGTACATCGGTCTGTGATGACGTCATCAGGTACGTCATAGCACGAGCTTGCTGGTACTATTTACAATAGCACTAATCACAATGACAATACACTACACTCCTCCACCTTAAATTCACAATAGCGGGTAAAGAGAGATATTGCCTTAACTTGACACAAAAGTTGTACAATGACATTCACAATCGTGCTGGCTCGATAATACTTTAGAATAACCACTTGGCAATTACCCGGATCACTTCTACTTATAGTAATAACATTCACATTAACTGAACTCATTAACTATAACAAGTAACCTTCAGCGTTCAACATGTTAGAAGAACTTTAACGGTAGTCTCAGTGCAAATATTAACCAAAAAGGTATAAACATTATCTTAGATGCATTGCAACCCAACTGCTGTCTACACAACATATTTAAAGTCATTGTCAACATCTGAACTGCACTTTTGAGGAATCTGGAAACAGTCACAAAAGTCACTTAGAGATCAAGTCTTTGCACTGGTTTACGTAGGCGCTGCGGGTAACGCCTGCCAACACAAGTCTCCCAACTGAGCACTTCTCATCTCTGAATTATTGTAAGTGTACTTCTTGGGTTGTGGCGATGTGACAGGTGTCGCCCCTGCATGAGTTGAATCAGCTGAGACGGGAACCGATGAAGCCCGGTCCTTCTGTGCAACTTCTGGCAACCTAACCAAGTCCCTTAGTTGGTCGTTTGTTAGGTCGACTGATGAAGACCTGTGTGATGAGTTCTCTGGGAAACCCCTGTATCTTTGCATCTGATCTATGTGGGTGACTCTGGATGTACCACCAATTTGCACTCTGTAGTGCAGTGAGCCAAGGGGCTCAATGACCCAACCCTTGATCCACTTCACCTCTCTCCCCTCACGATAATTTCTGATTAGACATGGTTCATTAACTTGGAACTCACGGATAGTGTTGTCCTGTCTGACTTTATCATGAGTCTCCTTCTGTTTTTCTTGCTTCTGTTGAACTTTCTTGTCCAAATCTGGCCTAGTGCGTAGCTTTCTTCCTAAGAAAAGTTTGGCTGGTGATTCTGTGGCGTTGCCCGGTATATATACGAGAAGGAAGTTTGCAAGCATCCGTTTAACTGGCATTGTCTGTTGACATGTCCGAGACTCAACGAAGTGTTTCTTAAGAGCTGATTTCACTATCTGAACTGTGCGCTCCGGCACACCATTAGATGAAGGATGACAGGGTGGAGTCAAACCCTGTTTAATACCATTATTCTGTAGGAATAGTTTGAATTCTTCCGACGTGAATTGAGGTCCACTATCGGACACAACCTCTACCGGAAGGCCGTATGATACAAACAGTTCTCTCAGTACCTCTTCTGCTTGCTGTCGTGGTCGATAGTAGGACAGTCTCTATCCACTTTGTGCGACTGTCCACCACCACCAAAAACTTCTGAGATCTGTGCTCACCGTAGTCAATGTGGATCCTTTCCCAAGCTCTTCTAGGGTAAGACCAAGGGTGTAAAGGCGCAACTGGTGGATCATGCTGTAACATCTGACAAATCTCACAGCTGTGAGCAGTATTCTCTATACTCTTATCTAGCTAGACCTGGGTACCACAAGTAACTGCGGGCGAGGCTCTTCATTCTGACGATGCCACTGTGCTCTGCATGCAACTCTTGCAATATTGCTGCCTGGAATCTGGGTGGTATGATTACCCTTATTCCCCAGACTACTGACAGCTCTAAAGTTCATGTCATTCACATGATTTGGCCAGCCTCTGTATGTGCACTCTAGTACTCTTGAAAGGACTATATATCTTTCTTTGTTGCCTCTGCAATCTGTTTAGATGATATCGGCAAGTTGAAGACTCCCATGGTAGTCTTGACAGACAGTCAGCATTACTGTGTTCTTCTGACTTACGATATCTGATTTCATAGTTGTGCGCCATGAGGATAAGCACCCATCTTTGAAGTCTGGCTGCTGCCAGAATAGGAATTCCTGTCTTTGGTCCAAAGATAGTTGTCAGTGGCTTGTGATCAGTTATCAACGTGAAGTTCTTTCTCCGATGCCCAACAGTTACGCAACATTACAACAACACTCTTAAGAATGGAACACGCTGTGCGTTGCATGGCCGAGATTTATTTCCGCGATTGCGTAAACGTAGATAGATTTTTTATTTTTTTTATGTTGCATACCTCAGATCTTACATACATTGAAACATACACTACTTGATCACAATTAACTTGCTGTTGCCCGACACGTAAAACCAGAGGAAAACAACTCCTTTAGAGTAAATACTCTGGAACCGTGTTCCCTCAACGACTGCAAACAGCAACTACCGGAGGGTTTATAGTATACATGTGATCTACTGCAGATGTACGTGAAACTTGAACCTCATATATTCATTAGCTACATACAGCAGCTTACATTAGTATTATAGTGGCTCTTCAGCCCAGAGCAACATCACATCGTACGACTGCACATAAAGCAGCTTACATTAGTATTATAATGGCTCTTCAGCCCAGAGCAACATCACATCGTCGTTTTACTACGATTACAGCAGCTTACATTGTATTATAATGGCTCTGCAGCCTGGCGACAACAATACGCCCGAAAAATATAACAAATCTGAATCTGTCCCCACTGTCACATATCTGAAACATACAGACAACAGATTAAAACATTGAAAATGCAATACTTTTCACATAGAGAAATAGAATAATCTAATGGCCATGCTTGCACTTAGAGCGAGAATGAACAATTCAAATCTTCACACTCCTTAAGTACCCCAGTTTAACGCCACCTAGCGGGGCGGACTACTCACTTACATTAACGCTACACACCGTTAGGAGAAAGAAATTTCCTTCTAATTCATCCTTCGAAAGAAATAATATTTCTCCGATGCCCAACAGTTACGCAACATTACAACAACACTCTTAAGAATGGAACACGCTGTGCGTTGCACGGCCGAGAGCTACAAAGAAAGTCAAAGACCAAGAGAAAGGGAAACTTTCATTCTATTGTTAATACTATCCTTAATATATCCGTCCTTAGCATTCTCACTTTTCCATCTTCCATGTCTTTTAAACATACAGTCTGGTATGCCGTTCGCTGCTGCTGTAGCACCACCACTACGTAGACTGTGTAGACCATAACTTTTAATGTTCGTAACAATGGGGGACAATGCATCTAAGAAAAGTTACCTCAGTCTAGTGTAAGACATAGGATTGTTGCTTTTTCCTAACACATAACCAGACGCACATTTGCTGAGGTTTCGGAAAACATACTGATCAGAATCTGCCGGAATACCTGCAAGTTTTAGATATTGTTTCAAACATTCAACTGGACACAATTTCGATTGAGTTCTACTGATAACGAGCCAGGCTCCGTCTCTATATACATCTGTTTTAGACTTTTCAATAAAAACTGTCATGTGAGAATCATAAAATATTATATCCGAACGAGAAATATTAATCAGTTCAGAAGATCTTAAGAATACAGCATAAGCCAACAAGCACATTGCTAGTATTCTCAAATCAGACAAAGATGCATTTACAATTTTTGAATCGTACAACCTCTCAAGAATAGCAACAGTAACTGGCTCCTTCTTAACAACAGACTTAGCTAATTTACGTTTAGCTGCTTCAAACACATTTTTCACAAGACCATTTTCAGTAGGACTCTCAAGCCCCACACTACAATGTGCATGCCTTAAGCTATAGAAGGCTGTAATGACAGGTGACACTGTATCACTCTGTTGGACAATAGATAAATAGCACAATGCAGGGGCGAAATAGGTAATACATCCGGCATATTATTCATTTTTGCCCACCTTTGCCAAGCAGCAAAACCATAAAATTATGTATATTTCTTGACAGTGGACTCGGTTCTCGACTCTGACAACAGGTCCGGCAGACCGTTAGCCAGCTGGCGAATAGCAACAGGAAGATGATCAAGCTCATTTTTATATGTACACTGGAACAAATCTGTAACATTGAAAACATCAATCAACGATAATCTACAAGAAGAGCAAGCATGTTAAATTGCAAATCTGTTTCACCAAACATTCCTCCTGGAATCCTACTAGCTATATAAGACTCTCTGGAAGTAGGCAAATACATACATAACTTTTAACTTGCGGAATAAACATTGAATTTGATTTCAATAAAGGCCAAGAAACAAGCAGAATGCCACTCGGGGACGACAAGTGTACCGGAGCACCACATTGTGCTAGATGCTTGATTGTTTGTGGAATGAGACAAATTGGGGGCACAATCCAGCTCATTGTTCCTTTCCAGTTCACAGTAAAGCAGTCCACAGCAGCACATGCAGGGTTGTTATAACGTGAATTGAATACCTCTAATTGGGTGTTATAATAGGTCGCAAACCGATCAACATCATGAGGGCCCCACTTGCCATTCACGTTTTGAAATATGCTTTTAGCAATACCCCAGTCATCATAGTCGACCATACGACTAAGGTAATCTGCTTTCTGGTTCTCATAGCGAGGGATCCACTGTAAATGTAGATCAATACCATTCTTCACACATAAGTCAAATATTTCTAAAGCAAGTGACTGTAAGTGGATCTTCATACTCCCTTTCTCAATAATTGTTGCAACATTTTTATTGTCTGTGAACCACTTGATACTCTGGTGTGATAAACTAGACACAAAACTCTGCAACACCATATGCACGGCTTTCAGCTCCGTCCACGTCGAGCTAAGCATTGCCTCGTCCCTTGACCACTGCCCATGAGAAGGGACATTATCCAATTCCACACAGTAGCCACCGTAACCACTATCACTGGCATCTGAATATACTAGTTTCCTTGAAACTGTTGTCTGAACTAAATATCTGGAACAATACTTATGTAAGCTACATGACCAAAACTGCAACTGTTTGATACTTGAATCTGACAACACAATATAGCTATGCCATGACGGGGATGCTACAACATCAATACTCAGAGATCTTGTCATCAGCTGAGAGATTGGACCCATCACAATTTTCATAGACATTATCTGACCAACGACAGAAGCTATGTATTTCACTGGGAAATAGCTATGGTTAGATTGTAATAACACGGTAATGCACTTCAATACCTTATCCCTTTTTCTGTCAGGAACACTCATGATCATAGATGTTGTATCAATCCTGAAACCTAACCACTCAATTGACTGAGACGGCAACCAAAGGGACTTTTCTACTTTAGGAACGAAACCTGATCCGAGTAGATCCTGTTTAACAGCTGCACCCGACGCGTATGCCTCGTCCCGTGAAGAACCTGAAAGAATACCATCATCTAAGAAAGTTACTATTCTGCATCCCTCATACCTCCATTTCTTAACCAACTGTCTTATAACTTTGGTGAACACATATGGAACTGATGTTAATCCAAAGGGAAGCACAAGGAATTTGTAATAGTGAACGATTCCTGTTTGATCAGCCCATGACAATCCGAGATAATCAGTATGAGGGGGAAAAATATCAATGTGGTGATAAGCAGAATGGATATCAAATTTTATGAGCCAGTCATTTTTTCTGATGTAATTCAAAGCTATCTTCCAATCCTCATATTTCACACTCTGTTTGTACACATAATTGTTAATTCTGTGAAGATCTAAAATTAATCTCTTCTTCCCAGAAGACTGGACTGATACGGACAGTGGACTGACGATAGTAGGAGGAGTATCACACTCGCATATGAGACTTTTCGTCTCCAGTTCATCAATAGCCTGTGTGACAAAGTCTTTGTGTTTGAAAGCTGATTGGTTATTTCTTGCATACATAGAAGGTGGTTGAAATATAAATGGGATCTTATACCCATTAGCAATCAAATCTACAACAAAATGTGACGAACCAATATTTATCCAGAATTGTAACCTGCTCTTGAGACGCCCCCTAACCACAATTTCAGCTGTACCTTGCTCATACTCATAATAGTCATCTGTAATAATTTGAGAAAATTGCAAATCATCAACAACGCCATCATGACTGAAATACTCAACTGACAGGTCTTGCGAACTATTGATTCCCTTGGGATGAGCCTCCGGCTGCAAAACTGGACAGTCTCTGGGCTGACACGTTGTTGTTTTGGGGACAGTCTCTTCTGAAGTGACTGAAGTCACCGCACGCAAAGCATGCTCCTGTCCTCTGACCTTTGGCACGAAAAGGCTGGTTTGTGATAGGTTGAATATGTTGCACAGAAGAAGCAGGAAGAAAAGCACCTTGCTGATCGCCTGGATGACCTACTTGGATACGGCGCTTGGCGTGAACGTTTCTGACGTAATTTCCGAACAGCTTTATTGTCGGCCCTCGTAATCATCCTGTCGTCGTCCGAATCATCGGCAAGTTCATTGGACATAGTTCCGGACCGTCTCCCATCCACCCTCGGAAAAATCTGCAATTTTTATAAGTTTATTGCGTTGCTGGATCCTTGCAATCTCTGACGTGATATACGTTTCACAGTCCTGGAAACGTTGATTTTGTATAGCTACCAAAACTTGAGTAAGTGAGTCTACCGTTTCTTCGTTGAAACTGTTGGATTTTATTACCTTCCCGACTCCACGAATAGTCTTTTTCAGCTCGCAGTTTCTTTAAATCCTTAGCGGTCTGGCTGAATTCTTCCCTCAACGCTCCGATGCGGTCATTGAGCGACAATTCAAACTGAGCTTTGTTGGTATCTAATTGCTGTAGTATAGCATCAAGTTTGGCGTCAGTATTCATGACTAGAATAATCTAATGGCCGTGCTTGCACTTAGAGCGAGAATGAACAATTCAAATCTTCACACTCCTTCAGTACCCTAGTTTAACGCCACCTAGCGGGGCGGACTACTCACTTACATTAACGCTACACACCGCTAGGAGAAAGTAATTTCCTTCTAATTCATCCTTCAAACGAAAGAAATAATATTTCCATATAGGTATTTATGAAACTTCTTAACGCCAACCACAATGGCCAAGGCTTCCTTTTCTAGTTGGACATAGTTAATCTCTGAACTTGTCAGTGTTCGTGACGCCTAAGCCACTGGTCGTTCCAAACCATCTGCCATAATGTGTCATATCACACACCCTATTCCGTATGGGGATGCATCACACGCCAAGGTAAGTGGACAATGAGTGTCATGATGGACCAAGACACTATTACTTGACAGTTGTGCTTTACACTTCTTGACAACCTCTTCTCGTTCTGTATTCCATTTCCACGCTACATTTCCTTTCAACAATATGTACAGTAGCGTAGATATGTTCGCGATGAACACATTTCCACATTTTCGGCCCCTACTTCCATGGAAATGTTGGGGTGGTCTGCTTTTACAGGCCCTAGCTATATGTCCAATCTTACAGCAGAAATCATATTTCTTTGTTTTATGATAGCACTTCATTTCATGTAATCCATTGCATCGAAAGCACTTGCTATTCCACTTTTGCCTGCCTTGTCCATCAATTTTCCTATCGTTCAGCCTGTTCTGTGGACTGTCGTGGTTTGAATGACCGTGTATCCTTATCTGCTCTTTCCATTCCAATAGCTATTTCACATGCTTTCTGCCAAGTTAATCTTCGTAACCCTATCTCGAAAATGTTCATTGAGGGTGTTTGCAAAGTTACAGTATTGGCTCGATCGCTTTAGTGCCAGTATATATTCCATCACACTTTCAGTTGGTGATGGATTTCTTTTACTGAATGCATACCTTTCACCGATTTCATTTCTGTAGGGCTTGTAGTATTCCGTCAAATAGCCTGTCAGCTCTCCGTACTCCAAGCCGGCAACATCGGCTGGTAAAAGTTCGAACGCATGTGGCCCAACTGTTGCAAGGAATGTGTTGACTATATCTTCCGGCTCCACCTTATTCGCTGCCATCCATATTTCAAAGCATTTAATGTATCTAGAACAGTCTTCCTTCCCTGAATCAAACTCGGTAATGAAGCCATGCGGGCGGCCATGTTGTTTCTCGTTAGATCTCGTTCAGTTGCTAGGCGACAACCTATCCAATTCAAACTGCAATTTTGCACTCAATTCGAAAAGTTAATAACTTCTGCTTGTACCAATTTGCACAATAAAGATCTGTGTTCCTTTAGAACAGAGTATATCATGTCAAATATTTCCACGTAGGGTGTCTGTAAGCTGGTGCGCGATATTTGACCTCAGCTTGTACCAATTTGCGCAATAATGTTCCATGTTCCTTTAGAACAGAGTATTTCATGTCAAATATTTCCACGCACTCACGTTTCAACACGTAGGGAGCCTGTAAGCTGGTGCGCGATATTTGACCTCAGCTTGTACCAATTTGCACAATAATGTTCCATGTTCCTTTAGAACAGAGTATTTCATGTCAAATATGTCCACGTACTCACGTTTCAACACGTAGGGAGCCTGTAAGATAGTGCGCGATGTTTGGCCGTCTGCTGAAGATCTCTTCTCCTAACGGGAGACCGATGTACTGACGCCCGCACTAAGCATTCCTATCAGAACACTTCATCCCGAATTCCCCCATTACCGTGAACGCATCCTGATCCCATCCTCGTTGCCAATGTGATGTATTTCCTTTAGTTCTCATATTGAACTATATCCGTATCTATAACACGAAAAGCTGGAATACGATCATGGGTTTATTCTTCATCATGGCGTCACTACATCGGTCTGTGCTGACGTCATCAGGTACGTCATAGCGCGAGCTAGCTGGTACTATTTACTATGGCACTAATCACAATGACAATACACTACAGATTCGATGGCTCAAGTTTGTCTAAAAGGATTACAGACACAACACCACCTAGCGCCAAAGTTCGGAACACTTCATGGATGGTAATTTCAGACGGTGTTTAATACCATCCATTTTCGGGTGAAAACGTTCAACACGTATCAGGTAAAGTCTACATAAACAATAGATTACTGAGGCTTAAAATTCAGGTTATTTAATGATGCATGGATACCCATAAAGACTAAATACTTTTCAAAATGATAATCATTACGATACTGTTAAAAAAATCAACCAGAATTAGAGAATAATAGTGGAATTATTCACATATTTTTTTAGAAACTTCAAAATGTAGAAAATGTATTATTTCGGAGCATGTTTACTTGTATAGAGAAAATACATGATTGCAATGAACATGAGTAATCTGAAATTAGATCTTTTACTAATGTTAACGCTGAGAATGGACATCAAGTATACAATTGCAATTGTTGTAATCATAGTTATTATTTTATTTTTTATCCTATAAATTTTCAGTTTGATTCCAACTCAGATGAGAGTACCATACAAAGGGAGGCCCAAGCACCCGTAGCTGAGCAATCCAGGGACAGTGACAATGGGAGTGAGCATTCCGTGTCCGACCATCAGCAGATTGATTTAAAGTCCTCAGGATTAAGTGTGGAAACTTCAGTTGTCATGCATGACTGTTGTGGACATATTGAAGATCATGCCACAAGTCAACTAGTAAACAAGTGTGAACAGGCTGATTGTCATCCTTCAGGCATTGATGCATCCACGCAGACAGATATATTTCATAATTTATGTGTGACTGTGTGACTGTGTCAACTCAACTGAATGATAATATATCAAATGACATATCAAAATCAAAAATGATTGATCTGGAAATTCAGTGTAGTAAGCCTGACGAATAATGTAAGCAAGTCTGGTTCATGTAACTGGCAACAACTATTCAAGCCTACTGTGGTTCAATGTCATTGATGTGTTGGTGTAAATAAAAGCGACAAAACACTTTCTATATTCATACTAACTAACATTTGTAGTCTGCTAGTTGTTATAATGATATCATATAGCAGAACCCTTAAAAATGGCAAATGTTTACTAGTCCGAATGATACCTTAACTGTTGAGCAGTTTGGCAACAACTTCGGGACTAGGGCCAATTTCTAACGCTGGTGAGTTTATGAACCACTTCCAAATGATGAGACCAGGTGTTTGCGAAAAGGTGAGACTGTCCTCACATCTTATCTGCAATAAATTCTTTTTACTGTTCATTGTAATTTTGTTGTGTACAGGTGCCTGTGGTGAGATTGCATACATCGCTGTTAGACTGATAATACATACCTGTTGTTTCGGTCGAACTAAATAAATGTTATTCCTTTTTTTGCCAAACATTTCTTCAGTAAAACAGAATATAAAACATGCAGGAACAAGGTTTTTAATGATGATCATGATGAGTGAGTAGAGTTAGGTTAATTGCTCATTTATACTGATTTTCAGCAGTATTTCAAATAGGGCACATTGCTATAAGTCCTAATGATACCTTAACTATTGGGCAGTTTTGCAAGGACCATAGGACTAGTGCCAATTTGTAAACTGTTGAATGTGCATGCCTGCTTGTACTAGCTTGGAGTTTTAACATTAATAATAATGTTGGTTCAGCTGCTCACTCACACACTTCGGACACATACTGACTGGGCGAACCAGTCCCTTCTTTATCCCTTTCAATGCAAGCAACATGGAGAGAAACAGCTTGTACATTGATGTACCAACTATTACGTTTAAATAAAATCTTCTGGTGTGTCACAGCTGGGGACTGAATTCTTCAACTGTTCATAACTAAACGATAACACCAGGTGATAGAAAAGGCGAACAGACGTAAGTTTTTAGACAGGTTTTGAAACTTTTAATGTCATAAGACCTTTTTCATCCTTTATAACAGTGTTCATTTCACAAACATGAAATGTGACTGGAGAGTGAAAAGACAGAAGCATGTTTACATCATTATGTGAAACAATTAACTAATCCTGTCCAGGATAAATAATTCAGATTTGTAAAACTTGAATATTAATGATGTTATAATTGAATTAAACTTTTAAGGCTTTATAAGGTTGTGTCTCCCTATTTTTCAAAATGATCCCATTTTAATGGGCCCAGAGAGCCCTACATTTTGTTGAGCTAGTAGAATGAACACTGTCTTTAGTGACGAGTCCATATACACATTGTATGGAGGGGTCGATCTTCATAAACAACAGTACCTTTCACAATAACGTCATAGTGATAAGACAAGAAAATGTGTTTGGCCTTTTCTAAAATGGCGCAGCCCACAGACACGGACTGATCTAAAGTCATAGATACCTTATCCATATTGACCCACACTAAATGTTCTGAAAATATTTTAAAGTTTTTTAAATTGTTTTTGAACTTTGCCGTCTCAGTCTGCCCCAATCTCATTAAAATCAGATCTTAGTTTTCGCTACCGCTAAACAAAGATCTGAGGACATCCCATTAAGGGTCACGTCAGAACGACCTTTCGCGAATTTTGACCGACCAATGAAATGACTGACAAGAAATCGACATTAACCAATCAGAAGGCAGCTTTCTCGAGCTTTACGACACTAGTTTCATACGGGCGAATACGCTTCGAAACATATCTTGACGTATTCTCGATTAAAAATTCTAATACTGATAAGAAAGGCTGATCATTCTGGAATGGCTTATAGATGGCCCAGATTGTATGGATATAATCATAAAATCCGTGAATGCGTTCGGAATACCCCGTGTTAAATATTTCGTGGTTGCATGATTAGAAAACAATTCCGACTGTCACTTTCATGATCTGGTAAGCGACGCTCTGATTGGTTGTATGAAAGGTCGTTCTGACGTGACTCGAAATGGGATGTCCTCAGATCTTTGTTTAGCGATAGAGAGAAATAAGATAGAGTCAGTCCTCGTTCGTGATTGGATCAACTTGTTGATAATTTCTAACATTTTATAATTGTACTCCATAGACTGCATTGGCGAGAAGCTTATTAGATCTTTTCCTTCTTTCTTTTCTGAGTGTTAAAATCGACGTATAGTGTCACTCATTTCTCTTGTGAAAATATTTTAACTTTATGGCTTTTTGTGAGTTTGAGACCTTAACGTAAATAGAACTTTAAAGTTTTATAGTGGATAACATAGTTTGTTTTGTCCTTTAACGTCGAGAAAAGTTTTTATCCCGAAGTTTTTTTCTCCTGTCACCCCGAGTTCTGTCAAAAAGAGTTTTGAGATAGGGAGAGAGCGGGGAACGCTCTCACGTTGCTTTTACGCAACGTGTAGGGAAGCATGAACATAGTGTAATTCCGGGGGTAATGTAAATCAACCTCCAAAATATAGCCATGAGGTCCCTCAGATTCGAACGATAGCCAATTGATGGTTCAGACATGGCTGCCCCGTACAAAGTGTTGACGTCATAATGCATCAGATAGGAATCATCCTTTATGGAGTAAACAAATCAGCCATGTTCTTATTGTTGGCCCCGGCGTGATGATGCGTATCATAGCCACTTTCTCGTCGTGCATTAACAAGCATCCATGGCCATGCCTGGTAAAGTATAATATTGAAAGGGGTCCAGCCAATAATATTCCAGCACATGGTTCGAAATGCCTCCATGACATCGGTCAGAATCAGCTACATAGAGGATATTTCATGTGTCGAGTGAAATATCGTGTTTCTCTCATCGTGTGTGTGTGTGTGTGTGTGTGTGTGTGTGTGTGTGTGTGTGTGTGTGTGTGTAACCTTGAAACGTTAATTCTCCCTACCTAGCACGCAGGGACGGTTCACCACCCATTGTATTTGCGACTTAAAAAGTAATTTTGTTTTTACAAAATCTTAAAAAATATGACCAAAAGTATCCAAAAAAATTTACATACATTTAGATATGATTACATACAGAATCAAATCCAACTTTAACAAAAAATATTCTTGAAAACTAGGAGACCGCTGTTAGAAGAGAAAGAATACACGCTGGTCAAGTAACAAAATGGCTTTGCGAAACGAACAGTCTCGATTGAACAGTTAAATGAGAAATGTACAGTTTATAACGAAGCATTTTCATGAGAATAACAAACGGCAAGATTGGTTGGTTGGTTTGTTGGTTAACGCCACAGTGTTTAACGCCAGCTATATGACGGCGGTCTGTAAATTATCGAGTCTGGACAAGGCAATCCAGTGATTGACATCATGAGCATCAATCTACGCAATTGGGATACGATTACATGCATCAACCAAGTCAGCGAGCCTGACTACCCGATCCCGTTAGTCGCCTCTTACAAGCAAAGTCGCCTTTTACGGCAAGCAGAAGTGAGTGAGTTGGGTGTAACGCCGCTTTAAAAAGTATTCCAGTTATATCACGGCGTGTCAGCTTGATGTGGGAGGTAAGCCCGGAGTGATGCAGGTATCGGTGCTCTCGGTTCTATGGAACCTAGAAACATAATTGGGCAAACCAGAGCGAACGACCACTATTTTCTGGCGTACCAAAGGGACGCAACTCTGTACAACGAATTGCAGCGCCTTAGACGACTGGTGCACCCGTGCCCCCAAATCCTTTGGATAAAATTATAAACTCAGGTCTTTAAAAAACAAATTTCCTGTACTGAGATATATCAGAGTGGAGGTCTTTTTGAGTGTTTCTTTCTAAAATAAGGTATCTATTTAAGTTATTGTTATCCCATGTGTGTAACTTCTGAAAATAGTACTTTTGTCAAGTCTTTCAGCAGTATTATAATTAGAATATGTCTCCTCCAGAATTTAGAAACAAATCAAAATAGGGAAAGGCCCATTGTAACATAAATGTAGGTATGTTCCCTGATCTGATTGGTTAAAAAGTGTTGTCGAATGAGCATAACATCGCTGAATTTTTGGGGTCTCATCACCGTGTATGTATACATTAATTAATGGAACTATTTTTGAAATCATCAACATGGAGGAACAGATGGAAATTTACCCTGACTTCCACATCGGAGATTTCGATGAAATATTGAGTGAATGGGGCGACGAGACATTTTCTGAGATAATACAAGAATTTGAAGGTAAATGAAATTTACCTTTTTCCATTAATTACAAAATCATAATCATAAATAATGTAATTTTCTTGGGCTTGGCCAAAGGAAAAAAACAAAACAAAATCAATTTTTAACAGAGTAAAAAACATTTATTGCAACTCTATAATGACTTTCATACATCCACCTTATTTTGTTCTTATTATAACCCACAAAAAGCTGTTGAAGCTGAAAACCGTTCTGAGATGGCCCCCGAACTAGGAAATACAGCCAGCGTTTCCGTAGAGCCCAAAGTTCAAGCGTCCAGTCACCGCTTCGCGTCCCTTGATACAAAAGCAGTACAGGACATCGTGGATAGGAACCTCTCCAAATCTACTGGGAGTTAAAATATTTCGACGTAAGCCATTGAAACATAAAAGAATACATAAACAAATAAAAAAAAATTCCTACGCAGATTCGATCAACATCAGCGAGAGTTACCTCCCCTACACCATTGCCATAATAGCAATGTAAAGCGTGACCAATTTGTCATCGCAAAAATTGGCAATAATATAACGAGATTGACCAAAATCTTAACATAAATTAAATATTTCGTTTTGTAAGATTTGAGATATGTTATACTAAATGGATATACGGAAATTTCATTTAAACACGACACCGTAATAATAACGAAATACTCCCACTTACCGTCACATTTGTACCCTGAACACGGCAATCTTTTCACTTCCAGAATGGCTTGGTTTCCGAGGTTTTGAACCCACGTTCGAAGAGCTTCCTGCTTTTCAACTGAATGAGAGACTGAGGTTCTTTTATGCCGAAGTCAGAAATGCTGAGGGAGAACTTTACTCAAAATCGAGTTTTGTTGGGTTGCGTGCTGCCATACACAGGCACATCAGGGGGCCGCCATTTGAGCGCAGCATAAACATTATCCAAGACCGGGAATTTCACACTGCAAACTGCCGTCACTTTACTGTCAAACGCAGGTATTGAATCGCGAGATTTGCAGAATTACCGGCCACAAATCCGATGAATCGTTGAAGTCGTATTCCATTGACTCGTGCTCGTCTCAAAAACGACATTATTCGAACATTTTTCAGAGACAGGAGCAGCTCGCTAACGAACGTAATTTGGTACCTGTCATAGATACAAATATCCTGCCACTGTCCACTGCTCCCGTGAGTAATTTCCAGGTTAATTCTTCTGCTAATTTCCACGGCCTCTCTCACATATGTTATTCCACTGTAACAGTAAACAACTTTTTCAATCCCAGCTAAGCTGCATGTCTGAAATTTCGCACGTTTGACGTCTCTTGTCACCACCTCAGTTTCAGGCGAGTTGACACTATCTTGTACAGGGTCCAAACAGTATGTACGTCTTTTCTAATTTTGATTATTTGTATTTCATAGTTACGCATAACTACAAATTACAAGTAAGATGAGGAACTGTGATAAAGAATTGAATTTGTGATATTTCCTGTTGTTTGTTTATTTTCTGAGAAATGAGCTTGAACATGTGACCACCCCTTTCGTAAAATGGACCCTCATTATTGGAGTACCTCGAAACCATTGATCGGTTTCGCGGCACCCCATATCATGCATCTTTTCGAAGGTGAGCACGAGGAGACGTATTACTAACGACAGTTTTGTTGTGTCATGCGCTCAGTAAATTAGTTCCTCCTAAATATCGATTTAATTAACGTTCATGTTACAATGTCGATAAATATTTCGTTTTGTAAGATTTGCGTGATGTTATGCTGAATGGATGTACGGAAATTTTTCATTTGAACACTCCGCCTTACGGCGTCGTGTTCAAATGAAATTTCCGTACATCCATTCAGCATAACATCACGCAAATCTTACAAAACGAAATATTTATCTCCTAAGTGAAGCTGACGAGCAATGCATATCCCAAGTTTCGTGGAAATATGTTGAACGGTTTTCAAGTTATGGCCCGGAAATTAACCCTATCCTCGTTGCAGACTAAGTCAAAAGTGTTAACATGGAAACATATTTTTTTTTTATAATTTTGACAAATTTCAAATGAGCAATGCATATGGGAAGGATAAATGTTGAACGGTTTTTACGTTATGTCTCGGAATTGGATGGGAACGCCGAAGTCGACGCCAACGGAGCTGAACAATATGTCTCCCCTCCCTTTGGGTCTGGAACTCAGGACTATTGTTAGTAGTTTAAGCCTGATATTAGATACATGGATATAGAATAGGGGGAGTGGTTTGAGCCTGATATTAGAGACTTGGATATAGAATAGGGGGAATGGTTTGAGCCTGATATTAGAGACATGGATATAGAATAGGGGGAGTAATTTGAGCCTGATATTAAAAACTTGGATATAAAAAAGGGGGAATGGTTTGAGCCTGATATTAGAGACTTGGATATAGAATAGGGGGAGTAATTTGAGCCTGATATTAAAGACTTGGATATAGAATAGGGGGAGTGGTTTGAGCCTGATATTAAAGACTTGGATATAGAATAGGGGAGAGGTTTAAGCCTGATATTAAAGACTTGGATATAGAATAGGGGAGAGGTTTAAGCCTAATATTAAAGACTTGGATATAGAATAGGGGGAGTGGTTTAAGCCTGATATTAGAGACTTGGATATAGAATAGGGGGAGTAATTTGAGCCTGATATTAAAGACTTGGATATAGAATAGGGGGAGTGGTTTGAGCCTGATATTAGAGACTTGGATATAGAATAGGGGGAGTAATCTGACCCTGATATTAAAGACTTGGATATAGAATAGGGGGAGTGGTTTAAGCCTGATATTAAAGACATGGATATAGAATAGGGGAGTGGTTTAAGCCTGATATTAAAGACTTGGATATAGAATAGGGGAGTAATTTGAGCCTGATATTAAAGACTTGGATATAGAATAGGGGGAGTGGTTTAAGCCTGATATTAAAGACTTGGATATAGAATATGGGGAGTAATTTGAGCCTGATATTAAAGACTTGGATATAGAATAGGGGGAGTGGTTTAAGCCTGATATTAAAGAATTGGATATAGAATAGGGGGAGTGAAACTCAAGAATTGGATAAAGAATAGGGGGAGTGAAACTCAAGAATTGGATGTAGGACACAGGAACTATTCTGAAAATACATTATAGGTTAAGAAAAGTATAGTGATCTAACAGAGGCACCTGGAGTTTTTCCAAATAAAGTTAAATATAAAACTGTAATAAAACAACTGGTACAAAAACATCTGACACACAATATTGGAGATTGTTCTTAACCTGACATTTCAGAATAGAAAATGAGGAAGAGGGGTTGAAAACCTTTAAAATACAAGAAATGTTTGATCTTTTCTGTAATGATTTTAATTCAAAACAAGGGGGGTCATTTGGGCCCAGTAGGGGAGTTAGCTGAGCCTAGAGGAAGTGGTTTGATTTTTTTGTCGGGGAGTCATGTGAGTCAAATTTAGGGGGAGTCGTTTGAGGTACGATGGCACACACTGAGCGACGTGTCACACATCAACCACCCAAACATTGTTTCCTCTTTCTATGTAACCAGTATCGATTGTTACATGATCCCAGCCAATGTATAGACGCAGCAACGGTATGGAGAGAGAGAGAGAGAGAGAGAGAGAGAGAGAGAGAGAGAGAGAGAGAGAGAGAGAGAGAGAGAGAGAGAGAGAGAGAGAGAGAGAGAGCAATATTATGTCCCCTGTGACCTGTGAGCTACAACCTCACACATTAAACACTTGTCCGTAGAAATCAAACTTCGCTAAATATACACAATATACACAGAATAAATTTTGGTTATGGATAGTTCACTTCTAAAATCATCGCCACAGCGACGCCATAGCAAAGCCATAGCGGCGTCATCACCTGGAACATGACCAACATGCTCCTTGCTCAACGAAAACCCACAATCTGTCAATGTAAAAAAGAGTCGGTTTGACAACCAAGTGGGTTTGCCGTTTTGTTCATTGCCGAAAACCTGGTTCAATTTCCAGTTGTGAATAAAGTTTGCAATCCATTCTTGGTGTCTCCTGATGTGATATTGCTTAACTTTATCTGAAACTGGCGTTAAACCATCCTCACTCATTCCTTGTACAGGCGAGGCGGTAGTTTAGCCTAGTGGTTGAAGCGTTTGCTTGTCACGTCTATGGCCCGGGTTTAGTTCCCCTTATGGGCGCAGTATGTGAAACCGGAATATTTTCCTGAAAGCGGCGTAAAACATTACTCACTCACGGACTCAAACTCTGTACTCACTGTGACGTTGTTATTCGATATACGTCGACAGAAACGCAGCTTCTAGTATTTTACGTACGCTTTGCCTTCTCAAACACTCGACTCTGTAAAAGCTAACGATGTCTTATTTTGAACGTTTCATTTCCACTGAAACACTGAAATACAGTTCGATAACTGTGTGGCTGTTGTAAGCTTAAATTGAGTATGCTTTTGTTTCACTGAATAGATTTTAATATATTTCGTTAAATGGCATCATATACGGGGAGAAATTCGTGAATCGATGATTTGTTATTTTGAACGCACTTTTCCAGTTATTTTTCTTCACGGGGTACAATAAATGTATCACCTTTGCCATAAACTCACCACCAGAGCTGTTTATATCTATGTATTTGTAAACCCAACCCAACCAAAACACACCCTTGATCCACAGGGCCCCTATTAAAGCAGATTTCACAGGCTTAGTTTTCGGAGGTCATGGATAGAAGAATAGTATTGTGCTGTGAAACATATTTAATAACATAACCTATTTTCATCTGTCTTATCATAGCCCCGACTTATGGGGGTAGTGACGTCATAAAGAGCGGTGTAAGTGTCTAATGTCAATTACTACCGCCTTACAGTGAGTGCACAAACAATATCTTAAGTATCTCATTAGTGTATTATAAAGCAAACACATTCTCAAGTTACAGACCAGTTAAAAAATATATGGGTTCTTTAAAGCTTATAAGTTATTAAAACGACTTGATGTCAACATGTCGGAACAACGACACAAAGCAATTTGTCAAAGTGTGTGAGTTAGTGAGGGATTTGGGTTTTATGACGATGGAACATGTGCTGATCTTGCTTTTTAAATGCCCGGCCAAAACCTCTATGATGAAGGTCCGCTCCGCGACGTCTTTCGTTCTTTGCGGCCTTGGCTGTGTGAGGATACGGTGACGTTGGTTTCCAAACCCAAAAGAGTCGTGACCATGACCACAGAGGTAGGTACCAGCGAGGCAGTAAACGTCTCGCGACGTCACACGGACCTTCCTCCAACAAGCCATGATAAAAGTGGGATATACTGCTCAACCAGCCTAAGAAGCGTGTTCACCCGGAAGGATATTCTATCATAAGGAACTTTTATTCCAAACCTACTCAATATTTAAACCTTAAGACATTCCACAGCGAAACAAACATGCTGTCACTTTACAATAAGACCAGATGATATACTAACTTCGCAACAATCCCGCAACACCTGTTATTGACCGTCATACAACTTTGACGTGAAGGATAATTATTTGAATCGATGCAAACACTGCGCATTATAATCAATTTGAAGTATTAACTCAGTTATTTACTGACTTCTACACTAGTATCCCTTAATTGTCAATGCTACGACGTACGCAGCTTTTATGTACAAAAATGTAACTTAAACAGTCTATGTGAAAGAATGTGTCAGTTCTGCCGATGAAAGCACTTATTCTTCGTCTTAATAAACTTAGACAGCAGTTCAACAATTCGATGATCGATAAACATCTTTGAGACATCACCTATCACTATGTCAATAGTCATTATAATATTTTTTATTTAATTACACCCATGTTTACTATAGAAAGTCTCCGCGACACTTTCCCTCTTCATTTTTTTCCGTTGTGAATAAAATGTATAATGTTTTACATTAGGGTCTTATGCTCTGCCAATGTAAAAGGGCCACAATGTCCAATGCAGGCAACGGAGTTCTTTCAACTCGTAACGCTCCGTTGCCATGGACTGATAGGCCCTGCGAGGTACCTGCATATTGACAAACACATACTCTAACACCATTCGTCGACACTTATCTATTGTGAAAATCTCTGCGTTGATCAAGATGTGACATACCAACAATTACAAAACATTAGCAGACAGGTATGATATATTTTTGATCAAAGGTTTTCACAAGGCGTATGTAATCATCACCGCGGTCACGTGACAAGTCGCTGACCAATCGACGTTTGTCCAAATCTTCACAGAGGATTTAATCGCTCGCTTCAGCTTCAGGGTTAAAGACAGGTCATCGCAGCTGTGAAACAAGCTAACAGTGTGGAATTGCTGCTGAAGAAGTGACAATGGAGGGTTATTATATTCATGTTGCAAACAAACTCCATTCAACAAGATTCGGCACCAATGTCAAGGCTAAAACATGTGATGTCCGAGAACTGAACACTGCATGTTTCTGGAGGGCGGTTTACGCCGAGTTCCTTGGGACGCTGCTGCTGACGTTTGTTGGGTCTGCATCTGTGCTCTTTGATGGCAACAAAATTACGGTAAGAAATTTGTTATGGACATATGGTTATTATGAAAATTATCATAATATAAATATAACCAACAAAACCTTAATGACAGAGAAGAGTCCAGTGTACGACCCGACTGCATCATAACCCTATGTTTATTAATCCATATCATATAGTGATGATACCGGGTGTTCACGAAAAGGTTACCGTATCCTGCCCCACTGGTGACACCCGTCGTAAACACATGCAAAGGCAAGTCATTTGTTCACCTGAAAAACACGGAAACATCCGGTACAAGTCAAAATAGAGAATAACGTTGGACATAAAGCGACATAACCAGACTCTCTAGTTGTGATAAATGCCAGAATGCTATATTAAAAAGCATGACAAATTGTGAGTTTGTGAGAAGAGAATATTTTATCATTTATCAGTTGCGATTATCAGTTTTTTAGATCAACTGACAAAAAATGTGAAAAAAAATATTACTAGAAAAAATCGCCCTTTCAATCATCGCATACAGCTGAAGGCCATGCTGAGTTTGATGCAGCTTCCATAGTGGGTTTCCAATATCAGTTAGCTGTGACCGTAATGTTATTGAAGAAACGTTACATGTCAACGAGGTGTTGAAGTTTCGTATAAACTTAATGTTCACAAACAATGAAAGCCGTTTCAACAGCACTGTGTCGTCGTAACTTAAATTACTTACTGAGGTCACGTGTTACTTTTTGTCTTCCCGACTTTTAGTATGGCTTGGTTGCTTCATTTTATTCGACTGGGACACCAGAAAGGGGCTTCAGACATTGTACCCATGTTCGGAATCGAACTCGGACCTTCGGCGTAAAGCGAACGCTTTAACCACTACGCTACCCGACCGCCACCACCTCCTTAGTATTGGGGGCATTTAAGTATTGTGATAGTATAGAATCTAATCTGGAGCAGAGAAACAAGCGATTTATATTATGAGTAACGACTAATTAAGTCGCCTCATACGACGGGTTGCTGGGGACTTGTTTTAATGCGGGTGCTCACTGGGTCCAACACTACAGATTTCCATGTAATATTTAACATGATAGACCGCCTCCGTGGTCTAGTGGATAGAGCGTATGTCCGCACTGCGGAAGGTCGGTGGTTCGATACCCGGACTCATCATACCAAAAGAAGTTAAAAGATGATTCTTGCTGTTACCCTGCCTAGCGCTCGGCATTAAGGGGCTAAAACAAGGACTGGTCGGCTCGGAGTCAGTATACTGTGTCTGAGTGGGGTATCCATGTTGAACTGTGGCGTGGTATCTCAGTGTGCTAGCACTATAAATCGGCATCAGTCCGGACTAGTACAAGCAGCCACACACACAGACACACACAGACACACACAGACACACACACACACACGTGCATGCACGTCGCTATATAAGTGCAATAATCGTGGACGCGACGTTAAACCCAACTTCACCTCACAGCATTATGAAAACTGAGTGTGCTAGCTGGGGAACTTGTGTTCAACATGAAATAGTTTCTTCCAAAACATTTCTGCAACGTGTTGAAAACATCTTAACAACATGTTATCAAATAGTTTCGCCTATGTTATAGCATGATGTTCTTGAAAAACATTTTTAAAACATTTCAATAACACTTTGAATAATTATAAAACATTTACACTTTATTCAGATGGTTATACATATGTCTACACAATTTATTTAAAACATGATGATAACATTTCATTAAATATGTTTTGGCAAAACATTTCGGCAACGTGTTGAAAACATTGTAATAACATGTTATGAAATATAGTTTCACCTGTGTTATAGCATGATGTTCTTGAAAAACGTTTTAAAAACATTTCAATAACATTTTGAATAATTGTAAAACATTTCTAAAACGTTAATTATATGTTTTGACAAAAATGCTTTTGAAAAACTACAATGAAACCTTTTGAAAATTTTATGAAAATGTTATATGTTAGCTGGGAGGAGATTTGAAAGTCCACGAAAACAATGTCCCAACTGAAGTGACAGCTTGTCATACTTGGTGAAATTCATTTTAGAACACGCACAATTAAGAAAATCATACACGACCCACTATTTCTGGGCCACAAATGTCTCATTTCATTCACACTCTGGCTTTGAATCCATAAAATCTTGATATTGACAGGCCACACCACTCAGATACCTGGTGTCAAAATATCCGGCTCGTCTGCAGGCCAAAAAGCGGCTGTTCAGTCATACTCAGTTCCATTGGTAATCATATTGTACAACAGGCTCGATCATTCCCAGTACATCTTCAGGTTAATGTTGAACAACATCATACACCGGGGTTGTCATCTTGCTTCATATAACTAGTTACGGAGAATGTAAACACAAGATTGTCAGCCAAGATTGAAGCACTGCAATAGTCAGATTGTGACGAGCCGGAACAAATGTATGTTCGGGAGAAGGCGGCTCTATAAATAACATGGTCAGTTACCGCCAGATTCAAACATTAGTTCCATGAGAACGGAAAGACACAGTTGGAAATGTGCGGATTAGAAATGAAACCCGAAGACATGGACAGCGGACAAAAAACAGGCGAGCGAGTCTGCATGTTTGCTGTTTCATTCGTTCTCGGCCTTCGGTCGCAAAGGGTAGTTTGGACAATGAAAATGCATGAATTTCACTAAATGTCCTGTGCATGACGATACACGTGAGCAGAAAGGGAATTCCCTCGACTGTAATATTGGGATTCACGTAGTAATAAAAGTAGTCCGCTTCGGTGGGCATGGCTTAATGTTACATTCACTGGGAACTGAATGTAATAACACGTGACCACTTCAGCTAATCAGAATACAGGAATTACAATGAACACAACAAAATAATAATTATAAACACATGCTCATGATATAGTTGGAAACGTACAATCGAGATTTTTTATGAATATGGAAATAATTTTGTCGCATTAATTATAAACACATGCTCATGATATAGTTGGAAACGTACAATCGAGATTTTTTATGAATATGGAAATAATTTTGTCGCTTTTAGTTATTATTATGTGAAAAAAACTAAGAAATATTTTATTGAAGTGTCATACTTTCTTGAAACACATTCACAGATTTGAGAACCGCCAATAAGGCTTTCACATGGCGGGAAGCAATTCTCCAAGATATCGTGCACCTTTCTTCACACAATCATCTCACATCGCTGCAAAGGCACAGTTAATTTGTACCAATAGTTCAACCAATATCAGTATTCGATAATGTGGATTGTACATACGTGTTTGCATACCATAATTTATCATGTTTCCAAGGGGTGGTCGGGTATCGTAGTAGTTAAAGCGTTCGCTCAAGTAGTCAAGTTCGATTCCCGACATGGGTGCAATGTGTGAAGCCCATTTGTGGTGTCCCCCGCCGTGATATTGCTGGAATATTGCTAAAAGTGTCGTAAAACCATACTCACTCACTCACTCATGTTTCCAAAAATTTTGGAATGCCTATTGGGTCGTTAAATGTTGTGTAACACATCTACTTCGTGCCTGACCAGGTCGGTGTGTGGCGTAATCTGTGTACAGCATTGTCCAGAATAGTGTGTCACAAATGATATTGGTCATTGCCTGCCATATACATTTCAGTTTGTCATGGCATACACGTGTTGTGTTCTTAATTCCTCACGTATGAAATCGTATTGCTTTAAATCTCTAATACTGTTCCTGATCAGTCTGGCTTTTCATGCCTCCTATCTTAAATGTCTGGTTATCTCGAAGTGCCCTGCTAGGTTCGATATACGGAGGACCAAACACCATACGCCAAAACATTGATACAATAATTCTTACCATCTAACAGTACCCAGTCATTAAGACCAATGAGACACTGTTTAAGGCCAATTGTAATATAGAATACTAAGAGATAAATATGTGTTAGTTCAGAAAACAATGACTGTCAAAACATCTAAAGTTGCAGTAAAACATATGTAGAATGCAAAAACGTACATTTGAAAGAATCATTGGCTACATTGGCTATCGACTACAATCACTCCCTTTATTTACAACTGAATACAAATAAGAAAGTACTTTCTGTTATAAGTAAAAAAAGGCCCAAATTAACTTAATCTCATTAAAATCAGGTCTTTTACTCCGATACGATACCTCTCTGCGTTACGATATGAGGATATTCCTCCTTATGAGGAAGTTTTGTATAGTAGGAGTAATAGGTGGCCATGTGGTTAAAGGTGCCGTAATGCAAGCTGCAGAGTTGCGTCCCTTAGTCATTCAAAATCCTAGATCGTCCCTGATTTTGAACATTCGATGGTCGGAGCCATACTCACTCGCTTAACATGAAAACAGTTTTCTATTTTTTTCTGAATTTCTGTAAAGAAATGTATTGATTTTATAACCTGTGTGTATAACCTGCCAAACAATCACATATTATTGTATATATATATATATATAACATTTGAATACATTGCGGATAATGTGTGGCAAGAATTGTATGAACAAAATAAAGAACATTTGTACCTCACGTGTGTCCACTGTCATGACATAAGCGTTCATGCACAAGTCGTTTAACCTAGGCTCTTTGAAAAGAAACCTGAAGTCGACATGCCGGAGGATGCTGGTTAAAGCATGACTGCCTCACGACAGATAGTTTGTCTCCATAGTTAGTTAGTTTCCATTCGCACTAGTATACTAATATATATCCGGATTAAATGTTTGGTGTCAGTGTCACGAGGTTTAAGGACCTTCACCTTCTCCGTGGGTGAGCCGTGGTAACTGAATCCTATTCATTGTCAGTGATACATTTACAGCGACAGCAAGGGATTAGAGGTCTAAACGTCCCCATTGTTTACGTTGTAGGGGTCAAATTCAGGTTTCAGTGAAAGAATATTTTTTAAAAAAGCTTTATCACAAGCATAACCATTGGAAAATGAAAGAATAATTATAACATAGCCAGCGTAACTAGTTGAGGAATTGCTTTGTTCTTTCAAAGATGTACAAATAGACAGGGTAGCAGCAATGTAAAGAAAATACCCACACGGGTTTTATCCTTGCCGACGTAATACACCTCACTGTGGTGTATCTGGTGAAGTCAGTAGTGGACCAGAATGCCTATCAAAGAAGTGGAGTTACACTGGGTTCCATCCTGCTACCTATGTCATTCCAATCCGAGACATCGCATGCAATAAGAACGTCGTGTCAAGGCCATGCCTCTGCTGTCTGTGCACACTGACCAGGAGATGCATGCATTTGTCCACAGCGGCTTCATAAGGTTTTCGTTCAGCATGACACTTTTCAATACCAAGCCAATATTTTTCATTGCCAGATTGAATAAAATCTTTAGTACTCGACTTAATGCTGAATAATGTTATGATCAAACTTGTCATATATTTCGACATTTATTTCCATGAAAGGAGAAACTGAACACAACTCTAGAACATTTTGTTTTGCTTTGTAATTATAACAACGCCAAGGGGGCACGGGTGGCCCAGTCGTCTTAGGCGCCGCGATTCGCCGTGTAGAGTTGCGTCCCTTGGGCACGCCAGAAACATATGATTGTGGGTTCGAATCCCGGTTCGCCCCAATTATGTTTCTAGGTTTGTCAGCACCATACCCGTGCTCGTGGGTTTCACCGAAGTGATAAATGTCTGAGACCTGCATCGCTTCGGGCTTTCCTCCCACTTTAAACTCAACTCACTCACTCACTATAACAACGCCAACGCCAGAAACGTCTTAAGTTGTCGCCGAAACAGAGTCCATTGGGCGAAGAAGGCAAAACAGAGGTGAAATTTATATGAAAGGATCACTGAAAATCAGTGTTGACACCAGGTATTTGCGTAAAACATGAGGCTGAATAATTTTTTCCGTATTTCCTGGAACAATGTTTTTAGGTTATATATAATGCAGTGTTTGTTATGGTCGATCCCTTAGCATTGCAAAGAAGAGGGTCGATAATACTGATTAAAAATTAGTTAATATTATTCTCACTGTCTTTCAGATTTCTATGACCTTTGGCCTCGCTATCATGACGTTGATACAGATGATCGGTCACGTGTCTGGAGGCCACGTCAACCCCGCCATCACCATCAGCTTCGTAGTGGCTCAGAACATCTCCGTCATCCGGGGACTGTTGTACATCCTGGCCCAGTGCTGCGGAAGTATCGTCGGTGCATACATTCTGAAGGCGTAAGTATATTTAGACATTGGTTCGTCTGCTATAATCTAATCACATGTCTGGATACACCTTAGAAGATGCGGGATAGAATTGATCTTCAGCATTCCATGCTTGCTGTAAGGGCCCAGTCACACATTCAGGATTTTTGCTGCCGTCCTTGATAGGACCATTCGCGATTAAGATTTGTCAAAACTCTGATCAAGATCCTGTGATTCGTGGAGGGAAATTCACAAACAATCAGATATTGTTCAGGAAGCATCACGATTCAGCCGTTTTCAGCCGAATTCGTCCCGATTCTCCCAATCTTAACCCGAATCTGATCCGATTAGTATCTTCCGCATGGTAAAAAACGACCGAATCTGTGCCGACAGCGTCCCGATTCTCCCGAATGCGACTCGACAGAGATCAGACAGTGACCGGACAGTGAACCGACAAAGACGGTTCGCATTCGGCAAGAGCTGGACGCAATCTGGACTCAATCGACAAGAAACGGCAATGAACAATTCATGACCTTTCATCACGACAGCGTCCCGATCCACAGGACACTGTCCAGACAACACAGGACATTGTTACGATTTTGATCCGATATAGCAGAATATGTCACAACATAGTAGCGATTGTAATCCGACTAGACAAAATCGGCTGAGTTTCCCGAATGTTACGGGACGCACCATACTGTCGGGAGTGCTTGGCCAACCTCTCTGGACCTTTCCCGATCCGTAGAACTCTGTGGTTAGACTCGCTGACTTGGTTGATGCATGGCATCGTATTCCAATTGCATAGACAACAACAAACAAACACACAAACATGTCTTGATAATAGAACATGAACATTGTATGTTAATGCTATGTACGAAAATCACCCTTCAAATAGTGTCCTCCGAAACGAGCCCTTCCCGTCCGTCCTGGTGAAGAGCTGTTCGATATTTCTTCATGAAACTTCGTATAAATATCTGTTTTGTCAAGAAATTGAACCTTTTCTGTGGTTACGTGTGTAACAAATGGTATATGTTACCTGCTATCATTTTCAGGATTTTCAGAGACAAGTTGAGAGAGCACATACATTCGATACAACATGCTTCGTTGTAATGGGGGCGGGGTGTAGCCAAGTGGTTAAAGACCCCGAGTTCGATCCCCACATGCGTTATTATGGTGTCTCTCACTCTTAAACCATAATCACTCATTCACTCATTCGATGTCAGGCCGCCCCCCGTATTTTTGTGTTTCTAATCTGGTTTTCCCAGGGGGAAGGTTTCTTAATGCAAAATACCTATTCAAGACTTTACCGATCTGCACCAAATATTCGACAATTTAAACATGTCTGATCGACCATTGAGAGCAAGCTGTACCCGAAATCCGAAATTTGAAAACATTGTGGGAAAAGACAATAGGAGATATAATATGTTTTTTTATTTATTAAATTGAATAGGTCCACAATCTGCGATGTTATAAACGTTTTTGACATAAAGCTCCTCACAGCGATAGCCCGTTTACGGAGCTCCTGTTAATACAATCTCCTGAAAATCAGATCTAAGTTGTCGCTGCCGCTAAACAAAGATCTGAGGACATCCCATTACGGGTCACGTCAGGACGACCTTTCGCGAACTTTGACCGACGACTGAAATGAGTAACAAGAAGTCGACATCAGTCAATTAGAAAGCAGCTTTCTCGAGCTTTACGGCACTCGTTTCAACCTAGCGAATTCAATTTCGGTCTACGCTTGAACAATATATTGACACAGTTCTCGATTAATATTTTGAAAACTGAACAAACGAACATTCTGGAATGTCCAATATATAGTAGAGAAGGTATGGCAGTGCTTAGTACGTACTGTGCAACGCCTCCTCCGTTCAAATGTTTATCCCACGGAACCAAGCATTCGTCACCACTCGCCCCTTTCCGTAACCTGCAAGAAGACTTGTCCCCCTGTCGATGAATGTTGTGTGCGAAAATACGACAAACCAATCGGAATGCGCGCATGATTTCAAGTTCTTCGTCAAAGAAACAATCTTTGATTTTACATATGTCTTGCGTCTAAAATATACCCAAGACACAGTTAAATGTGTTCAATCATACAGTATAATTCCGTATGTCCAGATATGTTTTAAATTGCATCTGAAATATATTTAATATATGGGGAAATATATATGTGAACCATTACGCAACGAGTTGACAATTGTTTTAGGTATGCCCGTTTGCTCTAAGACGGAACCTGGTCACAAAAATGGCCACGAGAACATATATACATGTATCTTTGCGTTATTGATTTCCGGTATACCAACCATCTCATAGTTGTGAATATTTATTGAGGAATCGATATTTTTCTAGCAACCTGTACTTTTCTTGTTCAGTTATCTCTTGTTAATATAACTACGCCAACTCTCTAAATCCAACTTTTAATATCTATTAAAACAAAAATAAACATCTTTGTTAAAGCACTAGTTATGGAAGTGGATTGTCTCTTTATATGTAATTGCAAGCTGGTATACATTAAATTTATACCCAAAAGCAATGTCTGACAAGTCATATTTGTAGAAACATGTAGTTCATAAAAGGGATCATTTGGTACATTATGTTGCTTTATTAAGTTTAGGGTATATCGCCATCATCTCTCCATATTTCGTGTACTGGGATCTTCATGTCACCGATTGAACTACAGATAGAATAAAACCCATCAACCCCCACACGTATTCGCCGTTCCTCCAACCTAGACGTGAACCAGGACTACCATGGAAAATATGAATGAATTCAGCCATCTCTATGGTCACATGTCCACTTTACAAAATCTAATATTTAAGAACAACATATATTTTATTAATCGGTACGAAAGTGTCTTTTGGTGTTTTTTTAATGTATTTTTCTGGAGCATTGGCTAACTTGGTCTGTTTATTACAACTACATTTATAATAATCGCCAACGGCCAAAAATATCCACAACACAATATCACATAAACAGATAAAGAGAGTTTAATAGAGCGTGAATCATATGTTTTGAAATCGGTTATGAATTCATTACTTTCATATATGTTTTACTTCTTGGTATAATATGCAAAGGGACATTACACGAAATGTCGTTTTTGAAAGCCAGGTCGTATTATATAGCTCAAATGAACGGATGTCGCATCCATGTGAGCCGTTTCCTGAATGTAAACAAACGCACGTGTAGGTTTGAATTCATCACATTTCTGTTATATGTATACACTGTGGTGTGGAACTGGCAATCTTCAATTTTCCACATTTTTTTAAACAAATGCATGCTGCGAAAAGTTAATTAAAACACTCGGGATTCTATTGATCGAAGTACTCATATCCTGACGCGCATTCTGATTGGCTCGCGCTGTTCGAAAAATGGCTGTCTTCGATAGTGAATCCTTCAGGAAACAAATGTGATTTTACATACGTCTTGTATCTAAAAATATACCCAAGATACAGATAAATGGGTTCAATCATTACGTAAAATAACTTAGGGCCGATGTGTTTTAAATAGCATCTGCAATATATATGATATATGGGGGAAAGAGACGTTGGAAGTAGTCCCACGAGTTGACAATTCTTTAAGTTTGGGGCGTTTGCGTTTAATGGCTACTAGAGGGGCACGAGGTGCTATACGGCTTGTCTCGGAATAACACGTGTTGGTCACAAATGGGACGAGCCTTGTCTTCCACAACCTAAATAATATTATTTTCTTTGTTAGTCAATTTGAATTTCTATTTGATTTCAGCTATCATAATGGTGAGAATGTAAGGGAGGAGTTGGTAAGCTTTTCTGTTAGTCTGCAATCTCGAACCGATCTGATTAAACAAAGTCAGACCTTCTTCAAAACGCACTGTGATGGCATTACCAAAACACACACAAAAATATAAATGTCATTTCATTTGGGATGAGAGGGCAAATTTCAAGATTCTTGTAATGGCCGCTTCCAAGCTGATGGCAGCGATGTTACCGAGAAAGTAACGAACGCGTCATGTGCTGGGGAGGAGCTTGTCATGGCCAAAGGGAGAAAATTGATTGATTGTATTCCTTACGGTAAAGTTTGTGGTCAAAGGGAAGTGGTTCCAGCTTGTTAAATAGACTGTGCTCCAGTCTGGCTAAAAGCGAAAAACTTGCGGCACGTACCACAGTGGAACCAGTTTACAAGGTAGTTTCAAACGGACTTACGGCCCTTGTAAAGCTCCCTTCGGGCATACTTCTACCCTTGCGGTCGGCAGACAATATAGTTATGCTAAGTCACCACTGCGCCCGAGTGTGTCCTTCAGGTCAGCATGCAAACTTTAGACACCGCGTTGTACTTTATCAAATAGAAGTAACTGTGTTGATAAAGCGACAAAACCATTTCCATATCCAATAGAAATCTCTGCATAAAGCTGTGTCGATTGTCCGATTCCCACTGTGTCATGAGCATGTGTTTATGAATCACTATCACATGGTAATGATACAAGGTGTTCGCGAAAAGCTGAGCGTATCCTGCCCCACCGGTTGCACCTGTCACAAACACATGCAAAGGCTAGTCAATTGTTCACCCGAAAACACATGGGAACATACGGTACAAGTCATAATAGGGAATTGCATCGGACATCATTTTTGTCACTGATGCGTCAAATTTGGAAATGTCCTCCACATGTCTACTATAAGAAAAATTGAAAGCTTTAATGAGGCCGTGAATGTTGTAATCCTGATCAAAAAACTTCTGCGCTTTTTGAAATCTTGGTAGAAAGAGCATGCTCGGTTGTATCTCAAACGTTGTGTTAAGAAGATAATCTGTGAGCTATACGCATGTCCAAACGTCATTCGACCTTGTAGCAAGGGAGATAACCATAAATTCCTAAGCTCCTTGTCAGTGCGTGAATAATAGCTTAACACTGCATGGACCTTACTCTTATTTATTATTAGCATATCACAAAACGATTATCTCCCTTAGACGATTAACGGCGTTGATGGTGCGGCATCCCATGCGTCTGATGTCTTGTTGTAAATATGATCAATCTTTCAGAATATCCTTGTGGCACAGTAAATATCATTGTAAATATCATTACCCAAAAACATTTCGTCATAAATCCATATCACATTACATGTACATCAAAATTTTGAAGTCACAATACATTTTTTTTTTATGGCAAGTAAGGTGCAGACTACATGTCGTATATTTTAGGATTTACCTAAAGCCGTGAAGTTAGTAGCAGTATTTATGAGGCAACCCGACTCTCAACAACAAACAAACAAACGAAACAAAAATAAAAGAAAAAATCATTCAGGAACCCGCAGCGAGTTGATCTTAAGGCCCCATTACACAGGGCTGCGACCTTTGTGCCACCTTTGAGCGATCAAAAACTGTCCAGGACGCTCAATGGTCACCTAACCCAGAAAATCACATTTCTATGTAACTGCTCCAGCAGTTGTTCAGCAGTAACTGCTCGAGTTGTTCAACATCTGCAACCACAATGAAACACTGCAGGTACAAGCCCTCTATTTATAGGCAGACTGAGGAGGCACTACGGGTAGCTCAAAGGAGGCAGAAAAGAGGCAGAAGCATTTCCATGGTGTTGCCGTGGTCGCCGAATGGAGGCATGGTGGTCGCCAAAGTCCTCGTTCAATGCATGCTGTTGGTCGCCCAAAGCAGGCACAAGGGAGGCAGAAGCATTGCCCAGATTAACGGGAAAATATTTCAGCAGAACGCAGTTATTACCTGGCGACCATTGGGCGATCACTGGGCATTCATTCTGCAACAACGGCAATGTTTGTGCCTCCCTTCTGCCTCCTTTGAGCCACTTTTGAGTAACCAACCTCCTCGGCGACCTTTGTGCGACTTTTTTTAACATGTTCAAAAATTCACGGCGACCATGGCGTCCGTGGCGATGTCTGAACCTCCTGAGTACCACCTTGGAACGACCTAGGCAACCATTCTGCCTCCTTTGAGCCTCCAACGACGACCCGGCAAATTTTATGGTCGCACACGGGAGTCACAAAGGTCGCCATCCTGTGTAAAGGCCCCATTACGTGTCCAGTTTCTCCGGCAATATTGGCCACCCGATCACCAGTATAGAGTCCTTCACGACAAACACCCGTGCACCCTACCCTGACTTCCACCAGTATCGAACCTTCTGACCTTCATGCTATTCTTTAAAAGGTCCAGGTTAGGAAACCGAAAATCGTTTCAGATAGCCCCAGTGGGCATCGGAAGGCCCACTCGTCTAAGGCGCCGCAATTCGCTGCGCAGAGTTGCGTCTTTGGGCACGCCAGAAACCTATGACTGTGGGTTCGAATCCCGGCTCGCCCCAATTATGTTTCTAGGTTTATCAGCACCATACTCGCGCTCGTGGGTTTCACCGAAGTGGTAAAGGTCTGAGACCTGTATCACTTCGGGCTTTCCTCCAACATTAAGCTGACACGCCGTGATATAACTGGAATATTGTTCACTCACTCACTCACTCACTTCAGATATCCCCCATCAGCGTGTTCTCAAAACGTGCAAGAGGTTGATAAATACCTCGTTCAGAACCTCTGTGAATTGCAAGCAGCCTTGTACCAGGCATTGTTAAGGACAGCTCATGGCCGAGTCTGAGGCACGTGTTGCAGCAGCAGAGCATAAATTCCACGTGCATCAGGCAAGGACTACTCAGACAGTAGTAATACAAACAACAAATGGTTGGTTTTTTTTAATATTTTCCACCTGAAAATATTTTGTCATATTTTAAAAGTAGAGATGTGTTATAAGTCGGGAAAAGTCCTCGCATACACGGGCTTCTTTCTAAACGTTATGGGGGCGGTCGGGTAGCCTAGTGGTTAAAGCGTTCGCTCGTCACGACAAAGACCCAGGTTCGATTCCCGACATGGGTACATTGTGTGAAGCCCATTTCTGGTGTCCCCCGCCGTTATATTGCTGGAATATTGCTAAAAGCGGCGTAAAACCATACTCACTCACTCACTCACTCTAAACGTTATGTACATCAAAACGACTGGTACACTATTTTCAGCGTCACACCTGAGATGCACCGGGGCTACCTGGGTGCTGCATACGTCAACACCGACCTCGGGATCACGCAGTTCCAGGGAGCGGTCGTGGAGTTCTTTCTGGCCTTCACCCTCATCATGACCATCCACGCCACAATTGACCCCAACAAACCCAACATGGGAAGTCACTCTCTGGCCATAGGTCTGACTGTCGGCATGCTGCACTTCTCAGGGGTAAGGCGACACTGTGGTTGTGGACATTTCATGAGAGAGTATGGGCCACTATGGGTTGTATGCGTTTAGGGGCGTGCTGTGTCACAGGTGCATGAACAGATAAGTCTAAACTTATTATTTTGCCATTTTCATATATATAAAGGGTCTGCGGATCAAACATGGATTTCACACTATTACCCAATGGCATGTTGGACATCAAACCCGGACTGACCGCCTCCGTGGGCTTGTTGTAGGGCGTCCGCCCGGAGAGCCTAAAGTCCGGGGTTTGATCCCCGGCCGCTTCATACCAAAAGACGTTAACAGATGGTACTTGTACTGAAACAAGGACTGGTCGGCTCTGAGTCAGTATACTGTGTCTGAGTGGGGTATTTATGTTAAGCTGCGGCATGGTATCTCAGTGTGCTAGCACTATAAATCGGCATCAGTCCGGACTAGTACAAGCAGCCACACACACGCGTGCCTGCACGTCGCTACATAAGTGCAATAATCTTGAACGCGACGTTAAACCCCATTTCACCTCACCTCACCTGTAATTGAGGTCATTACCAAAACCTAATGTTAAATTATTCGTCTTAGAAATCCGTACATAAACACATGGCAAAACCAGATACGACCAGTGTGTCACGCCTCGAGACGAATATGTCCGGTTCTTTGTTGGTAAGCTGTTTTTTGATTAGTCCTGGTATCAGTGATGTTGTTTCTTCGTATGTGATATCTGGCACTTATTTGTTAGGGCGCGGCCAATAGTTGAAAGACGACAAGATGGAAATGTGATCGCATTTCAAATCATAGACTGACGGTGGATTTATAAATCTATATTCCTAGTATATACGTAGGGTAAGAGAACTGGGTGATACTTGATATATGTGGCTGAATGGTCGTCGACATTCTCTCGTGATATTTGACACTATCAGGTAACAGATACCTCAGTAAGTATGAGAATTTATGGATGAAAAACTTCTTTATTACAATTAAGAGCGACGTAGGTTCTGTGCCACCTATCTGTGAGCTGGTATCCTCTGTGCCACTAATTGTGAGCCGGTGTCCCCTGTTGTTCTATCTGTGAGCTGGTATCCTCTGTGACACCTATCTGTGAGCCGGTGTCCCCTGTTCTTCCATCTGGGAGCTGGTATCCTCTGTGACACCTATCTGTCAGCTGGTGTCCTCTATACCACCTGTCTGTGAGCTGGTATCCTCTGTGCCACCTATCTGTCAGCTGGTATCCTCTGTGCCACCTATCTGTCAGCTGGTATCCTCTGTGCCACCTATCTGTCAGCTGGTATCCTCTGCCCCACCTAAGTGTGAGTTGGTATCCCCTTGCCACCTATCTGTGAGCTGGTATCCTCTGTGCCACCTATATGTGAGCTGGTATTCTCTGTGCCACCTGTCTGTGAGCTGGTGTCCCCTGTCCCACCTATCTGTGAGCTGGTGTCCCCTGTCCCACCTATCTGTGAGCTTGTGTCCTCTGTCCCACCTATCTGTGAGTTTGTGTCCTCTGTGCCACCTATCTGTGAGTTGGTGTCCTCTGTGCTTCTAACTGTACTGTATATTTTGTCCCCAGATCTCCTACACCGGAGCCAGCATGAACCCCGCTTGGTCCCTGGGGCCGGCAGTCGCCATCAACTTCTGGAAGGACCACTGGGTATGGTCGTCACATCATCCACACACTACAGCACATGTACATCACAGACCCGTGAAGATCCGGGTTAGAATAGGTCTTCAGCGTCCCACGCTTGCCGTAAATGACGACTAACGGGATCGGGTGGTCAGGCTCGCTGAATTGGTTGAAGCATGTCATCGAATCCCAAATGGGTGGATCGATGCTCATGATGTTGATCACTGGAATGTATGGTCCAGACTCGATTATTTACAGACCGCCGTCATATAGCTGGAGTTCGGCGCTAAACAACAAACAAACAAACACAGACTACAACATGTGTACATTATCATCTTCCCGAATCAAGGGAGTTAACTGACTATAAAAGTCCCGTTTCCACCCTTGCCGAACTAGGCTGTAATTCCGGATTTCCGGATGAATAACGAGTCTATGCATAGGCCAAATGGCGTATTGAACTAGACACCCGGTTCGTAAATAAAATGGATTTTAACTGCAGATTTTGGTAGACTGCAGGATAAGAAAATGGGCCAACTGGGCGTCGACAGATATGCCTTTTTAATCAAGGTGCTCAAGTGAGTTGATACACTTAGATGGGAAATAAAGGTCTTGATTATCGATCAGATCATCTTGACTTCGGCGCCGCCATTTTGTTCGAAGCAAATGCAAGTGATATGAGAGATGGAATCTGATTGGTCAATAGGAGGGACATAGAAGGGACATAACTCGTAATTGCCACTGTTGGCGCCACGATCGAGCCTGGAAATTCTAGCCCAGTTCGCTAAGGGTGGAGAGTCGACTTAAAAGTCGGTTAACGCCCTTGCCTCGGGACGATGGTACATCACCACTGCGGCACCTGTTCAACACAGGCTACAGCAAACACACAAAAATACTACAGCACATTGCACAGCACACACGACCACTACAACACACACGTGTACTTCACACACTACAGCACGTATAAATATATTATCGCAGTAAAAAGGAATCTGACATGTTTCATGCGACTCTTTTCTTATTTTCTTGTGTAAAGTTTCATATTCTATATATTTGATAGTAGCTGTCAGTGGCCCATTATATCATGTATCAATCTTGCGATTCGCGAAATAAGATGCTAAGTTCACATTTCTTTGACATATGTTGACTCTAATTTTAACGGACAGTTAGCACACCGCCTGATGGTTTCAGAGATAATTGGATAAACTGTGGACTGACTCGAATAGCAACTATGTGCAGGTATACTGGGCAGGGCCAATACTTGCGGGGACGGTGGCATCTCTCGTTTACAAGTATACAATCAACCCCTATAGAGGTGTACCCACGATGGAAGAAGCCGTGCAAACACTACGTAAGTTGAAACTCAACGTTTTAAGCGCATCTATAGCTGAATTGTACAATGTTTGTTTTCTTTGTTTATGTGTTTTTTAACGCCGCACTCAGCAGTATTCCAGCTATATGACGGCGGTCTGTAAATAATCGAGTCTGGACCCGACAATCCAGTGACTGACATCATGAGCATCGTTCCACGCAATTGGGATACAATGACATGCATCAACCAAGTCATCGAGCATGACCACCCGATCCTGTTAGTCATTCATTCATCAATGATAATGATGATTATTGTTCTAATACTTATAGTAATGATGAGTTATTTCAGTATCTTCTGTCACTAATTCGTTATACATGCAACTTACACTCATAACTTTTAATTTTTATGTTGTTTCCATCATTCCAGTTCAAGATCGGTCGTTCATCGTTGTGCCACGAGACTACGTCATGGTCGAAAAGAAGAACTACGTTAAAGAGTTCACTCAACTGTGACGTCACTTCCTGTGTGTCACATTATGGATGAATTGTGGATTCCACTTAAACTGTCCATTAAGTCATCGGCCTGGCATTCTGTAACGGATGAGCGAATCTAAACTCAAATTCTTCAACAACAGCTATTTTCCGAAAGAAAAACAATCCTCGATAAAAGTTCTTTTTCTTGGTTTTGGTTTGGTTTGTTGGTTAACGCCGCACTCAGCAATATTTCAGCTATATGACGGAGGTCTGTAAATAATCGAGTCTGGACCAGTCAATCCAGTGATTGACAACATGAGCACCGATCCACGCAATTGGGATCGATGACATGCATCAACCAAGTCAGCGAGCCTGACCACCCGATCCTGTTTGTCGCCTCTTACGACAAGCATAGTCGCCTTTTACGGCAAGCATGGGTTGCTGAAGATTTTATGTGCGCTTCATTTAATTATAATGCATTTTTTATGCATTTGTTTTGTCCGACCATGAAACAAATATAGCCAATACAGCCCATGCAAGTCTGTAGTATTTGACAAATCTAGATTACTGCAGTACCAGGAAAGTCTCTGGGCTCATTTTAGTAATATTTCAGAGTGAGTGAGTGAGTTGGGTTTACCACTTCGGTGAAACCCACGAGCACGGGTATGGTGCTGACAAACCTAGAAACATAATCGGGGCGAACCGGGATTCGAACCCATAGATGAAGAGAAATAATAACATAATAATGAACAAATATATGTCCAATATTGAATATTATTTTGGTTGTTTTGAAATATACTTTTGGGTATTTCATTACGTAAATTGATGCCAAACAGGTGCGTGTCTTGTCCAATTAAGATATACGATAAACTAACTTATTGTTTATTTATTCAATACATTATTTACTTGGTGTAAGCAGTCATTTTTTGTTGTGTCGAAAAAGCGTGCTATTTTTGGCATTGAATGTATGTCGTTATACATACACATATAACTCCATTTGATATATAGTTATGTCGTTCAGATATTAGGCAGTACAGAGTGTTTTGTTCGCTCACAGTATCCGTAAAGCTTCTAAATAAATAAAATCGTCGCACAGTACTTTTGTCGGTGTACGATAAAAAGCGGAGAAATTTACTGTTTTTCAACGCAGAATAAATTCTCGGACAACACTTAGAAGTGTCCTTTTTTTAAAACCGATTGAATATGTGCAGTTAAATTTACACCACCAAATGGGAAATTTAACATTCTCCACCTCTGCGTAATTTTATAGCCAGAGGTAGATCAAGTGCCGCGTGAGCGCAATTCTCGCACAAACTCCATTTTTGAGATCTTTGGAAAAAGTGCGTCAGAAAAAAACCTCGGCACCCAGAGTCTACCAATAGTCTACCCCAGTTTTGTACTTAATATATTTAACCGCAAAAGAGACGCAAGTCAAGGTTTTGGTTTGTGAAATGCACAAAATAGTAATTTATGAAAAGAAATGTACACAAACGTAAAGACGAGCATTGAAAGAAACCCAGTTCACTATTTACATCATTCATTTTGAACACGTCGCAGGAACGCAGTCGTTTCGTTTTGTTTGACTTTTTTTGCACGTGCAGCGCAAATCACATGCAAAAAATCACAGGACTCCTCTACATCTACACGTGACTGCTGTCGTGTGCAGGGATGATGTTCTTCGTAATCACGTCAGACCATTCCTCCTCGGGTCTCTATGGACTTTCGGGGCGGTCGGGTAGCTTAGTGGTTAAAGCGTTCGCTCCTCACGCCGAAGACCCGGGTTCGATTCCCGACATGGGTACAATGTGTGAAGCCCATTTGTGGTGTCCCCCGCCGTGATATTGCTGGAATATTGCTAAAAGCGGCGTAAAACCCGACTCACTCACTCACTATGGACTTTCTCAGAGTGAATAACATTCCTGTGATGCCATGGCGCCAATTGAGCATGTCTGGCACGAGATTGGGAGAGGTCTTCACAGCCACATTCACTTCAGGAACTGGAAGTCTTTTTAGAGCGGGAATGGAATGGGATTCCCTCAATCCATCTTCCAGAGACTTGTCAACGCAATGAAACGGCGATGTGCGACCTGTATCGCAGCTAACGGAAGCTATTGACACTTGTCATGTTTCTGTTTTCGGGATGATTTTTCAATAATCACGGATGGTTGCCATCAAACAATCAACGCCCATTTGTTATCATTTCTTAATATCATCTACATATTTTTTATGGTCTTAACGTCATCCGCACTTTAGGTACAACTTACGTTTCTTTTGCGGTTGAGTATACCTACAAACCTGTTAAGGCTGGGTTATACATCCTTTGTAGGTAAGCTCAGAACCTTTAGCCAGACCGAACATATCAAGAACTCACTTATCAACGTATCATATATGTGTTTAGTTCCACATGTGGTTTTACGCCGCTTTTAGCGATCTTCCAGTGGTATGGGGGTGGTCGTGTAGCCTGGTGGTTAAAGAGTTCGTTTGTCACGCCGAAGACCCGGGTTCGATTCCCCACATTGATACAATGTGTGAAGCCAACTTGTGATGTTCCCCGCCGTAATATTGATAAAAAGCGGCGTAAAACCATACTCACTCACTCTTCCATCAAATTCACGGGGGAGGGGTCGAGGACCGGAAATGTACCCATGTGGGCAGCCGAGCCTTCGTCGTGACAGGCGAACGTGGATGACAACAAGGGAGTAGTAATCGTATTATCGACGCAATCCGAAATCCAAAAAGGCTTTTACTGCATGGATACTTTTCTTTAGTGTATTTCCAAATGACGACATCCGATCAGCTCCGCCGTTCTTTTTGTCTGTTAGTTTAGACTGAAGAAATTAATTAACATGCGCCCTTTGTCGAAATCTTTATAGATCACGGTTAACCAATCAGTGTTTATGCAAAAATGCGTAAAACAAATATTGCCTCCAGCCTCCAAGTTTATTTAGCTGTCCTTGCAGACGGTAGCCCAGTCTCTGTTCACACTCAGTTGCGTTGCGTATCATCCGGGTACTCACGGAGAGAAAAACAATAACAAAGGCAACAACCAGTCCAGGGAATTGCGTTAGATCAGTGCCCCTTTAACTAAGTGGCTACCCCACCAAATGGCTTCGTTACGCCGAAGACCCGGGTTCGGTTAACGACATGGGTACAATGTGTAAATCCCATTTCTGGTGCCCCCTGCCGGGATATTGCTGAAATATTGTACAAAGCGGCGTAAAACCATACTCACTCACTCAAGCCAACATATTACAACAGCTTCTGTACAAATACTACACATAACAAGCTGACGGATACCGTCAATCCTTTAATAAACACCTGCCTTGATCAATCGCCTTCCTTGAATTAAGGCCTGGTCAAATTTTAGAAGGAAAAAGAGACATCTGAAACAATACTAAAATAACTTGATGCAAACACCTTTCTTTAAAACTCATGTCCTATAAACCCCGTCAAATGTCCTTCCAAAATACACCGCGAGGGAGAAGATAAAAAAAACGCATATCGGGAAAAAAAGGTCAGATATAATTTTCATCTGTCAAAACATGACATTAGAAACAGGAAATGACATTACAATGACGTCTCTCCACTGTCTGACACCACAGTGACCTCCAGCACCTGCCCAACGTTGACGATGTAGGCGATGTGCATGGGTAAACATATGTCCACGATAGGGTCGACGTCATCGGATGTGACGTGCTCAAGGCGACGTCGGACTTGCCTGTCACTGATGGGCCCTTCCTCTCATTCCTATCGTTGCCACTCGTGCAGATCCGGGGTAGGATAAGTCTTCAGCAACCCATTCTTGCCGTAGGCGACTATGCTTGTCGTAAGGGGAGACTAACGTGATCGGGTGGTCAGGCTTGCTGACTTGGTTGATGCATGGCATCACATCCCAATTATGTGGATCGATGCTCATGATGTCAATCACTTGATTTATCTGGTCCAGACCGCCGTCAAGTAGCTGGAATATTGCTGAGTGCGGCGTTAAACAACAATCAAACAAACATTCCTACCGTTGCATTAGCAATCTCTCTTGCAGTCCTGAAGCGATTCCTAAGATGGCTGACGACAATGTTCTGGTTTTGTCTTTGTGACGTCACACGAGGCGCTCCCAGACGTGGATAGTCTAGAACACTTCCTGTCGGCCTCTGACGTTCGAACCTAACCATCGGAGCTATGCAGCTGTAAACAATGTTTTTTCAACCTATTATAGATTTTGCAAAACTAAAAGCTGTAAAACATACTTAGTGACAAAAAAAAAACTATTATGCGTTTCAATGCCTCTCAGTATGTAACCAAACAAACATAATTCAAAGGATTTACGGTACCCTTATATGGATTATGCACACAAAAAACACTACCGATGATTCCACCTTACAGACACGCGATCTGCTGTTCATCTCAGCCAATCATAAAAAGTGCACTCCGTTTAAGATTCATAGTGAGTGAGTGAATATGGTTTTACGCCGCTTTTAGCAACATTCCAGTAACATCATGTCGAGGGAAACCAGAAATGGGCTCCACACATTGTACCCATGTCGGGAATCGAACCCGGGTCTTCGGCGTGACGAGCAAACGCTTTAACCACAAGGCTACCCGACCGCCTTAAGATCCATATACACAACTAGTTCACGGTGCATGCAACCGTGGGGATATCGGGTTACATTAGCTAACCAAGCATCTGGTCAAGGGATCGGGTGGTCAGGTTCGATTTGTTATCATACCTACACGGCGTGGAACGTTGCCCATAAATCACACGTTTATCTGGTCCAGACTCAATGATTTATAGGCCGCCATCGTATAGCTGGAATATTGCTGAATGCGGCTTTAAACAATCAAACAATCAATTTGTGTGACAAGATAATGTGGAATTATTATAATAAAATAGGCACATATTCTCATCGCCAAAAGAAACGGGAAACATAGAAATATAGGGAGCAGTATGCGCATTAAGAATAGATGTTTCCAATGTGTACTAGTTAAAGACCAAACTAAAAAATCATTCAAGTGTTATCAGGATGTGCTGCACGTGATTTCCAAACTGTACACGCTTATACTGCACGAGACAAATTGTGCATCTCGAGTCATGGATCTATGACGTCACATATGATGTGTTCATGAGCATCGGTTAACACAACATACCATGAAGCAATCTGATATATAATGAATGAGTCTTCATATACTGACCAACAAGTCTGGTATCCGCGTTTCTTTTTGACGGTGAGTATAATATATGCTTCAAACAGGCGTACGATGATTTATATATCCGGTGAAATATACTCTGCAAAAAAAAGAGAAACGCAAAACTGATTTTAGATATACGTGTTATATATCATATACATAATCACCACATGGCACACATGAAACAGTTTTCAAGGTGATGGTCATCTGTCTTGTGTGGCCACCATTAGAGTCCAAAACACTGGCATCGTCGTCCAATGGAAGCAATCAGGTCCCGAATTGTGGCCCGAGGAATCTTCACCCACGCTGCCCGCAGTGTTTGTGCCAACTGTCGGAGGTTCTGTGGTTGTTGCTGACGTGCTTGTAGTCGTTGATCCCGTGCATGCCATAAATGTTCGATTGTGTTTAAATCTGGAGAACTGGAGGGCCATGGCAGGACCTGGATGTTGTGATCCCTGAAAAAGGCTGTTGACAGTCTTGCCGTTTGAGGTCGGGCGTTGTCTTGTTGGAAAATGACGTTCGCTTGTTGCATAATGGGAAGGACGTGTGGCCGAAGAATCTCATTCGTGTAACGCTGTGTCGTTAAATTCACCTGACCTTTCACCGACTGTTCTACCAGTGTAGGAGATGGCTGCTCATATCACACTACCACCAAATGTGTCCACTTCCTGTATGCAGTTTCGTCCATTACAGTTGTGGCCATACTCTGTGACCTTGACACCACTGTCGTCGCAGCCGACGATGCAGGTCCGTCAAAATGACACCTCGAACTGATCATCTTGCACGAATACCTTCAACCAGTAAACCGTTCTTCACTGGCTGGGCTGTTTCCTACGCAATCCTGGTATTGCCGTAGTAGACGACGTGGCCGTGGTAGTTCTCTCACGTAAGTGACTTAGCCGTATGAATCTGTCCTGTGCTCCAGTAGTAAAACGTGGTCGACCGGATCTGGGAAGGTCACATGTTGTCCCGTGTGTCTGATAACGGTTTCCACCGTCTTGTAATGGTGCTTGGTGCTACGTGGAAAAGAAGTGGATACAGCTGAGGATAATTCTCCTGCTTATAGTCGCTCGATGGCGTTGTTGCGTTGGGCTTCCGTCAGCCGTGGCATGTCTTCGCTGTTCACTTGCTGTAAGATTGTGATGGCATGCAAGTGAAAACCCAACGTTATTATAGACATACAAGTGTTGATGCACGTGCATGTCACGTTGGTATGTTTCGGGGCCTGGCTCTCACGTGGTTGTGGTTTCGCGATTTTTCAATCTTTTCACCAAATTTCAGCAGTACCTCATTCTTTCCACATAAATCAATCCCAATCCCCTGTCAGATATTTACGATTTTACTACTTTTGCGTTTCCTTTTTTGCACAGTATATGAACTGGTAATGTCTGTAGTACTCAAGAGGTAATGCTATTTGTCGAGCCAAACAAATGACGATATATACACCACTGATTATTAATTAGTAATATAGGCCATCTTATAATACCGTAACGTTATTTATCGAGCCAGACAAACGACACACTGCTTGCATGATTATCCGTACCGGCGCAATCGATAAACATTTATACATTGCGACAATCTATACTTGATCAGGTACACTAATAGTCTGTCCCCCAGACCCTAGAGTATACATTAAAAGAGGAATCCAACTCAAGTCTAGATTGCCTAAACTCTAAGCCTTGAAATAACGCATTGTTCTTGGCTTCATTAGAATTTATTTCTATATTTTGTTTATATATACCTTTATATGAGATAACCCAATACAGATACGACGTTCTTCGTCGTGATATTCCTGGAAAAGCGGCTTAAAACCATACTAACTCACTTTCACTACCTGTATCCATGCCTGGGGTGTGCATCAAGGATCGAGTGTTACTAACTCAAAGATCGTAAGGAAATGTTTAACTATATGTAGTATATCATGGGCGGATACAGAGGGATGGGGGGGGGGGGGGGGGGGGGTTGGGTGGTGCGGGGGTGCACAACCCCCCCCCCCCCCTTTTTTTTATTATTTCGAAAAAAATCTTTATTTCTGTATCAATTACCACCAAAGACAATAAATAGATCTTAATTGGGCACACACACACACACACACACACACACACACACACACACACACACCTTTTCAAAAAAGCTGTATCCGCCCATGTATATGTAATGCTTGTAAAGATATTCCAACGTAATCGTATCTAAAAGACGGACACTAAGGTTAATTTCGATGACCATGATTAATTTGAAGCATGCAATGTGTGTTAACTGCTGCTTCAATTATTATTCATTATTCAATTGCTTGAATTTGCTTATCTTTTTCTGGGCACGTTTTAATCGTTGTTTGTGTTTTTTTAAATCAGTCCAAAAATTCCCTTCGCTGCTTAAACCAAGGGAAGTAACTCCGTTATGCCTAAACTACATCCATGGGTGCTCTTTGTTGGTTCTGTTCGTTGGATGTAGTTCACTGGTCAGTCGTGTGATCAACTCCCAAGAATCGCTTCCGATATATTTACTTCAAGCCTCTGTGACATTGAAACCAATTTTATTTCAAGCTTCCTTCATTTTATAAAAACAAATAACAACAAAACCACGATCTAATACCACATTTACAGGAAATATAAATTGGATGACATTTATTTTGAAAGCGGAAAGGTCTACTTATTAGCCACTTGTAAATTTGAAAAATTGCAATCTGAAAGTAGTAGGTTTATTTTGTATAAAACACACAATATTTTATATAAATCAGTAGTAACAATTTCTGAGACCGATACATCAATATTGTACCATTAATCTGAAGATTACTCGATTCTGAAAGGTCAATTTGATGTTATCAAATCACAATGCACAGATTACAAAATGCAAAGTTGCGGTTACTATAATATTGAAGGATGTGTGCCAATACATGCTGCGCAGAAAACGCAAAAATGTACTAAGATAATGTATTTCAAGTTTGGGGGACCAGATAGAGCTGGAGCTCTACATTGAAAACACAGTATGTATATTTCATGTACGAGCATTTGACGAAATGTACATTGAGTGTGGACATTATTCATAATGGGCATTCCATATCACCTGCTCCGTGTTGTTCAAAATGTTTCATATATATGTAGCGGTCATAACATTTCCGAGTCCCGTGATGGGATTCGAACCACGGACCTTCTGATCAGAGGTCGGACACCTTGTCCACATGACCAAGGAGGTTAACCCCGTCAGCAAGCTGACAAGGTAAGGATGCCATCTGTGACTCCACGCCCTGCTACATACTCCCCCGTCAACAGAAGGCACGCCCCGGGCCGCATAGTAGGGTACTGAAGCTTATTTTGCTCTAAACAAATATGAACGTGCTCAGCCCCACCTTGGGCGCCAATGTAGCGGCCATACAATTTCCGAGTCCCGTGATGGAATTCGAACCACGGACCTTCTGATCAGAGGTCGGAAGCCTTGTCCACATGACCAAAGAGGTTAACCCCGTCAGCAAGTTGACAAGGTAAGGATGTCATCTGTGGGAGGACTCCACGCCCTGCTACATAATATTTATATATATGTGTGTTGTATAGTAGTACACACTGATTCATACATGTGGACTGGGCGGGGCGTGGAGGGGTTGGGACCGGGTAAGCGGAACAGCTTCAGTATGGTATTTGTAACAGCTCACCCGTTTCGGGAATCGGGCAGCTTACATACCAGGCATGGATAGAAAGGGGCGGGGCCAGGTAAATTAAAAGTTGCCGTGTAGTCTTCAGACAGAACCATTGAACAATGTGTTGTGTTACATCATCAGCGGGACTACCGGGCCGTCTGTGATCGTCGTAAGTACGTATATAAGTATATATAAATATGTAGGTATAAACTAGACTGAGACGGGGGTATATGGAATATTTGTAAATATAAACGTGAACATCATTTTAAAACACAATGGATTATAACACAAGTGATCGTAATTGTATCATAAAATAGCAGTATAATAATACGTTTTCTACGAGTCTGAATGTGTTTGTTTTTTATTGTCGAATACATTGTATAGGATTAATGGGTTATGAAAATTGATATTTCTTCTTCAGCTACGAATCAATGTGGTCTCTCACTTTGTTCGTCATATATTTGTTGTGTTCGTCTTCTCAGTACCCAATGACATCGGGATAGTCACGATATGTAAGTTATTAATAGAGGTTATCTTTATTTTCTCATCAAATGACATGTTTATCTCGTCGAGGGATTTATAATCTTTTGAATAGAAAATGATCAAGAAAAATATTGAAGGTATAAAATATGATGTGAAGTGAAAGAGAAGCACTTAAAGCAGAAAGGTTGAAGAATGAAAAGTTATGAGGGGAAACTTTGGTGGGTGAGGAGACATTCGTGGGGTGGTTAGATGAGTAGAGGTGGGCCGGGCTGATTATGTCGCTGGGGCTGGGGTTGAAATTAATGAGGTGGACAGCTGGTGATGGACGCTTGGGTGGGATGGGAGTGGAACTGCAGTGAATGGGGTGAGGGTGACGGAGTGGACAGGTGGTGTTGCACACATGGGTGGGATGGGCGTGGGGCTGCAGTGAGTGGGGTGAGGGTGACGGAGTGGACAGGTGGTGTTGCACACATGGGTGGGATGGGCGTGGGACTGCAGTGAGTGGGGTGAGGGTGACGGAGTGGACAGGTGGTGTTGCACACATGGGTGGGATGGGCGTGGGACTGCAGTGAGTGGGGTGAGGGTGATCGAGTGGACAGGTGGCGTTGCACACTTGGGTGGAATGGGGTGGGACTGCAGTGAGTGGGGGTGGGGGTGGGGGTGGGGTGAGGATGACGGAGTAGGAGTAGACAGGTGGTGCACACTTAGGTGGGATGGTTGTGGGACTGCAGTGTGTGAGGTTGGTTGCTGGAACTGATGTGAAGGTGACGGAGTGGCTAGGTGATGCTGCACGCTTGGGTGGGATGGGGTGGGACTGCAGTGAGTGTGGGTGGGGATGGGGGCGGGGGCGGGGGCGGGGGCGGGGCGACGAAGTGGACAGGTGATGCACACTTAGGTGGGATGGGCGTGGGACTGCAGTGAGTGTGGGTGGGGGTGGGGGTGGGGGTGGGGGCGACGAAGTGGACAGGTGGTGTTGCACACTTGGGTGGGATGGGCGTGGGACTGTGGGTGTGGGGGTGTGGGTGGGGGCGACGAAGTGGACAGGTGGTGTTGCACACTTGGGTGGAATGGGGTGGGACTGCAGTGAGTGGGTGTGGGGGTGTGGGTGGGGGCGACGAAGTGGACAGGTGGTGTTGCACACTTGGGTGGGATGGGCGTGGGACTGTGGGGGTGGGGGTGGGGGTGCGGGTGACGGAGTGGACAGGTGGTGTTGCACACTTGGGTGGGATGGGCGTGGGACTGTGGGGGTGGGGGTGTGGGTGGGGGCGACGAAGTGGACAGGTGGTGTTGCACACTTGGGTGGGATGGGCGTGGGACTGTGGGTGTGGGGGTGTGGGTGGGGGCGACGAAGTGGACAGGTGGTGTTGCACACTTGGGTGGGATGGGCGTGGGACTGTGGGGGTGGGGGTGGGGGTGCGGGTGACGGAGTGGACAGGTGGTGTTGCACACTTGGGTGGGATGGGCGTGGGACTGTGGGGGTGGGGGTGTGGGTGGGGGCGACGAAGTGGACAGGTGGTGTTGCACACTTGGGTGGGATGGGCGTGGGACTGTGGGTGTGGGGGTGTGGGTGGGGGCGACGAAGTGGACAGGTGGTGTTGCACACTTGGGTGGGATGGGCGTGGGACTGTGGGGGTGGGGGTGGGGGTGCGGGTGACGGAGTGGACAGGTGGTGTTGCACACTTGGGTGGGATGGGCGTGGGACTGTGGGGGTGGGGGTGTGGGTGGGGGCGACGAAGTGGACAGGTGGTGTTGCACACTTGGGTGGGATGGGCGTGGGACTGTGGGGGTGGGGGTGTGGGTGGGGGCGACGAAGTGGACAGGTGGTGTTGCACACTTGGGTGGGATGGGCGTGGGACTGTGGGTGTGGGGGTGTGGGTGGGGGCGACGAAGTGGACAGGTGGTGTTGCACACTTGGGTGGAATGGGGTGGGACTGCAGTGAGTGGGTGTGGGGGTGTGGGTGGGGGCGACGAAGTGGACAGGTGGTGTTGCACACTTGGGTGGGATGGGCGTGGGACTGTGGGGGTGGGGGTGGGGGTGCGGGTGACGGAGTGGACAGGTGGTGTTGCACACTTGGGTGGAATGGGGTGGAACTGCAGTGAGTGGGGGTGTGGGTGGGGTTGACGAAGTGGACAGGTGGTGTTGCACACTTGGGTGGGATGGGCGTGGGACTGTGGGGGTGGGGGTGCGGGTGACGGAGTGGACAGGTGGTGTTGCACACTTGGGTGGGATGGGCGTGGGACTGTGGGGGTGGGGGTGTGGGTGGGGGCGACGAAGTGGACAGGTGGTGTTGCACACTTGGGTGGGATGGGCGTGGGACTGTGGGGGTGGGGGTGTGGGTGGGGGCGACGAAGTGGACAGGTGGTGTTGCACACTTGGGTGGGATGGGCGTGGGACTGTGGGTGTGGGGGTGTGGGTGGGGGCGACGAAGTGGACAGGTGGTGTTGCACACTTGGGTGGAATGGGGTGGGACTGCAGTGAGTGGGTGTGGGGGTGTGGGTGGGGGCGACGAAGTGGACAGGTGGTGTTGCACACTTGGGTGGGATGGGCGTGGGACTGTGGGGGTGGGGGTGGGGGTGCGGGTGACGGAGTGGACAGGTGGTGTTGCACACTTGGGTGGAATGGGGTGGAACTGCAGTGAGTGGGGGTGTGGGTGGGGTTGACGAAGTGGACAGGTGGTGTTGCACACTTGGGTGGGATGGGCGTGGGACTGTGGGGGTGGGGGTGGGGGTGCGGGTGACGGAGTGGACAGGTGGTGTTGCACACTTGGGTGGAATGGGGTGGAACTGCAGTGAGTGGGGGTGTGGGTGGGGTTGACGAAGTGGACAGGTGGTGTTGCACACTTGGGTGGAATGGGGTGGGACTGCAGTGAGTGGGGGTGGGGGTGGGGTGAGGATGACGGAGTAGGAGTAGACAGGTGGTGCACACTTAGGTGGGATGGGCGTTGGACCAGTGAGTGGAGTGCATGCTACAAGGGGCACTGTCATTTCTTTTATTTGTTGTATGTGACATCGTGTTGATAACTGCCAAAAATGTTTGCAGTTGTGAAGGCTACAGAGGTTTCGCAATGGCCAAAAGGGACTCAGAGTGCCCTTTCCTTTTTGAATACGATACAACGTAAATACCAGATGAAAAAATGTACCAATTTTACCAGATTAATTACAGGTTGCCGTCGCACAAGTAGAATGTTGCGTTAAACAACAAACATAGACACTCATAAACCTTGTGTCAACTGAAATGTTCAAAACGGCGTTAAAAGCAGCTGACTCACTCATCACTTAGCGACTTGTGCCCCTAACGTGACTCTCTCTCATGCATGGTTTGTATATAACATCCTAACGTGTTGAAAGGCTCGCATTGTACACATGCACAGTAACGTTTAACATTTGAGACATTACATGAGATAGGAAAGGACTTGCTACTGCTTGTTGATGTGGAGGTTATCAAGATTGCTATGTAGAAATACCCTGGTTGTTATTCAGTACAGTATCTCGCGTCATACATCATACATACCTCTTCAAGACCAGTTAAGATCACAATAGGTCTTCAGCAACCCATGCTTGCCATAAAAGGCAACTATGCTTGTCGTAAGAGGCGACCAACGAGATCGGGTGATCAGGTTCGCTGACATGGTCGATGCATGCCATCGTATCCCAATTGCGTGGATCGACGCTCATGATGTCATGCATTGTCTGGTCAAGACTCGATTATTTACAGACCGCCGTCATATAGCTGGAATATTGCTGAGTGCGGCGATAAATAACTGGAACAAACAAACGAAACAACATACCTCTTCAAACTCTCCAGAAGTCTAGTTGTAAGTACTTATATTTCTAAATATTTCTAAACTGCACCTGGTGCTTCTACACCAAAATGGAGCACCCCCCCCCCCCCCCCTCTCTCTCTCTCTCTCTCTCTCTCTCTCTCTCTCTCTCATAATCAGATTTTAGATCTTTTTTATCTCGACAAACACAACCCAGACCTCCCGCATTCTCAGTTGACTTTTCATGTCATGTGAATATTGGTAAGACTATATATAGCAGTATTCTTCGTTACCTACATGCCTATATATAGCCTTGAGACTCACGAAGCGCCCGACCCGTGGTTCATGCATGCGGAGCTGAATGAAAAGTCTCCATGCATGTAAGACATAACTGGGTCAGGTGTCACGTGAGACATGAATGAAATCCACGCCATGTACCTATCAATGACATCAAACAATCAGCAGTTTAAATAGACAGACCTGAAAACGCTGTCACGTTTAACCGTAAGGACAAAGCCAAATGCGTATTTACGTGGGAATACATACAAAACAATATATGTGTACATAAATATAAACAATAAGTACAGCAATCGTATACGACGAAAATCAGAGTGGGATTTGTTCAAAATGTCACTCTTTAAAACAAATATCTTATTGTCAAGTTAAGTGCTATACAAAATTGTGTTGGAAACTGTATATACAATAAGCAATATACAAAGTTCCTGGTGTATACACATAGTAAAGCCATCCGGTCCAACTTAGAAAACCTAAAAATCGGAAAAAACGAACTGCCAGCCAAATGAACTTCAGCCCTGTTCCATATAACGACTGTTGCCCGGATATATAGTAACTTATCTACCTATTCATTGCAATAGACCCGTATACGATACTCGTAAACTTAGGTCGCATTGTAAAACGAGACCCAGGAATATCGATAACGGTGTATGAGTATTTTTCTTGCCAAAAAAAAAGTAATTACATAAAATATTTCCAGATCCCTATTTACAAAATGGGGAAAAAACGTGGCATGAGCATAATTATCCTAATTTATTCAATTTGATTCATAACTGAAACAACTGCGCGGTCTTCACTTAAGCATACAACGTCAATTACGAAGGAGATAACACATTGTGATTTGAATGTAGAGCTAGGTTGTATAGATATACAACTCTATCGCGCTCGGTTTCCATTGAAATTTACTATTAGATCAACGTTCCAAACCTCTAAAGTGAAGACACGGTAGTTTTTCTCCATTCTACCATGACAAAAGGACAAAGCAAACCCGAACTATTCAGTACACGATTAGTGATATGGCGTCGGCTGAACCTAATACTTTCTGTCGGTTGAAAGGGCGATTTCAGGGATCAGTGAAGATCGGTCTTATCTGCATACAAGTTTACTTGATGTAGGCAAACCATACAGGGCACATATTACGTGTATATTATGGTTCAGATAATCTGTAAGCATTATTCAAGCTGACATCGACCCGTGAAGATCCGGGGTAGAATAGGTCTTCAGCAACCCATGCTTGCCGTAAAAGACGACTTCGCTTGTCGTAAGAGGCGACTAACGGGATCGGGTGGTCAGGCTCGCTGACTTGGTTGATGTACGCATGTCATCGTATCCCAATTGCGTGGGTCGATGCTCATGATGTTTATCATTGGATTATCTGGTCCAGACTCGATTATTTACAGACCGCCGTCATATAGCTGGAATATTGCTGAGTACGGCGTTAAACAACAAACAAACAGTGAGAAAACCCCGCATGTTCCATGTGATTATACGATAACAGTTATGGCGTATTGTTCTCGAAGTGTCTATTGCCTCATCCTCAGAAGATGTTTGGTTTGTTTGTTGTTTAACACTGCACTCAGCAATATTCCAGCTTAACGACTCCGGTCTGTAAATAATCGAGTCTGGACCAGACAATCTAGTAACTAACATCATGAGCATCGATCTACGTAAGTGAGATACGACGACATGTACCAATCATGTCGGCGTCTCTTACGACAAGCATGGATTGCTGAAGGCCAATTCTAACCTGTAGTAATACTATCTGTTTTTATAAGTTAATGCTCTGTAATGGATCTGCTAATTCAGACCATCCCCACCTTCCTTTTCCCGAAGTACATTGTTGTTGATGCCAACTGTTAATTTCAATATACTATTGATGTAGTATTTACAGAGTGAGTGAGTGAGTGAGTGAGTGAGTTGGGTTTTACGCCGCTTTTAACAGTATTCCAGTTATATCACAGCGTGTCAGCTTAATGTGGGAGGAAAGCCCGAAGTGATGCAGGTCTCAGACGTTTACCACTTCGGTGAAACCCACGAGCACGGGTATGGTGCTGAAAAACCTAGAAACATAATCGGGGCGAACCGGGATTCAAACCCACAATCATAGGTTTCTGGCATGCCCAAGGGACGCAACTCTGCACAGCGAATCGCGGCGCCTTAGACGACTGGGCCACCCGTGCCCCCAGTATTTACAGAGGCTACCTTGACAATGTATTTATCATCGTGGCTTGACGTTAATGTATCTCTGTCAGCATAGTAAAGTTACGAGATGGTGTGTATCATGCTATATATGGATATATACCGTAGCTTGGTGATACATCTATGTATAGCATGTTATATGTGGATATAAACCGTAGCTTGATGATATATATAAATGACAAAAGAAAGTAGTAGCCATGGGTACTAAGGTAGCCCCTACTTATGCAACCCTTGTGTTGGGATTTTTAGAAAATATGTTTTATGATAAGGTGAGAGATACTCTTGGTGAATCTATGAAAGAACAAATTGAATATTCATGGAAAAGGTTTTTAGACGACTGTTTTATCATATTAAAAACGAATGAAAGTCAACTTACAGCTGTTCATGAAATTATAAATTCACTTAATGCGTCACTCAATTTCAGTATGGAAAAAAGCGAATCCAGTTTAACCTTTCTCGATGTAAGAATCAATTTAATATCTGGGAGATTTGTACAAACTGATATCTTTTATAAAGATACTGATACGCACCAATATTTGGATTTTGGATCATGTCACCCGTATCATACAAAACGAAATATCCCTTACTGTCTCGCAAGACGTATTTGTACCAATGTTTCCGGGAATGATGTTAAAACTACCCGCCTTGCTGAACTTAAAAGTTTCCTACTGCATCAAAATTATCCCGCAAAGCTAATTGAAGATAGCATACAGAAGACGCTAAGTATTAAGCAACTAAAACTGAGAGAAAAGTCTGAAGAAAACAATATGGGGAATAATTTAACTCTAGTATCTACCTTCAACCCTAATCATGAAAAGACATTATCCATGGTTCAACGATACCTGCCTATTTTGAATCAAAGTATTAAAATGGAGATGATATTGAGCAAATAAAAAATTATCAACAGCCAAAGACAACCCAAAAATCTTAGAAAGATTTTGACAAGTTCTAAATTTGATTCTGTTGTCATCACTCCACAGGTTTCTAAGTGCGGTGACAAACGTTGCCGAACTTGCAGCAATATAATTGAAGGCTGTTCAGTCCAAATTACAAAGGACACTAAATTTACTGTAAAACAAAATATGACTTGTGATACTAGAAGTGTTATTTACTTGATTGTTTGCAGTGGATGCGATGAAAAGTATATCGGAAAGACAGAACTTAAATTAAAAAGAAGAATGAATCTTCACCGTTCACAAATAAAGCAGCCACACAACCGCACGATTCCACTCAGTGAACTTTTAGAAGCATGTGGAAACGGCAACTTTTAGAAGCATGTGGAAACGGCAACTTTTCAGTTTTCCCGCTATATAAGCTAAATTTTGATCATGAACCTACATTGTTTCAAAAAGAGCAACATTTCATTCATAAATTAGTTAAATAAGTTAAATGTAAAGGCGTAAGTTATTTGTCCATTGTCACCTTGGTATTGTGACGTCATAGTTTCCTAAATGTTATGACGTCACGTAACTATATGTTACTACTTCATGTCCGTTATTCAGTTATGGTCTGATGAGACTCGTACGTGGTACGAGTTGAAAGCGCTAGCCTATTAAAACTGTGTTCAATCTTACTCCACTTATTTAATGATATATATACAAAAATGAGGTAAATGTTCACTCGGTGTACATGTAATATATAATAACATAATAAAGTCCACGTTAGTCCATCATCTTTTTTATATCAGTTTCATACATAGTACTTTCGCTGTCTCGTGACAGCTCTTCAGTGTAACTGACAATGACATATAATGATGTCATACTTATGATGACGTCATAAATTACAACTGTGGTAATATCCCGTCCGCACTGGGCAAGTTGTAAGTCGCAAGTGATATCGTAGGAGGAGGCATTGAATCGCTCCTATTTAGGTACAGCTAGCCTTCTAGAAACTGTTACCTGGGGTTGTGAGTCCCGGAAACAGTAAACTGTAAATAAGCTCCTCACAGCGGAGCTCTCTCTAGAGGTTCTCTCAGGAGGGTACGGAGGTGTCAAGCGCTGTCACAGAGCTTGGGCTGTAAACAGCTGAGGGGTCAGTCTATTGGTTAACCATGATAAGTTGAACCGACTCACAGTACGGATTTGAGACAAGTAGACGGTGCACAGAAGTTAGGTAAACATATTTGGTTTGTTACAGGTAGAGAGGGTGTACGCATGTTATACACGTGCAGGTCATGACGAAATTGATTACGCTCCCGTGGACACGCGTGATGCTCATAAGACTATTGAACTAGCCACTAGAACTCGTTGTTAGCCGAGACTGGACACGCACATGCATAACCATCGTACTACTTGACGCGGACCGCCCGCTAACCCTTACTTCACAATGGTACGCGCCCGTGGGCGGACCATATATACATAGTCATACGGGGTTAACTATCTGGTCACAACTTTCCTTATCCTGGCTTACCAGTGATTAGCTGCCACCAACAATCATCCGAAATAAACTTACAATATCTAATGCCACATAACAATACTCGTATGTATATCATGCTACTTTGATAATACATGTTGTTCGTTGTTGTTCGTTGTCTAACACGACACTCGGCAATATTCCAGCTATATGACGGCGGTCTGTAAATAATCGAGTCGGGACCAGACAATCCTTGCAGTACATTGTAATTGACATCACGAGCAACGATCTACGCAGTTGAGATACGATGACATGCTTCAACCAAGTCAGCGAGCCTGACCCTTCGAACCCGTTAGTCTAATGGGTTGCTGAAGACATATTCTATCCCGGATCTTCACGGGTAGATTATACGTCCATATATATATATATATATATATATATATATATGATGCTATATATGGATGAATGTACGGCAGCTTGATGCTTAATTTCATTACTTAGTCAATTAACATTGAAAGTGGTTTGTAAGAGAAAGATTGTGAAGATCAGAAAGAAAATACATACAAATTAGAACATTTTTCTTTCATTTAAAATAACTATGCCACTGAGGTCACGTGATTTAATAAACACGTTACTTGACAAAATCCACATATTATGGAAGCGTATTAGTGCTACAGTCTAAAATTCTTGTTATCATCTACGCAGATAAAACTTCCATGTACGTAGATGACACTTACATTAACCTATATACGTTCATCTACGTAGAACATACTTTCATCTCTATATGTAATGTTATATTATCGCACGTAACGTTACTCAGACTGAATTTCTCTTGTGAAATTGCGATCCTAGTTGGATACTAGTTTATACAAACATTAATATTTAAATAAAGGTGTTTACTTAATTACTGTCAATTTAATTAAATGTTTGGGAGCATGTTGGTTGTTTATAATCATTTTTCCTTCTCCGTATTCTTATGTTATTTATGTTAACATACTTGTCACGGAGGTTCGATATCTCTACATCGGCTTATATAAATCACCGCACCACAATCTACACACATCATAAACGCCCTATAAATCAGTTCGACACTAACGGGGTAACCCCCGCCCAGTGACTAAACCCATAACAACCAATCACATACCTGACCAGGTGACCCCACGGCGATCCACGGGTCGTGTGTTCGAACCCAAGGTTCGCCCTGGCTGCGATCATTGGTTTTATATTCGTTTGATTTTGTTGTTGTTTAACGCCGCATTCAGCAATATTCCAGCTATATGACGGCGATCTGTAAATAATCGAGTATAGACCAGACAATCCAGTGATTGACATCATGAGCATCGATCCACGCAACTGGGATACGATGACATGTATATCAACCAAGTCAGCGAGCCTGACCACCCGATCCCGTTAGTCGCCTCTCACGACAAGCATAGTCGCCTATTTACTGCAAGCATGGGTTTCTGAAGACCTTTTCTAACCCGGATCGTCGGGTCGGTTTTATATTCGTCCAGGTTGGTTTCTTTAAAGCCGCAAATGTATACAGCGTGTATCACGTTGGGCTTTTCTTTCACGGTGATAAGCTAACATATGTCATGTGATATAAATAAGTGTTGTTCAAAGCGACGTTTTCCCCAACTCACTCACTCAAAATGAATTAAACTATGCTACATAAAAGGTCAATAAATTGCGCAATTCCTAGCTGTCTCTTGGAGATTTATAGTATTCGTGTTTCCCCTTATTTTCTCTTATCGTTTGGTTATTTATTATAAAATAGTTTTGAATCAAAATAGAAAACGTTTGTATAATAAGTCGCAGTACCTAGACCGACAGAACAAAGATCGATTGTATATTTCAGTTTGCTTTGAAATGTCAATCATGATGACATCTCGAGCAATCAGCTGATGAACGTCATTGTATGAATAGAGGGCTTTAGTCACGTTTTCCCATCAATAACTATTCGTCAGTGTATGAACCAAGAATTAACAATTATATATAACATCAGGGACGACATAAGCTAACCAGATACCAGATGCTCCCATCAAAGTTTTCAGTTGTTGTTTTTTTCGTGTTAAAATCTGACAGCTCTCCCACGTGAGATAGTTGTATGACATTCCTAAACTTGTGACGTCACAATCACGAGCGGCCATTTTGGCGAAACAGGAACACCGACCATACGTTTGTGTGGAGTCTCGCTGATACAGCGAGTTTAACAAAACTGCAACGATCAATGTGCAGAAACATCGTGGTAAGTCAGTTACGATCACCCCTAAAAGTAATTGTTCTTTATTATGTAAAGATACGAAATACAGTAGTTTTTCAGTTAGACCTAACTCCGCATCGGATGGCGATGATAAGTCATGAATGTTCATGACCTAAACCAGCCATGTTGTCTTGTTTGGGAAAGGTTTTGATGTGCAGATTGACTGTAAATGGTTTATACCGTTACATAGTGTAAACAGTTCTCACACGAAAGGGTTAGATGTTGTGTTTATTCGGCTTTTCCCGCTCAGGAAGTGAGGGCATTCCCCGCCGAAATGACAGCTGTCTGTTGTCAGTTAGGCCTAGGAGACAATCTGAGACATCGATGTGAAATCTCACCCAAGTGGACACTAGCCTGTCATAAAGCAAAATGTCATAATTGTGTCGCAACCTTGTTAACTGTTCTTGGTGATGTCTCTTACATACGTTTCGTTTTGTGTTGATCAGCAAAATGGTGTCTCAAACTCAGTGGTGTTGCCCGCCTTCCTCTGTCAAGATATTGTCATGTAATAATGTGCCCAGCTTGTCGGACAAATATTGTCATGATGAATAAAATCAACCGTTAGATACATAATGTATTAACATCACGTTTATATCGGAGAATTTGTAATGTCAAATTGAACCTCACCTCCCATTTTCTTTATATCAAGAATGTGTTTAGGCCTATTAGCCCAATCACAATAAGCCATACTTTGGATTTGTTATGCCCAAGACTCTATGAATACTCTACCCAGTATGTGCCAAAATCTTTTTGACTCTTCTAGATTGACAGGTGTTATTTTCTGTATATTTGATGCTTGGTATTTGGACTCTGGCTTCAGACTAGTGACCAAATTTGCTGACTGTATGTATACATGATAGACTTTATTCATTGCCCAGCCTGCGGTTGCAGCCACTAGTCTGATGCCTGAGTCAAGCAATATCAGCTTATACTAGCACATATCCTAAGACTAACATCAACTGAAAATAAAGCCAAGTTTAGGCTAGTAGGCTTAAAAGTTTTTTCAACTAAGACTGCATGGTTTCTCTGTTGTTTTTCAAAGAGTACAATGTCTTTTTCACTGTGTTCTACATGCTCAAGATTTCATAATCATTTTTGGGGGACACTGCAGAACTGGATATCGGCACTTTCTTTTAACATTTGAAATCTATTTTTGTAAATCAAAATGGTTAAACAAGTTAAACGTATATGTTACCATGTTGCATGTCCCTATTTTCCATTTCAAACTATTCCTTTCATAGATTGCCTGATTTGAATAGGTTGTTGCAGTCTGTGCCAAAAACGTCTACTTGCCTGAAATGTGTCTTGTAATAATTTACATTTTATTTTAGTCTCAGTTTAAGAACTAGTTTATGTAATCTTACAGGGCCAGAAGCATATATTCTAGACTCCGGGCTTGTGCTAGTGGTTAGAGCCGAAGATCATTGTTGATTTACAATCACATCAAATAGTTTATCATCAACATATCAATGTGTTCTTGTTCCATGTTCAGCCTCCTGTTAATATGTTATGGTTGTGTCAACATATCAATGTGTTCTTGTTCCATGTTCAGCCTCCTGTTAATATGTTATGGTTGTGTCAACATATCAGTGTGTTCTTGTTCCATGTTCAGCCTCCTGTTAATATGTTATGGTTGTGTCAGTAGTGTGTCAATTGATACTGATGAAGTATCACAGCTCTTACTAGAGCCATTGTTTTCAAAATTTATGTCAGACCCATTTGAAGCCTTGACAAACACATGTTAAACATGAAACTTGAGATGTTTCCCATAAGGCAAGTTAAACATGTTAAAATTTGAGTTTGCATTTGTGATATTAAAACAATTGCATGTTCCCAAGCACTTAGATTTGTAATGTGTGTCTGCATACTAATAGTAAAAGACTTTGAAGTTTTCAATTAGGTTCAAAACTGAGAAGCCAAAGTCATTTTCTTTTCCATGGTTTGTTTAAGATATGTATCTTTTTAAACAAACTGTTTGCTGCATTACATATATGTCTGTTCCATGATAATTTACTTGAAAATATTACACCAAGATATTTATATGAGGTTTCACATTTGTTTCAGTTTGAAGTAATTGTCTCCGAAAATACCACTTTTTGTTTTTTGACAGCGTATTTCCTTTGCTAAACACAACAATTTTTGTCTTATCTAGATTAATATTAAGCTTCAACGTATCACAGTACAATTCTATATAAGTTCAGGATGTAATTGTATACCATCATCATAATTTCTTTTGATTTGGGCTGCAAGCTCATTAATAAAATAACAGAACAAAAAAGGGCAATATACGCATCCTTGGTTTACACCAGTATGGCAGATAAAAGAATCTGAATACATGCCGTTTTGTTTAACACATGATTTAACTTCCTTATAAATACCACATAACAATTTACCCATTTTATTACTGACACCATGTGAATTAAATAGATAGCATAACTTATCTCTACAGACTGAATTGAATGCTTTCGAAAAGTCTACAAATATAGCATACAATTTTCCACGTTTACGTTGAATATACCTATCTATAAGAGCCTGGAGGATAAACATATTATCAGTGGTTGAGTAACCTTGTCTAAAACCTGCTTGCTCTTCCTCAATCTTATCAAGTGCTTCCGACCACAATACCAAGCGTTTATTACTAATGCTAAGAAATATCTTACTGAATATACTGGTAAGTGTAATCCCCCTATAATTTTCAACATCTGTCACTGAGCCTTTTTTTTTGAATTGGAACGATAGTTCCAAGTGTCCAACCTTGTGGAAAGTAAGAGGTATCCATTATTGTATTAAATAATATTACAAAATACGACAGGGTATTATTTATTTATGTCATTTAAAGAATTCTGTTATCATGGTTATAAGTTTATCAAATCCCGGGTTTTTCAAGTTTTTTTCAGATTTTGAATAGCAGATTAAATTTATTCTTTTGAGATTGGGGAATCTAATATTTCTGTTGCAAAATTGGTTTCATCATTATCAAAAGTGTTCAACAGGAAGTTATTTGTGGAATCATCACCGCTGAAAAGATTTTTGAATTAATTAAACCACTAATCATGCTCATGCATTTCTATGTTACTTTTAGTTTCCTTCTTTTTGCTGATGCTTTTCAAGGTCGTCCAAAACATTTTTGATGAGCTGATACTTTCTTCTAGTTTTTTTCTGCTTCTATCCATCATGTCCATGAAATTTTGTTTCTTTTTTTCTGCAAGTAGCTTTGTAGGGTTATTAATCTGAAACAGTTCTCAATGCTTCAATTTTGAACTGAATAAAACTGACAGAAAATGTAACCTTTGTAAACAGTTTTATCTCATTCAAGCAGGGCTACTACAAACTCTGAAGATTTGTGAAATAAAGTTTCCACTAGTACTTGGACTAAGTTTTATAAGAAACAAACTACCGTATTCAGCGTAATAAGCACCCAGGGCGCTCTCAAAATTAGAAATAGGGAGGCTCTCATTAGAATATTATTTTGGTAAAAAAAACAGAGTTGAAAGATAAATTTCATGGTTTATGCTGACAGCCTGATATGTTTATGTACGACAGATATAATTTTTCAGAATTTAATTGCCCATAATTGAGGGTGCATATAATGCATGAGTGCATATTATATGTGAATATATAACTCTTGTGTACATTAATCAATCGCCAGCCAATATATTAGCAATTATTGTCGTGGGCGCTTATTACGTCGAATATGGTAATCATGGTAATATGGTTGCTCACATTATTGTTTCGTTCATTATATAATATCAGTTCACTGGAGCTGCCGGACTTAAAAATACTTGTCCATTCAATATTTTGTCGGTCCTATGAATTACCTTGTGATAACAGCCTCATAGTGACTGTCACTGTCATGATGCTGTTTTCTGCGTGTTTATATAACCTTTCATGAAACCGTATAATTTTCCTGCTGCCTCAAAATCTCTACAGTACAAAATGTGTCCTTTCTGTCATTTTCACAGCTTGCATTCTCACACGTCTCAGGTATCGGAATTCATTGAACCAGTCACTGTGAAACGTCCTTACTCTTGATTTAGTTGAGCCGTGCCAGACACAGAACTCTTCTCAGTATTCATACTAGACGTTTTATCGTCATTATTTCTTGTCTGTGACGTCAACATCTTCTGAATCTTGTTTTCCCCTTTTCATTCCTTCCATGTACACACACACACAAACACCTACCCCCAATAAAATGATAAAAATGTTTTTCTCTGCTTTCCTGCCATGCTAGTGCTCGTGGGTTTCACCGAACTGGTAAACGTCTTAGACCTGCATCACTTCGGGCTTTCCTCCCACATTAAGCTGACACGCCGCGATATAACTGGAATACTGTTAAAAGCGGCGTTAAACCCAACTCGCACGCTCCTGCCATGCTAGCCTCAAATCAGTATGCAAAAGTCACTGTTGAAGTTGTGATTCTTATCAACCAATGCTTAAGCTAAATATAGATTAGGATTTTCCCAGCCTCTTGCAATTACAAACACGTCAAGACATCATTCGTTTTTTACAAAGCATTTATGCATAAATGTACCTACTAAGATATATGGTCAAGATGTCAATTTAGAGATAATAATCATCTACTGCCAGTCCAATGGTCCAATAAGGTTATATTTTAAAATTTATCCTATCTCACTCTATGGCGGAAGACCTTGTCATAGAACTGGCATATTGCTGAGTGCGGCGTTAAACAACAAACCATCCCACCAACTATCGCGGAAGAAGAAGGATGAAATGCATAGAGTGAGATGGGATAAGTATTATAAATATACAATTTATTGTAAAATTTACAAATTTTACGTGTCCATGGTCTGTTTTACAGGTAAACAATGATAAACAGGAACACTGCACATGAATCATAGATATTTGGTAGGACGACATATATTGATTGATTGATGTATTGCATCAAGTTAAGAAAGAAACCTCAGCAAATTTCTATTCATATGTTTTTACATATTGGTAGGACTGCACAGTATGACTGGTATACTGCAATAGCAGAGCTCCAGATAAGCTTTTGGTGTTGTGGGTATTTTACCCATGCATTTTAAAATCATTGGGTATCAGTAATTCTATCTGCGTATTCAAATTTCTGTTACCCACTAGTTTTTACACATGTGGGTATTTAAGTTAAATATTAAAAAACACTATTCATCTAGTCCCTGCAAACTGGTGTCGTGTGGGTTCGAGAGCTTTATAGGACTCAAAAATACCACAATACTTCCACAAGAAAGTGTGATGGCAAATGATCATGATGTAACTGTCATCGTGGAGTTTGGCAAGGTTGACGGAATGCCCGTTTTTTTCAAAATAGGTTGCTGATTTGCTAATCGAATACGCAGGGTAACTTCACAATATTTTGATGATACGCACAAGTTCTATTTTTGTAGCGTATCTGTAATGTTCGTTGCGTATTTGATACGCTTGGATTATATTTTACTGTGTATTTCTGCATTTCTGATGCGTATTTTACGCAGTTACGCACCTTATCTGGAACTCTGCAATAGGCTCTTAAAACAATTCATATTGCAATGTGTTTTTCTGTCTTCTGATATCTTGGTTAAAGAAAGTATAACAAGTTTGATTATTATTTGTATTGTTTAATCTAATATACACACAAATTCAATCACAAATGATGTTTCTCTTCAAATATGATTGACAAAACAGTGGAAGTGATTTTTCTGTGATGTCATTATCTCTCCTGTATCGATGATTGCCATCTTTTTTTCTAATACACAGCCTAATTATTGGTGATTTCTCTGTGATTTCATTTCAGTATAAACCAAGCTAACAGGATTGTAGCAAACATACTATTCAGGCAAAACTTAATGGGTCATCACAGCGTTAGAAATTGGCACTAGTCCTATAGTCCTTGCCAAACTGCCCAATGGTAAAGGTATCATAAGGACTGGTAGACATTTGTCCTTTTTAAGGGTTTTGCTATATGTTATCATTATAAGGACGAGTGGATGAAAACTCTTCGTTTCTAACACTGCATCATCATGATCATGTTTTGTCTATTATGAACACATTAAATCTGTGTTATCTGTAGAATATGATGTAACAAATAACAGGGCACTTCTGCTTAGGGTACTACTAAGAAACTGAAATTGTAGACTGAATATGTAAGATGTGAATCTCATGATAATGTAATTTTACCAGTAGTTAAAACTACCATATGTTACGTAATAAGCACCCTGTTCATATAAGCGCCCAATTACAATCCCAATTATTAAATTTACTGTCTTTCAACTCTGGGGTTTTTTTTCACCAAAATAATAATCTAATAAATACTCTAATTTTGAGAGCGCTTATTAAGTCGAATACGGTATTTGTAGACATTCCTTGTGTCTACCTTATTTGTAGCCATATGGCAACTTTGTTAAAAGTGAACTTTGAGGCTTGCATTTCCATAGTAAAGATCAAATTGTGAGAATTTTGACATTATGTAGGTACAAAATATTATTCAAAATTATTAAATACTAATATAAATTTTTAAATTTCAAAATTATTAAATACAAATTATATTACTTAAAACAAGTTGTTCTGTCACTTGAAGCTTTAAGACACAATACAGATGAAGCCTTTTATCATGTTTATAAGCCACTAAGATGATGATTTTTTTTATTAATTTCTATCTATTTCATTTACAAGATAAAGTCATGAAATGATACATCGCATGATGTGAGAGTAAAACAGCAAAGTATTCATTTTTACAATCTTTGTTCTCTTGAAAGTATAGATCTTAATTGTTATAAAGAAAAGAATACCTACCTACCCTATGTTCAAAATTGCTGTACTGGAACCACAATACATTTTTTGTGTGGCCTTGTACAATATATATTGTACAATAAAAGGAAATATTTGCTTTATTGATAAGTATCCAATTGCATGCCCATCTTATACTTCACACAAAGAAACCGCTGCAAACATATGTCCTATCACAAACTCGCAATGAGTCAGTCTGGCTCCTTGGGGGGAAAAAAGGTTTGCTCCTGAAATATTTGTGTTAGGAGCCACTTGGCTCTTTGTTTAAAGAACGAACTTAGAACCCTGATTAAATTCAACTTTACCATTCCCGACAAATTAAAATTGAAGCTCTCAATGCTACTGTCGAAACTATTCGATAAGTGTGTCACTTGCCGTGAGGCACCTTTCGCACCAATTCGACAGGCGATTAGCATAATGACATCCCACCCACCCTCCCAACACCCCCAAATAAAATTTGCAAGTAAGATTTATGTTAGATTTGAATTATGTATGGTATGCATAAATGCTCATGTTTATGAATATCAAAACTTTATGAATATCAAGTTTCGGTATCTCAAAAAGAAAATTTCGCAAGTTCAAAAAAATGTCTGTCAAATTTCTCAGCACACAACCACCAGTAAAGGCCATTGTTGACTTGAGATACTTCACGTTGAGTGGCATTATAATGTTATCATTTGATCATAATTGTACTTTGATGAAACCAAAAGACTCTAGTTCCTTAATTTCTATGCAACTTTCAGGTTGATAAATTATATACAAAAACAAACAGGATCGTTACATCACTGATTGGGTGAATCCGACACCACAATCATGGCAAAGTTCAACTGTATATGAAAAATAATTGTACATTAAGACACATTTTTGTGTATTTCAAGGAAATTTAAGGGTTCTGTTACGGCTTTATGTTACTACATTGTATTGTATCATGTTGTATACCAATGTCTAATGAAATATTTTGTGATACCCAACATGCTCAGAAGTATTGCTCTTTATACATGTGTACCAATTTTATTAGTATAAGTTGTATACACCATGCTTTAGTATAAGTTAAATATCTACATTATCTACATTCATGATGCTCATACAATATGGAAATAATTGATACTATGGGCCGTGGCTTACCCACTTCCGTCCAATGACCTGACAATATATATTAATATGTTTTATGTTGAACATGTTAAAAGAAATGTCAGGGCTTGATCTAGCTATATAAAACATGCACCAGTGCAAGCTATTATTGAAAATGCAACCTAATCATGTTAATATTTATTTATTTTCCAATTTGTGTCTTGACTAACCCTTAATTGTCAATCTTTGAACACAGTCTGAGCTTAATCATGACGTTACGGTACATCACCATCTCTTTGTTATCTGTAATCTTTATTCCTTTCAACCCGTGAATATTCCGGGATAGAATAGGTCTTCATGCTTGCCGTAAAAGGTATCGGGTGGTCAGGCTCGCTGACTTGGTTGACGCATGTCATCGATCCCAGTTGCATGGATCGATGCTCATGATATTAATCACTGGGTTGTCTGGCCCAGACTCGATTATTTACAGACAGATGTCATATAGCTTGAATATTGCTGAGTGCGGCGTTAAACAACCAACCAACCAACCAACCAACTTTAATCCTTTCTTGGGCTGACATCTTCAAACTGGGTACTTCGAGATTATGTTCTGTACTGTAGCTTTATCTATCACCGAAGTTGACCAACCTGGGAAGATCCCAGTTAGAACTGGTCTTCATCAACCCTTGCTAGTCATATGAGGGGAATAACGGGATGGGGTGATCAGGCTTGCTGACAGGGTGCAACCTGATTTTGTCTGGTGCAACTGGGTTTCATGTCTTGCACCTGGTGCAAGTTAAAATAATTTGATTAAATCAAGCCCTGAATGTTTTTCTAGGCTTTGCAGGCATTATAGTTTATCTGCCCAACTCCTCAGGTCACAGGAGCACCAGACAGTGGTATTATTCACTCCAACTTATGCATTTTACATCAACCAATCATACCTCATGTAATGTGGTTGAACTATTAGCTCTAAAAGGAGACTCTGCTTTTATCCTCAACAGATACTTACTTACTTTCTTTGGCTAATGACTTGTCATAGCAACAGAAAACCACATCAGATGCTCTACTGTTTTCATACTTTGAGCAGTGTCGTGCAATTTTAAATATCTTTCATCTCTTCCATGTCCAGGCTTTACATTTCAAGGGAGCTATTTTTGTAAGTGATTGATGAATTATTATCCTGTAAGTCTCAGACATTATCAATCATTTCCCTTTTTCCTTTCTTGTTTCTGTTTTAATCGTCTAACTTGGCTATCACCAGTCCACCACTGATCTTCATTGCTTCAGCCAGTTTCTGTTGTTGCCATGACAACGAAACTAATCCATGCTCCGAATCCATAACAACGAAACGATATTGTGATAAGTGATGGTAGAATGGGATTGAAGCAATGTAGCAGAGGGCAGGATTACCACAACACACATTGCAGGATCATTTTATTCTTTTCAAAAGGAGCTTAACCCAATCACACAAAGGGAGGTTACTCTTGGTACAGAAAAGGTTGGGATACAATAACAGTTTTTTTCTTACAGAACACGGGAGAACGCCACGAAGAACCTTGCTCGTTAGGCATAGAATGGTAAGCTGGTGGTTTTGTGCCAAGATTTTGAGGTGTCTGTAGCAAACAGTACCATTGTTAATATTTCGTAGTTGGCATGGTTGGCAATGATCTTCTTTGTAATGCCACTGAGAGTTCAAGGATCTATGTTTACTTGGCTTATGAGGGTAGCCTGACATTAGTTTGGTTGTCTTAGACAACATGTGATCGAGGAATGGTTGTGACAACTGTGTCTTTGATTGAAGCATTTACCACCTCTTCACTGGACACAATGCTAGTGTAATTTGAACTAATATGACATCAGTTGCCAATTATCCTGGTAATTAAAATTACTTGTCTAATTATTATGATTTTTTTGTTTCTTGTGCCTTTCTATATATTCTAACCATGCATCTGCATCACTGCCTACCCAAACCAGAGTCTGCCTTGTCTAACTAGTTATTATTGCATGTAAAGGATAGATCCAACATAGAGACTAAAACATGTCTGCTAACATCATAAAAGGGAATAATTCTAATTATCTATCTCATATGAAATTGATTTTCTGTCATGAACATTTATTTGGTTCATTGTTTCCAAACATGCCAAAGGAACTTGATTTAAGAATTTCTCCTTTTCGAGAATATCATGTTGATTGTTATCATGTTATGTTGGTTGACGATTTCAGCATACTGTTGTATGTAGTGAAGGTACACCTCACTGGATCATAGTCCGTGGTCCAGTCACAGCTGTGAGTTAATGAGATAACTACACTTTGTAGTTTGGAAAATAAATGTGTGGAATAATTTCATTTCTATTGGTGTAATTATTTGTCGACGGTCTACTGTAAGTCTACCAAAGTCTAACATAACAGTACTAGGGTGACTAGCCAGTTAATTTTCATATTTTGTTAGGACTAGCTGTTCATGTGTCACATATATACTATCATTGGATTGTCTGGGCCAGACTCAATTATTTAGAGGCTGCCCTCACATAGATTTAATATTGCTGAGCGTTAGACCACACGCACGCACGCACGCACGCACGCACGCACGCACGCACACACACACACACACACACACACACACACACACACACTAACTGCTTCATGGTAATGTTTTCTTAAATTTTGTCAATTATGTAATTTTGCCTCTTGTGTGAGGTCCAAAGGTCGTTTTAACTATTAGGCAGATATATTTATGTCTGCCCTATGTAGAATCTAGCTGGAGGTTGTCACTGACAGATACTTTTGTGAAACCTATTACCATTAGTCCATGCATGGCCTTTGTGTGGGGACATTCCTGGGCAGCCATGCATGATCTTTTGACCTGTCAGGTGATAGGCACATGCTGCAGCTCAGTTGTTGACCTTGCAATATACACTGTAAACAGTAATGTATCAAACATTTAACAAACATAGTATGATGCATGTTACAACTCCATCACAGGATTGATAGATATTTGGAGGAAAACATTGCAAATACTTAACATTGAAAAGTTGTATACCTACCTACTTCCCACTATTCTTAATGTCATTACCATATTTATTTTCCATTAAACATTCTAATGAGCTGGAATTTCTTTTTCATGGAATGTCATCAAGAGCTCTGAAATTACTTGCAGCTAGCTGCAGACTTTAAAAAAATGTATTATCATCTGTGGAATATTTTGATCCAGTTGTGTGCGAAAAGGTTAAATATATATAGGTTACGTTTTGTATTACCATGATTACATCTTCAATAACTTCTTCCCATCCGTGTCATCCTTCCACGAAAGCAAAACAGTATGCATGTACAGCTTTGCTGACTTATTATTTGCTCATATGAGTGATGGACAGACAATGGCTGCAGTTTCTGTGCCAGTTTCTCTTCAATTTTCCCATGTTTACCTCAAGCATCTAGAAGCTTGACGTGTGTCTTCTCATGCAACAGTGCTGTCTACAAGGTGACTCTCGCATTGCAGTGGTCTAGGATTAAAATAGCGGAGTAGGCGAGGGAGCTCATGTGTTGGGCATGTGTAGGCTACAGCCAGAGTGTTTACATCATGTTTGTACTTGGCCACAGTCGGTGTATATCAAGGAGGAATTTCTCCCTGAGTCGTGATATGTCCCTTCTATTGCTAGACAGGCACTCAAGTTTACCTGTGTCAATGGACTGTCACTGGTGTAGCCGGAGAGAGTTGATGGACGTGAAGGTACTTCATGTGGTGGCAGTGGGTAGCTGTGAGGGCTAGGTAAGTGGCTCTGACCAATTACCAACTGTTTGGGTCCATCCTGGGGCCTTACCATGCTTACAGATAGGATCCAGGATTTCTTATGACCCAGGTTATCAGTCGAGGCTTCTGTTCTTGGTTTGACATGCCAGGGTCATGCCGTGATTGTTTCACGTTGGATTTGTCATGTTTATTTATCATGTTGGTATGAAGTGTTGTTTAGATTGTGTTAGTGACACAGTCTTTAGTTAAACAAAAATAACTTTATTTCTCTTGCACAACCTGTTCTGTCTCAATTTCTGTTGCTCAGGGGTTCCTTTTAGGGGTATTATTAGGTGAGGTAACTACCTGGGTATAGTTTAACTGACTGGTTACATGCGAGAGGTTGAAGACACAAACTGTGACATTGACACAATGTGTGTAAATAATGTGTGTAAAGTGTGTGTAAAGTGTGCATTAATATCCTCCAGATTGTTCCCCAGAAGAAATATTAACATTGTTTAGGGTTTTATCAGAGGCAAAATCTGGCATTCCAACAGGTAGAAATTAAAAATGGATGCAAATAATGCCTTGGACCCCCAAAATTAGTTACTGAGAATACCCTGGTATGCAAAAATAGATTGGCCCAGGTAAATCCCTGATTGATATTAACATTATGGAATGCACGAGCATAAAACCTTATGTACCCCGAGTGATCCTACTACAACAAATTTATCTTACCGACATGGATTAATATGACGTAAAAGAATCAAACAAATTCAAAATATATAGAAAACAATTGTTCGATTGAGCTGAGGTTGACTTCCACCGACTTGGAAAAAGCTTGTGAATTTTGCTTTGAAGCGGGGTATAAGGGATTTATTTCACCTCTCAGAAATCCGTGTGCAGCCTGACTTGCTCATGGCAGGGTATAACGGATTTGTTCACCCACTGAGGAATGTATACCCCTTCAAGGTGGGATACATCATATTTTATCAAGATCATGTGGTCCAATCAAATTTCCAACTTTCTGACAGGAACATGATGAAGGTATGATATGGCGAAATGTGTAGATTTCATCATGTTCATGTCCTGACCATGTAGAAAAATCTTGTCTTCTTTATGTTCAGGAAACATTTAAATCTTAATAATGTTCAAAGGTGTATTTTGTCTAATATTTTGAATAGCTTTATCTTTTTTTCAATTTCTCCCTTAGTAATTTCATATCTTATTTCAATTCATCCAGTTTGACATTATCATTCAAACGATAGACATTGCTATACAATGTTAATCAATATTAATCAATATTAAACAAGACTATTTATGACAGTAGAATTATATATATTATCATGATTATATTCACAGGGTTTCCCCTGACGCAGAATTCTTGCGTATATGACTCTCAATTAAGGAAAAATACGTCCAGTAAAAAATGACTGCGTCATGACTGACGCAATTTCAAAATATCTATGTTGTTTACCAGCTTTGGAATGAAAATATTACAATTACTCACCTGAACTTAATTTATAAACATTATCTGAAGACAATATATGCAAACATCTTAAAATTTACATCTAGATTTTCATTAATCATACAATAAAACATTTGACTCTCAAAAAATATTTTTGACTCCCAAAAATCCATAGGTTGAGTCAAGGTGACTCTCAGATATTGGAGTCTAGGGGGACCCCTGTATTCAGTCTTTTGGGCTTTTTTGTACACCATGTACACAGGGTACTTTTTTCGCAATCAAAGTGAAGTTATCTATATGGTTATGATTCCAGTGATGGTAGAACGGTTTTATCAGATGATAATATAGATTTGAAGTTCAACACCTTCAAATAGGCCATAGCTATTACTGTAATCGCTTAAGAAAGCTGTCTGGATGAAAATTCACTGAGGGAGTGCTTTTTATAACCATACATTGTGTACACAAGTTAAATTTGTTTAAGGTGATCAACATGATCAAGTGATAGGAAATAAACTCTTTGTTCAAATGATGATAAAACGAGGTCTTTTTCGATAGCAAGGCAATTATATACTCCTAGGCTGTTTCTGTTAAAAAAAAGAAGTGACATATACATGATATACACAAGAAAATAGGGTCTGTCATGTATATTTTCCGTCTTACATTAAGTTATATGTGCGCGCTTATAATGATTACTTTCAGATTGAACTAGAAGAAGTCAGGGGGCGCTTATTGGTGCAGCGCACTTAATACAGTGTATATGGTAGTACAAGTAGGAAAAGATACGTTTGTGTTTGTTGGTCTCCTTTACAGTATGCCGACCAATTACATGAAGTATGTCAGAGTGACAGGTTCATCTGACAACTTCCTGGTGTGTTTTTCATAGGGACAATCTAGCACTCTCATTTATGCCCAATATGATGTTAATGTTTGACATCAGCTTCCCTCACGTCTTGGCAGGAGTTAACATAGCTGAGTTCATTGACATTGTAGAAAGTTGGTGATGCACCAGGTTTTGTTTATCGTTTAACACACTTAATATGTGTGTGTTGTATGATGTGGTGCGAACACCTTAGGCTCAGCTGTGGAGTTGTATAGGAATGTATGCTACTTATCCAGGAAAATGTCTGGAACGGACAGTGATGGACTCGTAAGAAGAGAAAAGAAATGATCTTTTCTGTTTACCTGATCTTGTTGAACAAGTATTCTTTTTTAATACTTATCACACTGATGCTTCTTTGTAGATATGAACAGGATAAACATAGATTTACATATTCTCAGAGAAAGACATTGTGTTCATAATGTTCTGCTCAGCACAAATCAGGTGTTGCCAAACACTGAATACAGTATACAGTGATTGATGTAACATTATCAATAATTATCACAGTTTAGGCTACCCTGTTCTTTAGTACATGAAGCAACAGCCAGTTTTTGGACAAAAAAAGCATCCAGTGACAGCATTAAAAAAGTTGGTTTGGCCATGCGCAAAACACAAAACGACGTGAGACGCAGAAACATGTCTGTGTCGGGTTCATATTTAGGTTAAGTGATATACACGTGATGTCTCTGTGGTGTACCATAATCCCAATATATGCATGGTTACTGACCGGTCACAGCGAATGGGGTTGTTGAAACTCTAGTATAGGTACTGTAAGACATTTCTTTTGTTTTCAATGATGATGAGTCTTTAACATGTTAACATGAACCGTCTGTCATGTCTATAGTCATTATGATGGAGATCACTAACATGATGTACATTTTCTGTTTATAGCATGTCTTTGTGGATAATGGTTGCAGCATTTGTGTTTTGAGTGAAACAGGGTTCTATATGGGGAAAGAATCACTGGTGGTATCATTCTTGTTTGTTGTCTTTTTTCATCTGTAAAAAGTACCCAGAAGAAAAAATTCTGTGGTAACTTCAGCTGAAATGCCAACACTTTTGACTGACTGAAAACGTGATAGTTGTCAGTATATGCAAGAGGGAGTGTGTTAGTTGTCAGTATATGCAAGAGGCAGTGTGTTAGTTGTCAGTATATGCAAGAGGGAGTGTGTTAGTTGTCAGTATATGCAAGAGGGAGTGTGTTAGTTGTCAGTATATGCAAGAGGGAGTGTGTTAGTTGTCAGTATATGCAAGAGGGAGTGTGTTAGTTGTCAGTATATGCAAGAGGGAGTGTGTTAGTTGTCAGTATATGCAAGAGGCAGTGTGTTGTCAGTATATGCAAGAGGCAGTGTGTTAGTTGTCAGTAAATGCAAGAGGCAGTGTGTTAGGGCACAATTGTTTTCCTGGAGATGGTTTGAATGTTGTGCCCTTCAGACATTGACCACATAGACAATATACAGTGATATAGATGAAGCAGGTCTGTTTTCTATCTGTGTAAAGGCCACAAGCACAGGCAAGAGGGAGACTGGCACAGAAATCAGGTTGCTTACAGGGAGTTTTGTTGGAGAACATGGTGCAAGTTGTGGAGAAGTGTTTTATGTAGTACAGGTGGTTTGTCGCCTTCCTGTTGCTTGGGACGACTGATCACTCACTAATGGTATTGTGTTGTGCCAGTTTAGCAACACGGTAAGGTTTGTACAGGCAGAATGTAGGAGTTGACACATGTAGTACTAGAAAGTATGTTACTTGGTAGCATGGCGGTGTTAGGTTTCAATGGTTAAAATAACCCTTTCTATTTTCTGTTTGATTTGTTGACCATGCTTACTACCGACTATGTAACGAATATGGTTATTCATCAAGCTTTCTGTATACCATAACTGAAATTGAACAAAGCTGAAAGTAGCCCATTGTTGAACATTGTAGACGTTTCCTTTGTGGACTGTTATTTATGTAGTTAATCTAGCTGGTAATATTCATGTTTATTATTTTCTTTGGAAATGTCGTGTGTTTGATACAGTCCCTAGAATCCTGTGATTAAAGTATCCTTTCCGCATGATCGGTATCAGTTTCAGTCAACAGTAGTGATGTAGTTGACAGGTTCCGCAGGTACATGTGTAATGTGTATTGTGCGGGGTAGAGCAGGGCAATTATGTAACGTTTCACCATGGTAACCTGTTGGAACAGGCAGTGGTAATGGTATCTCTGGAGAATTGTGATGCTATTCATGCTATGTATATGATGTGGTGTTTTTATACATATGTGCATCAAAAGACATTGTAGATGATGTTTTCTACAGGTACATATATATGTCAATATGACTGTGTTTTAGTTATAGGGGATGAGGGAGTTCCTGTTTTAGGTTCTAGTAGAAATATTCTTGCCTGAATGCCATATCACAAGTGATACCAACAATCATCACCTTGATATTTAGGTTAGAAATTGTCCCCAGTAATCTATGCTTGATGTTAGTTAGGTTCAACTAAACTGGATTGTTGCTCATGCATATAGTCATTGGTAGCCTCTCAAGACTTGATTACATACAGGCTGCAGCGATATTGTTGGAATATTGGTGACTGACGTTAACCAAAAGTCACCATCTCTCTCACCAACTCTAAACATGCTGAAATTCATATACCATATTTGACATAATAAGCACCCAGGGTACTCTCAAAATTAGGAACGGGGCTCTTATTAGAATATTATTTTGGTGGAAAAAAACAGAGTTGAAAGATAAATTTCGTGGTTTATGCTGACAGCCTGAAATGTTTATGTATGACCGATATATATTTTCCAGAATTTAATTGCCAATGATTAAGGATGTACAATGATCAATTGGAAGGGTGCCAATTGGGATTGTTCACAAGCCAATATATTAGCAAATATCGCTGTGGGCGCTTATTAGAGCGGGACGCTTATTACGTCGAATACGGTACCTAACACGCTTAGCGGAACAATTGAAGCCTGGTTTACAAACAGGAGATGAAATTGTTGATGAAAGTCATCTCAAATGAAAATAACAGTTGATGCATGAGGATGTGATATGATGAAAAAGGTCCCACCTTTCCAGTATTCAAGGTCTGTGAGTACGAACAGCTTGGACATTCTTATTATTGTGTGTCACAATAATGATGAAGAATCTGTAATACCCAGTAGTTACATTTTCCCTAGACATGTAAGGAGCATTCAGTGGGTGGCTGTCAGTATGGCACCCCAGGGAATGCTATAGTTGGTAGGGGTCCAGTGTTCTATTGTAAGTCTGAATGAGATTTTCAAAGCACATTGGATGTCAAGACCATGATACATGTTGTCACACTGACACAAAAAAAAATAGTTTTTCCTTCTGCAGGATTGATTTTCTAGGCTTTCATAGCTGTTTTTGCCTCTACTTTCAATCTGGGAAGTTTCGACATGTTCAAGGCTGAGAGATTGACCTCTATGTTTCAGTCATTGGACCTCGAAACTCTGGAGTTTTAAGAGCCAACATGAGAATGATCTGTGCTGTTGCCATCTCTATTCTTGTTGTTGATTCAGTGTTGGAATATTACCATTAATGGCTAACAGGAAGAGATATTTGATGGGGTTGTAGTATTATGATCATGAATATTTTGAAAAATAGCAAATGTAATTAAATAGGACTTCCTAGTGTTAAGGGTTTCATGTTTAAGTGTGGTTGATTTAGGATGTTGTGGACGGGGGATGTTGTTGATCTAGTCTGCTTAGTTTGTGATGCTTTTGTGACACTGACCTTTGACAGAGACAGCTGAATGTTACGTAATGTCAAACTGCCAATGTTTAGGCTTGGTGGTACTTCAGGAATTTGATGCAAGAAGAAGTAATTTCAGTAAAATTAGCAGTCTACTCTAATCAATATCAGCATTCAAGCATCCAAAATAACTATATGCTATTCTAAAACTGATATTTTTTAGACGATTTCAACTTTCAGGGGGAAATGGTCTGCAGCAGTGTTTGAAATAATTTTTCACCCAGCAAGACAGTAGGGCAGTTGACCCATCTTCAAAGCTACCTGCCCGTATTCTGACTTTATCAACATTGAAATATTATGAAAAATAAGAGACAAATTGCATTTTGATTCAGTGGAAATAACAGAAACTATTTATTCTTGAGAATTTATGAGGAGAAGACCGAGTACATAGGTAGTCTTAAAATTAACTGCCTGATTGTCAGGCAGGTGGAGGAAAATATATTATGCAGCCCGACAGAAAAATTACTATCCAGGGGCAGGCAGGCAGTTATGTTTGTTTCAAACAAAATGGCTTGCACCCAATCAAGATGATCGTATCAATAATATTATATAATATTGTAATAAAACTGGTCTTACTTCGCGAAGTGCATCAAATGAAGTGAGCACCTTGATTAGAAACCGGAAAAAATTGGAAAATATCTTTTGACGCCTAGTTGGCAGTATCCATGCTCTACAAATCCTGCAATAAACCAAAATCTGCATGGCAGTTGAAGAACAGGATGTCGATTTTGTTACACAATTTTGATTGAACTATGTTGAGTCAAAATATAACTCCATAATTCCAGCCTTGTTTGGCAAGGGTGGAAACTGGACTTTTTGGATGTTTTGGATGTTTGTAGTAAAATCTGGTATATATATTGTATAGGATCAGTTTTATCTTTATTTTAAAATTGTATCAGAGAGGAACAATAATATTCAGGGGTGTGGGTCGCTGGACAAACCAAAAATTATTCATAACACATACCAAATATAGATTTGAAAAATGACTAATCCAACTGACAGCAATGTGTTATTTTTCACTTCCTTGATCTAATTTCGATCACACTTTAGGACATGCTGTCTGATTGGTTGATCAGAGTACTGTACAGACAATTTTGCAACATATTGTAAGACATCATGCCCCTCACAGGGTTTTTGTTTGATTATGGCCTAGACATAGATGAATTCATTTTCTGAGTGGAATAGCTTCAGAGATACAAAAATGGATTCATCGGTGGCCAAATGAAAACCTCAGACACTACATGCACTAAGAGACCAATTTTGTGATTAAAAACACCATTTTGGGTCTTACTTGTCCATCATGTCCATGTTACCCAGTTACCAATTTTGTTATATTGACACCTCAGATATATTTGAAGTTACAATTTGCAGCACCTTTTTTCAGTTTCTTCTGTGAAAGGAATCTATTTCTGTTTGGCTCAGGACTTATTGTTTAAAATAGAATCTGATTGTAGTTGCTTCAGTGTCTTTGTATTTTTGGCATCTGAAACAGAAACAACAAACAAATCGGTTTTGCCTCGGAAAGTAAAGTCGGTCAAACCAGTTGTGAGTGTTTTGAGAATGCTTTCTTGAAAACATTATGTCAGACTATCTTGACCACTGTGTAATTGGGTGTGTTGTATTTGATCCAGATGATAGAACAATAGAAACAACAAGTGACAGACATTGCATAATGAAGTCAAGTTTCTTTTGACATTTGGTGGTATCTCAGTATGTCGGTGAGGGGGTCACTCAGTGGAAACAGCTCCAGCCATCATCCTTGGCACCTGGCTCTGTGTTTGTGTGCAGAGGGACTGTATGGGTAGGGGAGGGAAGTCACAGCTTTGTGACCCAGTCTCCCCTCTCTGTCTGGTATGTTCAGCACACTGTTTACATAGCTCGCAGTGGGCCAGTCTATGTCAGGTACACCTGGATACAGTCTGTCTTTAGGCCTAGATGAATGAGTCAAGCCCTTCTTGTCTTTCTTTTGGCGAGATCAGGCCGTACCCTGCATGAATGAAGCTAGGGTTTCTAGCCTTTCTATGGGTGAAATCGGGGTTGTTAACGCTTGATGAATGAAGCTGGTTGTTGTCACCTGTCTGGGGATGTAATTTAGGTGCCTTACCCCATTGTACCCTGGAAGAAATTGAAGGGGTTTTGGAATATCGTGCCTGTCTTGTCTGATGCAGTATGTTAGACTGCCAAAGAAGTATGGTATTGCTTTATTTTTGTCCTTGACGTGTAAAATCTTCACCAGAAACTAAAATGCCCCACGCATTTATTTAATTCCAAATAAGATCACTGATTGGTCATAGGCATGTACATGATAAAGTGAGCAAGAAGCAGTATGAAGTTAAGTTAGTAATAATGGATTAGCGAGTTAAACAGAACAGCCAGTTTGGGTGTTAAGGCTCTGATCATGACACATGAAACTTGGATAAATGAGCCCAGTGGAACTATGCAGTCTACGGAAGTCATTGGGACTGGGATAAAGTTGATCGAGTTGAAGTCCAAGGTTGGGTTCTCTAACATGAAGGAGGGTATATGAAGACGATGGTCCATGAGACCTTCAGTTCCAATCTGAATGAATGCAGTGGCTCAACTTTTTATGAAGTTAGTGGACAGATCTTAAGATATGTTTGTGGACTTAATACTTGTTGTTTATGGCCCTATCTGTCTGGAAATAAGTTATAGGTTTACATTGAATTAATGATTCTCAATTACCGGTAGACAGCAATCAGGTAGAATTGCGGTGTGTATTGTCACAGTCCCATCCCTTATCCTGCTTCTTCATATGATAAATGAAATATAAATCCTCAATTTTTGTGTCAAGAATCAGAGTTAGAAATTAAGAAGCATGAAAGTTAAGTACTTGTGGGGTCATTGTCAGAAAGTTAAAGATTTAGGGGATCACAAGATTAAAATATAACAGAAGACCACAAGGACCCCATGACCCTTTTAATTGTGAACAGTGAGAATAATCTGTTTGAATCGTAAAGTCCCGTAAAACGTGTGTGTGTGTGTGTGTGTGTGTGTGTAGTGTTATGTTGTGTGTTCATACGTTCATACACTGTCACAGCTGTATGTGGTATATCAGGGAATGTTATGAAAAGGGATGGGTTTTGTCATGTTTGTATACCATAAAAAGTAGTTGAAAAGTTAAGGCAAGCACTTACTTGGTATTCATAGGTAAAATGTCAGTGGGGTAGCCTAGTTGTGACCACATTCGCTCATTGCGCCAAAGGCCCATGTTTATTGCCAACATGGTTATAATGTGTGAAGCCCGTTTCTGGCTAAAAGCGGCATAAAAACAAACCAAACCCGTTCAAAGGTAAATGTGTTGAAGTTAAATATAGCATTTAAAGTACATCATGTCTATATTTAATTGTGTAATTCTATCTTAGTAAAGCAGGCAAGTGGTGGTAAACCCCCTGATGTGTGGTGTATTGTGTGTATGCACAGTTGGTTGGTGGAAGACAGGATGGTAAGAGTATCTATATCCTGACTTATGACTGGATAGTGAGGAAGCATTGATGTCAGTAGATAAAGTGGGTAAACAACTGCTTCTTCCTTGTCTGTTGCTCTGGAGTTCCAGATGACAACACACAAAAATAGTCACAGGATCTGCAAGGCCAGTTAACTCTATTGTGGAAGGTATTTGAAAAGAATGGATAAAGATCTGTGTTAATCATTGTTTAAATCTTGTTAATTGATCTAATGCGTCATCAAGATCAGTGCGGTCCATGGTAGTGTAGTGTTTGGCAATTATATTTATTAGTGTATGTTATTAGAGTTTTTCTCATTGTTTATATTGTAAACAATGTTTATTTTAAAGAATCAAGGCTAAATTGTGAAGTTATTTTGAGTATATGAAACTTATAAACTTGAAAATATAATTGAAATGTTTGGAGTTTTTGAAATTATATTTGTGTGGTATTCTTAATGCCTATATATTGAATAACAAACAGATAGAGCTGTCTACTTGTGATTATCAGTGTTCCTTAGTCGTATGCATGATGAGGACTTCATTTATGCCCAAGTACTTTGGAATGTATTTATTATTTGCGCTTGTAATGACACTGTTATCTCGAGACGTGAGAGGCTAGCATTAGGTCAAGTTGGTTACTGGTTCCTGAAATATCACAAGTAAACATGGCAAATGTCAAATGTCTTTCTTTTTTATGTTCACAAAGGTATTTATCATGTTCATGTGTGCCTGTATACAAAACCTATACTGAACAAATACAGTTAGGGATACGCAATAGTTTTGGGGATATTTTTATGAAATTGGGTGCTCAGCCTTCACTACAATAACATTTTCCCCAAAATATTCACATTCCCTTCTTTTGTTCAGTATTCACCAGTCTGTGCCAAAAAGGTTTGAGACCAAACTTCCCTTTTTGCAACATTTTCAGTAGATTTTAGTTTTATTATGTGGATATTATTAGCTGAGCTTTATGTTAGACCAAACAGAATTTTACTAGACTCGGGCAACAGACTAGTAGCTAAGTCTCAGACTGATGTATAACAACTAACAATTGGTAAGAGTGAGTCAGTGAGTTGGGTTTAACGCCGCTTTTAACAGTATTCTAGTTATATCACAGCGTGTCAACGTAATGTGGGAGGAAAGCCCGAAGTGATGTAGGTCTCAGACGTTTACCACTTCGGCGAAACTCACGAGCACAGGTATGGCAATTGGTCAGAAGTGGTCACTACTGGTGACCCATTTACTTGGCATACATGGATACATTTGCAGTTCATCTGTAAATATGCCACATAGAAGGCCAAAAACATACTGCTGTAACATAATCATAGTAATTCTTCTTCCACGATTCCCTGGCCAGCTGCAGATGTTTCCCCTTTTGCACTGGTGGAACGGGCACGGTTGCCCAGTCATCTAAGGCGCCACGATTTGATGTGCAGAGTTGCGTCTCTTGGGCACGCCAGAAACCTATGATTGTGGGTTCGAATCATGATTCGCACCCGATTATGTTTCTAGGTTTGTCAGCACCATACCCGTGTTCCTGGGTTTCACTGAAGTGATAACGTCTGAGACCTGCATCACTTCGGGCTTTCCTCCCACATTAAGCTGACATGCCGTGATAACTGGAATACTGTTAAAAGTGGCTTTAAACCCAACTCACTCACTCACTCACTCACTCACTCACTCACTCACTCACTCACTCACTCACTCACTTGTGGAGATTAACAAAGTTAAAGTTTAACAGGGTTAATACACTATCACTTTTCAATGACCAACCAAAATCTAGTTAGTGAGGACTGAGGACTATTTGATTGAACTCATGGTTTAACAGGACATGTTTAGATGTTACCATGGTTATTGGCGTTTTGAATAGTTTTTATCTAATTCATCACTATCTAGCTTGTCGCTATTGCCATAGTAATATGATCAGCATGATTAATAGATACATCTCAAATACGATAAAATCAAATTAGAAAACCAATTCATTACCATCTTATTCAAATGGTTTATGGAAAAGAATACATTTGAACAGTTGATCAAGTTATAGTGTATTTTCAAATGGAAATTCAGTTTTGATGTACATAAATTTCACTTGTATTGGAGCCAAGTGAATGAGAATGAGTCAGTGTGACACTGCATGTGGTCTCCTGATACTGTGATAGAGCCTTGTGTATTTTTAGGTATGCTGTAACAGTAGTTACACACCCATGTAATGTTGTGTAGATATTGCATTCATTTGACCTAACACCAGCCCAAAAGGTGCCTGTCACGTGTGTGGGTTTCCTTGTGCTACTGACATAATTGTCAGGCAGTAGGCTGGTAGGCTAGTGCCTCATTGTATGCCAGACTTCAACAAGCTGATTTAAATTGGAACCTGTTTAACAGGATTCGAAACTGGCCTTAGTCCTGTCATGCCAATGGATCCAACCGGAATTTCCACAGGATTGGATTCCAGGAGACAAATTCTAACCTGGAATTCAGCAAGATCTGATTGTGAGTTAGAATTGGTACTCAGGGTCCTATGGTGGTAGGGACAGGTCACTTGATGGACCGGGTGATCAGGCTAGGTGATTTGGTTGACATCTTGTCATCAGACCCTGACAATATGGAGTGTTGCACAAAATAACTGTATTGTCTGGTCCATATTTGATGATTTACAGGCTGCTGTCATATAACTGATTGAAAGAAGAATTCAACATAAATAGATCATGGAGGTTGTGCTCAGACTAACCTTATTTTTAATAACCATGATAAGTATTCATCAAAACTACAATTTTTACAATCTTTGGACATTGTTGATTTAAGATGCATTAGTCCAGCCAGTACATTGCAAGTGTCACATGCAATCTTTTGTTCTTAAATTGAATTGTGCTTATGCTTCTTATGAATAATCAAGTCACACCTAGCAATCTCTCTATTGCACTGATCAAGTTGACGGCAGTATGCAGCCATCAAATGCACACAGACATGCTAAAAGTGATGAGGGGAAAGTGGGGATGATTTCCAGCTGCAAGGGATATTTTGAGAGCCAATGTCCGGAAACACAGCAAATAGCCATAATCACCACAGTGGCTGACCAACACAGTGTAATCTGTGTCCCTTCCAATACACTGGAAGAACTGTGTCTGAATTGTCTGTTTGTGACATTATGATGAAGCTGTGGTAATTAGAAGGTGATGGCAATGAAAATGGCCTAGACTTCAGTAATCTGCTGTAATTGGCTTGTTCTTTTGGTGTATTTAAATGGTATGATTATGTGCGCTGATTTAGAATGTTCAGTGCATGTTGTATGGCACAGCTGGTGTTAGCTACTTCGTCGATTAGTCATTGTGATTGGTCATTTGCTAACCATGCCAACTTATCATATTGCAAGAGAGGTGTATTGGTATATGTGACAGTTACAATGCAATCAGTAGTGACAGCTTGTATTTTCATCAGTCAGAGTATTTCTAATGTACTTTTAGCACAGTTTCAAGCTTGGAAGAATGAGATGGAACTGGATTGTACTTAGCCTATATTTCTTAATAGTCATGAACAATGCAGTAAAGAAGTGGTACAAGAATGGTAGGAATTTCCATTAGCATGTCTGAATAGTTTTCTAAACAGGTCTGGTGACAAGTTGCCAATGATGAGCACCAGGGTTTACTTATCTAGGTGAAGAGAATCCTACTCGTTTTGAATGTTCTCTAGCCAGTATGTGTAGGCGTTGTTGAGCTGGTGTGGACAATTGTAAGGTGTGGAAGATAACTGACAGGTATGCTGGCTTTTAACACTGTATATGTCGGAGATGTCTCCTGTCACTGATACACAGCTCATACTCTCAACCTTCACCTTGACCCATATTGTATCCCCCTTCATCCATGTCAAGGTGAAACTGAAGTGAGGAGGAGATTAGTGTACACTTATCCACCCACACCATTTGGCGCAACACTGGTTTGAACATGACACATGAACTGGGATTAATAAGTTTGTTCGGAATGTCAGTACGGCATAGAAAGCCCTTTGTCTCCACAACACTGGTCATTCTGATAAGGTACTGATATTGAATGATAGTGTGGTTGTTGTTAGAACTGATTGTGGATGAGAGTTTGGATTTACGCCACTCTGATGAGTAATACCTTATTTTGTAAACATAAATACTTTCAGACCATTGTATGTAAATTTGATATGACCATTAATTACTAAGGTGACAACATTATTGTCATGTATGTATGTAGCAGTGTCTGAAAACATTTGGGGAAATTATGGTTTTGTAAAATGAAATTTGACCGCTTGAAATGCTCACAGCATGAATAGTCATGTAATAATTGATAATACAACTTTCATGTTAAGAAGAGAATTCATTCTCATCTTGTCTTGTTGAATGATAAGCATGATGGTATGGTATGTGAAGCATGAAAATGCAGTGGTACTTGTCTTGACCCTGATGTTAAAATTGATAAAGTTAGGGGAACCCTAGATTCAAATACTATTCAAGCAAAGTACTACAGAACCCCATGACCCCACTTTATAATAATTCTGAACTCTACCTGTGGTCAGTGGTTCATGGTGTCATCTTGTAATCCTAGGTTTGGTTTTCCCTAGGAGTAATACTACCTGTATCATTTGTATGTATGTCTGGTATCTCAGAGGTGATATTGAGCTGCAGAAATAAAATGGCCTGTGATGGAATTTGAACCACAGACCTTCTGATCCAAAGTGGGACGCCTTGTCCACATGACCAAAGAGGTTAACCCCCATCAGCAAGGTGACATGGTGAGGGTTTCATCTGTGGGTTGTCTTCATGTCCTGATACAATTGCATAGTACATGTAGTAGGGTAGCTGTGGCGTTGTGAAACGCTGCTCACTTACTCTTCCAAAAAGTAGATGTCATATTCATGGAATATTACAGCCATTTCTGATAACATCTCGCATACAAGATAATCATGCTAAGGCCAGGCGTTTTATATTTTTTGGATTACGGACCCGCCGACTCTAATTTTTGAGAAAATGTAAAAAATAATAATCAGATTTCCATATATTTTTTCCCCGCTGATAGCCGCTTGCTCAGTTATTTTATTTGTTATCATCACCTTTTAATAAAAAACATGAATTTACCATTGTAAACTAGTAAAGAGATACATAAATATGATAATGGATCTTTGTTGATCTCGAAGCCGAACATGAATAGCCTCCCTTGACAATTGTCTGTGTTGTAAGTGGTAGAATTTTTATTGTTACAAAGGGCTTCATCGTGACAAATGGCGGTCTTTTGATTACAGAATATGTTTATAAAGTGTGTCAGAGGCATTCTACATTAAAAAAAATGCATCTGGCTTTTTTTTCTTTTCCCCTCCTCCAACCCTGGACTTCGGGATGAAAAATCTGTAATCCTAAAAATAAAAAAAAACATGGCCTAATTGTAAAAACATATCCTGGTTACTTATCTTACATGGTCCGCTTATATGTGTGAAATCAACCTTAGTGACATACTTCACCTTACATCAATTCTGGTGTCTGTTTGCCCTTGATAAAACAGATTGACCTTGTTTTGTCCTTAGCTGTTTTTGCTGCTGTTATGGTATTGTGTGAAGAAGTCTGTTTTTCTGTGTCGGTATGCTGCATAGTGTAATTTATGATGTGGGTAGTCCCAGTGGGTCATGTCCTGAAGTCATGTTTAGAGCATTCTGTGAAGGGACATTAACATGATTAATGCCATCAAAATTTATGATGTGTGTAATATTGTGATAATTATGTTACCTACTTTCCTGTGCACTAGACTGAAGGCATTTATTCTTGTATTATGGTTTTGTTGGAGATGTATTTCATTGGTTGAACTTGGCTGAAGTTAATACAGTAACACATTCTTGTTCATTTCTCATTCATACTTACTTGGCCTGCTTGGAGAGGAAACCCTGAATCTTAATCATAAGTCGTGAAATGATTGTAATATTTATATGGAAATAGTCATTTGAATTGTTTTAGTAAATGGGATAGGTATACAAATGGTTTTTGTTGCCTCTGTACGTTGCATGTAGTGGGCGAAAACTTAAGATTTGTAAGAAAAAATTGAAAAATGTGTTCATTACAGCTGACTGAGAAATGCCAAATGTTACAGTGTCTCGTTAAACATGTTAAATGGAATGCTCCTGCAGAATGTGTGGAAGTAGTTTTTCACAAGCCTTGATATTGTCGGAGAGGGTAAGTAGATTCCAAAGGACAATGTGATCTTGTTTGTGGGAAAGCAAACATTTATGAAACGAATTGCTAAGCAGGAAGTTTACTTGAAGGAAAAAAGTAGGTTTGTAAATGAGACATTAGTGGTCATTTGAGTGTGCTTTATGGAAGGATGGCATGGAATGGGAGACAGAAATCCAGGTCTCATTAGTTATGCTGGATGCATTGCACATGTATTATGCAGAGTTGTACCGAGTGGTTGCCATCAATAAGCACTAGCCACAGGTGAGAATCACATCAATACTGTGCATTACCTGAGCTCTCGGGTAAAGTCTTTCTGCTTTTTTAGCTATCAGTACATCTTACTACTTTTTCCAAAGGCTGCAACACCTTTTTTCCTTACTTGTGCTCTATTTATGTGAGTTTATGTAATGCCTAATTGTACTTTGTGATATGTTCTCCTTCGAAACTTGATGGTGGGTTAGCCTAGTGGTTACAGTGTTTGCTTGTCACGCTGTTGGTCCTGGTTTGATTCACTACATGGGTACAATGTGTAAAGCCCATTTCTCGTTACCACTGCTGTGATAAAGCTGGGATATTGCTAAAAGCAGAGTAAACCCAACTTAGTCCTTTGAAACTGCTGAACAAATGAAGCTGACATTGATGTCATAGAAGTTAGTGCTAATTAGTCAGGTCTATATATTTTACTAAAAGTGGCTTTTGAACAATTACAGTTTGCAGAAAGTTTAAACATGGTAAACATCTTGTTAAGGAGACTAAAAGTACTGGAACTTGATATGAATGATGGTGGTTTGAGTTCATTAATTGTTGTTCAGCTTAGACATTATTTCAAAAATAGCTTTTTGTTTCCTACTGTTTCATCACATGGGAATCTAGTCCGCCTCCGTGTCACGACAAACAACCCTCATGCTGCTTAGGGCTGGGATGAGTCCGAACTTACTACCCGGGTACCCACTGCAAGTCTCAGGAGTAGGGAACAAAATGTCTGACTGGTAATTGTTTTACCGCAGTCGTGGCTAAAACTGTTTAGAAACATGTATCAAACAATCAGATCATGCGTTCACTGAAGTTGACTGAAGCTTTATCTTTACTCAAACATATACAAGTCAAAAGGAATGTGTGCATCGTCAGAAAGAAATGCGAATATTAGCGATTTGTAGTGTAACCACTGAGCTATAGTGAGTTTTTGTCATTAAACAATATATCACGTGACTAACCACGGGTCTGGGTAGTCCTGTGGGTACCCGGGTCCTACTCAGGACCCACACGAGCTGAGATACCCGTCCCATCCCTAGTGCTACTCCACTGCCCCTTCAAGCTTGAGGTATATTTTCATATAATTTGATAATGTTTGTTTATTTGGATGTAAGTCCATATTGAAATGTGCCTCTGACAGTAACCATTTTCGAATTGCCCATATGTTTGATGACATTGTAATCTATTGAGAAATCAACATTATGATCAGATGAGATAAATGCAGTTGTGCAATTGTATATGTATTCTGCTTTTGCACAAACACAGTAAACGTTATGCTTTCCATTCTCCTATTATCATTTTATGGCTATTTTATTTTGACTGTTTACCGGTAGAAGTCAGCATTTGTATATATAATAATAACTTATTTTAACTTCCCTGTGGTGGGTGATTGTTATATTCATGTCAGTTAGCACTCACTGTGTCAGGTCGTGTTCAGCCCTACCTTGCATGAGTAGATGACAGCTCAGATTCAGTAACACATTCTCTTAACAATACCATGCCTATACAAATGGGTGTTTATGAGGAGTGAACTGTTCAATCTAAGCTGTTGTGAACCCCTGCAACAATAGGACAAATAATATTTATTTACTTACAGATTACATATTTTTGTTAATAATCATCATCCATATTTTAGAAACAGAATAGACTTGATAATTTCTTAACAACATAATACGACTTTGTTTCTCACAATTTATTCACCATTAGTTCATGTAGATATGCAAGTTAATATTTAAAAGGTAAATGTGAATTATGAATTTTCAAAAGCTGAGCATAATGATCTTTGACCTGATGGTGATTTACAAGACTGAAATGAACAATTGTAATGGATTACCTGTCAGTCAACTGTCACAATTCCCAGATGATGACAAGCATGTCCTAAATGATTGTTAGTAATGAAGTTTGGCCTGATTGATGTTGTTCGTGACGTCTGTGAGGCATGTACTGTACCGGTACATGCTTGTATGTGTGGCAAGTCACTACTCACAAAACGTTTTGTCCGTGACAAGCAACTTACTTTCTTGGTAAATGTGAGTATTTGTTTCAAAGACTCATTTTCAATTATTGATGCATTATTTGATTTAGCACTGATTTTAGCTGCTTTGGGCTGATCTGTTAATCACAATGCTGCTTCCATTTGGTGATTGCTAACATGAAACTTCACTGTAATCATGATAAGGATTTGAGTTAAGACCTTTATTTTTGGTCAGTAATGGAAGAAACTGGACTGTTCTTAGCCGTGTAATCATCGAATAATTATTTGAATCACAGTCAAGAAAGACAACAATAGCTCTTATCATTGCCTATGTTGTATTGCATCTGTGGTTAGAATTTAAAAGGTGTGAATCAACAATGTTGTCAGTTTGGTCATATTTTAAGAATATGCTAGGATCATTTCAAGTTTGGAAAAGCTTCCAATTTGTTAAGATAGATGTAATTTGTCAGAGTTAAATGTACAGCTGAGTGTGTTTCATAAGTTCAAGCATATTTCTTGTTATGTGCTTGACTGTTATTGACATGTGTGTTCAACATTATTTGCGATGCCGGCAGATACAACTATTGACTGTCACTTGTACCTGCATGAGTTACAGGTTGAAATCACATCACTGTATTTGATTTCTTAGTGAGCCTCAAACAAATCCAATACAACATGTACAGCCCTAGTAAGATTAAGTGGAAATAGAAATCAGTGTTCAAAATTAACTTGATTAAGGATAAAGGCAAGAGAGGTCCTTGTCATGATCCTATTATGTTAAATATCTGAAATAAGGGTTCCCTAGATTCAAATACTGTTGAAGAAAATCTCAAGGACTCCTTTAATTTCTCACTGTACATAGTTAGCAATTCTTTATCGATGCTAGTAGACTAATGCTTAGTCTAAAAATATATAATTTGGAGTGAGTATGGTTTTACACTGCTTTTAGCAATATTCCAGCAATATCACGGCAGAGGACACCAGAAATGGGCTTCACACATTGTACCCATGTCGGGAATCGAACCCGGGTCGGGTCTTGACGAGCGAACGCTTTAACCACTAGGCTACCCGACCGCCCCCTGTAATTTTGAAAGAAACAAACAACGCTGTTTAATTTGAAAAGGAGACTCAATGAGATGGGAGTTTCAGGACCTGTGGAAAATCTAGACTTACTTTAGTTAGGGTTATAGCATTATGGAAGTATGACATATGGGGCCATTGACCTGTTGTTTCTCATGAATATTGCTGCCTGTTAGGATCAAAGAGTATAATATATACGATATATTCCAGACAGCCAGGTTCTTTATAGTTCCCAAACAACCAAATTGATTCATATATACGTACATCATACCTAAATAATTACCACCATCATCAGCCTCAGTGGTATTGTTTTTTTATCTCATTGTTCAATATTTGCGTCATTAATCAACATGCTCAGCAGTACTTGAGCTGCCAAATCCTTGACAGTGTCCTGACTGATGTGTTGTTCCCCATTAGCTGGCCATGTGTAGATAGCTGACTAGCCGTAAATCAGGAGACAGTCAATCAGTGTAGGTGCAGCATGGCTGTATCAATCTGGCCGGATTCATAAGCGTAGGTAAATCAGGACCTCGGCGTGCGGTGTGGCTGTATGGATCAAGGTAACATTGTTGATGAAGCTGTCAAGCTGCAGAAAAAAATAAGGCTATCAAACACAAGTGTTGAGATGTGAATGAAGAATTAAGTTGAAATCAATGTTCTTTGTGGAGGATGTAGTTGATCAATGTTATGGGGGTTAGTGGAAACTTAGAGTGTATTGATACAAGTGGATGAGTTCCCAGATGGTGATTAGCATATTGATGACTTGTGATGTAACCATGGTGATGATAGTGGATGCTATCTGTCGTTGAACATTGTGATTGGATTTTGATGATCTGGTTATTTTATTGGGTATGTACATGTTGATGGAATGGTTTTCAATCTGTAACACTGCCCTGTTGTCATGGTAGTCACTAATGAATATCTGGTACATATGGCTCACATAATATCACCAGTGATGAAGAGGCTCCAAGGTGCCTTGGTGTTCCCTGCTGTTGTATTTCAAGATAGGGACCCCCGATCAGTTTTTGACTTAGGGTTATGACATGGACTTTCATAATTTCAGCCACTACTAAATGACAGTGTTGTGGAATTGTATTTTACATTGACAGTGAATTGCTATTCTAACAACAGAAAGACTTGCTTTGGAAAACGTGAAGTATTTGGTTTCTAATTGGCAAACATCTAAATGGACTGATCTCCATTTATAACTTCAATAAAGCCTATGCATGATTCAAGTGCAGTGCCTCATAATGCATCATAATGCACCAGTCTCTGTCAGTGGGTCCCCTTATACTGCTGATCACATGTATAATAATGTATCTTACATTATCAAATATAGCGTTGAATACACATAGGAACAAAATTATCCTTTGACACGGATGTTGAGTAACCAACATCCTGGAAGATGGTCACATTGATCATGTTGATAAGTTTCAGTTTGTAGGGCTACATTTACTTCCTGCTACACCATGTACACACTCCAAATAAAAAGATGTTTAACAGTCAACAAATTTTATGACTAATCCAAAGTTATGTCTGAATTTAAGAAAATGTATTCGTCCAGTAAGCTCAGTTAGTGATAGTACATATGGAAAGACGAAACTACTGCTCCAAGCCAGTAACTGAACTGTTTCTTGAGCAGATTGGAATACCATAATTACTAATGATCCCAATAGGTTTTTTTATATCAATGTTAATAGAGAATTGATAAGTTTATTTCTAGTTTTTCTTCAGTGGTATTGAAAAAAATGTTATTGAAAAACTTGAATACAAGTGTAGTGAGATTGGGTCTGAGAGGTATGCCACTTTGGTAAAATAATTCGTCATCAGGGTTATGGACGCCAAGGTTTTTGGCACAGACTGTGATATTGTAAGGCATTTGAAAATAGCTTAAGGAAAATAGATATAAACAGTGTTTGAAACAAATTAAAAACCCAACAAGACAGTCGGGCACATGCCTGTCCATCTTCAAAGTTACCTGCCCTCATTCAGACATTATAAACATTGAAAATTGAAAATTTTGACAAATAAGAGACAATCGCGTCTGACAATTGCCAGACAGTCAGGCAGGATGAGGAAAATTTCATGCTGCCTGACAGAAAAGTTACCAGCTGGCAGGCAGGCAGGCAGTTATTTTGGAAGCTGGATATAAACACTGTTTGAGTTTACTACTCCAGGTAATAATAGAAGCCATGTACTGGGGTAATGTCTGTGCACCCTGTCACCCAGTAGCATTGTATACAGTGGGATGTCTTTGCACACTCAGCAACCTGCAAGATTGCACAGTTCTGTGAAGTGTATCTGGTGTGTCGTCACACTTGTTCGGCTTCAGTATGTTCATGCATAGTATACTACAGGTTCGTGAGTACCGTAGTACTCAGGAGCTTCTGTCTTGTCATGGGTCTACTCATGATTCATGTCTCTCTGTGTATTGTCTGAAGTAATTCGTGCATCATTGGCCCTTCATGTGTTATGAAAAGATGCTTATAAACTGGAAACTTAATATCTGCTCTTACATGTCAACTGTACTTGTTTCAACCCAATGTTCTTGCAGGCAGCATGTTCAGGTGGCAGATTCACAAATTGAAATTGCATACTTCAGCTTAATGGAAAAACCTGCATGATCTATCGTGTAAAATGCGAGGATTGGAGAGGATAACTCTGTTACTTACTGTTTAGATACTATGGTTGTTGTTTGGCTACTGTCAAACGAGTCTTTCTCTAAACATTTGTTCCAGGGTTTATACCAGAAAGCAGTCATAGTGCTACGGTTGTCCTAACTCCATATTTTACTGTGGATACTTGTGGACTGAGGCCATGGCTCGTCTACTACGTGATAGATCATACATGTTTCTGTATGACACTAAACATGCAATTTCAATTTGTGAATCTGCCTCATCATTAATCAGTATAGTGTTCCAAACTAACCATGAAAATCAGGAGATAATTGTCATAGTCCTGAAGTTATAAGTAAAGAAATTAGGGGTCGGCAGTCCCTAGATGCAAATACCATAGGAGCAAACCTCAAGGAGTCAAGGATCCCCCTCAATATCAAACACTGTGTACAAGTCCCTTGGGCTCTTTAAATCCAGTACTCACTGCTAGTTATAATTTAGAATAAGTTCTAACTGGATAGTAAGATATATGTGCTGTTCATTGAAGATCAGGGCTACAACTGGGTCTTCAGCAACCCATGCTTGTAAGAAGCACTTACATGGATTAGGTGGTCAAGCTAAGTGACTTGGTTGATGCATGTCATCATTTGTGGATTCTGTAGATTGATTCTCTTGATATGTTTGTAGATTGTATATATTGATTCTCTTGATATGTTTGTAGATTGTATAGATTGATCTTCTTGATATGTTTGTAGATTGTATAGATTGATCTTCTTGATATGTTTGTAGATTGTATAGATTGATTCTCTTGATATCAATCACTGGATTGTCTGGTTCAGACTCAGTTATTCACAGACAGCCTTTATATAGCTGGAATATTGCTGAGTGTGTGTGTGTGTATATACATATGTAATTTTTCATGAAGAATTATATTTTTGTTTGTTTGTTGCAGTTTAACGGTGAATACGGTCATACCTTTATGGAGTTTGTGACAAACAGCGGGGATTACTGTCAGGCTCAACACGAGTAGAGAGCTTGCGGAGTCGCCTGCCCTTGACAACGTTGTCACGGCAACCACGGTGCTGCAGTCACGCTACTCTCATTTGATTGGCTAACTGACCTTCGTGTGGGGGCTCCGAAGGCCCTCATTGCTTGGAGTTTGGATGGGTTAAGAACGTTTCATTGACCCACTCCATTGGACACCGAAAACCCCTGTGTCTTTCATCGCTTATGTTTTGTAGCCAGGAGTGAAAAACAAACAACAAAGAAATATCACCACAGAGAAAATATTTTTGAAGAAAATATTTTCTACCAGCTGCTTAAGCATTTTTGTTCAAGAATTGCAATACGACTTTGTACTTGGTGTGAGCAGAAGATTAATATAACACTTCGTTCTGTGTATGATTCTCGGTGTAATCTTGTGTGTGGATAAATAGTATGACAGCAGCCATGAAAGCACGCAGACCCGAGCCCGCTGAGATCGAGTTCAAGAGTATGCGCTACTTGATAATGGATAGACCAACTGATTCCACCATTGATAAGTTCATTGAGGTAAATATGGACACCTGAGTGCTGACATTTGATTGTAGGAAGAAATACCCAGTAGTTCGGCTTTTTGCGTCTAACATGATCATAGTGCTAACTTGAACTACATTGTTGCATAAGTAGAAATTTTGTGACCACCTCTGTGTTTGATGGCTAGAGGGTCTGCCCGGAAATGGATAGGTCACTGGTTCGATCTATGACCATGTCAAACCAAAAGACAGTACAAGATGATACTTGTTACCCTGCCTGGCGCTCGGCATTAAGGGGATAAAACAAGGACTGGTCAGCTTGGAGTTGGTATAATGTGTATATAGTCTGCAGTTTCTTCTGGAGTGTCTTTGAAAGTAGTTATACAGTTGCAAACCGTATGCAGGCTTGATGTTGAAATATTTACGTGTTGCAGGAACTGAAGAAGCGCGGGGCAAAGGATGTGGTGAGAGTGTGTGACCCCACCTATAACACAGAAAGACTCAAGGAAGAGGGCATCCGAGTCTTGGTGAGGGACTGCAGTGTTACACCTGCTTGTTGGTTCATAACAGTTCTAGTGTTAATCGGGGCGGTCGGGTTGCCTAGTGGTTAAAGCGTTTGCTCGTTATTCCGAAAACCCGGATTCGATTCCCGACATGGGTACAATGTGTGAAGCCCATTTCTAGTGTCCCCCGCCGTGATATTGCTGAAATAGTGCTAAAAGCGGCATAAAACCATACTCACTCACTCTAGTGTTAATCTTGGATTAACTTGTTATATCCACAAGAGATAGTAGCTAACATCCCTTGGAGGATTGTTTTGATTACAGGGCAGAATAAATCCCCAGCAGGTTATGCCTGTATGTAGGGGTTGAAAGATCGGCAAATCTGCACTCCCAAGACCAGATATATATCACATGGAATCAAACATTTTAGTGGTCATTTGGTCCAGTGGGTTAGCTCATTTTCAAACCATTTCAAATGAATCACAAAACAATCATTAATTTTATCTGAAATACGAAATATGATCGTCTACAAATATCAACTAACTTGCTAACAATATGAACAATAGTCCACCGTTCTACACGGATCCGATATATCTTGATAGGTTGCTAGGCTGAGAGCAGTATATGAAAGTCATAATTACAAATTAATAATTTTCAATTATCTATATCGTTCATATGAAAATACAAACATTGTCGGAAGGACACTATATAAAACTTGATTGGAACATGCTGAGAAACTTGATAACTAGCATAGGAATATGGCTGACATTCTGTTTTCTTTTGGTTAATTTTGGGACCAAGCTGAAAGCATTTTGGAACAGTGGAATTTCTGAAGTCTTTGGTCCAGCAAAACCAAGGAACTTTTGCTAGATTTTTCAACCCCTGCTGTAAGGGTCGCCTGAAATGAGAATCTTGTGGTTTATATGTGGGACCTGGCTGTTAATATGTCGTTGTGTCCTGATGCCATGTATCAGGGCTTGGGCTTGCATGGTTGTGATGACAATATGCTGTAAAGCTGGATTGGCGATTGCCTGACATAATCAATGATAACAGGGTGGGAGGAAAGTATGTATCTGCGTTATTAAGTGAAATTAGCATGCATGCAGGAGAAAATTGCTTGTGGTCAAAGGGAGATAACTGTTTTGCCATATTTATTAAGGAGTGAAGAAAAGTAAAGGAAGATAGTTTGTGACCTATATCCTGCTTCTTAAGTTTTGGGATTACTGCACTGAGAGTTGATAGTGCTATGATTCTTGTGGACTGACTGCACTTGTTATTTCCTCATAGGACTGGCAATTCGATGATGGCAGCCCCCCGCCAGCTGCAGTCGTGGAAGACTGGTTTAACCTGCTCAAGACACGCTTCCGGGAGGAGCCAGGCTGCTGTGTGGCGGTACACTGTGTGGCAGGTCTCGGCAGGTACATACACTCTGGGATTGTTCATCACTCACATCATCCTCCATCATGGAAATCAATGTGTTAACATGGACGGACACAATCATGGCACACACACACACATGGGATGGTGGTCTTTGAGAACAACAACTTTGTTTGGGAAGGTGGGATAGTGTAAAGGTTAATGTGTTTACTTTTCATACGTTACTTTCAAGGTCCTGCATGGGTACAATGTATGGAGCCTGTCTTTCGTGTCTGGCACCATAATATTGTCTGAAATGATGCCATTACAAATTAAGCTTCACCAATTATTATCTTGAAATTTTCAATGACGTTTAGCTTGGATTTAGCAGCAAATTTCTAATTTCTAAAAATATATCTGTCATGAGAAGGGCAGAAACTAAGCAAATTTTGTGTTCTGGAATTAGAAGTGATTGAAGGATAATGGTTGACCAAAGTAATGTTTGTTGCTTGCTTTGTTTTATTAAAATAGCTGAGCTAGGGAAAGAAAAGTTTTTTGGTAAAGAATTAGGCACCCCTTAGAAAGTTTTCATCATCATCCAGCCTTAGAAACTAGCACCAACTTGTCCCATGGCCAAAGCGACATGGTCCAATAGTTAAGGATGGTTGTCAAAATTATTTAAATAATTTAGAAATTTTCCCCAAATGCATCAAAGTTTACGTTAGTTTGTTTTAGTGTCCATGCCACGCTCATGAGATACCAATATGCTTTTTTAGGTTCACATATCAGAAGTTCCTCTTGCTTATGTATTCTTCAGTATTATGATAATGGAATATGCGGTATTAGAGAAAGTGTTCATGTAACATGGAGACTGTGTGGTAATGCTGCTGCTGCTGATGTTGCAGAGCGCCGGTGTTGGTGGCCCTAGCACTCATGGAGAGTGGCATGAAGTATGAAGATGCCGTGGAACTCATTAGACAGTAAGTCCTTTCTTTGTTGTTTATCGCCGCACTCAGCAATATTCCAGCTATATGATGGCGGTGTGTAAATAATCGAGTCGGGACCAGACAATTCAGTGATTGACATCACGAGCATCAATCCACACAATTGGGATACAATGACATGCATCAACCAAGTCACTGACCCTCACCACCTGATCCCGTTAGTTGCCTCTTACAACAAGCATAGTTGCCTTTTACCGCAAGCATGGGTTGCTGAAGACCTATTCTACCCCAGGTATTTGTGACCTATATTACACGATACATGTAGATCATTATTATTTTTGGCAGATCTGTAGATTGTTAAATCTCAAGGAGTGACCAGTAATGATTTGAATAGTTTTTCACATCGATGATCGAAAGCTTAGTCAGTTTTTTCGGTGATGTTACCTTTCAATTTACTATCAGTAAAGGGGGAATCTTTGCAAAGACTTTGAGATACTTGTTTGTCATTTGATGCTTACTTACTATCCAAATCTTGTTCCAGGAAACGAAAGGGTGCAATCAATGCTAAACAGCTGTCTTACTTGGAACATTACCGTCCAAAGTCACGGCTCAAACAGAAGAACAACCGCAATGGCCACCAGAACTGCACCATACTGTGAACAACTGCCCGCATCTTCTACCTGCGATGGCCTTGCATAGAGGCACCATCTTGGATGCTAATCGTTATTTATACTGCCATCTTTGCTCCTCTGAGTTGCATTTTGTTTTGTTTAGCACAGACTCAGTGAGTTGAGCACTCAAAAATGTTGATTTTTAGTTGATCAGTCATTGTCTTGTGTTTGTTGAGTACGTCTCCACATGGACCTACCTACCATCTTGTGGGGTCTCCTGTCCTGTATGATGAGTTGATGGTTGGTGTGTCTTCCCTTGATGGAGTCAACTGTGGACTGCTAGCTTGGAATCAGGGAGCTGTGATTGTCTCAGTGCTAGCTTGGAGTACCATCACTTTAGTTTACCTCCAGGTAGAAAAGTCAAGATGCTCAAGATCAAAACATGCGTTCTTCATTTCTTGTTTCCTGTGCTATTGGAAATGAGAACTGTAGTCTTTATCATTTGCATATGTCATAGCAGACACAAAAACACCCATTTTCACATTATTAGAGGATATCAAAGTTTATGTCCTTGGAAGTAGCGTTGCTTTTGTTGCCTTACTGTTGGTTGACGTTACTATTGGACCTTTGGGGATATATCCTGAACATAGAAACAAATGGTGCCTGTATTTTCAAAGATTAGTGGTATTTTGATAGGATTGTACATCTGGGATCCTATTCTGAGATAGTAAGTCCTGATTGCTTCAGTATTTTTAGTTCAGTGCTATGAAAGAAATGGTGGACTTGTGGAAATGTTAAAAGTTTATTGTAACACTCAAATAACCATGCAAACGGGTCAAAAATGGCTTTTCCTTTGATGAAGCTCATATTTGTCAATGTTATTGCAGGGCTCGATTTAGCTACATATAACATGCACCAGTGCTTCCTATTATTGAAAAATGCACCCCAATATTTACATATGCATCAAGTCTGGCTAACCCTTATTTGTCCACACAATGTTGTTCTTTGAACACAATCAATACCTCTGAGCTTTATCATGACATTACTATACTACATCACTAATCCCTTTGTTATCTGTAATGTTTAATGCTTTTTGGGCTTGACATCATCAAACTGGGTAATTCAAGATTATGTTCTGTACTGTAGCTTTATCTAATCACTGAAGTTTACCAACCAGTGAAGATCTGGGTTAGAATTGGTCTTCAGCAAGCCATGCTTGTTACATGACCAATGGAATGGGGTGGTCAGGCATGCTGACAGGGTGCAACCTGATTTAATCAGGTGCAACTGGGTTTTTATGTCTGCATGCACCTGGTGCAAGTTAAATCAATATCCTTAAATCGAGCCCTGTATTGCTGTAGCTAATTGAATCTTCTTTACAGCATGTTTATTGTATGTTACCACTCTAGGAAGCTTATGTCTTTTGTGCATTTGCCCTATTCGATGAGCTGGTGCCATTGACAACTGGGTGAGCTGTTCCACAGTGCCAGTGATCTGTGTACCTTCAAGTCTATCAGCATTGGATTATTGACAGTTTGCAGTATAAACTGACAAAATTTGCAAAAGTATTTTCTCACTGGAACTGTGTTTTTAACTCCAGATATGCTTATTTTTTGAGGCATTTGATGTTTATCATTTGTTTAGGATTTGGATCGTAACTTGGGTTAGAGCCCCCTGAATCCCTACCCATACCAACCTCCAAGGCAGTAGTTTTGTTGATAAGTTTCCAGTCAACTGTTCCATTAGGTGCCTGTGTTAAACACACAGACAAAAATGTTGTTGTCCTTCAAGTCAATCCACCATTGTTGCAATCAGCGCCACTTCCCCGAAATCAAAGTGGACGATTCCAATGCTAAATAATGCAGATGTGGATGAAACGTGTTTTTGTGTTCACTAGTGAAAATGTAAACCCAAACAATTTCCTTAGCAAACAATATACCTTGATTCTGAAATTGACAGCTCATGCTTTGGTAAAGTCAGTTCATCGTGCGTGCACAGGTATTTATGTAACAATACGAGGAGAAACCTTCTATGTGTGTGGGTATGTTGGTGTTTGTTATGTAGGAGTATCAGAATCACATCCCGTTGTCTATAGTTTACAACAAATATAAGACTAGGACCCTTTGACTGTTTCAAAATGCCTGAATACCCTTGTAACGTATAATTGTCCAATGTTTGCGCAATGTTTGACTAAGCAACTCTAACTCGCTGGTGTGTATATTCACAGATTTGGAATTGTATTTGGACACTTCATGATTTGTATATTTCAGTGTGTCAATGGAATTGTACAATCATGATTTTAGAGACAATTGTAGATATGTGACATTTTGGTGTTGAGAAACAATGTGGGATAGGGTCAGGTAATGGTGACTCCATTCTTTGTTGAAAATGGATTTTACAGTTGAAAATTACATTATGTTTCAAGCAGCATTCATAGCTGTTTCGTGTAAGCCCAATCTGTGGTAAAAAAAAGTGTAAAATATTGATACAGCCTATGATTCATTATTTTGACAAATGACTTCCACAACACCATGTGCAATTTAATGGACAGTTTATTTGAATTAAATATTGAAATTGTAATTACAGACCTCAGTAATGAGGTATTGTTGTACAATTTTGCTGTAGCTCAAGGAAAAATGTTTCCTGTATTGTTTTGTATTTTTTTAAGATAAAGGTTAATTCTTGTCAAATTTTGAATTTGAAAATGAAATGTCTTCAGGAAAAGGGGGGAAATAGTTGCCAGGCATTTCTTCAAGTCTTGCTCATCAGAAAACTGATATCACCCAACTATATGCCTGATGTGATGACGCTGGGTGTGCCTTTGTTCTGATCTTGAATGGATTCACGTTTACTGATTCAGTGCCCATTGTAACTCAAGTTTCCAGGTCTGTGCCACGTTCATCTGCCTTTGATTGTTGGCAGTTGTTTTAGCCTGTGGGGATATTGAAGATGTATACACTTTTAGACAATGATATTTAATTTGAATGTCACTACTACAATGCCCCAAGTACATTATTGTAAAGTGGACATTGTGAGAAATTTGCTTCCATTAAAACATGGTCAGCTCTATGTATGGGGCACCAACATTATGAATAAAAATGGAAAAGATCTGCTTTTGGTTGTCTCTTTATTTCAGCTCATGATAAATAGCAAACCGATGATAAATAGAAATCCATGTGACATAATATACTGCTGCATTACAGCAGTTTACAATAACTGAGTGATTCCGACAAGAAGCATCATATCTACCAGTCCCAGTTAGAATGGTAATTTAACATTGGAGGCTCCTCACTCTTACAGTTGAATCTATTAGGGCTGGGACGGGTAACTTGGGTATTCCGGTCGGGTGGGTACAGAGTAGGACCCGGGTACCCATAGAACTACCCAGACCCATAGTTAGTCATGTGATACATTGTTTAATGAGAACTCTATGGTTACACTACAAGTCACAAATGTTCGCATTTCTTTCTGACTATACACCCATTCCTTCTGACTTTTCAAATCTTTGACTAAAGATATAACTTGAGTCAACTTCAGTGTATGCATGACCAGATTGTTTAATACATTATGTTAATACATTTTGCCAGTGCTATGGTAAAAAAATGCCTAATCGGACATTTTGTACCTATCTCTTAGGACCCACAGTCTGTACCCGGGTAGGGTCGGGTAATAGGGGTACCCGGGTAGTGAATTTTGACTCGTACTAGCCCTAGAATCTATAGATTTTGTCATTCAAGATACACACCTTCTTGATGTTTTACTTCTCAAAATAAACATTCCACTGACTAGGAGTGAAAGATAACATTCTATTGGAAGCCCTCTTTTTGTATGTCAGTGTATTTATTTCGTCCAGAAGTAGTGCAATTATTTGTGCACTTTATTTTAAGGGTGTGTTAAATGGATGTCTGTCGAGCCGAGAGGTCTTTCAGGAGCCTAAGGCTGATTGTTGTGTATTATGGCAAAGAAGCAGTCGGTTTTTTGTCCTGCTGCTAGTATTTACAGGTGGAACCCTTTTTTGATCTCTTTGTCTGATGCCTGAGCTTCACCTCAGCTTCAATGTCAGGCAGACAGGCGATGAGTGTGTCCAGTTTGACCAGAATATCCCCTGTTTGGACCTTGTTCTGATTCCCTTTTCCACTCAGCAGGTCGAGAAGACGAACCTAAACAGAGACGGGTTTCAATGTAGTTATTTCAGTTTAACACTATTGTTATTACAAATCCAGGAGGAAAGTGAATGAGTGACAGTTAGCAATGTTCCGGGTAAGTCAATGTGAAGTCAAAGGTCAGGCGAACCCAGTGGTTGATAACATGAACAATGATCCTCAACATCTGGGTACAATGACACATCAGGGTCACACATTTTAGCAACCAGACCCTGATGTTTATTGGGTTTTTCAAAAGCATTCGGTTCTAAAATAGCTTCCCAATAGACAATGCTAAATAATGGCATGCTTGTACCTTGATGGTGTTGGACTTTGGTGCTAACATCAATCACCTTTTTGTCTGGTCCATGCTTGATGATTAACAGGCCACTCGAATATTGTGTCAAATCAAAAGCGAAAAACTGCTTCAAAGCAGCCAACACAAGAAGAGAGTATGTCATAACATAAGAGAGGATGTAACATCAGAGGTGTCTGTAAAGCTATGTACTTCTACAGCTTACTAATTGATGCCAAGACATGTAAGTGTTACCATTGTGAGTCACACAAACACAAAAGAAATCAAAGAAATGTTTCTAATATACTGCCGTGCTTTAATCATGTTAATATTAGTCACTATATGGCTGAAATATTGCCGATGTGACTTTAAATCTTAACTCACTCACTAATCATGTTAATAACCTAAATACATACATGCTCCCATGTGCTGAAAGTTCTAACAAGGCTTTTGTGTGTCCTGAGAAGAGCCTTGAAGATCGAGCAACAGCACCGTGGCAGCAGATGGATAGCCTGCTTCAATGGTAGATACTTGTAGCCATTCTCCATCACATATGATAGGGACAGATCATTGATGTAGACTTTCCCACAGTAGCTGATATCGGGATCAGAAGCACTAAAAACTTCCTGAAAGCTGTAGAAAAAACCCTAATTAAATGAAATTAATCACTGTATCAGTTGTCATTAAGTTACTCTTTGCAAAGAGCATAGTAAAGTTTCAAAGTGCATCATAGTTTATATATGACTTTAGTTTGCAGTTTGAGTTGGTAAGTTGGGCTCAACCATGCTTTGAATTGCATTTAAGTTCTATCCCGGAGTGTTGATTTGGGAGGAAAACCAGAAGTGATGCAGGTCTTGGATATTTACCACCTCGGCAAAAACCAGGAGCATGGCTGACAAACCAGGAGACAATCGGGGAGAACCAGGATGCAGTTTGGAGGAGGCTCTAAAATTAATATACCCAGATAGTTGTACTGACCTTATATTATGGTTGATGGTTTTAGTTTCTTCAAGTTGTTGTTTTCCTGGCCTGAAGTGTGTTTCTGTCTTGTTCTGTAAAGTGGAGAAATGTTTATGATCATAGGTTACAGAACATTCTGAATTGAGAGCGACATCTTTTTGCTGACCATCTTCAGGAATGTCACCTGATGCAGACTCATCCTTCATTTTGTCAACAGTGGCATCTTCTTGGGAGATACCACACTGTCTAGTCTTCTTCTTCTGCAAAATCTGCATGAAGAGCTCCTGCTGGAAAGAATGCCTGTCCTGGGGCTTTAACTGTCTTCTCACCTCCCGATCTGCATCAATAGAATGATTCACATCACATTTTGAGCTTTGAGTCTCCGTGTTAGTGTCATGTACTCTTTTGTCTTTAACATCTTTGAATTTTGTCTGTATATTCTCCTCTACACCTGATAACAAACTACTTCTAAGACATTTTCTGTCCTGAAAAAATCTCCTCAGCATCTCCTTCTTATAATGCTTGTTCACATAGGATGCTAGGTAATGTCTGGCAGCAGATAGCTCCCCCTGGTTTCTGACCGGCTTTGATGTTGGACATCTTTGACCGAGCTTCATGACACTTCGCACTTGCTTCCTTGAACCACGTTTTAGTTTTCCTTTGTTTCTTATCTTTGTTTGACCTGTCCCAACTTTATTGCACAGACGGTCCATCAGTGTGAGAATCTCATATGGCCTTGAAGCTTCCCCAGAGTGTAAAGGACAGCGTCTCAGAGACTTCAAGTACTGTTGCTTAAGAAAACTTGTGTACGACTCTTTTTCACCACGCTTCACGAACATGATGGCGTCTTTACAGGTGCAGATACACTTGCTAATTTCTTTGATCAGGTTGAAATTGTTCCTCAGTGTCTCACGAAGTAAAATGTTCTTTTTGATAGGTTCATCTTTGACCATTGAACAATATAAAGGATATATAGGCTGTTGACTGTTAACATTTACAGTTTGAGTAGGTACTTTGGGTTGGCTGGCACCGGATGGGCTTGCGTTTACTGTTGGGTTTGATGATCTTGACTTATTATATGGCATGTTAACAGGTTGTGTGTCTCTCTCTGCTGAAACTCGCTCATCACAGTTGTTGTTAGAATTAGATCCACCACTTGCCTTTGACAAACAATTTCTAAGTGTGCGAAGAGTGACCATTGTGGTTAATAGCAGATCATCCATATCAGCCAGATTCACTGACGTAAGACTACTGACACTTGTAACGGTACGTATAGTCTTCTTTGCAGCGCTTCTCTTATTGCATTTGATTGTCCTCCCTCTCATCGGTTGCAGGTCTGATTTACTCATCTGTTTTTTAGATAAAGTCAACTGATAATGGTGACTTTCCTGACATTTCTCATCGACATCAGTGTCAGAACAGTTATTGTTTGTGTTCTTATCAAGGACCCAAAGATGATTTGTGCAGTTCCAACTAATAGACTCACCGCTGGCAAGCTCAATAGGGCCTTTCTTTTTCAGGTCACTGATTGACTGATCTAGATGATCCTCCACAGTGCCTGGGTTTCGGATATTGCGAATGTTTCCACTTGCCTCTAAGCGGACTCTTTCATGGAATGGCCCTATATGAGGCCTGGCTGCAGTTAACACCTTGCTACTTGTACACTTGACATCACCAGGGGCAGTTTGCAAACCTAGAGGTCCTGTCTCTTCTAGACCTTCTGCCTGATCCAGATTCAGAACTCCTGTTGTTGGCTGGCGTTTACCTTTGATGCTACCCCCAGGACCAGACTGCACAGTAAGGCCCGGAGCTTGTGCAGCACCACTTAAAGAAGGAAGAGGAGATATAGATGTAGATTTGGAGGATATACAAGTTTCAGCCTCTACAGGATTCTTTGGTATCAGTGATACGACTTTAAGTGCATTGTCACTTTTCACCTCAGAACAACTTGATGTGTTATGTGTACAGCATTCAGCACTTTGAGCTTCAGGAAAAGCAGGAACGTTTCCGAGAGTGGGAGATACTGCTACTGGTAACTTGTTTGTGTTGGAATCAGGGTGATCTAATTTTGAAATTGACTCTTTGTTCTTGCCGCTGCTGACATTTTTCTCTCCGGCAGATTCCTTGTTAGCAGTGTTCTGATTGATCACTCCTGGTACACTTTTGTCTTCATCTAATGGTTTGTAGAAAGATGGTAGTTGCAGATGCTTAAAACCACAAGTCTCAGTATCAACACCTGAGATCAAATTATGGTTGCTTGTGTCTGCTGCGTATGCAGCCATAGGAGTGTCTCTGTTGGATATATAGGGGGCCGCCTGACTGTCATTATACCCAAAAGTGGTGGACATGCTCGATTGAGATAGATAATGGCCTTCATGGTGAGGAGCAAAGTCTGATCTATCTGCAGACATCGACCTTGAATTTATAAGATGCTCTCTGCTTTGTGCCTCTGAGCTGGTCTGTTGACTTGGTGGGTAAAGGAATAGTGGTGCATTTGCAATGACAGGTATAAAGTATCTGATAGGCTGAATATTTCTTTGCCAGTTGACATAGCTTGGCAGAGAGTTGTTTCCAGTGTTAGGGACTATATTAACAATTCTTGGTGCAGATGTACAAACTGTAGATGCAGGATTTGGAGTCCGACTCGCGAGATTCTCTTGAGATGGTGCATTATCTGGTGGCATGAAGTAATCAACAGAATAACTTGGAAAACTTAGTCTGGGTCCAGTAAGGCTACGGGAACTCTGCCCGAGTGGGAACCCTGACCAGTATGTTGATATATTGTCTGATGATTCTAAAGGCAGTGTTAACTCTAGTGACCTCCTGCTTTCTGCTTCTCCAACCCTTTGCCGCTTCTTTGACTGGGCAACCTTTTCTTTCAAATTACTGCAGGACGTTTCAGCCAGCTCTTGTTGACTCTGGTCTTTAGAGTGAGTCTTTTTTTGTCCGTTTTCAAGAGTGAGTGAGTGAGTAGTGTTGGGTTTAACATCAGCAATATTGAGAGAATCCACTTTCTGTACTATATTGTGAGAATCGACAGAATGTTTTCCAGATTTTACCTGCAAGTTAACTCTGGACTCCACGAGTTTAGGATGATCAGTTATATTCTGGTGTTTAGACAAATCTGTCATAGTGGATGTAGTGGTATCCTTTTTGTTTTTATTAACTGGGGAAGAGAGCACTGCAGGAACTGAATGACCAGTATGTTCCGCTGTATCAGATGCAGCAGGGGCTGGAATCTGACCCAAAGACGTAGTTTTTGACCTACTCTTGACCATGTTATTCTTTACAGGAACTCTGATCTGACCTGATAAATCAGAATTCTCATTATAGCCATTCCTGAAATTGGCAACTGCCACAGGCCGTGTAACTTGATTTGATGAAGCTGACTTGTTACATGAAGGTTTCATTACGTTACAGGTCATGGCAAAAGTAGGTCTTGCAACTGTAGCAGGTGACCCTGAGTCAGCTTTAGCAATAGCTCGTGCTCTCATAGCATGGAAATCTGCATCCATTCTTGCCTTTCGTTCACGACAGCTTGCACCTGGTTTCTTTGAAACATTTGATGCTCTGATCACCTTTTTAATATTCCATTGTGGCTTTTTTAATGGATTCGTACCATCACTTCGAGTTTTCCTGAGAACTAGTTTCACAGGGGATGGCGTGAGAGTCCTTGATGCTGTGGGATATTTGTGAGTTGAAATCTTTGAAGGGACTTCTGGATTTGATACAGCAGTATCATCTACCGGAGGACATGTTATTAAAGGTCTCAACTGTGGCTTGAGCTTTGTGGGGCAAGATCTGTTATCAAGGAGACTCCATTGATGTACAGAGGTGGGACACTTCAGAAGAGCTGATACATCTCTGCTATCCTCAACCAGCTCAAAACTATTTTTCTGCGAGTTCTTTTGAATCTTGATATTTGAAGGTACTTTGAATTTTACATCACTAGATTTAGTTTCAACATTGTGTTTCATTAGAGGATGTAGATTTCCACGCTTGCACTCGTCTAGGTATAACGTGATGTTAGGGCCATGGCCAGTAACGCGGATATAGTCTGTATTTACATACCCAGTTGGATTTCTTGAGGATCTCATTTTTTCTTTGACGAGGGCAACTGGGTCGGACTTAAAAGCATTGAAGGTCTTATCCATACTGTTCATGATGTCCGTCACAGACACTGGATTTTCTTTGTTATGAGTTTGTCTGGCATCTGGTGTCGTGCTTCCCAATGAACATTTCTGGGCTGCAATAATCATCTCAGGATAGTTGTTCCTATTCTTTCCAGAAAGTTTGGCCGTTGGTCTTATATCCTTTTCAGTGCTTTTACTGGGGTTATTGGTTTCCAATTTGGGAAGAAGAAGGGCAATATCAGAAGGTAGAGGAATTTGTAACCCTTTGCTTGAGAGGTCTCCAAGTTGTCTTATTTTCGACATTGTATTTTTCTTTACCACATCTTCTATTTCAGCAGCGGCGAGTTGTGTTGACCGATGGGAGACTTCTTCATTTGTCAGTACTGTAAACAGATTTGCAATATCTTTGAAACCATGCGTCAGACTTTGCATCTGATCGTCGCCAAGGGCACTAAGAAGTCCTGGGTCATTACTATTATCCTCTGCACCAATTGTGTTTATTGAATTGCTCGGTGAACTGCATTTATGAGTGTTTGTAGTTTCTCTGTCCAGGTATTCACAACAAGCCACAGACGTTGCTGTCTCCCCTGCGCAACAACACGGAACAACAATGGGTACCTCCACTCTCTTGCCAGGCACTTTTCGGGTTGCTTGTAAACTTGGCACCTTTGTTTGGTCACGAATTCTTTCACTCCTCCTTATTCCCTTACGAAAAACTTTACTTTGCTTCAATTTTGCTTCAGTATACTCTTTGCTCTTCAACGTTGTTAGCGCTAAATCTTGGAGCATTCGTTGCTCAGCTTCAACCTGCTCTGATCTCAGTGGTCTTTCTTCAACCTGTCCGTTACTTGTAATGGGTTTCTCTGGAGATCCGTTTCGGCACATCTTCTCAAAAGCATCAAGTGTCCCAGAGTCAGATGAATCGGGGGTTAAAGTACATGATGATGCCGATGATGAGCTATCAGTATCTTTATAGCGCTCTGCCGAGCTGGATTTCTTGGGCATCACATGCTCATCCCCACCATCTGCAGATGGTTGCATAGTGATGTGCTGTTGCGCCTTCTGGCTTCGACCCAAGTTATCTCCATATGGTACATCAGTTTTGTCTTCGTCTTTGTTGGGCTCCTGATGGACGGCTGGCAACTTACTGACTGATGATAATGGTGATGGTGGTGCAAATGACGATGAGGACACACTGGCGTCCACTCTTTTGTCAGAGGTAGAGTAACAGTTAAGTATTCTAGGCATCCATGTTTCAGCTGTGACATCAGATGACATGTGTTGCTTTACATTAGACTTGGATCCCACCTGCAACGTATCATCGCAATTTATATTCATTCATTTATTAATATATTAATGTTAGTTCATTTCATAATTTCGGAAAGTGTGAACATGACATATCAGATTGACTGATATAAAATTCAGTACGTGTACATACTGAATGGTGTACATTCTGAACATATATATACAACTCGTCAAAAGTCATGCACCACCAAGATGTTTTGGTAATCAGAAAGAGATGGGTAAGAGCTGGAAAATGAAACAAACGCAACCAAAAGTGTTAATAAATGAATAATAGGAAGTATGAGCATTTGCAAAGAAAAAAAGCAACTTTAGTCACCAGCGCCTACAATGACTGTGATTGGGGATACAAAGAGGCAGTAAAAGTATGGTAAGTGTGAGGAAAGAGATGGTCTGGTCAACATGTATGTGTCTAAGTAATGTTGTACCCATGTCACAGTTAAATGATCAACAATATCTGGTGTAGCGGCCCCATCTATATTATCCAAAACTGATCCCCATAGGAGATATTGTTTGGGTGAGATCAAGCGATATCTGCATTGTAGATATCACTGCAATGAGACTGCATCACAATGCTTTGCAGATCATTGTGACATCATTGTTACATGACATCACAAACAAATGACATCACTAATAGCTCTGCTGTTGAAATTGTTAGCAGTATTTTTTACATTTCAGACATTGCGTATTACTGTCTACAAACTGAAAAAGTTGGAAGAATGATGTTGGATGATAAATAAAATCTCACCCTCAAGTCTTTTCATATCAAATATATCAACACTCCTTGATAAACTTGGAAAAAACTTGTCCACTTTTATCAACTCATTCGATATCAAAAGACACGAGGGTGAAATTCTCTATGCATACACGTGTCACATATAAGACATATCTTCTAAATCAGACGCCTGATCTTCAACTGAGGAATGTGTGGCCATTTTTGATGCAATGCCTGGGTCAAGCCTTGGAGATTCTGTGCTGGAAGGTCTCTGGTTCTAATCCTGCGCTCCAACTGTTACCATAGATGCTCGATTTGATACAGGTCGGGGCTTCGAGAAGGCAGAGTCTCAATTGCGTTGTTTTGGAGATGGTCAGTCACAGCTCGTCCTCGGTGGGGTCGGGCATTGTCGTCCACGAAGACTGGACGTGTGGCAAGTACATGGTTATCAAAATGAGGCACAACAAAACCGTACCTTGGTACCTTTGTCCATTTAATGTCTCCTGAACTGTGACCAACAATTAACAATCAAAGGTGCAATATGACCATACCATCACGGAGCTGCCACCACATGTGTCTCCTGGACCTTGCGCTGATGATCAGATGTTCCCCTTGGTCTCCAGACAGGTGTCCTAACAAGTGTGGAAAAATGATAACCGACTCTCATCAGACCAATGAATCCTCCGCCATGACCTCCAGTTCCAGTGTGCTCGAAACTGACGCCAGGCTAAACTGTCCCGCATGTATTATACTGAGAGGAGTGGAGTCTGACTGGTCTTCAGGTCCTTAAAGCTCCCGCATTTAGTCAACGCCTGATGATGTGGACAGTAAGTCGTGGGTATGCCAGTGATGACGAAGAACAGTGTATGTTGAAGATGGCGTACAAGGACCCTGTCTTCTCTGGCACTGGGCTTCCATGTTCAGTCAATGTGTCTTTTCTAATGAAGGGGCGGTCGGGTAGCCTAGTGGTTAAAGCGTTCGCTCGTCACGCCGAAGACGCGGGTTCGATTCCCGACATGTGTACAATGTGTGAAGCCCATTTCTGGTGTCCCCGCCGTGATATTGCTGGAATATTGCTAAAAGCGGCGTAAAAACATACTCACTCACTCACTCACTTTTCTTACGAGATGACTGATTACAGTATGATTAATGTTCAACACGATGGCAATAACCCGACATGACATGCGAGTTTGGTGAATGCAAATCATTTGCCATCCTCGATTTATTTTCTTGGATAGTACGTTTAGGCATTTCAGTTACAATCGTTCCAAAGACAGACTTTAAAATAGGTAGAACTTTCATTTAAAATAAATAGTAGTAAATACGCACGAACTATCTGTCATCAATCACGAATTTCTCTATAGAGACCCCTTCGGTGTGCATACGGCTTGCATAAACGCACCCATAAGGTTAGGCAGTTAAGGGGGATACCATTCTACAGGCAGATGATGTGTCAATACACAGCGTGCCTTTTAAAATCTCTACATTGAAACTCGCAATTACACTTCAAATTTTGTAGTACGATACATTTGACGAGGTGTATATAAAGCTATATGAAGTAGAAGCAAATTTAGTAAAATATATTTTGCTCTCTCTCTCTCTCTCTCTCTCTCTCTCTCTCTCTCTCTCTCTCTCTCTCTATATATATATATATATATATATATATATATATATATGGGAACGACAAATTATGTGATAACCACTTACTCTCTAAATGGTTAAAAGTGACAAAAGACATTTTCATTATCATCAGAGGTATCTACGAAAAACAGTCCATTGTACGATTCCGACTTTATTATAAGCATGTGTTTATGAATCCCAATTGTGATCACATAGTGATCATGCCAGGTGTTCGCGATAAAGTGATCGTATCGTGCCCCACCGGTGGCAGCCGTCACAAACATGCAAAGGCAAGTCAATTGTTCCCCTGAAAATACACGAGACCAAGTCCAAATAGGGAATTGCATCGGACATCATTTTTGCCTTTAGCCCAGCTTGCTTAAGCTTACGGAAAGGATTTTGATATTATGATTATGGAAACTGTTTTGTCACTTTTATTGTTTTCTTAGAATAGCAAGTGGTCCCTTACAATGATGACAGCAGGACCTCCACTCTACATGTTCACCCGTGAAGATCCGGGGTAGAATAGGTCTTCAGCAACCCATGCTTGCTGTAAAAGGCGACTTTGCTTGTCGTAAGAGGCGACTAACGGGATCGGGTGGTCGGGCTCGCTGAAATGGTTGAAGCATGTCATCGATCTCAATTGCGTGGTTCGATGCTCATGATGTCAGTCACTGGATTGTCTGGCCCAGACTCGATTATTTACAGACCTCCGTCATACAGCTGGAATATTGCTGAGTGCGGCGTAAAACAAAAAACCAACCATCTAACCAACACGTATCACCTGTCGGGGCACACACTACTACATGCAATAGGTACCGTCAGATTGGTCTTGACACCAGATACGTTTTGTAGGGGATGCCTCGTGATCTTCAAGCTGCAGCTGCTGCTTGGGGTGTTGCACGGCTGTGACTGGGAGCGCCCAAACCTTGCCGCGTGCTTTTCAAGTGGGTCTACAATTGTCACCACATCCTGCCATCTTACAAGGAGATCATTAGACGTAACCAGCTGGTCGTTGGAACCTGGGCATCGGAACGCGGGACAAAAGTTCCACAAAACATTAGTTTGACATGCAGTAAAGTACACATATATTGTTACAGTTACATTTATTTTAGTCCAAGCGGTGCTTATATATAAAGATACAACTTTATGGATAACAACTTTATTGCGACGTTTCGGTGTAGATTCTTACACCGTTATCAAGTCGGAGTTATGAGGGAGGGAGTATGGTTTTACGCCGCTTTTAGCAATATTCCAGCAATATCACGGCGGGGGACACCAGAAATGGGCTTCAATTCTTGAATTCTTACATGAGTTTCGTAAAATCAGTGTGACACACATGCGATAGTAATAATTCCTTTATTATCCATCATTTTTTAATCGTTTTGAGCTCCCATTTAGAATTATGCTCTATCACGACCGCTGTCTTATAAAACTACAAATTGTTGAATGACGTCAACGATCTTCAGGTATGACGTCGTATATAGTTTGACGTCATTCTGACCATACGTCACAATAGGATTCGAATAACGTCAACAATGCCGTCCGGGTGACATAACAATACACTGGTGCGCGTGAAGTGATATTTGCGCTAGTGCCCATACGATTTTGATTTTTATGAACTAGGTTATTTCTAGCACTGTGGGTAATAAATGTATATATACCTCTCTATACGTGGTTGTGGTCACTCCAGCTTAATAACGGTGTAAGAATCTACATCGAAACCTCGCTAGATGCAATAAACCAGAAGTTGTTATCCATGAAGTTTTTTAATTCACTCACCAACTTCTAGAATGCCAATCACAGAGATACTTATGTCATAAGCAAAACTGTATTACAATATCAATACCATAAAATAGATGCATCAATAAAATTACTGTATTTCCTGTACTACGTGACGCCGTTGAACAGTATTTCAGTTATAGCTGTCAGCTTTATGTGGGCCAAAAGTGAGGAAGCGTCTTAGACATTACCAATTTTGTAAAACCAGACGGCACGTATATGGTGCTGACTAGGGGTGTCACGATAAATCGAAATATCGATATATCGCTTTTGGTAAGCACTTAAAGTCAGTTAATCGATTGTTAAATCACTTTCCGATCATGGTATCGATTTCAATTGTAGGAATATCGATAGTTTCGATTGTTTTACAGTTTCATTAAAATACATGCAATGCTGTTCAAATTTGTTTTTCATTTCATGAGTGGTAGTAATTTACACATGGTAATGTCGAAATTTCTTTTTCTTAAATTATTAGGGTAAAGAAAAAACAAATCAGTCATATTTCAAACTTTTCTTTATATTTGTTGTTATGGTTATCACATTTAAAGAAAAAATCAGTTCCAAGGTTTAATTCAACTCTAAAATCCATCTAAAACGATACACTGAAAGTACTCTTAGTAGTTAGTACAATTTCTTTTATGAATATGACTTCAGAAAAATCTTTTGTCTTTCTTTTGGTATTTCTTAGAATTTTATCAGCCTAAGATTGCTTACTCTTTTGAGGCCTCGACCACCCGTGGCCCCGGCTGTTCGAGCATTAAGGGTTGATAATGGAACTTAATGGTGTACGAAGATAAATAGGCCAACTAAGGTTGGATACTATACCTTGCGTGTTGAGATGCCACATATTTAACGTCCTTGCCTCGGTAGTAGAACATCGCCTTATCACAGCCCTATTTTTCATCGTTATGAAACGTGTTGCCATCAGCAGCAGTTGCCTCTGGTACCTTGGAAACAACACTGGTAACATGGGGAGAGGGACCATGGCATCACGAGCTTCAGTACCATCCCCGGTCCATTCTGTACAGTTGTCAGGGGCAACCACTACTGGAAGCACATGCCCATTTAGCATTTTGAGCTCCTGTTTCGTTGGTTTCTGTTGAGTCAAATGGATATATCAGTATGGTGATCCCTGTCATGATACAGTTTTATGTATGATTTGACTTGTTCCATATCTTCCCTTGTGAACACTTAACTTGCCCTTGCATGTGTTTGTGATATGTGCCACTGATCGGACAGGACCTTCTTGCAAACACATCGTATCATCACTATTTGATCATGATTCTTAAACATATGCTTATAATGCTGATATAATCGGAATGGCACAATAGAGTTAATGAGCTACGTTTAACGCCGCTTTGAACAGTATTCCAGTTATATCACTGCGTGTCAGCTTTTGAGAGGAAAGCCCAAAGTGATGCAGGTCTCAGACCACGGGCACAGATATGGTGCGTACAAACCAAGAACCATTATCGGCGCTAACCGGGTTTCGAACCATCGATCATAGGTTTCTGGCGTGCCTAAGGGGTGCAACTCCGCACAGAGAACTGCTGCGCCTCAGACGACTGGGCCACCCGTACCCTCCAAAGGAGATGATTATGTAAAGAGTTTCGGGTTTTGGAATTGGACGTATCCATGACCATGGATTGATATTACACTGAATGCTTTCATGGTTTCATCAAGCTTAAGGTTTGAGGTGAACCAGTGAGGTCGGAGGTCGTACACTGTAACATTCTGTGAATCCAATACATGTGGTACTGACTAGGGATCGTAATAAGGCAAAACTAAATAGGAACGACGACTTAAGGAAAGAGCAGTATAATTCAAAACGTCGCGGCCAGTGTCGTTGAGAAAGGAGGTGTGAAAACCCATAAAGATGGGTGTATGGGATATGATCGCTCGTCATGTTGTCAAGTAACGTGTTATATTTTAGTACACTCCAATCTTTCTGGAATGACTTGAACAAGTTCACATGCAAGAATATCTCCCTGATTTAGTATTTCCAACAAGAACGAATAAAATGGTGTCATGGGTCATGTCGGCAAATAATGCAGCTATTCATAAAACACAGTGATTTATCTATTCAAGGTCTATAACTTCGCAGGCGGTCGGGTAGCCTAGTGGTTAAAGCGTTCGCTCGTCACGCCGAAGACGCGGGTTCGATTCCCGACATGGGTACAATGTGAGAAGCCCCTTTCTGGTGTCCCCTGCTGTGATGTTGCTGGAATATTGCTAAAGGCGGCGTAAAACCATACTCCCTCACTCACTCACTCACTCACCCACTCACTATAATTGTGCAGGTCCCCGTTCCACAAAGCGATCACAGCCCAATATTAAGATAATAGTAACTACCAAACGTTAATATACTTACGATAGTATGAGCTATAGGATTGATTTGTTAAACAAGTCCCTGCACAGTAATAGACCCTGTATTAGGAGCCTGGGTGTTATTCTCGATAACACCCTCTGATGCCATCAAATCAGTCGAGCACTTGGCCTTTCGTTATCGTCACTTAGTTATTTACCATACATTCAACATCCATTGTGACCACCCTGGCAATGTAAAGTGTAAATAACGCTTCGTTACCTGTAATGACTGCTCAATGTTCATATTGCCAGTATTTCCATAGCAGCAGTTGATGCTCTTAACGTCGGCTATCACAAGGTGTTTCGTCTCCACCATGGCTTGAAGGAAGTATCTTTGTTTGAGAAAGGCATCCACGTCAACCAACAGAGTCCCAGGCACCACTAGATGAAGGTGTCGCTGAAGGAATGCCATCTGTTCTGACTGGGAGCACACGTGCATCAAGAAAGGTGTATGTGGGAACTTCATCTGTAGCTTGAGTGCGTTCATAACAATGTTGCATCCAGGCGAGGTGCATTGTGGGAAGAAAATCTCCCGAATGTCTGTCCATGAAGCCATGATGCTTTGTCCGGACTTAATACACGACATCCTCGTCGTCACTTCCGTCAGCAGCATCCTTTCGTCTGATGCAGATGAGGATCTGGATGCGGCATCAGTTGAGGACATGCTTGTGGAGGAGCAGGGGGATACAGCCGGTCCATCAGGGCTATGTGGTGTAGCTCGTGAACTGCATTCACTACATGTTCTAAAATTTGCATATTTGGACTGTAGCATAGCTTTGCCCCTCACTGAATGTCCGTTTTGACCAATATCCGAGTTGCTTTCGTCGCAGTTTGTCAGATTTGTCCCTTGAGGGGTGCACCTGCCGTCTAATCGGTCGATATCCCAGCCAAAGGGTTCATCGGAGATATGAAACAGTGGTATCTGGAAAGTGTTGTCTGTTTTCGTGTTGGAGGGGTATACCCGTGCCTGACCTGGGTGTGTCTCCCATGACAGGCTACATACCACACCCTCAGGCGACGTGTCGGCCTGGGGTCTTGACAAGGTTCGTCTGAAATTAAATATTCAATTTTTAAAATTAAAGATATGTTACAAACGAAAGTTAAAAACGACGTTTATACTTGTGTATGCATTTGTATGTTCGATATCTCTTGTAGACCGACCATGGTTCACGGTTTGGTGTCCATTTCCTATAGTGCCCTGTGTGTAACCGAAACATTGGTGCTGTGTAATGGGTCAAATATTATTAGCTGATAGACAGGCGTAGACGAACAATGTGGAGTTAGTTGCTATTCCAATCACGTGTAAACTTGCTTGGATTGCTAATAACATCAATACCTGTTACCCTCTGTCGTGGTATCATTCCTGGAGTCTTGAAGTGAAGATTTTTACCGTTATGATTACCGTTACCTGTAGGGTGTAACGTGACTATCTGGAGCCTTAGAAGATCCCTCGGATCATTGAACCGGGTACATACATAGAACTTAGTGTATCGTATAGCTAAAATTGATTAGCGTTTGGGAATACGGCAATGCCTTATGACTTCGACGGTTTATTAGCAATAGGCTCGCAATGCACTTCTGTCGGTTACCTAAGGAACTCTTTGTGTGGGTCAGTTTCTTTTTTTCAAAACAGGTTTACCAGTTTCAATTTCATTGGTCTTGGTCTCGGGATTTTTTAATACCCTTTAAAACGTATGAAACCCCAAAACATTTTACGTGACTTTCAAAAAAACATGATGCATGTCGGCAAAATAGTGTTGGAGGAATAGTGTATGGGAACCAGGTCACTGGGTCAATCGAAGGCCTATAAACTGACGCAAGTCGTAGACTATTACCTTCGTAAAACCCACCTGCGTCGGTAAGGCGCGGACAGACCAAGAATGATAATCGATATGGCCTTCGTTTTTCAGTCGTTCCACTAAAATACAGGCGGTAAAGGGGATTTGCACACGGGTGGCCCAGTCGTCTAAGGCGTCGCGATTCGCTGTGCAGATTCGCGTCCCTTGGCCACGCCAGAAACCTATGATTGTGGGTTCGAATCCCGGTTCGCCCCGGTTATGTTTCTAGGTTTGTCAGCACCATACCCGTGCTCGTGGGTTCACCGAAATGGTAAACGTCTGAGACCTGCATCACTTCGGGCTTTCCTCCCACTTTAGCTGACACGCTGTGATATAACTGGAATACTGTTAAAAGCGGTGTTAAACCAAACTCACTCACTCACTCATTATGTAGAATACTTTCAGACAATACCTGTGCGGGAGTGTTTTTGTTTTTAACTTGTTTCATTCAAATATAAACTGACGGGCAAAAGAAAGTATACACCAATGTTTGATGACGGCTAAAAATTATGGTTATTCGATGGTGAGTTAGTGAGTGAGTGAGTATGCTTTTACGCCGCTTTTAGCAATATTCCAGCAATATCACGGCGGGGAACACCAGAAATGGGCTTCACACATTATACCCATGTCGGGAATCGAACCCGCGTCTTCGGCGTGACGAGCGAACGCTTTAACCACTTGGCTACCCGACCGCCCCCTATTCGATGGTGATGTATTCGATACGGGTATCATAGTTGTAGTTTGGACCTATATTTTGCAGTGTTTCGGCGATCCTTTCAGCCTACAGTAACGTTTTGATAAAGGTTTTTTTGTTGTCAAATCCAATTTTCAAGTGTATACTTTCTTTTGCCCGGCGGTTTTTGTTATTGACAATAAAAAGGGTTGGGGGAGAAGCCCCAGGAGTATGTTAACCCTTTATCATTCCAGACCGCCTCCGTAGTCTAGTGGTAGAGCGCCCGTTCTAAAAAGATGGAACTTGTTGTTACCCTGTCTAGCGCTCGGCATTAAGGGGCTAAAACAAGAACTGGTCGGCTCGGAGTCAGTATATTGTGTCTGAGTGGGGTATTCATGTTAAACTGCGTGATAGTATCTCAGTGAGCTACCACTATAAATCGGCATCAGTCCGGACTAGTACAAGCAGCCACACACACACTCGCGCAAGCACGCGCGCAACGTTAAACCCAATTTCACCTCACCTTTACCATACCGTATTGAGTGTTCCATTTATCCCGCATAGATTGAAGTAAAACAATACATTTTGGTATTTGTAAGTTCTGAGAGTATCACTTATATTTCCACGCAGTAGTAGAGACAAAGTGAGTGAGTGAGTGAGTTGGGTTTAACGCCGCTTTTAACAGTATTCCAGTTATATCACGGCGTGTCAGCTTAATGTGGGAGGAAAGCCCGAAGTGATGCAGGTGTCAGACGTTTACCAGTTCGGTGAAACCCACGAGCACGGGTATGGTGACAATATATGCCTCGGTGGATGATATTTCGTCAAACATCGATGTTTGCTCATGCTATCAACCAGTGGTATATCTACTTCAAGAAAATGTTTCAGAGGAAAAACGTACGAATCGGGTGGAATTCGGCATATATTGAACCAGTCAACTCTAACATAAGATGACCAGCTGCAGTATTTGGGTCCCCTCTTGCCTTCGGCAGCTTCCGACAATGAAAATCTTTGAACATATTTGTTCAAGGCAACAACTACATAAAGACAGCTAATAAAACAGTTTTTTTTGTGATTTGCAAATGTGATAATGTTTTATAGTTCTAACTAAATCATTCGATGACTACAGTGTATTTTCTTATCCAATACTTACATCATCCCGATGAATCGCAGCCTCAACTGTATAACTTTGTAGGCAGAAAAAACTTAAGAAAATGTCTGCACGTTTGAAAGACGGCCATTTTTTCCAAGTAACGTAGAAACAATGCAATTACGTCACAATTAGTGAAAGAAATGACGTCACTGTGATTAGCTTCAGTTACATGAATTCGTATGTATGGATAATCGAGGTGAATGGTTAGTGTAGACACTCTGCAGTTTCTGAGCTTACCGTGCATGCATAAGTTAGCAAACGTTAGTTTCCTTATTCCTTATAGTTAGATATACCATGAGTGCGTGTGTGTTTGCAAGCAATAACTAAAACCGGCGTGGATATTGTGATAAAGCAGGTGTCTAGATGTTGGTTACTGTCTGGGGATATTAGTATTACGACTAATTCTATATGTGGTCTCTCTGAAAATATATTTTGTACACGATTCAGCTATTCACAAGAATGGGACAAGTATGAGACTCGAACATTATCATAAATGTATCGTGCACTGCCATTATTATACTAGATACTATTGAAAATGGTAAATGAAGAAAACAATACATGTATTTAAAAAATATATTTCCTCACCTTTCTGTGATGCTTGAAGCAGATGTGTTGTTATCTGGTATGGCATTTTAACCATGTATTAAAGGTAATGCCAATGAATCTTATTCAGTGTATATAAATACTGAATTGCGTTGTCAATTAAAAAACAGACACCACACCATGCAGTTATATGGACGTCAAACTTCTTACATACCAATATATACTGCTTATTTACGACATTGTATGCGTGCTGGGCAAAGCGAATTGTTGAACAGGTATGTAATATGACATTTCTATAATAGAAAAGATAAATTCTAGGCTGCCATTAAATATTCTTTCATGGGATACGTTTTAGGGAAGCTTATTGTTTGATTAACACTAAATTCAAAATTTTGCACAAGTTTTGAAAAATCCCTTCAGAATATCTGCACTGTTAAACATGTATTATGTGTACGAGATAGCCATCAGCTGCAATAAACAGCTGTGTCATGGTGTGCTTTCTTCATTTTTAGTTTCACATATTTGGTTGTTTTGCAGATTCTGTCCGTAAGCATGACTGACGCACAGCAGACGCTCTCTTGAAATTAGTTGTAGGAAAATACAACAAGTCTTTATCATGGCGGCGGAGTCGCTGTGAAAACGTGTAGAAGTGAGTTTCCAAACATTCAAGGATCTTGTCGAAAACACTTGCCTTATTAACCTGACAGTTGCATGCATATCTAATCGGAAATTTGGCAACTTATGGTATGTATAAGGTGAGTATGATGATCTTGAAATGAAAAAAATACTCGCCAGAATACAGGAAATGGATCAAAAATGTAAATCTTAATCTTTGCAATGTTGATCAAGTCCATGAATGCTTAAGGTGGGCAATTCGTTTACATCACATAGTTTTGTCGGTCAGTTTCAAGTTGCACTTGCATCAAGTACTTGAGCTTCGTGCAGATTCATGCAAGCCACCTCGTAAGAAGAGTAGGTTCCCCTGAATTTAAGGCCAATTAGTTATCTTGTACATTCACATTTTCTTTACACCCGACCGGCATAGAATCAGAATTGCAGATCATTTCAATAATATTATTTATTGAATAAGTCCTCTTGTTAATATTCACTGATGTTAATATATTTATTTGGTATTGGGTTTGATCTTTACACAGACACTATGTTTAGACAAGCAGAGGTCACAGAGTATGTTGAAATCCCTGCATTACATGACCATCCATGGTAACAAAGGCATACTGTAGGTCGGCTATGAAAGCTATTGTTATTTTTTCTACAACAAGTGTCATTTGACACAGTCTTGTTTATGCAATCTAACCTTTTTCCTTAAGTACCACTACCAGAGCTTCCATGATGTGTACCAAGATGCGGTTAGCTCCTATTAAACAATTACTTGTTCCATACACTCCAAACATCTAACATTGACCGCACCATCTCACCAATGACACGGAGGTTTAAGGCTATATAGACAGAGATCACAAGATCAGATAATCTCGATATTATAGTTATGTTGTGTATAACGTTGTGTCCAGGTTGGCCACACCTGATGTGACAATATAAACAATATATCTTACATCAATCCTCCTGAGGCAAGGGAGTTAACTGTGAAAGCCAATTTCCACCCTTGCCGAACTAGGCTGGAATTTTTGGGCTTGATCGTAGTGCCAACAGTGGCTATTGTGAGTTATGTCCCGCCTATTGACCAATCAGATTCCACCTATTAGAGGTGCATTTGCTTGAAATAAAATGGCGTAGAGTGAAGACAATCTGATCAATAAACAAGATCTATTTGTAATAAATCTGATCTTACCTCACGAAGTGCATCAATTCATGTGAGTACCTTGTCTAAAAACATGAAAAGATTTTGAAATATCTGTTGATGCTAAGTTGTCGGTACACATGGTTTGTAAATCATGCAATCAGCTGAAATCTGCATGCCAGTTTATGAACAGAATGTCAATTTTGTTAAACGGTTTTGATTAGACTGTACATAGACTCATTAGCCCAGCCAAAATATAACTAAATTCCAGCCTAGGTTGGAAACTGGACTTTTATAGTCATTTACTCCTTTGACTTACTTTGGGCTTTCATCCCAAATCAATCTGACATGCCGTGATATAACTGGAATACTGTTCGAAGTGGTGTTATCCCCTACTCAATCACTTACTATTTCTTACTTTCTAATACAACTCATCATGTTCCCATTATTTGCTATGAAATGAAATTATTATAAAATGGTGAACTATTTTGGCAATAACAGTCAATCCTCAATAAGCTTGTTAGAGGATCACTTGACTCTTGTTAAAGGTTCACTATTCACTCATGTTTAAGGATCACTAGACTCAGACCTCAAAGGTGGACAACTGGCTTTTAATTTTTTGTTTTGGTTACATTCTCCTGACTGGTTTTCATGTCGAGAGGATGTTATGTTTAATATATGAACATGATATAGCAAGGCCACTACTGCCCATGGCGGGGCGGGCATGAAGAAAACATTGGCGAAGTTAACTTGGGAACATTGATCAACTCAAAAAATACTAAACTTAGTCTTGGGATTAATTATGAAATGTAGGTATGAAGGGTTGCATCAGTAATGTTAACAAAGTTTTGATCAAGCATTCTGTGATTTTCGTATACTATTTTGACTTGTATCACAAACAAATTATTTAACCTGAGCATTGCCAACAAATGAAAACAATGACTTTGTGTTGTATGTCTGTCCTAGAAGTTACAACTGTCTGTTTTCACAGATGTTAGTATCAAGCTATGAAACAAAAATGGGATCCAAATCAATCTCTGTCATCATATCCACTCAATGGGTTCGAATCCGGGTTTCGCCCCGATTATGTTTCTAGGTTTGTCAGCACCATACCCGTGCTCATGGGTTTCACTGAAGTGGTAAACGTCTGAGACCTGCATCACTTAGGGGCTTTCCTCCCCCATGAACATGATGAAGTTGATTCGCTGTGATATAACTGGAATAATGTTAAAAGCGAGGTTAAACCCAACTCGATCACTCACTCACTCACTCATATCCACTCAAAATATCACCTTGATTTGACTATTTTTTTCTTCAGAATGTCATGAAATTTGTTACTTTTCTAGTAAGCCGTAGTGCTCGAAACACGTACCACTTTTCGAATATTAAAAACGTTGACCTTGGTTTGACCTTGCACTTGCACCATGCTCCAATATCCTCCAAAAATGCATTTCCTCACACCATGAACATTATTTCCTGAGACCTGAACCAATGAAGCTGAAACCTCACATGTTCTTGTTCCCACCACTGATAACACCTGAATTAATTCAGTAGGTTTGCATCTGATACTTTTTAAAAGCCGCATATTTCATCAATTCAGGGACCTTTCATATTAATCTACCTGACATCATATTTGTACGCTTATTATTAACTGAACTCCCTATAGCAGCAAAACAGGATCAGGTTGTCAGGCTCGCTGACGTGGTTGATGCATGTCATCGATCCCAATAGCATTGATCAATGCTCATTTTGTCAATCACTGGATTGTCTGGTCCAGAGTCGATTATTTACAGACTGTCGTCATATAGCTGGAATATTGCTGAGTTCGGCATTAAATAACAAAGAAAGAAAGAAAGAAACAGTAAATAAGTGCTAAATCTAAAACCAATAGTCCCAGATAACTATGCCATCCATCCAAGAGAATTTTTAGTGATCGAAAACTGGACTTGAAAAGTTACTTCCTGCTTTTTTTAGTGATTGCTTTGAAATACATTAACGCTCCAAACATCAGTAAAAATAGCAGCTTTAGATTGTGGCACCCACAATTCTAAGATTGTAATAAATCCATTTTGAATTGTGGATGTTCTCTGTATTGTTATTGAATATAGTCACAGAAATGTGATAGTTGAATCAAGAATTTATTGTGAAGTGGTAACAACTAATGACAATACCTCAACAGTGTATTATATAAGATAAATGCTAAATACCCTTTTTATTTATTATGTTGTGTCAATCATCATTCCCACGCAATGAAAAATGTGACAAAATACACTAGCCAGCTGTGAAATTTGAATTTCAGTTGTTACACAGATTTACTAGCCTTCGTCCTACGGTTTAGCGTAGCTATCAGACCCTGTATGTTTAGTAATTCTTTTGTTATTAACATGATTAGTATATAAAACAATTGAGTAGCAATACTGTCAGCAACCTTTTTACCCAGGTGAACTTCAGTGCTGTAGCACTATGTTTGCCTCCATAACCTATATTTCTAGTTTTTATCAGCGTTAACAAGAGCATGCTCATTAAAATCAGATCTGTTACTCAGATACGATACCTCTCAATTAAAAATGTGTTGGCTCTTGAGCCAATAAGACGTTAGCTTTCTAAGATTATTTGGCTTCATTTTCTTTGCCACCTTGATTTGGAAATTTGGATTTTTGAAATTGATTTCAGATTGAAAGATGTGATTTTAATGACATTGTAACCAGAGAAAATGACCTTGAGAAATGATTGATACATTCTTCTTCCTAGAATCCTGAGACCGTGAAATGTCCGGGACACGACCAGAAACTGAGGCCACTACAAGTTCAGTGACGGGTGGTTCTGGCGGGGGAGGGGAGTCAACCAAGAAAGACAACTCTGTAGCTGCCTGCACATCGGTGGCCACTAATACTGAAGATGTAGGTGCCAGCGAGGGGGATCAGTGGAATCTGGATACATTACTCCCAGGAGAGGTGAGATGAATGGCAGAGTGTGTTTCCTATCTTAAATATCGTATGTATTATGCTAGCTGATAAAAGTTTCAGTGATTAGTGATATCATTTGATGATTATGATGTCATTGTAACCAATGACATCACAATGTTCTCAAACAAACAATATCTCTGGTAATAGCCAACACATGTTGCCTAGTTGTGTAAGCTGCCTCGATTCGCTATCGCGGGAGTCGTATCCCCAAGTGTTTTTTGGTTTGTCTGCACAATACCTGGGATCTTGGGTTTCACCAAAGTGGTAAATGTCTGAGACCTGCATCACATAAAGCTTTCCTCCTATACTAAGCTGATGTGGCATGATATAACTGGAATACTGCTCAAAGCAGTGTTAAACCCAAATCACTCACTCACTCATAATGCCTCACTCACTCACTCATAATGCTCCTTGCAGGACAAGAACCCATTTGTTGGTCTGTCAGATGAACAGCTCGGTCAGCTTGAAGATGTACTCTCCAGTGAGGAGGTGAAGAAGCTCCTACAGACTACAGACCTTGAAACCCTTGAACACAGTCTAATATCCAACATGGCCGCTGAGGGGTCTAGCGCACCGGTACACAAGGGGGACACATTAAACTCATCTGATGACTCACTCAAGCTGGACCTATTTGGCGGACAGAACGTCATTGACGAGGCCTCTGCTCATCAGCTAATAAGGGTAAATAAACAGTTGTCATCATGATGATCATAACTCCTGCAGCATGTGTAGTCGGGGCTGGAAATCACTGACTCAAGAAAACTGTGGCCTACTGAACAAAAACAATATGATGCGCGTCCAAAACTGTTGATATGTAACTTGCTGTAAACACACAATGCCATTTAGAAAGTAGTCAAATGTCACATTTGGGATAACACTTTCTTAGTAAAGTACGGATTCTAGTACTTTTGGGGTTTAGTCCCATCCGGGATTCGAACCCACACTGCCAGAGTGAGGCACCTAATCCTCAGCACACAAAGTGCCTCACTCCGGCCGTATGGGCTCGAATCCTGGATGGGACTCAACCCAAAAAGTACTAGAATCTGAGCTATCCCAGATTTGACATTTGTTATAACTTGCTGTAGTTCAGAATCATGTCTAAGATTAGGGGCAGCTGGGTAGCCTAGTGATTGGCTTGCTACACAGAGTATTGGTTTCCAATCTCATTAAAATCAGATCTTAGTTTTCACTACCGCTTAACAAAGATCTGAGGACATCCCATTACAGGTCACTTCAGAACGACCTTTCGCAAATTTTGACCGACCAATGAAAAGACTCACCAAAAATCAAATTTAGCCAATCAGAAGGCAGCTTTTTCGATCTTTACGACACTAGTTTCAAACTGGCGACAATGCTTCGAAACATAATTTGACGTATTCTCGATTAAAACAATTAAAACTGATAAGAAGAACATTCTGGAATGGCTTTTGGATGGCCTAGATTGTATGGATATAATCATAAAACCTGTAACTGTTGTTTGGAATACCTCGTATTAAATATTTCATGGTTGCATGATTAGAAAACACATTTCGACTGTCACTTTCATGATCTAGTAAGCGACGCTCTGATTGGTTGGATGAAAGGTCGTTCTGACGTGACCCTAATGGGATGTCCTCATATCTTTGTTTAACATAGCGAGAACTAAGATTTGATTTTAAGAGATTGATTGGTTTCGATCCCCACGTGGATTAATGTGTGAGTCCATCACAGTGATATTGCAGAAGAAAAAGTAGCATTAAACCAGAAGTAATATCACCAAACCTAATTTATAGACATAGGCATGGAAATATAGTTTGAAGTTCTACTGCACTGGATAAGAAATACATGTACGGGTAACTTTCATATTAACATGATGTGTGCATGATAGTCAAATGTGAAAAAATAGTCCCCCTGAACATTTACATAATTTGTGCTGAGTAGGGGTTTCTTGATTTACTGATGTATGTGTAATCAATGCATATTTTAATTTTTGTATCAATTTTGAAAAGTAATGTTTTTTAAATTTTGCTGTAACCTGGTATGATAACTACTTGGTCTGGTGTGAATTTTCTGCCTTAACTAATCACAAACAAAACACAAACTGGTTAGTGGCAGCAGCCTCTTGTAAGGGGGAAGCATGGGAAAGATTAAACATGGAGAAGACGCCACAAAACTGTCGCAAATTAAGTATTGTGATACACATCAAATCTTGACACAGTAGCTTGCATCTTCCCGAGGCAAGGGAGTTAACTGACTGTAAAAGTCCAGTTTCCACTCTTGTCGATTTAGATGGAATTTCTGGGCTTGTCCCTTCTATATATTGTAATATAATGACTCTTACATTGCGAAGTGCATCAAATCATGTGAGCACCTTAATAAAAAAACATGAAAAGATTTGGAAAATGTCTGTCGACCTTGTTGACAGCATGTTGACACCAGTGGCTTTGACGAATTATGTCCCTTCTATGTCCCTTCTATGGACCAATCAAATTCCACCTTTAATATTATTACTTACATTTGCTTCAAATAAAATGAAGTTGCCCAGTGAAGACGATCTGATTGAGAATCAAGATCTTTGTTTTTTGTGATAAAACTGGTCTAAGTGCATCAAATTATGTGACCACATTGATCACCAACATGAAAAGATAAGGAAATATCTGTTGAGGCTAAGTTGTCAGTACACATGCTTTGCAAAACCTGCATTCAGCCTAAATCTGCATGGCAGTTTAAGAACCGGATATCGATTTCGTTAAGCAAATTTGATTGGACTACATAGACTTATGAATCCAGCCAAACTATAACTCTATAATTCCAGCCTAGTTCTGCAAGGGTGGAGACTGGACTCAGATGGTCCGTTAACTCCCTTGCCTCGGGAAGATGAGTAACTCGAGATGTATTGATGTGCGAGGGTGGTGTATTGACATGATTTTTTCTAAGGTTTTAGAAGATTAGGTTCGTACTGTGTTAGGTTACATATATTCACGGCGATGTTCAGATGTCTGATGAGACCCTGTCCAAGTGAATACCTGTAATGCTGTACAACCACATAAAACATGGTATTCCCTTGACAGGATAGTGTCCGGGAACACGAACTAGCGGTAGTAGCTGCCGCCTTTAACGATCATGCATATGCTTGTCAACCACCCAAACCACAACCGTCCATCTCAAAGGTGACTGCAGCGTATACCTCCGACACGCCCCCAGAGGCAGTTTCCCCGGCAATCCCCAGCACCAGTGTCGTAGCTACATCCTCGTCCCCTCCTCCTGCAGTGCAGCATGCTGATGTGGGGGTGGGGGCAGACTTCGACAGTGATGTGGAGAAGATGGAGGATGATAGTATGGTAGAGGATGAAGTGAAAGAAGTAAAGAGGGGAAGAAAGAAGAAGACAGATGATGCTTCCCCACAGCCATCCAGGTAAGTCCGGGTACCAGCCAATCTCCCTGTGTACAATGATGTAAGTCGTCCATGTAGGGTTTACCTGGGGTATTTATTTTGTGGGTCAAGGACACTTGAAACATTTAGTTGGATCCTAGGTTAAAAATGGGTTTTCCAGAGAAGTGTTAAAAATTCATTACCATATTCTACGACAAGTGACATACGATTGTGTATGCTCAAAGGCTGTTAAGTTAGAATAGATACAGTGTTCCCGACTGAAATGAATCTACAAGTACTAGTTCTTGAAGATTGTGAAGCATTTGAGAGTATGTGGTATATTTTACATGATTACATCACATTAAAATTGATTTTAAGTGCTATCAAATTATGAAATTGCAGCAATCATTCCTAAACATGCATAGGGTCACACGCTACAAAGTGGGCCCCTCAGAGAAATGTCGGACACTGAATACTGTACTCTACCACAAGTGGTGCACATGCTTAGAGGCCGTTAGTTATAAATAGATATGGAATTCCCCAACTGATACGACTGTTACTAACGCGAATATGCTTGTCGTAAGAGGCGACTAACGGGATCAGGGAGTCAGGCTCACTGACTTGGTTGATGCATGTCATTGATCCCAATTGGGAAAGCATTTGCAAAATGCATATTTCATTTTTCTCTTATTATCTTTAGTATATATCTATACCATGTGTACCAGGCCAAACTATAGTCCAGTACTCCCCAGTAGTTCAGTAGTTCATGAAACAGGTTTCGGGGTAAGTTCCAAATGTCGGTTTGGTTTGTTGTTTTACACCACTTTTAGCAATATTTCAGCTATATGACAGCGGTCTGTAAATAATTGAGTCTGGACCAGACAATCCAGTGACTGATATCATGAGCATCGATCCATGCAATTGTGAATGATGACATGCTTCAACCCAGTCAGCGAGTCTGACCACCCGACCCTGTTAGTCACCTCTAGTTCCACATGTCACAGGTGGGAAGTGTAGTGAAGAGTGTGATGATGTATACATAGTATCCTAGATGTAGATCTCTGCTGGAGACAGGTAGGTTAGGAGATTGCTGCTAAAGACTGTTGACATATAAATTTCAGCCTCTTTATCTATGCAACGTTTGATTAAATACTAGCACCTGAACAGGGAGAATAAGTAAGTCAAAATCTATCAGTCAACTCTCTCTTCGATGGTACTACAGCTTCTAAAGTGCTATGCTAAGAGAGAGATTGCAGCTGTGAAGATTGTGAAGTTTGTGAATGTAAGCCTTGCTGCTGTCAACAGGGTGTTCCTCTTTCAAATGTTGTTGATCATATTTACCTAAAGAATATAAATGCTTTGTGACAGTTGCATAATGATGTGTTCATGTAGAAAAGTTGTGTTCTTTTCATTTTATGTATTCTCTATTGTGTCTAAAGTATTATGGTTCTCATGCCGTTGCCAGTAAGAGCTATACCCTGCAAATGTGCTTTTAGTGAGACAATTCATTACTGTTTTAGTCACATTTACTAGAAATACATTTTGTGACATTTTACTTCATGTTTTTTAAGGTTTTATTGTCAAAATGAAATATTTATATGAAAAAATGTTCAATATTCCTCCAATAACCTCACCATTTCTTAAGCACCCTGCTGAATCTCGGACTAGGGAGAAGTGTTAGCCATTGGCATGATGTGGAATAATGCATGAGACCTACATTGTTGGATGGTAGATAGTGGCAAAGTCAGTAATCAAACCATCACAATACTATTGCATTCGCTTTACTTATGTTGTAATAGTTTTCGAAAATTTGGGGTTTGCTATAAAAGTGCTTTGCTATCGCTATGCTATCGCTATGCTATTGCTATACCCTTGCTGTTCTATTTCAATAGCAAACATATCCTCCATAGTCACCTATAATATCTATGTATTTGTGGTCTGTTGTAGACGTTCCAGTCGGATCAGTGACCATGAGCAGCGAGTGAAAGCGGAACAGATACGCCAGGAGAACCGGCGCCTAGTGAAGGAGGTACTGGAGGGGAGACAGAAGGGGGGTACGCAACCCTCAGATCAGGGGGACACCACGCCCACAGACACCACGCCCACAGACACCACGCCCACAGACGCCACACCCACAGACGCCACACCCACAGACCCCATTAATGACGTCAGCAAGGTAAGGGTAAAATAAACAGCTGAACCAAGACCTTTGGTGAGAGGAGCCCATAATTTTAGGTCAAGGCAACCTTATTATAAATAAATCCCTCAGGCAGACCAGTATCAATAACGTAGGTTAAAATACTTTGCTTGTCAGAAAATGTATCATGTGTGAGGATATCTGTTTCTTCAGTATGTTGAAAATCTTAAATAAGTTCTGGTATATGTCCTTGAAATGTCATTTTGTTTCTGTTTTGAAAACGTCTGTGCTGTATAGCTGTAATTTATATTTATACAATATTTTGTCACAGATATTATTTCATAAATAGTATGAGATTTTTCATGTTTTATGTCAAATAACTACATGCAATGAAGCTGAATCCATATGTTTTCTTTGTAGCCGAGTCCAAGTCCGAAAAAGGTTACGAACGAAGATGAGGATGAAGACAAGGAAGGGGAGGAGGATTCGGTGGGAAGGGGGTCCCTTGCTGACAACCCAGCACAGAGGCGGAGGGGCAGACCACAAACACTTAGCAACAGGATCATCACACGTAGGGTTGGGCGCGGGGCAACCAACAAGACTGAAGAGAGTGAACAGGAAGGGGAACCAGTTCCTGTTACACCGGTCCGAGGCCGGGGCCGGGGGAGAGGGAGAGGCAGGGGCCGAGGAAGGGGGAGGGGGCGTGGCAGGGGTCAAAGTCACAATCAGGAAGAAACCCAAGTTGAAGAGACTAAACCAGGACGGGGTAAGAAAGGTCGAGGATCAGGCAAACCTGCAGTGGATGTTGGGGAAGAAGAAGACAAAGAAGAAGAAGGGGAAACACCCCGTAGAAGAGGAAGGAGGAAAGCGAAAGACAAAACGGAAGAAGTAACGGAGAAGGAAGACAACAACACCCCTGTCAGGGGCAAAAGAGGGAGGAAGAAAGCAGCCAAACAAGAGGAAGAAGAGTCTGTTGAAGATACAGTTAGTCCGGAAGAAAGTAAAAAAGAAGAAACTGGCGAAGAAAAAGTAAAAGTAACGAAAGGGAGGAGAGGGAGGAAGGCAGCTTTGAAGGACAGTGAGGTGCACGCTGATGTTGAAGAAGAGGTAGAGAAGGTGGAAACTCCCAAGAAAACCAGGAAGGGGAAAGGGAAGGGAAAGAAGGTGGTAGCCAAGGCAGAGGAAGTAGTTACTCCCAAAGGAAAGAGAAAAGGAACAAAAGGTGCAGCATCTAAAGGTGCTTCTCCTGCAATGAAGGAAGAAGAAAAGGCTGAGGAAGCTCCAGAGACAGAATTAGAAGAAGGGAAGGAAGAGAAACAGAATGTTGTTGATAATGTGAAGGAGGAAGAAGAGCAGAGTAAGGATGAAACTGCTAAGGAGAAGAAAGAAAAGCGAGACTCCATCAATGACGATATCAAGGAAATATTTGGAAGTGATGAGGAGGACATGCAGTCTGATGACGACGACAAGAAGGAGGCGGAGGAAGAAGGGGAAGGGGAGAAAAAGGAGGAGAAGGCTAAGAAGAAGAAGAAAAAAAAGAGGAAGGGATCCGAAGAGGTGGGAAAGGCTAAGAGGAAGAGGAGTCGTGAGGACAGCAAGGATTCTGTCAAAAGAGAAAGGCGAGACAGCAAGAAGGTGAGAGAACAATTAGTGAAGACTGGGTCCTGTTTCATAAAGTGATCATAGCAGTATGATAGCTTAACATTGATTTCTGACTGTCCTTCCTCTGATAGCTTAACGTTGACTTACGACTGTCCATCCTCTAAAAGTTTAACTTTGACTTATGACTGTCATTACTACGATAGTTTAATATTGACATGGGACTCGTGTAGCTCTATGACTTTCATTACTTTAATACTGATTTACACTACGACTGTTAAGACTGTACAACTTATGACTGGCATAGCGCTATGTCGTAACTCCACTAGTACCAACAGTATCCTTACGGTGATAGTTTAACCTTGACTTATGACTGGCTTAGTGCTAAGATTGCCTTTTTATATGGGACTTGTTTATAAAAAATCATCATGAAGTTGAAAATGACCTTTGTGTGAAATTGCTCAGTGCTGTCTTATTCTCAAGTGCTATATATTGGCTGTGTGTACATGGTCTGTCTCCCTGCTCCAGGGTAATCATAGTAATATCTTGGGTGAAGATGTCGTTCTCCAGTTTTATCGACCATACAGATAGGGACGTGCTTACTGCCTTACATCTACACCATTAAAAAAAACCCAAACACAGTAAATAGTAACAAAATGTCACCGATTTAACATATACATGTGCTTCCATGCTTTCATACTCAGATGCATCAAATCTTCAGTAGGATGCTTGGTGGAGTATGTCACTCCTGCCTCCAATATCTTCTACTCCCTTTTATCATGTATAAGGAGCAGTCTGAGCTGTTTTCCGCAGCCAAAATAAATAATTTTGCACATTGTTTCGCGGAATACATGTACAGTGGGGACTGATGGAAGAAAGTCAGGTTAGATTTGCAACATTTTCGACTTAAACTTTGTGGAGAAGTTATATCCACATAATGCAACGGTTGCAGAAAAAACACTTCTGAGAACTAAAGACATTAATGCCTGTTATGTGGAATTTGATGAAACTACTTCAAGGAAGTAAAATAAGAAAAGAAGTGTGAAGATGAATGGATTGATAAGCCATCATCATGTCCTTTTTGTTACAGAGTGAGAAAGATTCTGACGAAGAGGTAACTCCACAGAAAGTGAAGAAAGATAAAAAGGTGTGTTGTATTACATGTGTACACAGACATCGTTGTAGAAATGTTTTTGTGAAGCTGTATTGTATAGCCAGGAATAACAGTGTTTATGTATTATGTTTAGTGTCATGTCTTTAGTGTAAATGATAAGTTCTAGTGGTGTGTATCACCATGATCATAGGTGACCAGTGGTGTAAAGTGCTACAGGGGTAGCCTAGTGGTTTAAGCGTTTGCTTGTCCTGCCGAAGCCCCGGGTTCGATTCCCCACATGGGTACAATGTGTAAAGCCCATTTCTGGTGTCCCCTGCTGTGATATTGCTGGAATATTGCTAAAAGCGGTGTAAAACCATACTCACTCACTCACTCACTCACTCACTCACTCACTCACTCACTCACTCACTCACTCACTTAAGTGCTACAATTCGCTTTACGTTAGCCATGCCATAAAAGAATCTGAACAGGAATGTCTTGAGATGGAACTGGAGTATTGTAGGCAAATGACCTCTGCCCAGACCTTGTCAGTTTAGTCTTAGGTATACAAAGGAGATGTTTCTCAGAAGATTGGAGGGATCTAGATGGTTGATATACCTGGATAAGGTCAGATAAATAGGAAGGTGCTGACTTGTTGTAGCAGTGGTATGTTAAGGTCAAGATCTTGTACTTAATTCAAACTTCTACTGGGACTAACCATGGGTCCAGGTAGACCTGTGGATACCTGAGTCCTAATCAGGCCCCACCCGAACCCGAGTACCCGAGTACCCGAGTTAAACATCCCAGCCCTAGCTATCCTACTGTGAAATACAATACATTGTAATGTACTGGAACCTTGATGTCACAAATAATTTATGTTAAGGACACTAAGGGAGAAGAAGGGAAACACTCAAAGAAGAGTAGGGGATCGAAGGAGGAAGACCTTGACATTGATATGTCCGACTTTGGCCGCTACCCATCCAAGACGCCTGACAGTGGTCACAAGGCCCAGCGACGGAAGTCACACAAGCTGTCTGAGACGGAAGCATTCCTTGACCCAACAATGACCGATTTATTCAAACCCGATGCTCTCATTCGCCATGAAGGTGCTGTAAAAAAAGAAGACCTTGAAAAGAAAGATGAACTTGAAGATGGGTCAAAGGTCAAAGATGTAACTGAGGTCAAAGTTGAAGAGGTTAAGGACATTGTTGCTGAAGACGGCACAGAAGATGTTAGAAAAACTGGACCGACGGAAACAACGCCTGTGAAAGAAGAAGCTAAATCCGAACCCACAATTGAAGAGGTAAAGGTGGGTGAAAGTCCAGAGGGTACAAAGGTTCAAGGTGAAAGTTCAGTCGATCCCAGCAACAGTGTGAAGACAGAAGGGTCAGGGTCAGAAGTGAAGGTCAAGCACAGACGACGTACTGACAGTGAGAAGAGTGACAAGCAGAGAGTGAAGAAGAGAGAACGGAGGAAGAAATTGTTTGGAACAGACATCGATGGTGGAAGTGGTAAGTTCTTGAGAACGATAAAAGTCTTTTGTGTTTGCTATTTTTAGGTATATGGAGTATAGCAGTTTGCTCTAAACCAAAAGTGTTACATGTGTTTCGAAGACAAGTGAACTTAGATTTAACATACTTTGAAAAGGAAAATTTGATTATTGCATCTGTATTCCTGAAAAGAAGAACCCCTCAAACCTCAGTATTTAACTTAGAATCAATAGTATTAGCAGTGGCTTTGAAATGTAAAAGTACAGGTGAGCAATGAAACACCACTTGAAGAAACTTGACCCCATTCGTGGCTCAGTCAACAATGATGAAAGAGATGTTTTCTTTCAAATATTTCTTGCATAAGTGACATCAGCTGCTTTATTAGGAATGTTATTTTGTGATTTGATACCTCTTATTAAGTGGTGATCATTGAGTTTTGTCCAAGGTCATTTAGAAGTTTCCTTGCTGTAATAAATGGAGGCTTGTTGCAATATGGTAGAGATTCGGACAATGCTGATGAGAACAAATACTCTCTTGCAGACAGTGAAGGTGGGAACTTGAGCTATGAAGATGATGAGAATGACTCTGACTGGGATCCCAGCACTGACCCCAACACCCTCTACTGCATCTGTAAGAAGCCACATGGAAAGAGGTGAGGCATGGTGGCAGTCCCTTATACTGTAGCATCTTGTACTCAACTCCCATATGCTTATACACATATGACAGTTTGTCACGTTTAGTAATTAGGTTCCAGGTTAGAGTAGGAACAGCAACCTAGTCTTGTTGTACAGGCTGCCACTTGCTGGTTTGTCTGACCCAGTCTTGTTGTACAGACTGCCACTTGCTGGTTTGTCTGACCCAGTCTTGTTGTACAGGCTGCCACTTGCTGGTTTGTCTGACCTAGTCTTGTTGTACAGGCTACCACTTGCTGGTTTGTCTGACCCAGTCTTGTTGTACAGGCTGCCACTTGCTGGTTTGTCTGACCTAGTCTTGTACAGGCTACCACTTGCTGGTTTGTCTGACCTAGTCTTGTACAGGCTGCCACTTGTTGGTTTGTCTGACCCAGTCTTGTTGTACAGGCTACCACTTGCTGGTTTGTCTGACCTAGTCTTGTACAGGCTGTCACTTGCTGGTTTGTCTGACCCAGTCTTGTTGTACAGGCTGCCACTTGCTGGTTTGTCTGACCCAGTCTTGTTGTACAGGCTGCCACTTGCTGGTTTGTCTGACCCAGTCTTGTTGTACAGGCTGCCACTTGTTGGTTTGTCTGACCCAGTCTTGTTGTACAGGCTACCACTTGCTGGTTTGTCTGACCTAGTCTTGTTGTGCAGGCTGCCACTTGTTGGTTTGTCTGACACAGTCTTGTGCAGGCTGCCACTTGTTGGTTTGTCTGACCCAGTCTTGTTGTACAGGCTACCACTTGTTGGTTTGTCTGACCCAGTCTTGTTGTGCAGGCCGCCACTTGCTGGTTTGTCTGACCCAGTCTTGTTGTGCAGGCCGCCACTTGCTGGTTTGTCTGATCCAGTCTTGTTGTACAGGCTGCCACTTGCTGGTTTGTCTGACACAGTCTTGTTGTACAGGCTACCACTTGTTGGTTTGTCTGACCCAGTCTTGTTGTGCAGGCCGCCACTTGTTGGTTTGTCTGACCCAGTCTTGTACAGGCTACCACTTGTTGGTTTGTCTGACCCAGTCTTGTTGTACAGGCTGCCACTTGCTGGTTTGTCTGACCCAGTCTTGTTGTACAGGCTGCCACTTGCTGGTTTGTCTGACCCAGTCTTGTTGTACAGGCTGCCACTTGCTGGTTTGTCTGACCTAGTCTTGTTGTACAGGCTACCACTTGCTGGTTTGTCTGACCCAGTCTTGTTGTACAGGCTGTCACTTGCTGGTTTGTCTGACCCAGTCTTGTTGTACAGGCTACCACTTGCTGGTTTGTCTGACCCAGTCTTGTTGTACAGGCTGCCACTTGCTGGTTTGTCTGACCCAGTCTTGTTGTACAGGCTACCACTTGCTGGTTTGTCTGACCCAGTCTTGTTGTACAGGCTACCACTTGCTGGTTTGTCTGACCCAGTCTTGTTGTACAGGCTGCCACTTGCTGGTTTGTCTGACCCAGTCTTGTTGTACAGGCTACCACTTGCTGGTTTGTCTGACCTAGTCTTGTTGTACAGGCTGCCACTTACTGGTTTGTCTGACCCAGTCTTGTTGTACAGGCTACCACTTGCTGGTTTGTCTGACCCAGTCTTGTTGTACAGGCTGCCACTTGCTGGTTTGTCTGACCCAGTCTTGTACAGGCTGCCGTGATCTAGCTGGAATACTGCTGACTTTTGCATATAACAATCTTCACTAACTTACTCCACAAACTGTAGGACAAGTCAAAAACAAGTCATCCTTAGTGATACTTATTTTGAAAGAGAGAATTAATGTTGCTATGTTCTGTCCCAGGTTCATGATCTGCTGTGACATGTGTGGGGAGTGGTTCCATGGCAGCTGCGTCGGCATCAACAAGGAGCAGGGCAAGGAGATGGAGAAGAAAAACGAGGAGTACAAGTGTTCAGCTTGCATAGGTACTTGCGTTAGGTTTACAGATGGCTGCATAGGTACTTTGTTAGGTACTTGTGTTAAGTTTATAGACGCCTGCATAGGAACACTCTATGGTTGTGTTAGGTTTGAAGACGGCTGCATAGGAACAGTCTACAGTTGTGTTAGGTTTACAGACGGCTGCATAGGAACAGTCCAGAGTCATGTCAGGTTTACAGAGGGCTGCATACGAACAGTCTACAGTTCTGTCAGGTTTGCAAAAGGTTGCATAGGAACAGTACACAGTTGTGTCAGGTTTACAGACAGCACACAGTTACATTCTTTCTAATAACCGTTTCCTCATGCTGTGGGAAAGGCTTGTTTGATTACATACCTATATTTACATTGATTTAAGGAGGAATATTTACCTATTCTTTATCCTGTGTATCCTGTTTCAGAAAAATCAAAGATAGCAGCAAAAGCAGGTGTAAAAAAGGTATGTGGAATACATGGCAGTGAGACAAAAGTACCGGTATGTATCGGGTCCTCTCCTGGTTGGTCTGGGGGGATTTTGTGCTCAAATGAAATCAATTTATTCTGATATTGTCTGAGTAAATAACTAACATACCCTCTTCAGTAATTGCTCTCTTGTTTAACATTAGAAAACTTGAGTGGGTCGACATGTGTTTGCACATCATAGAATGCCTATTCCAGGTGTCCCAAGGTTTGTAATGGAAACAGTATTGATAAGACCTCCATGAGGTCCACTAACAGTTAACTGCAGTATCTATGGTTACATTACAGAAACCTGATGGAAAGGTGGTGGAGTCCTCCAAGGGGGTTGGGAAGCCCGGCACCTCCACACCCAGCAAGGATGGGGCTGACAAGAAAAAGGGGCACAAGAAAATATCGGTAAAAAAATACTCCAATTTGTTTAGATGCAGTAAGGTGAATTGGTATTCGACGTAGCTTTGAATCTTATATTTTTTCTTTTGGCTCTAGTGCATTGATGTATATATATATGTGCTTGAATCTGCAGGGCGCTGCGAAGTTTGTGAAGTGTGTGCGGATGGACTGTCGGCGGGGGGCAAGGCCGGGCTCCGTGTACTGCAGTGATGAGTGTATCCAGCATCATGCACGCGAATCACTCCGACTGCTGAGGAAGGAGAGGGAGAGGAATGCAGGCAGGGTGAGTACATGCCTCAGATGGGGAACTGGAGAACTGACATTTGGGATATCAGCCTGAACTCATTATAACATGTTTTTGACATGCACTAGTCCTGTATTAAATATATACTACATTTTCAAACCAAGTCAAACCTAAGATATATTCAAAACAAGTTAAGGACACCCTTCCGTATTATAATCTGTCATGCAGTGAGAGAATTAAGTGTTCCTTTAATTTGCATAATTGTTTCAAGCAATAGTGCTGCAAATAGGTGTTCATGAGGTTCCCATCCAATATTGTGACTTTAGGCCCATTATTGCAAATGGGGGCACGGGTGGCCCAGTCGTCTAAGGCGCCGCGATTCGCTGTGCAGAGTTGCGTCCCTTGGGCACGCCAGAAACCTATGATTGTGGGTTCGAATCCCGGTTCGCCCTGATTATGTTTCTAGGTTTGTCAGCACCATACCCGTGCTCATGGGTTTCACCAAAGTGGTAAACGTCTGAGACCTGCATCACTTCGGGCTTTCCTCCCACATTAAGCTGACACGCCACGATATGACTGGAATACTGTTAAAAGCGGCGTTAAACCCAACTCACACACTCACACACACATTATTGCAATTATAGTTTGGAAATTGAACAGTTAGAGCTAACAGGCAGCTTCCATGCCCATGATTCAAGCAGGACAAAACATTTTGTGAGGATGTAAACAGTGATGTAACTGGATAGGCTTTGAATCAAATTATTTAATAATTTTATGGTATGTTGTAATGTCCTGCAAACATCAATGCATCATGACAGCATGAAACCAGGTGAAATTTGAAGTTATAAAGCTTATCCTATCTCACACTTTGTATTTCTCCCTTCTTCATCGATCCTATGTGGGAACATGCTTGAATCATGTTTCCGCTTCTGAAATAAAGATAGCCACCAAGCCCCCTTGCATCTCCATGGTTACTTCCAAAAGCTAGGTCAATTACGTGCCTCTCGTGCACACCATGCCTGTCTCTTCATCGCCACCATGTGGTGACTTGTTTGTAATATCAGAGAATATTGTTTGTCCTTCGCCAAGTTGTCAAGTATCCTGAGACCTATTAATATGGGGAAAAAGGAAAAACAACGTCTTGCTTGGGTCGATTTTAGATCATCACACTTTGATGCGACGTTCACCCCCCATGACGACAGATTGCCACTCCCACTCCCTCGATCGTCATTCTCGTTCCAAGGATCAGCGTTCCTGTTCCCAGGATTCCCATTCTCAATTGGATCACCAATCTCGCTCCTTGGCTGATATCAAATGCCTGCACCATGATCGTCATCATTCCCCCTCCCAATCGTCTGCATTTGACCACCCGTCGGACAGTTCTCTCTGAAGACAGAGATCGGCCATCCTTCGTGGAGCATCACCATAGTGGTTATCCTCACGGGATTTTTCAGGCGGTTGATGCCTTAGTGGCTCGTTGGCAGGGATCTACCATATCTACCATATCTACCATGACTCCAATTACCAGCGTCCCGGATACCCTTACTCACGGTTTCATGACTACTGCTCTTCTGCCGGCTATGCCTACCTGCCTCACAGTTCACAGGATAGGTTATAACGAACGCGATCGTGGAAGTCATTCCCGCACAGATCACCGCATCGTAATCCTTCTAGGTCGGATTCTCCTGACCCTTGTCCACCTATCCTACCCACGAGCTGGGATCACAGGGATCAACAACAGACTTCAGAACCATCGTTCGACCCTCTTGTGAAAGCAATATCCACTGTCCTCCTTCACCGTTCGGATCCTTCATCGACTCCTCAACCTACTTATCCGGATCGGGTTTCGGTTGCCTCCCGCACAATCCCTCTCGTATCAGGTAGTTCGGCCTCTACTTTCGAGCGATCCCTGTCTCCAGGCTCAGTTAACTGACAGTCTACAGCCGCGAGGCGTTCTTGATGATCCCTTGTCACTGCCCTCCTCGGTCGAGGTTTGAACCCTCAGACCCTGAATCGGTTCTGTATTGGATCGCTGATAAATTGCAGTTACAGTGGACAACTTCAGTTGCGGATTGGTTCACATGATTTCGCAGTTCCATCAGCTAGCTCGTCCAATATCACACTCCCTCCCAGACCGGTCTTACTGGACATTATGTCAACCTGGATACGGCTCTCGCACCCTTTTGTCGTCTACGGGATTGTTTCTATGTCCCCCACTTCATTCTTGAAGATACAGGCACTCATGACATGTCTACTACGGTTGCCTCTCTGGATTTGGATTGTGACATTTCTATTCTGTCTCAGAAGCATTTGACATCGTCTTATGTGTTTGAAGATTGGGACCTAACACACTTGGATGCCACAGTCCGCTGTACCCTCCCACTCATGTCTATGATTTGTCATCTATAGACGCGCTATCTGTCTCTCTTCCCATAAAGATGCCTTTACTCGGGGAGTGATCAACCTTACACAAGACAAGCTTACGCAGATCTTGGGCCTCCTCGTTCACCACGCCGGCACCAAGATGGCTCTTTGTTGCCGTGGTGTACTGCAACATTCAAGGACTATCATAGGACAATCAATTCAAGGCCAAACCTTATCAGCAACCCTGGTCTTCCCGCTCCTTGTTTGCTGATGCATTACAACAGGTCACACAGGATGTGCAGAGAGACTCTAGCCTTCAGGTCACTGTGGACCTTCTACATCTCCAGAAAAGACAATTGGAGGATGAAGAGAAAAAGGATTTTTGCAAGCAATTGGACCATGCTCGCAGACACGTGCACGAGAGGCATGTAATTGACCTAACTCTTGAACGTAACCATGGAGATGCAGGGGGGCTTGGGTGGCTATCTTTTTTTCAGAAGCTGGAAACATGATTCAAGCAGATTCCCACATAGGACTGAAGAAGAAGGGAGAAATGCACAGTGTGAGATAGGATAAGTATATAATATACAATTTGTACTAAAATTTGCAATATTGATAAATATTGTCTATAACTTGTCCATTGATAAATAACTTGTTTGATTGCTAGTGAGTGACAGCTCATCAGGCTAGCCCTGTAGATTAGGACACACTTACTTCTTACATTACACTCTCATGAGATGATGTTAGGATGCACCGTGATGTTTGTACATGTTTGTAGCCGGACTACGTAAAGTCTCTGGCACGGCCAGGGCAGGAGAAGGTGGTTGTGCTGGAGCGACATAATGGACGCCTCCTCATGGGGAACAATGCTCCGACAGAACAGAACCTGGAGATGTGGCTGTCGGATCATCAAACATTTGAGGTTCTCCGCCCGGGAGTCATGGCCAGCAAGTTCTACGGAGCTCGTAAGTCAGCATGTGGCAGAGTTATTTACAGTTTGATACTGAATCAAGTGAAGGACATCAAATTACTGAAATATGTTTTTACATGGAACAGTCATACTTTTAACACCTTTTATAGAATGAATAACTAAGAGGGTATTCGACGTAATAAGCGCCCCGCTCTAATAAGTGCCCATGGCGACATTTGCTAAGATATTGGCTGGTGAACAACCCCAATTAGCACCCCTTCCAATTGATCAATGTACACAAGACTTATTCATTCGCGTTTAATACACACGCGTGTGTTATATGCACCCTTAATTATGGGCATTTAATTCTGGAAAAATATATCTGTCATACATTAACATTTCAGGCTGTCAGCATAAACCACGAAATTTATCTTTCAACTCTGTTTTTTTTTCACCAAAATCACATTCTAACAAGAGACCCAAATTTCTAATTTTGAGAGCACCCTGGGCGCTTATTACGTCAAATACGGTAATTAGATCAATAGAAGCAGCTTGTTGCAAGTTTGAATCCCTTGAAGTGGTGGTGTAATATGTATTACTCAAATTAAGATGTCATAATGACATTATTCACATTTCAGTTCACTAGCCCATTAACTTATTTCCAGACATACAGGTGTAATGGGAGAAAGTTCACCATCCACTCTAAACGTTGTTCAGCCTGATGTTATGGATATCATAAGCTAGCCCAGAGGTGAATGTGTTTGCATATGAGGCACAAGGCCTAGGTTTGATGCTACAGGGTACACACTCCCTCCTCTCAGTGTAGGTGGTGTTATGACAGAGACAACAGTAGGATAAACCACCCTCTTGTTTTCACAGAGATTGAGAGGGAGAGGATGAAGAACCGTGAACGAGAAGAGCGGGAGAGACAGAGGCGGGAGAGAGAAATGGAACAGATTGAGAGAGAAAGAAGAGAGAGGGAAAGGCAGCGGAGGAAGAAAGAAAAGGAGAGAGAACAACAGAAGAGGGAAGAAGCTCTGCGGAAAGTTCGCAGTGAAGGCCCTGATCCAGTTCGCATCAACGTGAGGAAGGCTCTCCGAGATGCTCTACAGGGCAGGTAAAGAGAGTCTTGTGATGGAGGAGGTAGAATTAGTTCATTCTTGGTCATGTGCTTTGTCAGTGTACAAAGCAGCCTTATGGAAAGAGGATGCATCAAGGTTTGCCAGATTGTCAGCCCCTCTGCATATAATGAGGGGGGATATATTCATCATATTTGGTTTATATGCTGGATAGTCCTTTACAATATATATATCCTTTGTGATATTGAAGATCAAATTCACTCTCTAGGTTGTTTGCTGAAGAATGCCGTATATTCACAATAACTCTGGCGTTATGTGGACTGGGATGAAGTGTGGTTCAAATTATCCTTTGGTTGTGGCATTGAAGTGGTAAGGTTTTGAGTGACGTTCATTGAAGGCCAAGGTCACTGGAATAGTCATGTAGCTCTGCTTCCTTGTGGACTGAACTTTGTTTGTATGACATGCTTGTAAGAGTTTATACCCTTGTTTTCATCTTGAAATAATCAAGCATGTGATTGGCTGAAATTGAGGGTCAAGGTCATTAAACCGAAAGTGCATATGTATAACATTGTTATAGTAATTACAGGTGTAGGAGGTGCATTGGGCATATGTTGTCCCAAACTGGAAGTTTTAGCATAGCTTGACACACAGGATAAAGTTGTACTGCATTTGACAACGTTAGTGATAGGTGAGCTCAGCTCTCACCTGATTTGATAAAGTCAAAATTATTCATGATACTTGTTTCTGGTGGGAACATTTTGCATGATTCAGGATAATGTTTGGATGGGACTGCTTCTGTTTCTGCATGCAATGCAGACTCCTTTCTAGTTTTGTTAGATCCCATAGCATTGTATATATTTGTAGAATAAGATGGTGAAATACACAGATGTTAGGCATTTGACTGCAGTGTTAAATAATTAACATAATTATTGATATTAAGAATTGAATTGTTACAGTATCAGTAAATCAGCATCAGTCCAAACTAGTACAAGCAGCCAAACACACACGTGCATGCACGTCGCTATATAAGTGCAATCATTATGGGCGTGACGTTAAACCCCATTTCACCTCACCTATAAGAAATTACTAGAATGAGGGTTGGATGTTTACACTGTATGACCTTGCTGATTGTGTGTCACTGTACCCCGAACATCTGAACCTGTGCTTACACTGTCAGCCACTTATGTCTGGCCCATGAATGATTATTGACAGTCTGCTGTTATTTTGCCCGGAAATTGCTAATAGCTTCCTAAATATCATGCACCCACTAGTTTCATACATATCAAACATCTTTTACCTTTATTCCTCTTGGGTATTGTGATTTAGAACCATCTTGATTTGAAGTTGATATTAACATAAATTCTTAACATTTTAACCATGACATTGCTTGCATCACTGTGGTTAACAGCAGTTATGCTATGGATAATCTTCAAACTTGTATGGTTTCCCTTTTGATGAACCAAGTCTCCTGTTTTCTAGGGCGGAAGATGCTGATGACATCATGCTGTCCAACAGCGAAATCAAACAGCTGGCTGTTGCTGTGGAGGAAGAACTTTTCAAGTGTTACCAGGACACCGCCGGCCACAAGTACCGCAATAAGTACCGCACTCTCATCTTCAACATCCGCGACCCCAAGAACAAGGTGCGTGTGCAGATACTTAGGTTATTCAGTGCTTTCGTGTCTATAACCATATTTTTTTCCTATCAAGATTCAAGATTTCATGATTCTTTGTTTCAGTAGTGAAGCCCTGTACATTTATATCTAATTTATTTGTGGATCTTACACAGTTGATATACAATTATTCTATGATATGTAACATAATACATAATACATAATTATGCAGTCCTATCACTTGTCTGACAGACCCACATTTAACAAATGTGGATTTACTTAAAGATTTTGATTTACCCCTGAATAACTAATTTCAATACTGTATTCGACGTAATATGCGCCCTGCTCTTATAAGTGCCCGTGGCGATATTTGCTAATATATTGGCGAGTGAACAATCCCAATTAGCACAATTGATCAATGTACACAAGACTTATTTATTTGTGTATAATACACACTTGTGTGTTATATGCACCCTTAAATATGGGTAATTAAATTCTGGAAAAATATATCTGTCGTATATAAACATCTCAGGCTGTCAGCATAAACCGCGAAATTTACGATCTTTCAACTTTTTTTTTTATACCAAAATAATATTCTAGTAAGAGACTCCTGTTTCTAATTTTGAGATCGCCCTGGGCGCTTATTACGTCGAATATAGTAATTCTGTTTTCATTACCATTTTGAGAACTAACCCTGTAGCCTGAGAAAATATAATCTTGCGTTTGACTGTTACAAATAGGACTAACTCACTATTGTTAAATAAATGTACTCCAAGTGTATTTAATATGAGTTTGTGTGTTTGTTTTCAGGGATTGTTCCGCAAGATCCTGACTGGTCAGATCAAACCCAATCGTTTGGTACACATGTCCACGGAGGAACTTGCATCCAAGGAACTGTCGCTGTGGAGAGAGAATGAAACCAAACATGTAGGTATACGCATGCAGGCTTTGTTAGAAGTAGAAGGAACTATTGAAAGAGTCTGAGGATTTTGTGAGCTATCATGTCTAACTTGTGTTTGTGTTTGCTGCAGACGTTGGAGATGATCAAAACTGCTGAAAAGGAAGCGCAGAAGGAGCCAGTGCATATCCGCAAGAAGACCCACAAGGGAGAGGTGGAGCTGAATGAGGATCTGAGCACGCTTGTGGTGAGGGAGGGGGGGAGACATGATGTGGGGAGGGGCAGAGTGGGGGGGAGGTGAATGATGATCTGAGCATGCTGATGGTAAAGGGGGACACAGGATGTGGGGAGGGACAGTTGGGGGAGGTGAATGATGATCTGAGCGTGCTGATGGTAAGGAGGGACACAGGATGTGGGGAGGGACAGAGTGGGGGGAGGTGATGCTGATGGTAAAGGGGGACACAGGATGTGGGGAGGGACAGAGTGGGGGGGAGGTGAATGATGATCTGAGCAGACTGGTGGTAAGGGGGGACACCGGACGTGGGGAGGGTCAGTGGGAGGAGCTGAATGATGATCCAAGCACACCTGGTGGTAAGGGGGGACTAGGGATGTTGGGGGAGGTGACTGAGGATCTGAGCACACTGGTGTTAAAGGACACATGATGTTTTAGGAGGGCAGAGTATGGGGAGGTAGAAGTTACCACTTACAGATGTAATACTTTAACAATGTTAGAACTGTCACCTTGAGTCTTTATTTATCAACTCATGCTTTTTTATTTACACCAGTCGAATGAGGTGAAGCCCGAGAAGAGCGAGAGTGACACGAAGAAGGAAACTGACGAGAAAGAACTCAGTACACCAGAGAACCCCGCCGTGGACACGACTGACCAGCACCGCAACCACCTCTTTGACCTGAACTGTAAGGTGTGCACAGGCAAGGTGCCGCCTCCTGCTGGCGAGTCGGCCGTCAAGAAGCTGAAGGTCGCCCACAAGGTGATGGGAGAGGGTGGCAAGAAGGTGGAGAAACCGACCAACAAGCAGGAAGACCTGTCCAACGCTGAGGAGGTGGTGAAGGAGGTGCTGAGAGCAATTCGACAGAGTAAGACCGACGCCCCTGCCTCTTCCACATACTCGGGGGCCAAGGATGTGACTGTCAGGTGGGTACACCGGGAGGCTGAGACTGTTGTGTGGTTCCTCTGCTACTGTGCAGTGTTTGTCATGATGGGGAGGCAGGGGCAGCATCCGCTCTGCAACCCCATGCTTGGAAGCCCATGTTGATTTGGTCTTCAGCAAACTATGCTTTGTTGTACAAGGCTAAGTAATTGTTTGGGTGGTCAGGCTGTGTATCTTGGATGATTGAGTGTCATCATCCCCTAAGATGTAGGATGTTGCTCACATCAACCACTGGAATGGATGTTCCAAACTCAATTATCAGGCTGTTGTCTTATGGAAGCCGATGTTGATTCCGGTTTAGGACTGGTCCACAGCAAACTATGAAGCGATGTTATCGTTTTGGAGGTCAGGCTCTGTGACTTGGATGATTATGTGTCATCATCCCCGATCATCTTGGATGTTGCTTGTACAGTGGTCCCTCGCTACAACGCTACCAATGGGGTCCAAATAATTAGTAAGCGTTATAGATAATGAGCCGTTTAACCGAGGCCGAGGCAGGGGAGCGCGCTCGGCCAATCTCACGATCTTCACCTTGTCTCACACATTGCAATGATACAAGTTGTTTACCGTTCATAGTGTAAAAATATATATCCATTATGTTTTCGCCGTTTGTTATTATTTACAAGTCTTAACTGTAACATTCAATGTGAATGTAGTCTACTTGCATGAGAATATCGATCAATAAGGTAGTAACAGACGCTACGAACGAAAAGCCAATCACAATTCATTACACAAGTACAGAGTGTTTCAGTGGCATTGATTGGTCATGTTGCTTAAAATATGGAAAACGAGAGTTTTGACCAGCACTATGCGCATTCATACACATTCAAACAAATATAGATACACATTCAAGCCAGATTAATTGGTAGCGCTTTATCGAAGAGCACAATAGCGAGGGATCACTGTAATATCTAACCCCTTGAATGTCTGAATGAACGTTATTTAGACAAAGTGACCTACGGTAGGTTATCATGATCATGATCATGATCATGAAAAGAACAGTTCTGTGATTATCAAATAGGAACCTGTGTGTCACCAGACAGTAGTTGAGTGTGGTCAGGTATCTTGTCTTTGGATACGTGACCACAATAGAACACTGCCATTATTTCCACAGGCAACTGCTCCAGGCCTTGATGCAATACAACTGAAAATTTGACAATTATTGTGTAATAGCCAGGCGGCCTATTCACGAAGCTGTCTTAGCTAAGACAAATCTTAGCTACTTACGATAAAAATTACGACTGCCATAAGAGCTATTCATGAAGCTGTCTTAAACCTATCGTAGCCGTGTCCCAGCTACGACAGCTGTCGCGGCTAAGACAGGGAGCTCTTTTCTGTTGGAGATAGAAAGAGTCGGGTGTTTTCCCGTGACGTCATAAGGGAATTCCCTTGACCTACATTGACGGGCAGACGATACCTGTCATCTGTGCGCCATGGACTCACCTCCGAAAGAGTTATCAATACATGCATTTCGGGTGATAGAGGTACCGAACGCTTGGTCAGTCGTTAGAGGTAGGACCCCACAGTCGCAATCATGTGCATGATGGCATGCCGATTTAGCCTATATCTGGATATAAGCTGCGTGTCATCTAGCGTGTCCAGTTGACTCATCCTGTCACGGAATATTTTCTTCCTGGAAGGTGTTAGGGTTGATTGCTTTTGCTCTATCGAAAAGCCCGAGCAATAGGTAGGACGCCATGATGGATACCTAGGACAGGTTTACGAGAGGTCAGACCCTGTCTTATTTTTTGTCTTAAACTTAAGATAGCTTAGCGCTAAGACAGCTTCGAGAATAGACTTAAGTAAGACGTTTTTCGCTACGACATATTTACGCCAATCTTAGCGCTAAGACAGCCTCGTGAATAGGCCGCCAGTCTCTTAACACACTCTGTGCGGAGTTTTCTCCCTTTGCTGTGCTGGTTATGAGTTCTAATCCAAACTTCAAAAATTAATTATCATCATTTTGTTTGTAAGCACCATCCCCAGTTACAGTTGTGTAGCATGATGGTAGACAGTTCGAGTCTGAGTAGAGTTTATCCACACAAGACAGAATCATCCTAACAATCAGTGTGTTTATCTGCGTCCACAGGTCCCCTGACTCAGCCTTGTCCTCAGGCCTGGAGTCCAAGGCCAAGTTCAAGCCTGCCGGGCCCAGTCTGTGGAAGGGATTGATCTCCAATGAAGACTTCAACAAGTTCGCCACATCAGCCTACCGGGTGTCGGGCCCCACAGAGTCGTTGGTGAGGAAATGCCTTCATTAGCATAGGATGATTTACTGTGTCCAAATGTTGTAGTTCAGCTGGCGTCATAGGACAATGTTCTTAGTATCGATCAGTGGTTTGTGTGAATTATTTGCATGCTGCCATCCTATAGGTGGTGTTTTGCAGACTGCCGCACTAAATCAGTGTTCCTGTTTACCAGGTATTACCATTTTTTATCCGTTAAAATTATAATTAGACCAATAATTCACATGATTGTCTGTTCCCGTGGAGAGACAAATCTTTGTTGTTAAACAAAACATTGGCGTGGTTCCATGAAGTTAAATTTTTTAACGAAGTCAGCTTTGACTGTTATCATCAAGGTTATTTTTAGTGCAAAGAAATAATGTTTCGCTTTGCTTCGAGGTTAAATATCTATTTGTAGCGACTTAGTCTCAAACCAAAGTGAAATATTCCCCCTAAAATAGAAACTTGTGACTGAACTTTGTGTGAATGATGTGTAGATCTAAGTAACTTCCGAGATGGCGTCATTGAATTTGTCAGCCACGAATGCACACTGCATTGAACATGACGTTGAAAGAATTTAAACCAGATAATTTTCAGAATTTTTTTATTTGTTCCAAGTTGGGACTGACAATAATTGGTAGGGACTGCTAATGTTTAGAGTTGCCTGTCCATCAGGACTTGTACTTTGAAAAGCCAGCGGGTACACTGTTAAATACGGTCTGCGGTCTCGGGCAAGTTTATTGGTTCTATGGCCCGCTATGTTACTGTTGGTGTAACTGTTTGTATGTTTCCATCTACTGCAGGAGTTCCCTGACCTGATACACATATGTGGACGTATTGGACCTGACCAGATGTGGGATTACCTAGGGCGGGTTCGACAAAGTGGATCTAGGGTGAGTATCAGCTGTGTAACCTTAGAAGGGGAGGAGAGGGTATGTCTAGGGTGGGTCTAGGGTGACTCTCAGTTGTGTAACCTTAGAAGGGGAGGAGCGGGTATGTGTCTAGGGTGGGTCTAGGGTGACTCTCAGTTGTGTAACCTTAGAAGGGGAGAAGAGGGTATGTGTCTAGGGTGGGTCTAAGGTGACTTTCAGTTGTGTAACCTTAGAAGGGGAGGAAAGGGTATGTGTCTAGGGTGGGTCTAGGGTGACTCTCAATTGTGTAACCTTAGAAGGGGAGAAGAGGGTATGTGTCTAGGGTGGGTCTAAGGTGACTTTCAGTTGTGTAACCTTAGAAGGGGAGGAGCGGGTATGTGTCTAGGGTGGGTCTAGGGTGACTCTCAGTTGTGTAACCTTAGAAGGGGAGGAGCGGGTATGTGTCTAGGGTGAGTCTAGGGTGAGTATCAGCTGTGTAACCTTAGAAGGGGAGGAGCGGGTATGTGTCTAGGGTGGGTCTAGGGTGACTCTCAGCTGTGTAACCTTAGAAGGGGAGGAGCGGGTATGTGTCTAGGGTGGGTCTAGGGTGACTCTCAGTTGTGTAACCTTAGAAGGGGAAAGAGGGTATGTGTCTAGGATGAGTCTAGGGTGAGTATCAGCTGTGTAACTTTAGAAGGGGAGGAGAGGGTATGTGTCTAGGGTGAGTCTAGGGTGACTCTCAGTTGTGTAACCTTAGAAGGGGAGGAGCGGGTATGTGTCTAGGGTGAGTCTTGGGTGACTCTCAGTTGTGTAAACTTAGAAGGGGAGGAGCGGGTATGTGTCTAGGGTGAGTCTAGGGTGAGTGTCAGCTGTGTAACCTTAGAAGGGGAGGAGCGGGTATGTGTCTAGGGTGGGTCTAGGGTGACTGTCAGTTGTGTAACCTTAGATGGGGAGGAGAGGGTATGTGTCTAGGGTGAGTCTAGGGTGACTTTCAGTTGTGTAACCTTAGAAGGGGAGGAGCGGGTATGTGTCTAGGGTGGGTCTAAGGTGACTTTCAGTTGTGTAACCTTAGAAGGGGAGGAGAGGGTATGTGTCTATGGTGGGTCTAGGGTGATTTTCAGTTGTGTAACCTTAGAAGGGGAGGAGCGGGTATGTGTCTAGGGTTGATCTAGGGTGAGTGTCAGCTGTGTAACTGGGGGTAGGGTGGGTCTAGGGTGAGCGTCAGCTGTGTAACTTGGGGTAGGGTGGGTCTAGGGTGAGTGTCAGCTGTGTAACTTGGGGTAGGGTGGGTCTAGGGTGAGTGTCAGCTGTGTAACTTGGGGTAGGGTGGGGGTAGGGTGAGTGTCAGCTGTGTAACTCGGGGTAGGGTGGGTCTAGGGTGAGTGTCAGCTGTGTAACTTGGGGTAGGGTGAGTGTCAGCTGTGTAACTGGGGGTAGGGTGAGTGTCAGCTGGGTTACCTGGGGGGTAGGGTGGGTCTAGGGTGAGTGTCAGCTGTGTAACTTGGGGTAGGGTGGGGGTAGGGTGAGTGTCAGCTGTGTAACTCGGGGTAGGGTGGGTCTAGGGTGAGTGTCAGCTGTGTAACTTGGGGTAGGGTGAGTGTCAGCTGGGTTACCTGGGGGGTAGGGTGGGTCTAGGGTGAGCGTCAGCTGTGTAACTGGGGGTAGGGTGGGTCTAGGGTGAGCGTCAGCTGTGTAACTTGGGGTAGGGTGAGTGTCAGCTGGGTTACCTGGGGGGTAGGGTGGGTCTAGGGTGAGCGTCAGCTGTGTAACTGGGGGTAGGGTGGGTCTAGGGTGAGTGTCAGCTGTGTAACTGGGGGTAGGGTGGGTCTAGGGTGAGCGTCAGCTGTGTAACTGGGGGTAGGGTGGGTCTAGGGTGAGTGTCAGCTGTGTAACTGGGGGTAGGGTGGGTCTAGGGTGAGTGTCAGCTGTGTAACTTGGGGTAGGGTGAGTGTCAGCTGGGTTACCTGGGGGGTAGGGTGGGTCTAGGGTGAGCGTCAGCTGTGTAACTGGGGGTAGGGTGGGTCTAGGGTGAGTGTCAGCTGTGTAACTGGGGGTAGGGTGGGTCTAGGGTGAGCGTCAGCTGTGTAACTGGGGGTAGGGTGGGTCTAGGGTGAGCGTCAGCTGTGTAACTGGGGGTAGGGTGGGTCTAGGGTGAGCGTCAGCTGTGTAACTTGGGGTAGGGTGAGTGTCAGCTGGGTTACCTGGGGGGTAGGGTGGGTCTAGGGTGAGTGTCAGCTGTGTAACTGGGGGTAGGGTGGGTCTAGGGTGAGCGTCAGCTGTGTAACTTGGGGTAGGGTGAGTGTCAGCTGGGTTACCTGGGGGGTAGGGTGGGTCTAGGGTGAGTGTCAGCTGTGTAACTTGGGGTAGGGTGGGTCTAGGGTGAGCGTCAGCTGTGTAACTTGGGGTAGGGTGAGTGTCAGCTGGGTTACCTGGGGGGTAGGGTGGGTCTAGGGTGAGCGTCAGCTGTGTAACTGGGGGTAGGGTGGGTCTAGGGTGAGCGTCAGCTGTGTAACTGGGGGTAGGGTGGGTCTAGGGTGAGCGTCAGCTGTGTAACTGGGGGTAGGGTGGGTCTAGGGTGAGCGTCAGCTGTGTAACTTGGGGTAGGGTGAGTGTCAGCTGGGTTACCTGGGGGGTAGGGTGGGTCTAGGGTGAGTGTCAGCTGTGTAACTGGGGGTAGGGTGGGTCTAGGGTGAGCGTCAGCTGTGTAACTTGGGGTAGGGTGAGTGTCAGCTGGGTTACCTGGGGGGTAGGGTGGGTCTAGGGTGAGCGTCAGCTGTGTAACTGGGGGTAGGGTGGGTCTAGGGTGAGTGTCAGCTGTGTAACTGGGGGTAGGGTGGGTCTAGGGTGAGCGTCAGCTGTGTAACTGGGGGTAGGGTGGGTCTAGGGTGAGCGTCAGCTGTGTAACTGGGGGTAGGGTGGGTCTAGGGTGAGCGTCAGCTGTGTAACTTGGGGTAGGGTGAGTGTCAGCTGGGTTACCTGGGGGGTAGGGTGGGTCTAGGGTGAGTGTCAGCTGTGTAACTGGGGGTAGGGTGGGTCTAGGGTGAGCGTCAGCTGTGTAACTTGGGGTAGGGTGAGTGTCAGCTGGGTTACCTGGGGGGTAGGGTGGGTCTAGGGTGAGTGTCAGCTGTGTAACTTGGGGTAGGGTGGGTCTAGGGTGAGCGTCAGCTGTGTAACTTGGGGTAGGGTGAGTGTCAGCTGGGTTACCTGGGGGGTAGGGTGGGTCTAGGGTGAGCGTCAGCTGTGTAACTGGGGGTAGGGTGGGTCTAGGGTGAGCGTCAGCTGTGTAACTGGGGGTAGGGTGGGTCTAGGGTGAGCGTCAGCTGTGTAACTGGGGGTAGGGTGGGTCTAGGGTGAGCGTCAGCTGTGTAACTTGGGGTAGGGTGAGTGTCAGCTGGGTTACCTGGGGGGTAGGGTGGGTCTAGGGTGAGTGTCAGCTGTGTAACTGGGGGTAGGGTGGGTCTAGGGTGAGCGTCAGCTGTGTAACTTGGGGTAGGGTGAGTGTCAGCTGGGTTACCTGGGGGGTAGGGTGGGTCTAGGGTGAGTGTCAGCTGTGTAACTTGGGGTAGGGTGGGTCTAGGGTGAGCGTCAGCTGTGTAACTTGGGGTAGGGTGAGTGTCAGCTGGGTTACCTGGGGGGTAGGGTGGGTCTAGGGTGAGTGTCAGCTGGGTTACCTGGGGGGTAGGGTGGGTCTAGGGTGAGTGTCAGCTGTGTAACTGGGGGTAGGGTGGGTCTAGGGTGAGCGTCAGCTGTGTAACTTGGGGTAGGGTGAGCGTCAGCTGTGTAACTTGGGGTAGGGTGAGTGTCAGCTGGGTTACCTGGGGGGTAGGGTGGGTCTAGGGTGAATGTCAGCTGTGTAGCTTTTAAGACAAGAGCTATGAAACTAAATGCTTTCTCTCTATATAATATTTCTAATCAGGACATCTGTGTGGTGAGGTTTGTGCCGGGCAGTGATGGTGAGAAGATGGCCTACATCCACCTCTATTCCTATCTGAATGGACTGAGTCGATGCGGCGTGGTGTCAAACGCAGCCAAGCAGGTTAAGGATTTCTACCTGGTGCCCCTGGCCTCCCACAGCCGAATCCCACGGGTCCTCCTGCCCTTTGATGGGCCAGGTATGTACTGCATGTAGGGCAAGCATAGGTCCTCCTGCCCTTTGATGGGCCAGGTATATACTTCATGTAGGGCAAGCACGGGTCCTCCTGCCCTTTGATGGGCCAGGTATGTACTTCATGTAGGGCAAGCACGGGTCCTCACACCCTTTGATGGGCCAGGTATGTACTGCATGTAGGGCAAGCACGGGTCCTCCTGCCCTTTGATGGGCCAGGTATGTACTTCATGTAGGGCAAGCATGGGTCCTCACGCCCTTTGATGGGCCAGGTATGTACTTCATGTAGGGCAAGCACGGGTCCTCCTGCCCTTTGATGGGCCAGGTATGTACTTCATGTAGGGCAAGCACGGGTCCTCACGCCCTTTGATGGGCCAGGTATGTACTGCATGTAGGGCAAGCACGGGTCCTCCTGCCCTTTGATGGGCCAGGTATGTACTTCATGTAGGGCAAGCACGGGTCCTCACACCCTTTGATGGGCCAGGTATATACTTCATGTAGGGCAAGCACGGGTCCTCCTGCCCTTTGATGGGCCAGGTATGTACTTCATGTAGGGCAAGCATGGGTCCTCCTGCCCTTTGATGGGCCAGGTATGTACTTCATGTAGGGCAAGCATGGGTCCTCACGCCCTTTGATGGGCCAGGTATGTACTTCATGTAGGGCAAGCACGGGTCCTCACGCCCTTTGATGGGCCAGGTATGTACTTCATGTAGGGCAAGCACGGGTCCTCCTGCCCTTTGATGGGCCAGGTATGTACTTCATGTAGGGCAAGCACGGGTCCTCCTGCCCTTTGATGGGCCAGGTATGTACTTCATGTAGGGCAAGCACGGGTCCTCCTGCCCTTTGATGGGCCAGGTATGTACTTCATGTAGGGCAAGCACGGGTCCTCCTGCCCTTTGATGGGCCAGGTATGTACTTCATGTAGGGCAAGCACGGGTCCTCACGCCCTTTGATGGGCCAGGTATGTACTTCATGTAGGGCAAGCATGGGTCCTCACGCCCTTTGATGGGCCAGGTATGTACTTCATGTAGGGCAAGCACGGGTCCTCACGCCCTTTGATGGGCCAGGTATGTACTGCATGTAGGGCAAGCATGGGTCCTCACGCCCTTTGATGGGCCAGGTATATACTTCATGTAGGGCAAGCACGGGTCCTCACGCCCTTTGATGGGCCAGGTATGTACTGCATGTAGGGCAAGCATGGGTCCTCACACCCTTTGATGGGCCAGGTATGTACTTCATGTAGGGCAAGCACGGGTCCTCCTGCCCTTTGATGGGCCAGGTATGTACTTCATGTAGGGCAAGCATGGGTCCTCCTGCCCTTTGATGGGCCAGGTATGTACTTCATGTAGGGCAAGCACGGGTCCTCCTGCCCTTTGATGGGCCAGGTATGTACTTCATGTAGGGCAAGCACGGGTCCTCCTGCCCTTTGATGGGCCAGGTATGTACTGCATGTAGGGCAAGCATGGGTCCTCACGCCCTTTGATGGGCCAGGTATGTACTGCATGTAGGGCAAGCATGGGTCCTCACACCCTTTGATGGGCCAGGTATGTACTTCATGTAGGGCAAGCATGGGTCCTCACGCCCTTTGATGGGCCAGGTATGTACTTCATGTAGGGCAAGCACGGGTCCTCCTGCCCTTTGATGGGCCAGGTATGTACTGCATGTAGGGCAAGCATGGGTCCTCCTGCCCTTTGATGGGCCAGGTATATACTTCATGTAGGGCAAGCATGGGTCCTCCTGCCCTTTGATGGGCCAGGTATGTACTGCATGTAGGGCAAGCATGGGTCCTCCTGCCCTTTGATGGGCCAGGTATGTACTGCATGTAGGGCAAGCATGGGTCCTCACACCCTTTGATGGGCCAGGTATATACTTCATGTAGGGCAAGCATGGGTCCTCACGCCCTTTGATGGGCCAGGTATATACTTCATGTAGGGCAAGCATGGGTCCTCCTGCCCTTTGATGGGCCAGGTATGTACTTCATGTAGGGCAAGCATGGGTCCTCCTGCCCTTTGATGGGCCAGGTATGTACTTCATGTAGGGCAAGCATGGGTCCTCACACCCTTTGATGGGCCAGGTATATACTTCATGTAGGGCAAGCATGGGTCCTCACACCCTTTGATGGGCCAGGTATATACTTCATGTAGGGCAAGCACGGGTCCTCCTGCCCTTTGATGGGCCAGGTATGTACTTCATGTAGGGCAAGCACGGGTCCTCCTGCCCTTTGATGGGCCAGGTATATACTTCATGTAGGGCAAGCACGGGTCCCCCTGCCCTTTGATGGGCCAGGTATGTACTTCATGTAGGGCAAGCATGGGTCCTCCTGCCCTTTGATGGGCCAGGTATATACTTCATGTAGGGCAAGCACGGGTCCTCCTGCCCTTTGATGGGCCAGGTATATACTTCATGTAGGGCAAGCATGGGTCCTCCTGCCCTTTGATGGGCCAGGTATGTACTTCATGTAGGGCAAGCACGGGTCCTCCTGCCCTTTGATGGGCCAGGTATGTACTTCATGTAGGGCAAGCACGGGTCCTCCTGCCCTTTGATGGGCCAGGTATGTACTGCATGTAGGGCAAGCATGGGTCCTCCTGCCCTTTGATGGGCCAGGTATGTACTGCATGTAGGGCAAGCACGGGTCCTCCTGCCCTTTGATGGGCCAGGTATATACTTCATGTAGGGCAAGCATGGGTCCTCCTGCCCTTTGATGGGCCAGGTATGTACTTCATGTAGGGCAAGCACGGGTCCTCACACCCTTTGATGGGCCAGGTATGTACTGCATGTAGGGCAAGCATGGGTCCTCACGCCCTTTGATGGGCCAGGTATGTACTGCATGTAGGGCAAGCATGGGTCCTCCTGCCCTTTGATGGGCCAGGTATGTACTTCATGTAGGGCAAGCACGGGTCCTCACACCCTTTGATGGGCCAGGTATGTACTTCATGTAGGGCAAGCACGGGTCCTCCTGCCCTTTGATGGGCCAGGTATGTACTTCATGTAGGGCAAGCACGTGTCCTCCTGCCCTTTGATGGGCCAGGTATGTACTTCATGTAGGGCAAGCACGGGTCCTCCTGCCCTTTGATGGGCCAGGTATGTACTGCATGTAGGGCAAGCATGGGTCCTCCTGCCCTTTGATGGGCCAGGTATGTACTGCATGTAGGGCAAGCACGGGTCCTCCTGCCCTTTGATGGGCCAGGTATGTACTTCATGTAGGGCAAGCACGGGTCCTCCTGCCCTTTGATGGGCCAGGTATGTACTGCATGTAGGGCAAGCATGGGTCCTCACACCCTTTGATGGGCCAGGTATGTACTTCATGTAGGGCAAGCATGGGTCCTCACACCCTTTGATGGGCCAGGTATGTACTTCATGTAGGGCAAGCATGGGTCCTCACACCCTTTGATGGGCCAGGTATATACTTCATGTAGGGCAAGCATGGGTCCTCACACCCTTTGATGGGCCAGGTATGTACTTCATGTAGGGCAAGCACGGGTCCCCCTGCCCTTTGATGGGCCAGGTATGTACTTCATGTAGGGCAAGCACGGGTCCTTGATCGGTCCTTGGTATGTTTCAGGATAGATCCTTGATAGATTCTGTGGTCTAGTCAATAGAGCATCTGCCCGGTTCAACCCCTGGCCGCATCATAACAGAAGATGTTAAATGATGGTACTCATCATTAAGGGAATAAAACAAGGCCTGGTTGGCTTATAGGGTACTATGGCTGAGTGGGCTATTCATGTTAAACTGCCGCATGTTATCTTAGTGGGCTAGCACTAAAAAGTATGACCCTAGTCCAGATTAGTTCAAGCAGCCACACACACACACGCACATGTACATTGCTCTATTAATGCAATAATCTTTAGTGACGTAAAACCCAATTTCTCCTCACATAGAAAGACCCTTGATTGGTCCTTGATGTGTTTCATCATACTGTTTCAGTAAAATGGTTGGGCATTTGTGATTAAGATATGTACAGCACCAGAATTTGCTGTTCTATCCTGTTTGGTTTCAATAGTGGGGAAAACGTCAATGAAAATGTCACTTTCATTACAAACCTTATGACTAAAATACTATTAACTATTCTGTTAACTACAATTAATTCAACAATTCACTTACCTTGTTCTTCAGGTTTGGAAGAGAATCGGCCCCACATGATCCTGGGAATCATCGTGGTGACTAAAGTAAAACGCCCCATAGATGCCGCTACTCACTTTGTTCCTTCAAAGAAGGCAAAAGTCAGCTTGAACCCTAATGATCCCCGGAACAGAAACTACAGACCTCCGAGTCAGAAGCCTCTCGAGAAGTCCTTTACACCTCCTCTCAAACCTGTGCCCACCTACAAACCCATGCCCAAGAAGCTCATTGAGCTGTCGAGATCGTCGTCATCGTCATCTTCCTCCTCCCCGTCAGGTGACATGACTCAGACAGCTGTGACGCTACAGGACCCTATTGTGAAGGCCTACGCCTCCACCAAGTCTAGTCAGATGGAAGAGGAAGAGGAAGACAGTAAGTGTACCAGTTAGTTTCATGTAGATGTCTAGCAATCGAGGAGATTCAGATTACACTTGATTTCTAGTAGGAATGAAGTAGTATTGATGATTTCTAATTATGGTTTAAAGTTTGTGTAAGTTTATCTTTGGATATGTGGTTGGTTGATATAGAAAATACAAAACATACTGAGTGCAATTGTTGTCTTCAAGAAAGGCTGTTGTTTTACACCATGATCTATTTGCAGGCATGGCTCCATACTCACCAGGTGGAATGGATGATGATGACGATGACGATGCCTATGATCCTGCTGATACCAGTCACATCATCAAGTTGACTTTGACAACAACTGTTGCAACTACCGCCACCACTGCCCCCATCTTCACCCAGCCTGGTGGTAACATCACTAAGCTGACCTCTGCGCCACCAGCAGCAGCGTCGGCAACCATTCCCTTCCCTGTCCCCGTGTCTCCTCTACCTGTCCCGGCACCGACCACCTCGGCCCCTGTATTGCCAACACCAGCAGCAGCAGCAGCAACAGCAACAGCAGCAACAGCAGTAGCAGCAACAGCAGTAGCAGCTGTTCCCGTGCCAGTCTGTGTGTCCAGTTCCACAGCATCCCAAGTGTATTCCGTCCCCACAGCTCAGCCCGCATCATCACAAGGACCAGATAAGCCTATGTCACAGAGTGACACTCTCAAAGGAATTAATGTTGACTCCATGATCTCTCAAGTTGCCAAAAGTAACAATCCTGCTGAGATCACTGCATTTATGGTAGCTGCCTTGGCTGCAGCAACAGATGCTACTAACAAACAAAAGTTGCTTGTGGAGCTGACCCAGAAAGTTGAGGAACAGAGGAAAGCACTTCAAGGCCAGCAGGCTTCTAACTTGTCTGTACAGGGCCTCGCTCAGGCAGTAGCTTGCACAGCAGCAGCAGCAACTATTGCAGCAGCAGCAGCAGCAACAGTAACGACTACAGCACCATCATTACTGCCTCCACCAACAGTGGTACCTCCAGTGTCTGTGGCTGAATCCAAGTCAGCAGTTTCTGTGGCTGAATCGGTGGCCAGCAGTTCAGGGTCTGAGGCTTTGGCTTTAGACTCCCCTAAACCACTGGAAAAGAAATCTAAAGAGTCTGATAAGGAGAAACATTCCTCCTCAAGTAGTAGAAAATCATCTAGTTCTGATAGTAGGAAAAGTGATAGAGACAGAAGGGATTCTGATAGCAGGCGAAGTGATCGGAGGTCATCAAGTGTTGAGAGGTCACGGGACAGGAGAAGTGGAGATAGACACAGAAGGAGCCGGGACAGGAGTCGAGATCGGGATAGACACCGTCACAGAGGAAGATCTTCAGAGAGACATCACAGTCACCGCGATCGATCCCGGGAGCGACGAAGAGATCGATCAGACATACGACGGAGCAGAGATAAGAGTAGAGACAGAAGCAGGGACAGGAGCCGAGACAGAAGCCGGGACAAGAGCCGGGACAGGAGCATAGACAAGAGCCAGGACAAGAGTCGGGACAGAAGCCGGGACAAGAGTAGAGACAGGAGCAGGGACAGGAGCAGAGAAACCTCTGATAACAAGGTTTCCAAGGATGGTCAGGGTAGTTCTGAGAGTAGACGAAAGGCAGAGGTCCCCTCAACCTCAGACAAGACAAGTGATACAACACCTAAACCATCACAGACAACGTCTAGTGAAACATCTGACACAGGTGCTAGTAGTCAGTTGCCAGATACAGGCAAGGACACAAGTAGTGAGGCAGCAAAGGCCAGTAGCAACACTGAGTCAAGTGCAGCTGTGACACAAGGGGAACTAACACCCAACATCCCTGTTGCCCTTCAGGCCTTGATCAATGATGTGATGGGCAGAGTGCCCAAGACAGAAGAGATTCCTCCAGTTGTGTCAAAAACAAAAGAAAAGGAAACGAGTGAGGAAAGGGAGGAAAAGAAAGCTGAGAAAGAGGATATGGAAACTGATAGTAATGCATCAGAGAGCGTGATTCCAGGATTTGGTGCAGCTGATGAATCAGCAGAGACAAAACCAAAAAATATTTTCAGTGACATTATTGAGAAGCACAAAGATGATAAACCTGTGTTGTCTTCAACAGTTTCAGATGAGGTTGGTAAAGATGCAAGTCAGCTGGAGCTATCAAGAAGTGACTTGGATATGAGAGTTCAACCCCTTCCTGCTGGAGGGGACACAGACATGAGAGTACAGGGTGATGTGGACTTAAGAATTAAACCCAGTATTCCTATCCTGTCTTCTATTGCAAAGTCCAAGCCTAGTGTGTTAGAGCGGCAAGTAGACATTGATGAGCGCATCCTGCCATCAGGTCCTCCTCCTATGGATAAGGATGAGCGGATTGCCCCTCCCAGACTCACTCCCCAGCAGCAGTGGGGGCCAGGAAACCCCCAGCCACCTGCTGTTGATGAGCCTCCCTCACTATTCCCTTCAGCCACAGGCTTCCAAGGGGCCCACTTCACAGGACCACCTCAACCATTCCCAGGTCCACAACAAGGTTTCCAAGCTCCATCCGAGTTCCTAGGACCGCCTAAACTAGACTTTGAGGGCCCCCCTGGGCCTGGTCTCCATGCTGGTGAGGATGTCGATCATCGTATGATGGCATGGCCGGGACAAGGACCTCCACCAGCTCCAGGACCCTTGTTCAGGCCTGGTTCAGGAGGTGATGGAAACTTTGGTGGGGAGGATGTTGACCTGAGGCAGAAAGACAGTAGTGGTCCGGGGCTGTTGCGGCCTCCTCCTATGCCCGCATCATCACTTTTGGAAAGCCAGAGTCACGTTTCCTCTTCAGGGGAACCTCCACAGGAGAAGAAGAGACCGCTGCACGGTGTTGGGGAGGAACTCCAGGACAAACGACCTCGACCTCATTCTCAAGGCTTGATGCATCAAGGTCGTCCTGGAAGGCCATTCATGCCTCCTCCACCTTTCCCCCCCCAGTCTGCCCCCCAGATGCCTCCTCCTCCTCCTCAAGGACATGAACAGTCACGTGACTATGATAGGGGGTCATCCTCTCGTTGGAGTGAGTGTCGGGAAGACCGAGATCGTCATTGGCACCGAGATGACCGATCCAGTCGGCACCGTCGCTCGAGTGATCACCATAGAGATAGGAGACATTATCACAGTAGTAGCCGGAGGTGAATTGTGTCACAATTTTGTGTTGAATAGAGAGAATTTGTGTTCAAACAGATTGCAGCATGTGGCTAGTTATGAAGAATGTTGTGGAATGAGCTATTGTGGATTTTGAAGATGAAGAAGCGTTCAGTTTTTATTGTGAATGTGACATATGAAATAAATAGAAATCCAGCATTGAGGGCAGTGTCAGCAGACACTTGGATCAGCTTTGTGAGGCATTGTTAGCAGACACTCAGATCAAAGGCATTGTTAGCAGACACTCAGATCAATGAGGCAGTGTAGCAGACACTCAGATCAGTGAAACAGTGTCTTTTATTGTTTTGAGCAGGTTCAAGTGGACAATAGCTAGTCAGACAACAGATTCATAATCACAAGTTGCATTTCTGAAATCTTTCCCCAGCTGGATTGCTCTGTACTAGATGATATTGTGTACTTGTAGATAATCAAGGGAAAGTTCATTATTTGCCATTGACCTTCCTCATTTCAAATATACATCAACAAGACATTTATGTACATAACCACATAAGTCATAGCAACAACTTCTGTAAACATAATCAGCCCTCATGTTGTGGCAAAATACAAAGTGTTGTATTGTTTCCCCAAACCTTGTTTAGGAACGATGCAATAAGATGCTATTTTCCTGCACCTTATCAGTGGTGGAGCATTTCAAGATAGACGGAACAGAAATATCTCTGTGGAAAACATATGTTTGTCAGCTACAAAACAGTTAACATAAATACAAAAACTTGGCTTTTGGCCCATGGAAATTGTGTCAGAAAGCTCTAATCACCTATCGAAGGAAGGGCATCATTTTCAGTGCTTTGTAACGAGCCTTTGTGTAATTATGTAATCATGATAATGACTAATTGTTTCCTAGCTGTGTATACTGAGTGGTTATCTCTGTACATATTACGTCTCATCCATTTCACAGAATCGCAATAGGTCACACAGTGTGATTATTTGCTAACTGTAAAACCTTGGGAATAATCTTCATTGGACCTCTCCATGAATGCACACGTGTTCTTTGGGCATAGTGAACAGTCTTCGTATTAAAGAGCAGTTATTTTTGATGAATGATGTTATGCAAACTTGTACATGTTTTTTTAAAACTATCATTTTGGTACTAACTTTGGGGGGATGTACAATGGGATGATTTTGGTGAGGATCTTTGCATAAACAGACGGGTGATTTTAGCATAGGTGCCATGTGCGAAAATCAAATTTAATCAAATAGATTTAGAATGTCTGTATTTGCGGTTGAAATCAAAGGGTAAGTGAATACTGTTTGTAATCATTGCTTCATTATAAACACATCTAGTTGTAAAGGACGTCCAACACATGGAAGGTATTATTTTGACTGTCAAGAATTGATTCATCACCTGTGAATTTTTTATGATTTTAATGGGATAAACTGATTTTTATTTAGTGATCAACAAATGAAAAATTGTGGAAATCAAAATCTTATTTTTAAGTTTAGCCCGCCTCACCCAAAGGGTATGGAGGAGCTCATTTCATGGCATGTTGTTCTCAGTAACATTGATATTGAAATGTGATTGTTCAAGAACACGTAGAAAAAACACTAGTGAAAATGTATAAGTGTACCGGTAATGTGAAATTGTGCCTGTGTGCTTTGGTGTTTTCATGAAGCCACAGTCGCAGATGTTGCAGCTGTTTACAATCATGGGGATCACAGAACTGTCTGTGCAGCTGTTTGTAATCATGATGATCACAGAACTGTCTGTGCAGCAGTTGACAATCATGATAACAGAACTCTCTGTGCAGGTGTTTACAATCATGAGGATCACAGAACTGTCTGTGCAGCTGTTTACAATCATGAGGATCATAAAACTGTCTGTGCAGCTGTTTACAATCATGGGGATCACAGAACTGTCTGTGCAGCTGTTTACAATCATGATGATCGCATAATTGTCTGTGCAGCGGTTGACAATGATAATGATCACAGAACTGTTTGTGCAGCTGTTTACAATCATGAGGATCACAGAACTGTCTGCAGCTGTTTACAATCATCATGATCGCAGAACTGTCTGTGCAGCTGTTTATAATCATGAGGATCACAGAACTGTCTGTGCAGCTGTTTACAATCATGATGACAGAACTGTCTGTGCAGCTGTTTACAATCATGATGACAGAACTGTCTGTGCAGCTGTTTACAATCATCATGATCACAGAACTGTCTGTGCAGCAGTTGACAATCATGATAACAGAACTCTCTGTGCAGCTGTTTACAATCATGAGGATCACAAAACTGTGCAGCAGTTTACAATCATGATCACATCACAACTTTCAACAGTAACAGATTAAGCAGAGGACAAAATACACATTAACTTTACAGTTCATCATAGAGTAAGGTGAGCAACAGAGTACTTCCCTCCGTGTTTGTCTCAATATGATTTAATTTAGAGTTGTTTTGTTAAAGATTGTTGCCAAAGAGTCGCAAGTTTTGTAATATATGACTGCATTTCTTCACAGAAGTACAGGTTATTTTAATCTTTGTTGACCGTTATGTGTTTTATGTTCTGTTCACAAGACTGTACAAAGAGAAACAGTGTTGCATACTTAATTCCTGGTTTTACAAAGATGCTCTCATCTCATGTTTGCTGTAATAAATTCATTTACCATAAATCGTTTCTTCTTCTTTAAGGGTTAAGTGTCCATGAAGTGATTGGTTCTCCTTACATAATGTGTTGTCAACTCTGCAAGTGTTAAAGAATTGTTGATGTACTCAAAATGTCAGGAGGAGGTTTCAAGTGTTAATGTTCCATACATTAAATTAACCAAATGATTATGTTGTGAATAGTCTTCATGTCAAGTGGTGAAAAGGCTCCTCTCTCTGGAAATGTTATTGTAAACACTTGATCAAACACCAGTCATCCCCACAATAAAGGCGTAAAACATTTCCAAGTTTTAGATATACACCTAAAAAAAGGTTAGGCCTCTCACTGGCTGCATGTGGAGGGGCTGAGGCGGTCATCCAGGCACGTGGCAGCTATACATGTTACGGCTATATCATCACAGGACGTCATGTTGGGGAAGTAACTGTCATTTTTAGTAACTGCTTAGGGCATCCTTACAGAAGTCACATACCAATTTTTTCCAATTATGAATATCACTTTTTAAAATGGCATGATTGTTGTCCTTATTTGTCGACAAAGTAGGTCAAAGACATATTACAGACCGTTCAAGATATTGCATATGTTTTTCATCTGTTTCAATTTTGATAAGTCGACACATTTAGATAACCGTATGTCACAGAATGGTTAACTTTCATTGTGAAAATATCCTGAAACGTGAACAGCTTTCCATTTGCATAGTTGTCCTTTGTGCACATTGGTTGTACAGCCACTTTGATGTATGAGACTGTATTGTCATGCACCTCACAGTTGTAGTAGCATTTCTATATATTTATTCACATTATATGCAAATTAGCATAACACCACTGCCAAAGTCAGCACTGCACCATAGATCTGGAGCCAGGGCACATGTTTTCTAACACTGTCCAGGGGGTTCTTAACATTTTTCAAGGTGTATACTTTCATATACTTAGTATAAAGAAACCTTGACAAACCACCGAACCAGCACTGGTCCGAGTAAAAATAATGTCATGTTACATATAGGACATTTGAAGCCATTACAGAGTAATACGTCTCAATTGGATAGGTTTCCCAAAATTGAACCAATTCACCAAGAAAAGTAGCAGACCTCATTGTTAAAAGCTACTATCCTCTCAGTTTTTCCGCTGATCAACAGTTTAGCTTGTGCACAGTGCCTTTGACAAGGATCACGTCTAAGTTGCTGGGGACATATTGAACCAGGATAGATGACAAAAGCTGGATTGTTGTTTATGTTTATTGTTTACATGGTGCAGAAGATGTACAGATCAGACAGACTGGACACAGCAGTGCTGGCAGGACTCGGACATGGTCAATATTTCATGGGATTGTGCACACAGTTCCTGCATCACTTGTCAATACATGCAGTGTAATTGTGGTGTGTATCGATTTTAAATTGAGTGTTCGAAGAACGATTTGAGAAAGTCGTGTATACAACCCTGTGAAGTACTGTCGATGACCCTGCAGCTGTGGTACCAGTTTCTTGCACAACAGATTGATGTTGATGCAAGTTCAAGTCAGGTTAATAGAAACATACAGGCATGATCAGCATGCTAAACATTATCATACATCAGAGTGAACTGGCTAGCACTTGGAAGATCAACGTTACTGTGCTTTTTATGTAAAGCTAGGGTACCTGTAGATTTAAACATGCTCAGCTGGATTTGGAACCGAATGTGCAGAGGGGGCACTGAAAGCACGTAGCACAGCAACCTAACTAACATGAAGTGGGCACCTCTAAAGAAAACTAAGCCTTCCGATGTTTTCTTCTACACTGCACGTCGCTAAAATGACGTCATATCCCTCATTGTGACACAAAAGATATCATGTCAGTCATATATGAAAGATGGCCAAATTTCAAGCTCGTGTTTCCCACCTAACTTTAAATATATTCTCTTGGTAGATTGCTGTCGTGTTTTCTGTAAAAGATTTAATTGCCACACATCCTTTGAATTTTGTAGTAAGTGCACCTTTACATTTTATATAATTATTTAAAAATGCCTACGGACAATGACTAAAAAGAAGTACTATTCTATAGATATTATCTTCCACGTTGATGAATCTGTCAAATCGTCTGTTTCAACCTGAAGGGGTCTATTGACGGATCAGAATTGAGAAATTTCCAAATTCATGGTTATGATTGTTATCAACAGCACGCGTTGTACAGCTATAGAATGGCGTTGTACAGCTGTAGAACGGCACTTTGAGGTCTTATGGTTGTAATGCGAATACACAGAGTTAATCAACATATTTTGGGCAAAGAAACCGGCCCTCCAGCGTTTCAAGTGCTCATTATTAATCCAAGTATCAGAACATTTTTGTATGAAAGGTGTGCTGATTTGTTAACAAGTTGACTAGTTTCCTGTAAACACACATCAATAAACTACAAGATTTCAAAATGGTGGCCTGAATATGTTCACTAGAACTTGTATCTATGAATGTGAAAAATACAGAAGGTTAGGGATGCTTAAGTCCAGTTGAGTCTATTTTTTCCAAGACTGTATGACAACTCTGAGATGAAAGTTACCAGATGCCTCTATAGTTACAGAACCAAGACTTCAATAGTTAGGTAGTATCCTGATTGTTGTTAGTGTTACTGCATGCCTTGCAATCTGAATAGAATTATTTAGAGATTTTACAACCTCTCTGTTTAGACCTTGTGCTTAAGATGATTTTAGAACTATGACTGTAGCACCCTACTGTCTGCAGACTATCACAGAGATGACCATCTAGGTTTAACTAAGAGGGTGATGGGGCTCACTAAGCATGGAGACTAAAATTCAAGTTTGAACTTGACAAATATAAGGTAAATTTTGTGAAACAAACAATTTGAAAGCATCCTGTCAAAAGCAGCCCCTTCCATAGAGCTGTTTTGGCAGGAAAACATCAAACAAGAATGTTCAAGAGAAGTCATGGTAGTAGCACTAACTTGCACCACCCAAGCAAGACAACTGTTGAAACAAGGACAAAATGGTAATTAACATAACAATCGTATGCCATGTAATCTCAATAATCTCACTAAAATAAATAATATGCATTGTTTGTGCAGTGATCATGAATTTACTACTGCTGATTACAAACATTGTGACTTGCTTAACGATTTATCTCATAACTGAACAAGATTAAAATAATGAATTAAATATTCCTGTTTTCTTCTGTGACAGAATTCTCAAGGTTAATACTTGTTCAATCATGACAGGCTCTATCTGAAGTCTACATGTAGGAATGATATCTTTATGCAAGCTGATCCATTCAGGAAAATACCAATACACATACAATAATGAAACATAACAAAAGTAGTAAAATGTAACAAACGGACACATACCACAAATAATCTCAACACTACAAATTTAGATGTGTGAAAAACAGTTCGGAACATGCCAGCATAAATACTCAATAAAACAAACTTATCAAGGCACAGTCACGTGAAAATGTCCCAACTATGTACAGCTCACATTCATTATAATGACCTCCATGCTCCACCAATTCAAGTTGCTCTCTTCCTTGGGCAATGTGCAGCATCAATATAGATCGCGTTATCGAACATCATCTTCCTGAGGCAAGGGAATTAACTGACAATAGAAGTCCAATTTCCACCCTTGCCAAACTAGGCTGCAATTCCGGTGTTATATTTTTGCTGGACTAACAAGTCTATGCATAGTCCATCAAAATCACATAACGAACTAGACATTCAGTTTGTAAACAACATGGATTTCAAATCTTTTCATGTTTCTTATCAAGGTGCTCAAGTGATTTGATGCACTGGGCGAGGTAAGACAAAAGATTACAAAAGATCTTGACTGGGCGCTGCCATTTTGTTTTAAGCAAATGCAAGTGATATGAGAGGTGGAATGTGATTGGTCAGTAGGAGGGACAGAACTCGTAATTGCCACTGGTCACTCGCGCCATGAAATTCCAGCCAAGTACAGCAAAGGTGGAAACTAGATTGTCAGTTAATGCCCTTGCCATGGGAAGATAATTCAACATATGAATTACTTTTGTTGATTCTTGTCATGTTCTGTACAAATAGAAATGAATCTGCCAAAGAGTAAATGTAAATTCATACTTGAGATTAAATATGAGATAATGCTGTCTACTACATCTATTTTACTTGCAGTAATTTTGCAAGTGCAAACTCAGCTATGCTTGAAGCATTCATAAAATATATTTCTTTCATCCATGTTACAAAATTCCAGTGTACAACTTCCAATATTTGTACTATACCTGTCTTTCATACCATTCATTCAATACTAAAAATACCATGTGCAAGTAATATCAGCACGAGTCTGGATGCATGGCCACAATATATACAATACATCATATTGCTGCTTGTATTAATAAACATATCAATTACACACTGATTGGCATTCAAGAGGTTGCTCTACATAAAAACAAGCAATAACGTGGACAAATATATCTAGAACTTTTAAGATTTTTATAGTGAGTAAGAGTGGGGTTTAACACCATTTTGAACAGTATCCCGGCAAGCCGGCTTACTATGACAGGAAAGCACCAAATGAACATTTTCATAAGCGTGCATGTTGCATTGCAGAAATTCTCACCTTTTTAGGGACTGGTAATTAATTATGTATCATATTTTACTGATATCCCCTGGAGTTATGATAATAAATGTCATTTTTTTCCCTGAGCCTCCCCACTTAATCTCTCTCTCCTCCCCTATTATTTATGACTAGTCCCTTAACATCATGTAGGGTATTTCTTCATAAAGATGTAGCATCTTCACTGACGAATCCAACCAATTACCAAGAACTTGCTATCCATTCCATTGCTTGTTATTATGAGAATCAATGTGTCAATACATGATAAAGTTCATCCCAAATTTGTTTCCATTTGTTTCATGACATGCATTGATTGAGGGGGCAAGTACCATGATACAAACGCTACATCATGAGGAAAGCATAGCCTGATAAAACCTGATGGCATGATACTCCCGCCAACAGATGCCGCCACTGGATCTACACTGACTCTGCTACACTGACTGTAGGATGACATAGCATACTGGAGAATCTGTTATAAAGAGGGTAGAGTTCCCTGGAATATTTTAGGACATCATTTGGTGGTTGTGGACTAAAAATGTCTTCACATCTTCACAAACAAGGTGGAACATGACACACTGGCCAGACCAAGTTATCTTCTTGTTATAGAAAGCCTACCATGAACTTTGCGAAAGTTAAAAAATAATCGTAAATAATCTTCTCAGTGTGCCTTTCTTAAACATCCTTTTCTATACTTAAAACCATAATCTAAGAGTCTTTTGTGTTTCTAAGGAAATTAAACTCACATAATCATCAATATCAATTAAGATGTTCAAATTGGCCTCCTGCCTCTTGAGGAATTCCACGAACCAAACAAACTGGTCTGGCCAAAAGGAAGGTAGTTTTTGGCTCATGAAAACACTCTCCTAACAACTGTCAATCAAACACCACGTCAAATACAGCACAGGTTATAAAAATCATATCAATATTCATTTACCACTAAAAATGTGTTGGTGGTTTCCTACCATGTTCCAATTTCCATATTAAATTTTTCCAGTGAAACAATCACATATTATGCATCAAGGAACTCCAAAAATATTCTGGTAAATTTAATTTCAAACAAATCAATTCTGATTTATCCGACTTCATTTCAAAATTGGAAAAATAGGAATTCATTACAATGCTATTTGTTCTGAAATGAGTGTCCCAATGTTAATCCCTCAAATAATCACAAAATTTCCCTTGCTTAGATTACTAAAATACATTTCATTCCAAAGCCACCGTGTAACCTTCACATGTTATTTCTTACATGGATACATCACCCATCCTGTATGGAGTGGAACAGTACATATATAATCACTTAAATAGAACAACCTGAGCCTTCATTAACAAATACCATTTGCAATGTGAAATCACTATACACGTACACTTCACAATCTCCCTTACAAGTCATAATAGAACTGAGCATACATCCACACATTCATACTAGGACAGTGAAAGAACTTTGGATTTTTGTTTGTCGCTTGTCTGTGTACATTAATGTAGACTGTCGTAGCTCGGAGGGTTGTCATCTTGGTCTGACATGATGCTGCGACGCTCGATGTTGCGGTTGATGTTACTGTCAGCACCCTGCATCGCTTCTATTCGATTATAGTACACCTTGGCCTTGTTCATTGGAGGCCCTGAGAGGAGATGATTGTAGTGGGGTGAGATACAGAACATGCCTTCAGTACTTTATGGAGGAAATAATAAAAAATGAACCAAATAAACTTTTACTCTGTAAGGCTAAAAGAACAATTGTCTTGGTTCTCAGGCACCGCCCTTAACATCATCATATAGTCTGATGCAGTTTTTGTTTTTATTTCCATTTTAAAAAATAATAAAATAAAATCTTTAAATATTGTCTCGAACACACCACCCCGGCAGTTAAATGCTACAATACTTAAGAACATGATTTCCCCAAAATTATTGTAAACAATATTTGGTTACATTTGCTGGCTTGAACAACAAAACCCAGCCCCAAAAACACCGCCCAATCGCGCAATAATTTAAAAAAGCCATTGCCTGAGAACCAATTTTTTTTTTTTTTTAAGCCGTAACAAGTGAATGTATTACTTGTCCAATGTCAGTTTTTGAATGGCAGGCTGCACATAATTGAGTCACACCAGTGGTTGATGTTATGAGCAACTGTCCACGCCAATGACAGTTGGATGACACATTAAAACCATCACATTTTAGGTGGCTCTGACAACAACCATGTGGTACTGAGAAAAACTGACTCATTTCGCACAAGGACTCTGTATAAAATCTGTGCTTACTTAAGAATGTAAAAGATTTTGCACCTAATATGTCGTAATCAACTCACCAACATAGCTGAGCAGGACAGGCAGGAGGATGAGACCATGTGCTGCCCCGAACACCACGATACCCAGGTACATGCGGAAGTAGAACACCTGGAACAGCTGCGACTTGGAGAACGCCAAGACAATGATACCTCCCAGCTTGGTGAGAGTGATACCACTTAACACCTGTAACAACAATGAAGTGAGAGTGAGTGAGTGAGTGAGGGAGGGAGGGAGGGAGGCTAGGGAGGGAGGGAAGGGGCATGGCGGCTAGATCTTGTGTTGTGCCTGTGTAGCAGAATTGTGTATTTTGACTTACGTATCTTAAACTTTGGTAAATAATTTAATTCAGATTGGTAGATGCTCCTTAAACTAACATGAGGACCCTCTGCTAATCCTTAGGTAAGGTAGTTATGTAAGGTCTTTAGTGATAGGGTCTAGCCACAGCTTGGCCAGTGATGGCCTATTCTATTGTTTCTGTAGCATGTGACCAGGTGTTTAGCTTTAAACAATTCAATAGTTCTCTTCTCTGGTCACTGCTGCATTACAACTCTGCAGGATTCACAGAACTGCATTCTAAGTTAATTTAGATTTCTTTGGTATTTATATGGAGGATAGGATCTGATATTTTTAGCCTTGTTAAATACACTTTTATCATTTCTAATTGCATATCTGTTATATAGTATAATTTGACGTAAACACTGACGGACTACTTCCACATTCCTGGGAAATCCCTGGGAATTCCCTAGCACGAAAACATACAAGCTCCGACATTCATACAGTTTGGCCCTCACTCTATGAAGGTTCATACTCCAAAGAACTCACACAAAGTGAAGGTCAATTCTTAAATGAATAATATATTTACAACATTGCATATCATGTGCATGATACTGCATTTCAAGAACACGGTCTCGTGAAAAACATATGAACGTCAAATTGTGTTGTTCATACACTTATGAATGTCAATTTCGCGGTCATGTGATTGACCTATCGTCCATTGGAAAAGCTGTATATCGTGTAAACATCACAAATTAAAAAATTATTTAATTTAACAATGTCATGATACATATGTGCATTGTGATTAGCAACGACATAAGTAACCAATTAGAATAAAATGAAATTAGTGTGTTAAGCTACCATACAATCTCATTAAAATCAGATCTTAGTTCTCGCTACCGCTAAACAAAGATCTGAGGACATCCCATTAGGGGTCACGTCAGAACGACCTTTCATCCGAACAATCAACAATCAGAGCGTCACTTACCAGATCATGAAAGTGACAGTCAGAATGTGATTTCTAATCATGCAATCTCGAAAACTTTAACATGGGGTATTCCGAACGATAGTTAGGGGTTTAACGACTGAATCTAGACCATATATTTGCCTTTCCAGAATGTTCTTTTGTTTGGGTTTGAAATTTTTAAAGAGAATTTGTCATAATATGTTTCGAAGCGTAGTTGCCAATTTGAAATTATTGCCGTAAAGCACGAGAAATCTGCCTTCTGATTGGCTAATGTCGACTTCTTGTCCGTCCTTCCATTGGTTGGTCTAAATTCGCGCAAGGTCAGTCTGATATGACCCGTAATGGGATGTCCTCAGATCTTTGCTTAGCGGTAGCGAGAACTAAGATCTGATTTTAATGAGATTGAGCTACCATATTGTTTTAAGGTGCTTTCAGTAATTTATACAGTTAATAGCTTGAAGCTGTAGCTGTTATAAGTACATTTATCTCAGACAATAAGTTATAGCTTACAGCTATAGCGAGTGAGTGAGTTGGTTTTTAAGCCGCTTTTAACATTATTTTATGTATATATTTGTAATTTTTTTATGTGTATTCTATCATATAAATAGGATTTGTATCTGTAATAATATACGGATGGTTGCTCTGATACTATATGCTTAAATTGATGCTCATGGTGTACAGTAACTGTAATATTATGTTTGTTTAATGAAAGATTCTTGTAATTTTATATCACTAATTCAACCTTATTACAGTCTGTTTTAGGGAAATATCACCCTCATCCATATTGTGGTGGGATCTCCATATCCCCAATAGAACAGACAAAATAAATCCCACGAACCCCCAACAAGTCTTCGTTGTCATTCCACAGATGTGATACCACTGTTAAACCTGTAGGTTCAAATTTGTATGAGTCCTAAACACCTGCAGTAAATTTACGAGTCAATTTACGTGTAAATTTATTTGTCACAATTAGTTGCAGTCTTTTAAATGAGGGTCTGCAGAGTTTAGTCAGGGCCTGCAGCTTCTAAAGTCTGTGGGTCCTGATAGCAGCCTGACAATTTTGTTTATTTCAATACTGGGAGGGAGGGTGAGGTGAAATGGGGTTTAATGTTGCGTCCAAGGTTATTGCACTTATATAGCGACGTGCATGTACGTGTTTGTGTTTGTGTTTGTGTGGCTGATTGTACTAGTCTTGACTGATGCCGATTTATAGTGCTAGCTCACTGAAATACCATGCCGCAGTTTAACATGAATACCCCACTCAGACACAGTATACTGACTCCGAGCTGACCAGTCCTTGTTTTAGCCCCTTAATGCCGAGCGCCAGACAGGGTAACAACAAGTACCATCTTTAAACGTCTTTTGATATGACGCTGCCGGGGATCGGACCCCGGACCTTCCGCTCTCCGGGCGGACGCTCTACCACTAGACCACGGAGGCGGTCGGGAGGGAGGGAGGACGAACAGGGTGCATACATCAAAACATGTAGACTAGGTAACCTACCGAGCTCCCCATTTGTGCCAGAGCGTGTTTGGCTCGCTCCTTGCGTGTCGGCATGGTGCTGACGGTGAAGGCTCTGACAATGTGGGAACAGAACTCCACCGCTATACCCACAGTCTGAAACATATCACAGGACATGCATACAGGCACAACAATACAAATAGGTAATCATGCTGTTAATCTAGACTACTGTTTCACGAGAATATGTCCTGAAAGGAAAGAAACATCCAGATTAATAACTAATGTTCATTTAGAACAATACAGATGTGTGGGGTTTCCAGAACAGCTTAGTCTGGACCAGCACTATCAAACAATATTTTGTTAAACTCAATCATCCCCAGTTACAAATGTAATAAAACAGGAAGAGTTAATAAGATCTTGAGATCCAGAACCACTGATGATATTAGGTGCTATACATATATTTTTGATTATCATTTCAGTGATCCCTCGCTACAATGCTACCTTTGGGGTCCAAATAATTGATGAGTGTTATAGATCAGTGGTTTAACCGAGATGGAGCTGTAGGTGGTAGATGACCAACAGTATACATGCTCTGCCTACCTTACACCATCTACATTGCAGAGTTTAAAAAAAGATTAGAATAAAAGTTGTTTATGATTCATAGTGTAAAAAAAGATTTATCGCGTATTAATATGCGCTTTCAAAAAAACCATAATATCCCTTTTAGCGAGTCATCGTACGGCATTTATCATATGTGTATCCATTCTCTTGCAACTAAAGTTTGTTTCAAGGTGTCAATAGTGGTAATCTGACTGTGGTTGCTGTAAATTATATCTATTGAATGAAATTTTGAATATAATAACAAATATATATTGCAAACATAATTCCAGATAAGCAATGAACAATTTTTTTATAAACAGATATTATAATAACGGGATTAAATTGCGTACTTCAGTTCAGATTTTTTTACTGATATTTCCAGTGTTACGTGATCGCGGTGATCAGCTGATAATGTTTTCTGAGATTGGGGAAAACATCGTGTCATTGGAAAACTTGAGTTTATTAAAAATGTTAGTAAATTTCTGGAGCCATGCTTTACCTCGTGCTATAACCGAGTTAGCACTATAATGAAGAGCACAATAGCGAGGGAACACTGTATTATTATTGTTGTTCTTGTTGTTGAACGCTGCTCACAGGAATCCCCACGGGTTCCCCTGCCCCAGAAACCAAGAAGCAGTTACCATGACGAGGTTGACCAGTGACACAGCGTTGAGTGAGATGTCCCACAAGTACATCAGCCCCAGCATGTCGGCCAGGATGAAGGCGATCGTGATGACGACCATGATGGCAGAGTACAGCTCAAAGCCCAGCAGGACGAATGTCACTAAGAATATGGCGCCAACACAGATGGACAGGTTCTTGATGGTGTCATGCACGATGGTCAGATACTGCTCATAGTAGACATAGAAAATACTGAAATGGAAAACACAATCTGATAATGAACGGAATACATTGTTTCTGTGGCAATTAGATAAAATGGCTTATTACCAGGGACACTGTCAACAGAATTTCAAATATCATATTACAATTTACAACCGGTGTAGGAGATTGGTGCTGGGAAAATTGAAACAACTTGACACAGCATGATTGACAATGAAGCTTACTTGACAGACTTTCAGCTTCTAGAACACTTGTACCTTGAGAGTAAGGATTGATTTTTGGCACAAGGAAATCTTATAGAATTTGCTGCAAGAGATCCCATGACAAGTAGGAGTAGAAAGTTTGTGAAAAGTAAATGATATTAAATGGTTTGATAGTTTTGAAAACAGTTAATATTCAAATTTCTTTCAAACATTAACTTTGATCCGATAAATCAGGATACATAATGAATGCTCCACACCAACTAACTTCTCAATGCATGTACAGACAATGTACTGTGAAAATATTCAGTCACAGATTTCTATAAAACTGTGGGTGTATGGTACAGACTGATGACCTGTTGTGTTCCTTGGATTTTGATCACAAATTTGGCCCCTACTGGATAAAATATGGTATATTGAATGTTCTCCATCACGGCAAGATTGCGTCAACTGTTTTAACTTTTGTCATGTGACTGCAGCAATTAATGGGGAAATGCGTCACCACAAACCTGAAGCAACAAGTCTTGTGTCTCTCCCCGACCCCTCTCCACCTACCTGTATGGGAAGACGGTGATTCCTTCCTCTGTGAAGTTCCGATCCCGTGTAATGTTGCTGGCTATTTCTCTCGCCATCTTGAGAGCACTGATGTAGTCGTTGTTGGTCTTCAGGATAGTGTGGTATGTCATGAAATATGTTGCTGTGAAAAAAACACAAAATACATTCAGCTTACCTCAGCATGCACATAGTGTACAACATATGTAGGATTTAAACTTGTGTGTCCGTACCTTCAGATTTTAGTAAAATACCATAATGATCACAACATCAACAATACTACATTTTCTATTTATATTCCGCCAGAATCCTTTCACCAAGTGTATGCTCTTGGTGTTGCATTAATAATATTACCCAAGTCAATGGATCAGTGTGCACTCTTATTTTAATTCTCAGCTCCCTGGGAAGTATACAACCTGCCTATATAAGGTGCTGGAATGCTAAGTCACATTACCATCTCAGCCTACCAGGTGCCCTTTTACTGCTGTGTGAACAGGCATATTTTGAACAAAGTCAGTTGCTTTAGGATAAAACCACATGTGCAACATGTGCTTCAGAGAGGTTCAGGACCTAGAAACCTAGAAACTCAAGCTGATGCTGATGCTGACGAGTCAAGCTGATGTGAAGTCACACACCCTACAACTACACTCACAACTAACATCGGCCTGTATATAATCGTGAGTGAATTGTGTTTAATGCCGATTTTAACAGTATTCCAGTTATATCGCTGCCTGTCAGCTTAATGTGGGAGGAAAGCCTGAAGTGATGCAGGTCTCAGACGTTTACCACTTTGGTGAAACCCATGAGCATGGTTATGGTGCTGACAAACCTAGAAACATAATCGGGGCGAATCGGGATTCGAACCCAATCATAGGTTTCTGGCCCAAGGGACGCAACTCTGCACAACAAATTGCAGCGCCTTTGACAACCGGGCCGCCCGTGCTCCCTGTACATAATCGAGCCTTGATCCCACATACCAGGAAGAATAAGCAAGATCTGACATTGTCCGAGTCCACCAGCCTAATGGGGACCCAATGCTGTGGAATCCTGTTAAGGCGACAGTATGGAGTGTTATGTAAAACTGACAAACCTCCAACAGTTGTGTTCTTGTTCAGCAGCTGTACAGCAGACCCGTAGGCAGGATGACCACTGCAATGATGAAGTCAATAATGCATGTACTAGTAGTTAAAACTATGTACTTCTAATAATGGATCAGATGTTAAGTGTGTGTGTTTCTACACTGGTGTGAATGAGAGTATGGATTTACGCCCCTTTAGCAATATTCCAGTAATATTACAGCGGGGGACTCCAGAAATGGGCTCACACCTTGTACCCATGTGGGGAATAAAAAATGGGCCTTCACTGTGACGTGCGAATGCTTTAACCACAAGGCTATCCCACAACCCACATCTGCAAAAGTGAGTATGGTTTTACACCGCTTTTAGTATTCCAGTATTCCAGCAATATCACGGCAGGGGACACTAGAAATGGGCTTCACACATTGTACCCATGTCAGGAATCGAACCTGGGTCTTCGGCATGAGGAACTAACACATTAACAACTAGGCTACCTGACCGCCCCACTTCTGCAAACAGGTTCTACAACATCTTGTTTGTCCTATCTTCATAAAGATGAGCTGATTTCTTTTGTTCAGGATTCTAAGCCCGACCATCATGAATGCAAACAGTTTCATTTAACAGCTACCCATCATCCTGTAGTGGTACAATTTCAGGCGAATATCAGATCATACATTTCCTAAACACTTCTTACCCCAAGCACATGTTTTAAACTGTATGACAAACTTGAGTTACATGGGACTTGAAACCCTACATATAAAAGTAAGTGAATGTTGTTTTGTGCTTCAGTAAGCCATATTTCAGCTTTTTCACTGTAAATAATCAAGACTGGACAGGGGGCAGTGGTTGATTAGAAGGGCTATGACAGGTACTCGAGTATAGGTGGACTTGAGTCTGTTTTCACAGACGCGACTATCCAAGAAAGAGAGATTAATTTGTTGACATTTGTTTTTAAAATTACAGTAAATAAAACAGTATTTTTCTTCCACACACTGTCATGTGTAACGAATCACAAATGCATATAATGTCAACATACTCATTTGGTTAGATAATAGGGGTCAACTGCAGTGTTTGGGTCCTCACTTTAGGGGTTTCTGTAAGGCATACTTTTCACGTCCAGGTCATTTTGGGGCATGTTGGGGTCCTTTTTGCACTATATTGCCTGAGTTGTCTCTTTTTGTTTTTGCTAATAATCACTAGACAAGAAATGACTTCAGCAGTGGGGCGCAGTAGGTCACTGTGTGTTGCTGGTCAAAATTGTCTGTTTTGGTAACGTTTTGTGCAATGTTAGCGTTTAAAACTTTGTAAGCAACTCAAACAATTGCCATGCAGGTTTGGTTTTGACAAATGATAACTTTCATAACATCAGCAAGACCCGGGTACTTGAGTCATAGTTAGGTAATGATAAACAGGTATCTGAGTCCATTTTCAACCCATCACAGCACTAGTTGATAGCAAGCACGACAGATGCTGTCAGGACATAAGGACACCCAATCTGCCAGGTCACACACTGTAACAACTCTATCCTCATAAGTCCACTCTTAGAAGTGAATGGACGAATGTTATTTAACACCACTGTCAGCAATACCAAGGTAAGCTGTAAATAGTCTTGGCCAGAGAAATCAGTATCAGAAAACAAGCACTGATCCACGCCACTGCATCATGTGGACATATAATCAAGCAAGTCACCGAGATCGACCACCCATTCCACTTCTGCCTCCTTGTATGCATAAGTTACTGTGGGCCAATCCTAACCCTTAACCCCACCATGAAGAGGAACCTACCCTTTGGAACACTTGACTTCAGGAATGTCCTCCAGGTACCAGGGCAAGAAGGGCATGAAGTCCTCCTCTGAAGGACGTCCTTTTGCAAAGTTGGTTAGGTTGCATTTAACACAGGAGTCATTGACAACTGAAACATGAGATGAGCTAGTATCAACGAAATGTTTGGTTGATTACCTAGTTACTTCAAGAGTCTATAACAAAATCTACAAATCACATTCAAGAATCTCCAAACCTATATTATCTTACCTTCATGTGAGAATATTGATATCTGATTGGTTCACGATATCTAGATAAAATACTACATAACCCGCATGGGAGGGAAAAACAATGCTGAGCAGGAGAATAAATCCCTTACACCTCGCCAAGAAGCAAACAGGCTGCACATGGATTTCTGAGCGGGACAATAAATCTCTTGCACCCAGCTATGAATGAAAATCACTTGACAGATTTTTTAAGTTAAGTACCCAACTGAAGATTCATTAATTGACCAGGCCTAACAAAGAAGAGAAAACACATAGAAGACAATGATCAATGTCCTCACTTGTAGCTTTGCAGAATGTGTCTGTCTCATCGTAGTAGCGACAACATGGCGGGTTGCCGTCAGGGGTGAGCCAGCTGAAGTAGTCGTCCAGCCACGAGGAGGCGGGGTGAGCGATGCGGGTGCTAGTAAACATCACAATCATACACAGTTGAGAACGGGTCAAGGTATTAATCAGTACACTGGAGACTATCATGTGATGTGTACATACGTGCGTGTGTGTCACTTGTCCGGATTAATGCTGGTTTTGTAGAGCTTATCTCTGAGACACCAAGCTGCAGTTTAAGATGGATACCCCACTCAGAAACAGTATACTGACTCTGTGCAGACCAGTTCTTGTTTTGTGCCGAATAAGATCATAAGTACCATCTTTAACATTTACATTGGATAATCGGGGATGTAAGATGCTGCAGTATGTCTCAAATACTGCTAATAATTTTTGTCAACTTATAAAATAATATTTCATTTGATCTAATAACCTAAGCAGCTGCTGTCAGAAAAGATAAATGATATTATTGATACCACACAACAAATTAATTTTTTTTGCCTGTGTGTCAAAGATATGAGAAGAGATAATCTATAGAAATGACAGTCAAAATCATGTTACTCACTAATTAGCCTGTTGTGCTGCCTTGAAGATTTGTCCGAGAACAGAATTTTCCGGACAACCGTTGCCGCCGCAGATGTCATTCTGGCCTGCGGTGGTGGTGTAGTTGTGTCCAGACTTGACCACGAAGTACACCGGTGGGCCAACAGACAGGTAGGCTGACAAGTTGCCAAAGTAATCCAGAACGTACGAGTCCTGAATGTACAACATACAAACATATGATACCTGTATAGGATCTAATGGGGCTCCAGGTAAGCTGCGTCCCTCCTCTAAATATGCATGATAAATCCCATTACTCAATTAATTCTATGTTTATATACACATAAATATGCATAAAAATTTAAAAAACAAACAATAGTAAGACAACACTGTGTATTCTTTTCATCTTGCATACTTGTAGTTCTTAGTTTTATTTACTGATCAAATGCAGGCATAATTTTGCGTACATTTCTTATTGTTAATTAGACATGTATGTCACTGTTGCGAGTTTATGTGACATGTTACACACTTGGGCCAGCACACGGATACATAGACTAGACCCAAGAGAAATTTTTAAAAATAATATTTACAATAAGTTGTATATTTAGTATAACTATCTATCTCACAGTATGCTTTTCTTTCAATCTTCGTGAAGAAACAATCCTAGAACACATTTTTAACTTCAAAAAACATATCACCCAAACATATCACAGCCATTACCAAGGTACCATCAGCACCACTGGTCTGTGCAACGCATGAATCTGACCATGAGACGTCCCCAGGTAACTCAGTCTCTTTCTTGCACAGGCTGACATACAACAACTGTGAGGTGGGGATGGTTGGGTGTGAGATATCTGGGGACGTCCCATGGTCAGATAGTATGATATTCATGCATTGCACTGACCAGTGGTGATGATAGTAACCTTTGTCACGGATAGGACTTGTTTGGGTGATATGTTGTTTTAAGCTGGAAATTTGGATCGTTTCCACACCAAGATCAAAAGAAAGGGAAGAAATACATAGTGTAAGAAAGGATAAGTTATATAAATTATATAAATTTATATAAAAAAGATCAATACCAAGTATAAAGGGGTAAGAACTCAATGACTCAAAACATTATCTGGAACCCTGACCTACAGTTGTGGGGCTATGAGAGGAATAATATGTCATCTTAGTGACACAAACTAGATTCCAAGTATGGTTTTATCACACTAACCTAACTGTGACTGAATATTGTTGCAATACTCTGTGAATCTCACCTCTGGCATGGACAGTTTTTGATCCAACCCGATTTCAATCCTTGGTGCCATGGCACAGCTTGCACAGAACCAGCCAACGAAGACAATCATCTACAACACAGTTGACACACAGACTGAGAGATACTGGTGTTATGCCAAGAGACCTCTATGTACTGTATCACTACCAATACAAATGGCCTCTATAAAGTGACAAAACAAATCTTAAAGAGACCTCACGGCCATACAGAGTAAGAACAGGTCCAGAAACCTATGATTGAAAGAGGTGACCAAATGGACGGGTTGGTCAGGCTCAGTGACTTGGTAGATGGCGTGTCAGTGTAAACCGACAACGTGAATTATAATATCAAAATCTCTGGATTGTCTGGTCCAGACATGATTATTTACAGACCTCCGCCTGGAATATTGCTGAGTGTGCCGTTAAAGAACAATACAACAACACACAAAAATAAAACAAAATAATCTTAAAGAGATGCTTTTCAGTTTCCCCAAGGGGTCACAAATATACCAAGACACGGTAGTTAATATATAAGAGCATACGCATAGAAGGATATCTAAATACATGCTAAGAAATGCTAAAACATTTGACATTGACAATGTCACAATGCAGGAATATTGTGATTAGTTGACTGTGATAAACTAGTGAAATCTGAAACATCAATTTGAACTGACCACGATAGGCCGGACCCACTCCTTCATGATGAAGTGAGAGTAGTAGTCCTTGACGAACGTGTACAGCAGGCCCTCGCGCTTCTCCTCCTTCTCTGCATTCCTCATCTTCACACAGCAGCAGCAGTCAAAGTGATTTTTCTAGACACAGAAAGCTGCATTCAATAATGGCATTCACATTTTAACAGGGAGCGGGAGTATGATTTTACACTGCTTTTAGCAATATTCGAGTAATATATGCATCCTGTAATATCTATCTCATGGCATCCAGGCACATAAGTGCCACCACACATGTGATCTGCAGACACTCACCTCCTGTCTCATGGCATCCAGGCACATTAGTGCCACCACACATGTGATCTGCAGACACTCACCTCCTGTCTCATGGCATCCAGGCACATTAGTGCCACCAGACAGGTGATCTGCAGACACTCACCTCCTGTCTCATGGCATCCAGGCACATTAGTGCCACCACACATGTGATCTGCAGACACTAACCTCCTGTCTCTTGGCATCCAGGCACATTAGTGCCACCAGACAGGTGATCTGCAGACACTCACCTCCTGTCTCATGGCATCCAGGCACATAAGTGCCACCAGACACGTGACCTGCAGACACTCACCTCCTGTCTCTTGGCATCCAGGCACATTAGTGCCACCACACATGTGATCTGCAGACACTCACCTCCTGTCTCATGGCATCCAGGCACATTAGTGCCACCAGACATGTGATCTGCAGACACTAACCTCCTGTCTCTTGGCATCCAGGCACATTAGTGCCACCAGACAGGTGATCTGCAGACACTCACCTCCTGTCTCATGGCATCCAGGCACATAAGTGCCACCAGACACGTGACCTGCAGACACTCACCTCCTGTCTCTTGGCATCCAGGCACATTAGTGCCACCAGACATGTGATCTGCAGACACTAACCTCCTGTCTCATGGCATCCAGGCACATCAGTGCCACCACACATGTGATCTGCAGACACTCACCTCCTGTCTCTTGGCATCCAGGCACATTAGTGCCACCACACATGTGATCTGCAGACCCTCACCTCCTGTCTCTTGGCATCCAGGCACATTAGTGCCACCAGACATGTGATCTGCAGACACTCACCTCCTGTCTCTTGGCATCCAGGCACATTAGTGCCACCACACCTGTGATCTGCAGACACTCACCTCCTGTCTCTTGGCATCCAGGCACATAAGTGCCACAACACATGTGATCTGCAGACACTCACCTCCTGTCTCTTGGCATCCAGGCACATTAGTGCCACCAGACACGTGATCTGCAGACACTCACCTCCTGTCTCTTGGCATCCAGGCACATTAGTGCCACCACACATGTGATCTGCAGACACTCACCTCCTGTCTCTTGGCATCCAGGCACATTAGTGCCACCACACATGTGATCTGCAGACACTCACCTCCTGTCTCTTGGCTTCCAGGCACATTAGTGCCACAACACATGTGATCTGCAGACACTCACCTCCTGTCTCTCGGCATCCAGGCACATTAGTGCCACCACACATGTGATCTGCAGACACTAACCTCCTGTCTCTTGGCATCCAGGCACATTAGTGCCACCACACATGTGATCTGCAGACACTCACCTCCTGTCTCTTGGCATCCAGGCACATAAGTGCCACCACACATGTGATCTGCAGACACTCACCTCCTGTCTCTTGGCATCCAGGCACATTAGTGCCACCAGACAGGTGATCTGCAGACACTCACCTCCTGTCTCTTGGCATCCAGGCACATTAGTGCCACCAGACAGGTGATCTGCAGCAAGAAGTCAAAAAAGACAGCCATGGCTGCATACAGAGAGAAGATCTTCACTGCTGGCATGTCGGTCAGGGCACCTGAAAAAGAAACAAGCAATTCAAGCACAACATGACTGTGACCGATGTCCTGTGTGCTGTACATACAAAGAGTTCGGGCTTATGCTAGTATATCACATTCATTACAATTCATAAAGCAAACAATACTGACATCACACAAACACATATGCAACAACAGCCATTTACAAATCTGCATTAAATAGTCGGGGTTATCCTAGCAGCTCCACGTACCAAGGAAGAAAGCGATGGACTCAGAGAAGCTGGTCAGCATCATACTGGGTCCCACTTTGCCCACAATGCGGCCTATCTGCTGTTCCAGGTCCTCTGACGCTTGCCGCTGATCACGCTGGAATAATCAAGTCCTCTAGTCAGTATGGAGATTAACATCATGTGTCCCAAGACAGGAGGTTAAGACGTTATATCAAGAGGACTAGCGGACTAGCGGTTAATGGGTTAAATGTATGTAACCGTGGTAACTGAAAACATACATTATTGCTGTCAAAAGTCACAAAAACAATTGTGTGAAATGGATTGTGATCCTGCATATAGTGGTTCCAAATTCAGATCCAGGATTTTGAATGGTAGGAATGGGGTGAGGTGTGCACACTGTCCCAGGCACCGTGCTCAGGTATCACCTTTTCTTTGTTTGTTGGTTCTTTAACGCCACACTCAACAATATTCCAACTACATGACGGTGGTCAGTAAATAACCACTGGACCAATCCAGTGATTGACATCGTGAGCAACGATCTACGCATTTGGGATACGATCACATGCATCAACCAAGTCAGTGAGCCTGACCACCCTATCCCGTTAGTCGCCTCTTATGACAAACATAGCCACATTTTAGGGCAATCCTTCCAACCAGGATCTATATGGGTCGTATCCTCTTCGATCCATGACAATATTTAAGGTACAGTAGAAAAGGTAGATGCTAACATCCAGTTATATTGGTAAAATTGCATCAGTGAGGGTTTTACATCAAACTGATGGGGAAGCAGTACTCATTGACTTCATCGGAAGTTACCTGATAGGCCTGTACTAGGATGAAGATGTTGTCCACGCCAACAGCCAGCACGAGGAAGGGTACAACCTCGATGATGATCAGAGTGGCCGGCTGGCCTACGTAGCTGAAGAAGCCCAAAGAACACCCCACCGACAGAAGCACAATCAGCACGCCGGCCAGACCCATAGTTATTTTGGAGTCAACCTGAGGAAGAGAATATGACTGGCATGAGTATTTCGGATCAGTCAGTCAGTCAGTCTAATCCAGTGATAGAAATCATTAGCACATTTCAAGGAATGAATTAATGATTTCAACATCTGACATTTTCACACGAAGTGAATGAGCTTTGTATCACGCCACAGCATTTCCGTAATTTGACATCATGTAGCGAAACATGGATGAAACCAAACATGTTGTAGGTCGTAGACTTTAACCACTTTGGTGACAACTACAAATACAGGTGTGGAGCTAACAGACCAAGAATCTGGGATTTAAACCTATGACCATCCTGAACAGATTAAGGGAAGCAACTTGGCAAAGTGAACTCTGGTGCATAAGGCCACTTGGCCAACTCTTTCCCTTTTGAGATAAACTTTTCCCCAAAACAAATCTTTTTCAATGATGAAAATTTAATATGTCAGAGCTGAATGTATTCTTAAATTGTATTAATAGGCCTTAGAGAAAATAGAATATTAAAGTCTTATGTTCTGAGACGGGGTTGTCTTACAAAGAATCTGGCGCAGGTGTTGATCTTGCCTAGGGTGAGGGAGATGTAGGCGAACATGATGAGATAGCTGATGAGGATTGTTATGACGTCGGAGGAACTCTCACGGTCAAGCTCATCCTGGATTGACCGCTGAAGAAAGAAAAAAGAGGAAATAAAAGATGAGAGAAAATGCTGTACTGAAATGCAAGGTTTGTTCTGGATACAGTAATCATTTTAATTAACATGTCAATAAATATGTCTGTGTGACATTTCAAAAGGGAATAGCACATTGGGCAGAGGTAAATTTTAGCATCTTTTCTGAACGCGGAATGATTCTGACGAAGATGCCTGTTACAAAGTGTGGAGAACGCAATGGACATTTCTTCATCTAATAAGACCTAGCAATTATAAGGTCCCTCAACAAGTCATGCTTACAGAAGTGTTGTACAGTACAACACGGATATAACGAACTACTAGGGACCAGAGTAATCAGTTCGTTATATCCGTTGTTCGTTATACACGTTTTCGCTCGGAAATGTCCGCCATCTTGGATAAGACAAAACACAAAACAAACGTAACTAATGTTTGTTTTACAGACAAGATTACATGTACAGGTAGGATTAACACAATGCAAATTTAACAAGGTTGATCCGTCACCGCTGATTGTATTGTTTCGCTGCTGATTGCATACAGCCAATTGTCAGTGACACTTGACACTGAGTGAGATTTCTCAGTTCGCTATACACGTCGCTAATTAGTGATAAATGGGCTTGTCGGTGATCAGATATCAGTTCGCTGTATCCGTTAGTTCGCTGTAGAGAGTTCGTTATATACGTAAATTTTATATGATATTATATAGGAGATAAATTGGGGATTTTTTAACAGTTCGTTGTATCCGTTTGTTCGCTATATCCGTGTTCTACTGTACTTACTTTTGAGAAAGCCATGCACATATTGGGGATGTGCTTCATCATAGAAGGTTTGTAATGTCCCACTTACCTCCGAGGAGAAGGCGATGGACATGTTGGGGTTGGAGAAGCCCTTAATGAACTTGATATACTCTGCTTCCCAAGCTTCTGCTTTAGCATTGTCTGCCTCGTTGACATGGTTGTTGACCAGAAATGTAATAACCAGGGCTGTAGCGTTGTGGTAGTTGTCACCTGTGGACGGGGCAAAGGTGCTTACATTACCACTACTGTCAAATGTGGACCACCAACAACTACCAAGTATTCTGGTTACAACCATTACAGTGGCAAAAACAAAACAGGGACTTACCGTGGATACAACACTAAGTGACCTTGGCAGACAAACTGGTAAAAAAACATCACTGTGTTCAAAAGTTTGAAGTCCAAATTTTCGTGAATTCAAGGTACCGTATTTGACATAATTAGCGCACAGGGCGCTCTCAAAATTAGAAATAGGGGGCTCTTATTAGAATAAAATTTTGTTGAAAAACAACCAACAACAGAGTTGAAAGATCGTAAATTTCGTGGTTTATCCTGACAGCCTGAAATGATACAAAAAAAGTCTGTGTGTATTATACACGACAGATATATTTTTCAAGAATTTAATTGCCAATAATTAAGGGTGCATATAACACACAAGTGTGTACTATACAAGAATAAATAAGTCTTGTGTACATTGATCAATCGGAAGGAATTGGAACTGTTCACTAGCCAATATATCAGCAGATATCGCCGTGGGCGCTTATCAGAGCGGGGCGCTTATTATGTTGAATACGGTATGTTAATATTTTGATTAAAAGAAAAATTGTGAAACTAAATACTAAACAGCATCTTCTTGTTTACTGGTACTGTTATCCTCTGCAAAGTAATAACATTAGTGTCATATTTATAAAATGACCTAGCAAATATTTTTACTTACATTTGGGAATTCTAACTGACAATTGCTTCAGTATTTGGGGTGGAGTATTGGCCTTAGAGCAGTTCTAGATACATCAGTATTGCAGTAGCCATGATGACCTAGACATGGAACCTACCATCAAATCCTCCCAGCGCCACCCAGGGGAAGGTTGGTGCCCCATCCGTCCCCAGGCATGAGGTGTGGAGCTTGGTGGTGTCATTCAGTGATGCAGGGGCTCTGGAGACACGAGGAACTTGATTAGACGACAGAAGATGCAGTGGGGCATGCAAGATTTACATGAGATTCCCTCCTTTGTGTTTGTATCTCAATAAGAGTAGCTTCCTGTGAGGTCTTGTATTAATACAATGCTACATCTAAGTAGCTTACTGCAAGCTCTTGTATTAATACAATGATGCTACATCTTTGTGACTAGCTCCCTGTGAAGTCATGTATTAATACAATGATGCTACATCTTTGTGACTAGCTCCCTGTGAAGTCTTGTATTAATACAATGATGCTACATCTTTGTGACTAGATTCCTGTGAAGTCATGTAGTAATAAAATGATGCTACATCTTTGTGACTAGCTTCCTGTGAAGTCATGTATTACTACAATGATGCTACATCTTTGTGACTAGCTTCCTGTGAAGTCATGTATTAATAAAATGATGCTACATCTTTGTGACTAGCTTCCTGTGAAGTCATGTATTAATACAATGATGCTACATCTATGTGACTAGCTTCCTGTGAAGTCATGTATTAATACAATGATGCTACATCTATGTGAGCATGGATTTAGGCTGCTTTCTGAAATATTCCCACAATATGCATCAAGGAGATGCACCAGAAATGGGCTTCACATATTGTATTGACGTGGGGAAATAGACCTGGGTCTTCAGAATGAGGAGTGAACAATTTAACCACTAGGCCACCCAACTGCCCACATATATTTAAAGTAACTCAGACATAAGACTTTATAAAGGGCAAGAAAAGTGAAAAAGATGATTAGTTATTTCCGAGAAAGAAAAATTGATAATATCACACGCTCAGTAATCAGCTTCCAAAGCAACTTATTTGGGGGCGTGGCCTAAAACTACGATGTTACTAGTTAATCAAATTGTAGGCAGACAGAAAAAGAAAATATCCCGAGGCAGAAGCAGGCATACTCGGCGTCGCCGATCTCCATCATCATCATGATTGTTGTCACTGCACAGTGTGTCAAATACTGGGTACCTGTTTTAACAACAGTAAGGAGAAGCCCCTTAGTGGTGGAATTTTTTATTTGGTGGATGATTTTGCCTGTTGGTATTATCGTCTGCTTTCCAATTTTCAAATTTATCTTTGGTCAAGCATTTGTGATTGAGTATGCCCTAAACATGCTAAAGTATTAAAATCTGCAAAGTTGATATGTTGACTTCACTTGCCCTTTAAGCCCCAACCACACCCCCACCCCCAGATTATATTGTATGCAGTCATGGTAAGTGAACACTGGATGACAAGTCTGAGGTACTGAGGACCACCGACTGGGGATCTTCACCTGACACAGTAGAGAAAGTGGTCCAGATAATCGGCCGCCACAAAGAAGCCTGAGCTATCCATTGCCGTTTTGTCCAGCATTTCATGTGAGTCTTGGTAGTACTGCAAGATGCTCTGAATGGTACAGTTGGGGTATGCTGGCGCCATGGGCTGGAAGCAGATGTCCTGCAGGCTTACAGTGTCGTTTCCTAGTTTTGTTGTCAGATGCTCCACTGTGTTCTGAAGTCTCAGCACCTAATACAAACAGATAACACACTTCAAACATTTCATCATCTTGGCCCATGAAAGGTCTCCATGGCCATGGTAGCTGTTTTGATTGGTTGGTTGGTTTGTTGTTTTACGCCGCACACAGCAATATTCCAGCTATATGACGGCACTCTATAGATAATCGAGTCTGGACCAGACAATCCAGTGATTGATGTTATGAGCATCGATACACACAATTGGGATCGATGACATGCTTCAACCAAGTCAGCAAGCCTGACCACCCGATCCTGTTAGTCGCCTTTTATGACAAGCATAGTCGTCTTTTACGGCAAGCCTGAGTTGCTGAAGACCTATTCTACCCCGGATTTTCACGGGTCGTTGCCATTTTGAATTTGAACGTGTGAGTATGGTTTTACACGGCTTTTGGCAATATTCCAGCAATATCACAGAGTGGGACACAAGTTATGTAAATTGTAACCATGTGGGGAATCGAATTCTGGTCTCTGTCCCGCGTGTCAGCTAGCGCTTGTCATCCTTCATCATTTTCAAGGACAAGGCATAGAATGAACAATTTGTGTCCTATGTGACTGAACTGTTCACAATACAGCAAACGGTGTGTGTAGGGGGGCTGGGATTGTGAAGAAAATATTTGGGCTCAGAGTTTTAAAAAAAAATGTATCTGGTTTTGCAGCTGGAGCTGAAAAAATATCTGGTCTCAACACAAAATCCTAGGCCCCAGCCACCCCGGTCAAACGGTCAGTCCAATAAAACCATTGTCATGACAACACTAACCATGCTAACAGATTCTCTTACCTGATGCAGGAACTCTTTATCAAAGATGGCTGGGAAGTATTCATACTCCGTGGAGGGAGGCGGGAACCTGTGGGCCACCTTGGAGTGGTTGCCGGTGCGGGTGATAATCAGTTGCTGGGTCCGGTAGAATGGCCTGACACAAACATGGGCAAGTAACAATACGGCACAGTATTACCGGTATATTGCAATATGTTATTCATGGTATACATGGTATATTGAGTTAAATATTATATTATGTGTTGTTATTATCTGTATTGTTCAGCCTAACATCTACATGAAAAATCATTCACAAACGTTTCCCTTCAAAAATTGATTGCTAAATGGCGGAAAATGCAGGTGTTTTTCTTTCCCATTGTTATCTCCCCTGTATCCATGACTACAATATGGCAGCGACTGACTATGCTGAGTAATACTTACTTTAGTATACATGTGGAAAAATGATCTGCATGTACAATCACTGTCAAGCAATTTAGCTCCCAATATATCACAAACTGTATCACAATACAGATATTCGGTATCTGCATCGGAATATAGTGCAATATATCTTATTATCCAGTACACATCTACACACCCACGCCCACATTATTCAAAAGTCAATCAGAGCCATCTATAGACGTCTACCACCAGTAAAAGCCATCAGCAGTTGTGTGGTACTGAGAGACCAAGGATCATAATCAGAACAAATCAGGGACATCAGGGATTGAAACGAAGAATTCAGCTCTTCTGACAAATGATGAGCCAAAAGGGGTCCAAATTTACGATGTTTACAGACAAGTACCATCCCACAAAGGGATCGTAGAACCACGACTGTCGTAAGTCTATGTTAACATGGTTAAAGTACAGGACCCACTTGCACAAAGCGATCTTAGCGCTAAGATGATCTTAACTCCCATACTTTAATATAGGCTTACAATAGTTGTAGTGCCAAGATTGCTTTGTGCAAGTGGGCCCAGGTGTTACTATGATTTTAGTACTAAGATCGTTTTGTGGAATGGGGTCTTGAAATCAGTAATAGTTGGGAGGACTTGGTTCACAATCTCATTAAAAATAAGGACCCACTTGCACAAAGTGATCTTAGCGCTAAGATGATAGTAACTCCCATACTTTAACATCGGCTTACAATAGTTGTAGTGCTGATATTGCTTTGTGCAAGTAGGCCCTCATCTTTTATTCCTAAAGGATACCTCTCCATAGATGATCGCGCAAACTAGCCCCTGAGTGAACTTTACTGCCCAAACAGAATGAAGGACGAGTGGGTTCTCGAGCCAATTTGACATCTGCTTTCTAAAACAATCGGGCTTCAGTTTTTGTAACTAACATAATTTACACGGACACACGACAGCCACTAAAGCCATGAAGGCAGCTGTGTGACATGGGCCCCAGGACATAACTAGTCGCAGCTCTGCTGTAACCATGGCAACCAAACACATTCAATCCATTGTTATTCCTTGCTATTTATCATGCCAATTGGTGCCTTCAACATCTGTCAAAAGTTTTCAGTCTACTATGTCACTGAGTGGTTTTGGCGCTGTGTCAGCCACATCACTGCAGGGAGCATCACGACTAGGTTTTACACACTGTACCATTGTGGGGAATCAAACCATGCCCTTTGAGTGATGAGTCAACAATTTGTTTACATTAGACTACCCCTTGGCCAGCGTAAGCCAGTGTTGGACCTATTCTTACACAAGTAGATCTCAAGTGGTCATACAAGTTGTCTGTTTTCATTCATCTGCATATTGTATTCAGCATTAAACTCCAATGTGTCCTGCATCGTGCATATCATAACCTGGCTAAGAGTCTCCTTACTGTTTCAGCTTATGAAACACCAAGGCTAAGATTTAATCATAGTAATACTTCATCTATCCAACTACAGAGCTACAGATAAGCAGCATATCTGCGTAAAATACCCCCCCAATATCATTAAAAACCCAATTACTTTCAATTAACTTGCGTACAGAAACGCATGAAAAACTTAAATGTATAAAAACAACATGCGTAAATACTCAATGAAGATTTTTCAGCATGTGTACAAAGGAGCTAATTTCCGAAACACAATTACGATCTAATTTACTTTCTGAGTTAAGCCTATATATTCAGAACATCTAAGCATTATTTCATTTTTTAAATCTTATAGTGTTCACTAATGTAAAGAAAAACCCAATAGGGTGATGAATAGATGAGTGAAAAAATAGTTACCCAATAATGAATATAATAACCCAATTAAAATTGAAACCCTAGAGTAAAAACTCAATTGCTCAAAAAGTTATCTGGAGCTATGCAACTAGCAATATAAGCAACTTTGACATATGACAGTAGGTTGATGCCCTTATGCTTGTATACAAATGCAATTGTACATTGTTTTTGTTTGCATGTTTATCGTTTTAAGCCACAGTCAGCAATATTCCAACTACATTACAGTGGCCTGTAAATAATTGAGTCTTGACCAGACAAGCCAGTGGCAACATGGTTGTAGTACAATGACATGCATCAACAAAGTCACCGAGTCTGACCACGACCAGCAAGGGAATGCTGGGGACCAATCAGAACATAGTTCCCTACAGCCATGTACAGGGTTAACACGTTCATAAGAAGAATCCTTAACAACTCACACAAAATGGTTGTCAAAGTAGTCCTTTTCCTGTCTAGCACGGCTATCTGGGGATGACCACAGTTTGACGGGCGACGTGGTGACCTGGAACAGTGCTATTCCAGCAACCAGGATGACAATGATGACAGCACTGATGCCAAAAACGATGTACGGGTGTCTGGCACACATTGTGCCCCAACGGCTGAAAGCTTTCTCAAACATCATCTCCATCCTAGCTCCAAGTTTCTCAGTGATTCCCAGCTGATCCTTCCTGATAGAAGAGAAGGAGTTCTTCCTCCGCTTCTTCTTGCCCTGGTCGTCAATTCTGTAGATTGGGTTCCCTTCATCATCTTCCTCATCAATCTCGTCCAGGGAGAGCGAGTCCTGCACGATGATGTTGTAGCAAATAGCATACACTCCAAAGAAGGCGGTGAAGAAGATGAAGATTGCTCCCATGATGAAGCAGTAGCCGTCGATGTGAAGGATCTTCCAGGGCTTGGCTGGCGCGGGTGGTGGGATGGTAGGGGTACACATGTCCGCACAGTCCTGACAACTGCAGGGGTTGGTGTCATTTGTCAGAGCCTGAGAACAAGGGATGATCTTGGCACTAAGTGGTTCAAGTTGTGGGAAGACCTTACTAGAGTTTCCAAGATGGAAGTTGATCTGAAATGGGGTCTGTCCATTGCCTGTGCTACCCATGAAGTCCAGCCAGTTCTGAGGTGTGCACTGATCGGCAGAGTGACCACACAGGATACCCAAGGCTCGTTCATTAGCACTGGGCATCTGGACATTCTTACAGGAGTTAAACATGCCATTAGCAAATGATGGAGACACCAGGCAGTCCACAGATTTAACAGCAACTGTTTTCTTTGCTGTAGAGACTGGGTTGGTTTCTGTTGTATTGATGCGCAAAAACCTGCTGTGGTCTGGGGCGCATGTGAAATAGCAGTACAAGTTGACAAAGTTGTGGAAACATGAAGGGCACCGGGAAAGCACTTGCTTAGGGACGTCCAAATTGGACTGGAGGATTTTCAGCTGGTCAGCGGAGCAACAGGTCATAGGGGCACTGCCATCTGAAAAAAAGTGTGCAGTTAAAGGCACCATTGCCAAACAAATATAAACACATATGAAAGACAGGAGTCATCCGAAGATGGCAAATACCCCTAGCTCACACAATAGCAAAACACACTTCAGCCCCTGATTAATACATGTACCAAGTTGGGATGAAAATAATTGCACGGTTTTCAAGTTATGCTCCTGAAAAGAAATACGGATGACAGCCCAGACAATGGCTACATCCCCCTGCATTATATGCCAGTGAATAAAATAGGGCATTGCATCAAATTTGGAAATGTCCTCCCCATGTCTTCCAAAAAATGTTTTGAAACATTTACTGAGGCCTTAACCGTTGTAGTCTTGATCAAACAACTTTTGAGCAAGCTATCCTTTGAGTTGGTAGAAATATCTTCCTTATCACTTGCCTATGTTATTTTTGGAGCAAGTGAGTTTGACACCCCACTACACATTGCTATACCATGTATACATGTTAAAATGTGTACAAAACATACAAAAAGTTTCTTATGCATATTTAATAACAACAAATATATGAAACAAGCAAAAAGCAGTAATTCTGATAAGGGTGTTGTACCATCACATATCATAAATCATAAATATATCTGAATTTTTGGTCACAAACACAATTGAAGCTTTGAGAGAGTGAATAACGATCCTATTTTGCACGGACAATTATCAGTTAGACAGCAATCCAGTCTCAGTACTGTAACTATGGTAACCTTCCGAACAAGACAAACAAGTGTAAGAAAAGAATGTGCTTATCAAGATGTTTAAGTGTGCCCCTTGGAATTAAAGTGTGCCCCTTGGAATTAAAGTGTGCCCCTTGGAATTAAAGTGAGCCCACATGAAGGACACTTTTGATTCATGTTTGAACTCCATGAAAGTCATTTTGCCATGTTTTGGGCCTTTCCTTTCCTGTAAGACAAATTATTGATAATACCATTATCAAATTGTTAATCCCCAGGTTTACCGGTAGTATGTGAATCATACAGCAGGGTTTTATCTTGACATGAAACTGCGGGTTCATTGGACTCCCAATAGTTAAATATGGGGGTCCTGCACAGTAATGAAATGGTATAGCGTACTAGCTGTACGGTAAGATTTTATAATTCCATTAATTACAGTACCTTTATATTTCTTGTCAAGAATTTTAACATATTCTTTGATTCTATATCCATTTTATACATTTGTGCGTACTGGAAGCAAATTCTCCCTACCTAACACACAGGGACGGTTCACCACCCCTTGTATTTGCAATTAAAAAAGTAGTTTTGTGTTTGCAAAATCTTAAACAAATATAAACAAAAGTAGCAAAAATTATTTAGGAGCACGAAAATTGTGTATCATACATATAGATATGATTATATATACAAAATCAACTTTTCTAAAAATATATTTGAAAACTAGTAAACCGCTGCTGGAAGCGAAAGAATACACGCTGGTCAAGTGACAAAAATGGCGCTTTGCGAAACGAACAGTATCAGTTGACCAGTTCAGTGAGAAATTTACAGTGTATAACGAAACACTTTCAAGAGAATAACAAACAGCCTGAAGCGATATTAACTCCATAAATGGCCATCTGTCATTATTTGGCCTAAAGTGAAAAGGACATTACAGTTTGAGTACGGGTTAGACACTTACGGCAAAGGGAGACAATTTGAGGGGAGGTCACTCTTCTATGACAATAGTTCCGTCAAAGTGTAATTTTCACAGCAGTGAAATATCAAGTGTTATGTTCACTGCAGTGAAATATCAATTTTTATGTAAACTGCAATGAAAATATCACTTTTCTCAACTTTGGAAATATTTTTTGGAAATTATATTAAAAAGACTTACTCCTCATGGCGTACAGGTCAGGACAGTAGTCCCTGTATATCTTCACTGCTTCCTCATCTTCCAGGGGCTTGGCAGTGCCATTGTAAGCACAATTGATGGCCTTTTGGGTAACAGTATCTGTGCCACATGTGTCATACCAGACACAATGTCCTTCCTCAGCAAATACCTGCCAAAACATAAGGCAAATTTATTATATCACAGACTGGGCCAAAAACCTCCAATCTTCTAGCCTGAAGTTGGCTCTTAGCATCAACTAAAATGTAGTGTCATATTAAAGACTATTTTCATAATGTCAAGACTTTGGTCGGCACTTATAAGTTTGAATAGCATGAAAACATGAAACTTATTATTGATAAACATCTTCAATATTGTTTGTAACAATGTGTTAGACAGCATTCTTTCAAACTCTACAATTTCAAGCTCTGGCATGTTTATGATGCTAAATATAGTTTTGTCTCAGGACATGCAGGAAATTTCCATGATTTTAATCTCGTATGAGATGTAAGATCATGTTTCTACGACAGCACTGATGCACATGCACATGTGTCTGTCTATGACTGCATATACTAATTAAGACTGAAGACATTTTTTTTCGAAAAAAAAACAAAAACAAATTGAAGTGTTACAATGGCCAAAGAACAGTTAGCTATTGTTTTTAATTTTAAAAGAGTACTTGTACTTGTACTCACTGAACACTTGTTAATAGAGCTCTTAAACAATATTTTTTTATTATCTCAATTCAAAATTCTACCTGGGAAATCAAATGTTTACTCCCCAAGTGCAGCATACACTAGATTTCACAGCCTTGTCAATCCAAAACAGTCTTTTTTATTTGTAATCTACACAATGCATTCATGTACCAGTCATACATGAGGTCAATGTTAGAACATTCTAAATATATATTTTCATGTCTATAACATGTGCACTAGAGATGGGGTACTTCAAGTACCGGTATCTTCACTCGAGCACTGATTCATCATAAATATACATTTGCATAAGGGCTGGGATGAGTCCAAATTTACTACCAGGGTACCCACACCCCTATTACCCGACCCTACCTGGGTACCCGCTGTTGGTGTCAAGAGATAGGTACAAAATGTCTGATTAGGAATAGTTTGACAGTAGCCCTGGCAGAATGTTTTTTAGATACACGTATAAAACGATGTGGTCATGCATACACTGAAGTTGACTGAAGTTTCAGATTTTTCAAACATATTAAGTCAGAAGGGACGTGTTCATAGTCATGAAGAAATGCGAACATTAGAGACTTAATATTGTTGTGTAACCATAGAGTACTTTGTCATGAAACAATATATCACGTGACTAACCACAGGCCCGGGTATTCCTGTGGGTACCCAGGTCCTACTCAGTACCCACCCGACCTGGGTACCCAAGTTACCCGTCCCAGGCCTAATTTGCATTACCATTATGTAAAATGATGTCCAAATTAATTGTCAAATGTCAACACTAGACATTAGTGACGATAACAATTTCAAGTGTTTCCTGGCCCTGATCTTTTATTCACATGAGGAGCATCACATGGCCAGAGGTGACATAAGCCCAGGCGAGGCGGTGACAGCAACACTTGGCGTGTCCTGGACTTTGTACCTCCGCACAATGTGAACACTCTCAATAACAGCTCACATGTGACAATGCTGAAAGTCTTTCTGAATCCTGGATTCAATTTCCATATCATACCAGTTATCCAAATGAACACTGCAGTTTCTATTGGTTCAAATCCATATTGTGTTTAACCAGTGTCGCCCTGGCCAGTTGGAAATGGTTTTCAAACCAATTGCAGATTTAAGTAGTAGGGCTGGGACGGGTAACTCGGGTACCTGGGTCGGGTGGGTACTGAGTTAGACCTGGGTACCCACAGGACTACCCGGACCCGTGGTTAGTCACATGATATATTGTTTAATGACAAAGTATTTAGAACTCTATGGTTCCACTACATGTCACAATATTTTTAAATCTTCGCATTTCTTTCTGACTATGCACCCATTCCTTCTGACTTTTCATATCTTTGAATTAAGATATAACTTGAATCAACTTCAGTGTAGGCATGACCAGATTGTTTAATACATGTATCTATATACGTTTTGCCAGTGCTATGGTAAAAATGCCCAATTGGACATTTTGTACCTATCTCTTGAGACCTACAGTGGGTACCCGGGTAGGGTCAGGTAATACGGGGGTGGGTACCCGGGTACATGTAGTAAATTTGGACTCGTCCCAGACTTATCATGCTTATTAAGTAGCCAGTTTTACTACATCGCCAAAAAGGAAAACTCTGGTAGAAAGGAAAGAAACTTATTTCACGTTTCAACAAGGTAAGAACATCAATCAGAGTCAATATCAATTAACATGATTAATTCTGAAGAGCGACAGCCAATGTAAACGAGATATTTATCATCTGTTTCTAGAATATTGTGACCTTCAACAGTTCAAAGAACAGCTAATAACGTTTTTAGAAATTAGTCAGAAGTCTTATTCTAAAGTGGACATTTTCTTTTCAGCATCTGTTTAATTGGAAAGAAACATTACCTTATTGTAGCTCACTATATAGAAAATGCAGCTAGCCAGGCGGGCTACCTAGATAATATTTACAATGGCCAGAAAAAAAAGAAAGTGGTCATGGGCTACCGGTCAACAATTATTTTGTACACTGTTGCTACACCAGCCAGTAACAATCACCCATATGACAGTACAACAGTAAATGTCTGACTATTGCTATTGTGCAACCATGGTTACCAGGTGGTAACAGGTGCAATATGGATAATGTTTACCATGTTTATACATGTTATAAGGTGAGGTGAAATGGGGTTTAACATCCCGTCCAAGATGATTGCACATATACATCAACGTGCATGTATGTGTGTGTTTTATGGCTGCTTGTACTAGTCAAGACTAATGCCGATTTTATAGTGCTATCTCACTCAGATATCGTGCCACAGTTTTAAAAGGAATACCCCACTCAGACACAGTATACTGACTCTGAGCCAACCAGTCCTTACTTAAGCCCCTTAATGCCGAGTGCCAGGCAGGGAAACAACAAGTACCATCTTTTAACATCTTTTGGTCTGAGCCCCTGACCTTCCGCTCTCTGGGCAGACGGTCTACCACTAGACCACAGAGGCGGTCTTAAACATGTTAAATGATATCTAACCTGTAAGTATTGTTAAGCGGTATAAAGAGGTTACACAAACATCGGGACACAATTGTTGATTTGCATTTAAGGGTGTGTAATTTACCAACAAGGAAAAAGTTTATCATTATGGTTACGTTCACATCATAAATCCACCACGTCCACTGTAACTGTCAAATGCCTTGTATCAAACAATCTGAAATTTTCTGTTGGCAGAGCTGTTTTCAGCCCTCATATGCGACTCGTTTATCAAGGATATTATATCTCCATTCTATTTTAATACTAAAGGTGTGCGGTATTACCGGTATACCACGACATAAAATACTAATGAATATCACAATATATTAGGAAAACACAGGTATATTGCGTTTTTCCAGATCCCCCCCTATCTTCACCTTGCTGGCAAATGTTTACCTAAGTGACAAATTGAAATGGAATTATGGAATTAAGAAGTTAAAGTACTCATGGAAATAAAAAAACCTGTTTTGCTGGATTTGATATCAAAACAACGCATTACGTAGATGTAAATACGAAATAACAAAACAACTGGAAAAGTACTAGTCTGGATTTGCTAGTTTTATCTCAGTGCTCAATACAAAATGTACTTTACAGGAGGTAATTTGTAGGCACTTTCAACATCCAAAAATATAACTAAGTCCAAATTGACATGGCTGAAAAAGGCTATAGGCATTATGCAAATTAGCCTGGAAAAAAGTTATCAAAACAACAATAAAAATAACAGCTATGTTTATGTACATAATAATAATGACATGTAAGTTGTTGTTTGAGAAGAGAATATGTTACTTTTACGTTCTGATATTTTGACGATGATTCACTATCCCAAAATGCCACTCACAAATCACTAACCACTGACAAATCACGTGCACATGGGTTTCAAGCACCTGTTTTCACCTGCCGTCAAGGTGTCATAGGTCATGGACATTCACCTTGATCTACTAACACCTGGTTATGATCAGTTTCACAATAGTCTGTTTTGTTCATATTTTTACACACTTTTACGTGTAAAAAGACATAAAAACCTTTGATACGCTGTATTTGTGCCAAGGCACAATTAGTACTAATTCAGTTGTTTGAATATTTATATATTTTGTAGATTAACTGCATTTATTTATAATCTGAGATCGAAAAAAGTTTTGTTTCATTTCCGTGAGTACTTCAGCAACTGTTTCCCATGATCAAAAATTTGAAACTATATGTGACCATTTTCCTGTATATAATGTGTATATTATGCATGCGTTGATACCATAGCAACATCCAACAAACACAAATTTTCAAAAATGTGTGGGGAAATGTTTTCTGTTTAGGTTCATAACAAATTACAGATGAAAGAACACATGCAGCATGTCCATTTTCTCCGACAGCTTGTTCTTGGACCCATTTCGAATGACAAGACACTAAATATAGCCATCAAATTTAATCACTCTTATCATGCTTATTAATGTGAGATCTGTGCTAAGTGAGCAAATGGTTAGAGATAGGAGGTGCTGACATCATCACATTCCGTATCGAAGCTAGGATCGCAAAAGGGTCCGGAGTTTTTATCATAATATGATGGATCCATTCCCCATCTTCTGTCATAGTTCTGAGTGAACGGTTTAATAGTACACTGAACTACCATGATACGTATTGTACTGGGAACACCGACCTCGCTATCAAGATACATGTACGCATATTGTGACCTCACTATCATATGTGTCGCATTGTGACCTCATTATTGTAATTAATGTACTACAGTGACCTAGGTATTTTGACCTAACTATTATCATGATTATGATATGTATCTTACTGTGACTTCACTATGAAACACATCATATCGTGACCTCACCCACTGTGAAATAAATATTGTGACCTCACCAAAATTACATAAATACAGTCAAATCCAATTAATCCGACATGGTTGCTTCCATATGATTATGTCAGATTAACAAGTATGTCAGAAAAACAAAAATTAGTACTATCAATATTTGTGGTGGAAAATTGGACAACTACAAGATAGACAATGCTACATACAAGTTATAAAATGAAAAAAAATAAAATTCATATTATTATGTTATATTGTTTACGGAATATGTTTTCCAGAAATACAGCCTCTAGAGCTGAACACAGGGTATTCAGAACTACTGTAATAGGCTGTATGACTGATTCAAAATACTTATAAAAGTGTGGTCTACAATGGAAGTTTACAGTTTGAAACTATTTCTGCAAAGCTCAAGAAAGATGCTTCCTTAGTGACTACTGTCGTCTTCCTGTGAATCATTTCATTGGTCGGTCAAAGTTCGCAAAAGGTTGTTCTGACGTGAATTGTAATGGGATGTGATTTTAATGAGATTGAGGTAATCTAAACCTGTGATTAATCCTGTTTTGTTTATATAAAGCATTATTTGTTTATTGTGAAGCGAGTTTATCTCTGTAGCCGTTGTAATATGCAGCTACTAGCCCGACTCATCTTGCATCAAAATAAGGGGCTGTGTATTCGCAGGCAGATGACCAAGGAGAATGCTTATCACTGTCAGATTATCAAGATTGATTAATGAGTAATTTTGGTAATAGGTGTGTCGGAGTCAGACTGCGAGACTTGGGATTAACGGGTCTCAATAGCACTGAGTGAGTGAATATGGTTTTACGTCGCCTTCAGCAATATTCCAGCAACATCACGGTGGCGGAACACCAGAAATGGGCTTCACATATTGTACTGAATTAATAAGTTCCCATAATTAGTGTCGGATAAAGACGATTGTTGGTTTAAAGAGACTTGACCGTATATATTGTAAGCTAGGAATTTTTTGCAAGCTGGAATAAACTACAAAAACTGTGAGTGACACACATTTGTGATAATTTTATGACACTTTTTTTTGCAGACCAACGAACAAAAAACATAAGGAGGCATATTTCTTTTCTTCACTTTCAGTGTCAAAACAGCCAGTGATTGAATAAATAAATAATCCCTTACATTCTGTTTCCTTAATTATGCTTTGTGTGCACTCAGTGTCAATAGCCTAATCTGGAAAATCCACTAATGGCCACATCCCTCAAGTTGCTTAACATAACACTGAGTAAATGACGGGTATTGGTCCTGACTATCGTATTGCAATTATTGCAATGATTCTTGTATTGTGATACATACCACAATATGTTGCATGCATTCTTTCATCTGTAATTGGGGCAGTGTAGTAGCCTAGTGGTGAAAGCGTTCGCCCGTCACACGGAAGACCCAGTTTCGATTTCCGACATGGGTACAATATGTGAAGCCAATTTTCTGGTGTCCCCCCGCCATGATATTGCTGGAATATTGCTAAAATGGATGTAAAACCAAACTCACTTTCTCATCAGCAATCAAAAGCTGAATAAAAAAAATAACAAACAAAAAATCGGACTTCACCTACATGTTTTTGACAACTTTGTACAAATTGTAGTTGTCTGTCATTCTGCTTGATGTTGCTCTAGTCCTGACGGTTACATTATTTACAAGAAGTTAGTTGCAAACAGTTTGCTTTTCTGATCACAGGCATCAGTTGCTAATTTCTGAATATCATAATTTCAATTTCATGTGTCACCTATGTATCAAGATGAAAATATGCATGATTTTGAAAAACACAATATATCGGTGTTTTCGAAACACATTGTGATCATGGTGATACGTAAGTAATTCAAATCATAACACATCATAAATACTTACCATGCTTACCAATGTCAAAAATCAGATCTTTTAAGTACTACACCAATGACCACCATATATAAATTTGGAATTTGACACTGACAGCATAGATCAAATTTCGTTGTTAAAATTTATAACATGTACATGATGTATGTTGGTGCTGCAAATACAGTAGACTACGTTTATAACGAACATGTTATAACCAACTGACCAATGTAACAAACTTATTTTTAGTCCCGGATATTTGTTGTATATATGCAGTATATATGCTTATAACGAACTACGGTTACAATAAACGAAAATTAGCAGTCCCTTTGAGTTTGTTATAACCGTAGTTTACTGTAATGGCAATGGTTTATCAGAGCCCTAGGTGATGCAAGTCTCATATATTTACCACATTGGTGAAAACCACGAGTATGGGTATGGAGTTGACTAACCTATAAACATAATCGGGGCCAACTGAGATTCGAACCCATGATCCTAGGTTTCTGGTGCACCAAAGGATGCAGCCAACAGTAAATGGCAGCGCGTTAGATGACTGAGCATTGCATTTTCCACATGATCGTCCAGTTTGCTAAGCCATATAATATATACCAAACTTGTGCAAAAGTACATTTATAACTAGCTTCATTCATATCATGATGATGATCATACACATGATAAACATTGCCACATGTATTTTTGTTTACAAGTAAGAGTGATTTCCAATTGTGGCCTTCAGCTGTTTTATAACTGTGACAATGACCATGATGACATACTAAAACTATCCTATTTCCCAATTTCATTGGTACATACAACTGTGAGATCACTCAACATGAAATGTGGCACTATTAAAATAGCAATAAAGAAAACACAATCAATTTCAAACACAATAAATACACTTAATAAATCTCCACAATGAAATATCAATTATCTAATAGTCCCAGGTATCCCAAGTAGCTCACAAAACTGGCAATACCAATGTCAACATCAAGAACATGATAAACCTGTTGCAACAATCAACGGGAGTATTATTTCTCTCAAGTAGTGTAGCTTATTAAAGTTTTCTGCACAGACCATGTAGACCATGCAAACTGCAGTCAAAATTAACATTGAAATATTTCACTTTCAGTCTGTAACTTTACCATCTATTCCGAAGCCCAGTATACTTTCCCCAAGCCGTGTAAATCTGATACTTGTCCAAATACTGATAATAAGACCAAAATATACTGAAATTATTGCCAAAAATAAGATTCACGGATGGGGGGATGCCATTAGTCAAATAACCAACTAGTCTGAAGTTTGTTTCAGACTAATGGTTATGTAAAATAACAAAGTATGGAAATAAACAAAATGATAAAACAACTAGTCCCCTTAGATTGTTACTTGTATCGAACTGACAGCCTAGTGTCATTGTCAATCCCTGTACACAGTTTGGACTCTTGGCAGTATGGCACAGACTGCACTGTTTAAATTTAAGTGTAAAGTAATTATGTTCTCCAATTGGTTGTGGAACTTGTCACACGTGATGCAGCGAGTAGTGATGACATTTTAGCCACTGGCTGCACTCATAACAAAGTTTGCACATAATGTTCATCATGATCAGAAAGTTAAACTACATGCACAGATCTATGTTGCTTTACTAAAACCGTCTGGTCATAAGGTGTAATGGGATTAAAGTCCAACATTACTGCATTTCTATCATGACATGCATGCACGTATGTGCGAGGCTGCTTGTACTAGTTTTGACTTATGCCGAATTTATAGTGCTATCGGCTAGCCAACTGTGATACCATGCCACAGTTTAACATGGATATTCCACTTGGACACAGTATACTGACTCAAAACCGATCCGGACCCTGTTCTGTTTTAACGCTAACACCATCGTAACTCCCACACTTTAACATAGATTTATGACAACCGTAGCGCTAAGATCCCTTTGTGGAACAGGGTCCAAGTCTGGTCTTATCCCCTAATGTCATCTGCCAGTCAGGTGAACAACACATACCATAATTTAATGTCTTTTGGTATGACAGGGCCGGGTATCAAACCATTGACTTAACAATACACAGGCTTCACAATGCTTGAGGTTCCTGGTCCTAGAATAATCTCACAGTAACTGATTATCCCAATTATGATGTAAATCATGCACATACAATGATACAGATAAGCATGATAAGGAAATAGGGTGAATTTCATAATGTTCACACGTTCATGGAAATGGTTACAGTTACACAAGCATCTACAAGACAGCCAATAATACAGTTTGCTGAATTGGGATATTCTCAGGAAGATGACAGCTAAACACAACACTTTCGCACAACATCTGAGTGCAGTGTTCTCCGAGTTTGAATGTTGAAGTGCCCAGTTGTGTTATTTCATAAAGCACCAAGCAGTCATTTCTGTCCCTTCACCACACCACATACACTGTCATCGATGACCAGTTGATGACAGTCTTATTTTATTTTGTACATGTTGAATATACAACCAACTATATTGGTGTTACAAGATTAATATCCAAACTATTGAAATATTTTGATCAAGCTTATTTGACAAGTACATAACTGTAACTTAAATTTGTGGACCTACGATTATGCACATACTCTCGACAATTACTCACCCGAGACGTTATACCACGGTAATTTTGATTTTCAGACACATTCATGTCTCGATTATTGGACACCTTCTCATCATGAAGGAAATTTGTATAAATTTGCTGCTTCATCATTTTAATTGTGACTACATTATAAAGTCCTGATCATTGGTCACTTATACCAAATTTTAAACTTTTAAAATAAAATATAAAGTGCTTCTGCATTTTGTCATTTCAGGGAGGGTCATGACAAATATATACAAGTACATACATGGGAGGGGGGTGTCATCCTCAAATATGACAAGCATTAGAGGAGGGTCATTATTTTCAGAACATTACAGCACAGAAACCTCTGACCCACGCCCCTGTGATCAATGAATGATCTCTTAGTCTTATAATCTAAATGTCACATGTTTACAGATGGAAACACCGAATACGATTTTGATATATTAACAGCGCAACACTAGGCTATATAAACATAAATGTTTCTGCTATGAACTAAATGCAAATATTGGGCAATGATGCTCTTATATAGGCTATATCGTGCTGAATCACATCGACAACATGAAATTGGCACATAAACGCGAATAAATCTGAATGATTCGGCGTGTTATACTTACATTTATCGAAAATGTTGACAAAATGGTTACGATTATGGTGATCTTGGTTAGTGGCGAATACATTGTGGTAATCACGGTTATATGGACTCGAGTTTCCTTTGAACAAGTCTAGTCGGCCTAGGCCAACCTGTGCACTGACATAATAAACCGGAAGCAGATGATCGGACGATCACATGAGGGTAGATACAAAAGTCGAGCAGGACTATGATACGGAATGCCAGTAAACACGCAGAGTAAAGGCTGACGGTGTTGCTCGTTGCCAATGGCGTGATCGATGACGCGTTTGATTATTAAAGATTTGGAACGCGTTTAAAATGAAAACTGATTACGATATTGGTTTGTGGATCCGGTTCGCTATTTTTGTGATATTTTGAGATACTTTGCAAACGATCTCAATTCCTCCTCTCATAGATATGCACATTTGCGTATTTAAATACGATTGAATATTAATTAAATACACAAATCCATACATGCTTATTAATTATAGATATATTTAGGTACGCAATAGTGTAATATATTCTGTGTTTATATGCTTACTCTTGATCGTAAAGATTATCAAATTTTCAAATAATTTATAAAGAAAGTCCACCCCCACCCCCAATCGTTTTATTTTTACGAGGCGAACGTACCTTCAAAGTTTCATTGTTATTATGTTATAAATAAAGCAAGTTATTCCTCGATAATTCATTTGTCAGAGTGGTGGGTGTTATGGATTGTGGGATAATATCACATTTTCTTAATGATGCGTGCAGAAATATCTCTTAATTAATTCATTTAAATCTTTTATAAGGTAATAGCAGTGGTGTTAAGTGTGTGAAAGGTGCGGGTGGACCAGTTGTCCGAGGCACCAAATATCGCAGTACAGAATAGTGTACCAGGATTCCACAATCGTGGGTTTGAATCCCAGTTTATCCCTGATTAAAATACTTGTTTTGTCAGCATCATGTATGTGGATTCACGGACTGACTGACTGACTGACGGACTGACTGATTGACTAAATAAATACGTATTACGTGATATTATGTCTCGTTGGATTCTTATAGCAAGTTGGGACCTTGAACAACATAAGGAAATAATTCTTTTGTAAGTCAACAGGAAGTCTTATTATTCCTTTACTTGTTGGTTTTATAACGCCACACTCTGCACTTTTCCAGCTACTTGACGGCGATCTGTAAATAATCGAGTCTGAACCAGACTATCCAGTGATTGACACCATGAGCATCGATCTACACAACTGGGATACAATGACATGCATCAACCAAGTCAGCGAGTCTGACCACCCGATCCCGTTAGTCGCCTCTCACGACAATCATGGGTTCGTATTATTCTCATTGATGAAGAACCTCCAAACGCAGTTGAACTCTCAAAGAAACCTAAGATATTGCAACATCAGGGGTTCCCCGGGAATATACGCATTTAATCCCTGTAAAAGATCCATTTGAGTCATGAACAAGTTATAGAAAGCAAAAAGAGCTAGTTTGCAGTTATATGCATATGTCTGATAGATTTTAGAAAATTTCTGTAAATTTAAAGTTGCCGTTTTAGCGGGCTAAACAGCCTTCATCGTGCCCTACCCTTTACCAAACATTGACTAATTTTTTTATGGTGTCATAGGCCTGGCCCATGCTATTGAACGTGTCGAGGTAAGATAACACTCACGTAATTCGCCGTTGTTACACTACGTGGAAGTAATGTTGTTGTTTCCTTCATTTTTATGGGGCACGGGTGGCCCAGTCGTCTGTGGCCCCGCGGTTCGCTGTGCAGAGTTGCATCCCTTAGGCACGCCAGAAACCTATGATTGTGGGTTGGAATCCCGGTTCGCCCCGATTATGTTTCTAGGTTTGTCAGCAGCATTCCCGTGCTCGTGGGTTTCACCGAAGTGGTAAACGTCTGAGACCTACATCACTGAGACCTGGAATATTGTTAAAAGTGGCGTTAAAATACGAACTCACTCACTCACTTCATTTTCATAAATTTCCTAAAAGATAGCTGAGATTTTGTCCAGTCACATTACAAACTCTACACATGGAAAAAACATCTCACTAATCAATAAAATATAATAACTTGACAGGTGTATGTGATTTGAAAACAATCCACGGATTTCTGCGAAAACTAATTGATTGTTAATTGAATGGCCCCAGTTACGAGATTTATAGGACCATCACGCCGTCAGCGCGTGGCGGGTCATGGGGATAATCTCTAAATAAATAAACCAATATGTACTACTCAAAAGAAGTGGAGGAACACCCGATTCTTTCATGTGATGTTAGAGTGCCAAGGCCATAATAAAGTTGTCCGTAAACATTCTTTTCGTCATTTGATTTATGATCAACTTGCATTGTGTCCCTTGTCTTGTACCAGTCCTCATGTATACGGACATGTAGTAATTTGATAAACGCGGCATTGGGTGAGTGATTATGGGTTTACGTCATTTCAGCAATATTCAAGCAATTTCATATGTATGTATGTATGTATGTATGTATGTATGTATGTGTATACTATGTATGTAATATGTAATTATGTGTGTGTGTGTCCGTCTGTCTGGCTGACTTACTGTCTGTCTGTGTACATATATGGTGGATATTTACATTACTCACACCAGAACGCCCAATTGATAACAACCAGACAGTTTAATAGATCGAGAATTATTACATATAACTATTAATATCCCCGCTTGAACAAACACATATTGATTAATTCCCAAAGACAATTTGATTGCAAGGAATGATAAGAAATTAGGTTTTTAATAATTTTTACAAAGCATTCCATTCCTCTCAAAAGTCTCATATAAGACTTAAGGTACAGACCCATTTGTAACCGCGCGCGTGCGTGTGCGTGTGTGTGTGTGTGTGTGTGTGTGTGTGTGTGTGTGTGTTGGCATAAAACTAGTAACTCACATAAAAGGGGCAATGCAGTTTCGCAACAAATTACAAAATTATCCGCGGACTTTCTGTGGAGTTTAAATTAAACTGGTTGATATCTTAGGCACGTTTGATGTTGACGGGAATGATGTTCCAATTTGCTGGACCGGCCTTTGCAAAGCATCGGTCACCGAGTGACATATTTCTGGTTTGGAGCATAAACAGGAGCTGACTGTTTCTTAACCTGAATGATCTCACTGGTTGATATTGCTGTATCAATTCACTGATGTAAGGTGGACCGAGGTCATGAAAAGCTCTGTATACTAACACAAGTATTTTGAGTTCCATGCGCTTTCAATTTAGTCATGTAAGGTGGATCGATGTCATGAAGGACTCTGTATACTAACACAAGTATTTTGAGTTCCATGCGCTTTCAATTTAGTCATGTAAGGTGGATCGATGTCATGAAGGACTCTGTATACTAACACAAGTATTTTGAATACGGGTAGCCTGTCTTAAAGGCCATGATACAAATATATCAAATACAGCCATTGCAAGTCTATAATGTTTGGCAAGTCTAGAATACTGCAGTATCTGAAAATGAAGAGAGTCTCTGGGCTCCCTTTTATTATATTTTTATTAAGATAATTGAACAAGTGTTTTTTTCTGTACGATATGTTCATTTCAGAGACTAGATGTTAGTCCAGGATACGGGTTTCTCACACTGCCTTCAACCGACAAGACCAGCAACTGTACCTGCGTGATGGGATTCATTGTCACCAGCTGGACTGGACACCTGGACCTGTCAGGTAAAGTCTCCCTACTCCGTATAGGGTCACACGGTGGGGGTACAAATTGGGCGTAAATGGAGGTCAATATTCCGTGAAAAAAGATGTACGAAACATGTTATTTCTTCAATTGTGTTACGGTAGTCATCTGATTTATTTTGTTGTAAGACTTTTCTTTTCTTTTTAAAAAAATGGCTGATCGGTGTTTACAATGATGAAGCGTAGTACTTACTTTGTTCCTTTTTCCGATATCGTGAGCTCAAATCGATCACTACTTTCCGATATGTGCGACTCTGTCAGTGACGTTCGAATCCCGGTTCGCCCCGATTATGTTTCTAGGTTTGTCAGTACCGTGCTCGTGGGTTTCACCGAAGTGGTAAACGTCTGAGACCTGCATAACTTCGGGCTTTCCTCCCACATTAAGCTGACACCGCGAAACCCTGAAATTTTATTTAAATCAAAGTGCCTACAGCGGCTTAAAACTGAATTTAGATAAATCAGTCGTAATGTCACTTAGAAAAGACAATTTTATTCCTCCTTTTGGCATAAAGACAATTTCTAGATATAAATTTCTTGGCATAATGATAGATGTAAATGATACGGTGTGTCACGAGGAAAATATTGAAAGACCTTTAGAAAATATTAAAAGACGTTTTATCTGGAAAAGTAGAAATTTAACAATATATGGACGTTGTCTTTTAAGCAAATCTGAAGGAATTTCTAGGTTAGTCCATCAAGCAAGTTGTGTTTCCTTTTCACCAAAAATAATCAAAATAATCAATAGAGAACTGTTTACCTTTATTTGGAACAGCAAGTCAGAAAAAGTATCAAGAAATCGGTTAATCCAAAAACAAGAGGAAGGTGGCATTAACGCTCTAGATTTTTTGGTACCTTTAACGCCGCGTTAAAACTAGTTTGGCTCGCCAAGTATTTCTCTAAGAAGATCTGGACAGTTCCTATTGCACATTATTTTAAAAGCATTAGTTCGCTTGAATTCTTACTTAACTGTAACTTCCAAGTGTCCAAATTACAATTAAAAATCCCATTATTCTATAAAGAAATTTTATCCTTAATTGTGGAAGACCTTCCTTGCAAAAAGAGAAGATGACATCTATAATGAAATAATTTGGAATAACAAAAATATCTTAATCAATCGAAAAAAGTATATTTGATGAGAAATGGAAAGATGCGGGCATTATTTATATAAGGCAATTACTTAAAAAGAATGGGGATTTCTTTCAACGCGAAACAATTGCTAGGAAATATGGAATTGACATAACACCAAGAAAATATAGTAGGTATATCAATGCTATTAGGAAGGCAATAGGACAGAACATGTTTAGTTTCCAAAACGCGGGTCCTATAGAAATTGAACCACATCCTGAAGTTAAAGGAATCAGACTTGCTGACACACCCTTGTAAAAGTAAATTTTGGTATAATACAATCTATAATGTGTTCCAAGTTGCTAATAAAGATGTTTTTAAATGGAAAATTTTAAAGGACATGAGAATTGGAAACAAGTATAAGCAACTGCATTTCAAAATTCTGCACTCAATCATTCATTGTAATCAGTATTTAAATAGAATTAACATTAAAGAAAGTAATGTATGTGAACATTGTGGTAGTGTAGATACTGTTAGACATTATATGTTTTACTGTTCAAATGTATTACCCTTTTGGATCGAATTCTTTAAGTGGGCGAAGGTTAATGTACATAATCAGATTTTTGATAATTACAAAGATATTGTTTTGTATGGTATAGAAGGAGGCACAGAGGAGTGTACTTTGATGAATTATTTACTACTGCAAGCAAAGTATATTGTGTACAGATGTAAAGTAACTGAAACCGATTGCCTTTTTAGAATATTTAAAAGAGAACTAGAAATACAATACTAACTTTACGTTTTCACACGTTTTGCTGGGTCATCGTATTGTACAATTTACTGGCTACATAATAATCTAAGAAAAATCTGTTACCATTTTTTATGATACTTGCACTTTTTGCAATTTTGATAAGTTTGGCAGACAAACAGACAGATAGTTTTTGTTAGTCTAACTTTAGGTACGACTATAATACAAACGGGCTTAAACATATGCAAATGTACACAGCCATAGACTAGTATATACACAGTGTAAAACAAAACCTTTCTTCACATGAAAGTTACAAATATCTTTTTAAATTATTGACGTATGAAATTCACTAAATGTGTAATAAAAGCGAATAAAACCTTTCCGTATTCATAAAATATCGATGCCCAAAAGAGAATCGATTGTATGATTCCGACTAGCAGAAATTCTGATTCCTATGCACAAGGAAACAGATCAGCAAGAAGGGGAGCGCAGTTGGTTCCCATGGGGATTGCCCCCACATTTTACAGGAATGTTACCAATGAGGAAGTTCATATATTGTATTCTCCGTAAACCCAATGGAAAGGAAGTTTTTCCTTAAGTTTGCCAAGTGCGATAGTGGTGTACAAAGTTAAAAAATCAAATGTTTCGAGTTTTGGAGAATCCACATTGTTTTAGTTCCACTTATCTAAAATACGTTCTGTGATCATTAAGACAGTCCTCCTTTGATAGTATTAAGGATTATGGTTAATCTTTGAGACAGGGCTTTGGTGGTACATTTTCTCGACCCAGCAATATACCTCTCTTTGTATGGATTTGTATGGAGCTTTAAAATCCTGTACGAAAGAGGAATGGACATGTCTACAGGATTGAGAGTCATGTAGAAAATTGACAGTTCTGATTAATGGTTTTGGTTGATTTCTTCCTCAGTTAACACACTGACCTTATATGTGGAATTATTTGATCTTACACTAGAGATGCTTACAAATAATGATGATGTTATTTGAGGGAACAATTACTGGTCAGTGGGAACAGATTTGGTTTGTTCCATTTCTGTTTCCTCTTTTTGAGTTTGTGCGTTCTACCAATGACATCATCATGCACTGACTAAACCAACTCTGAAAGACGTTCACTAGGGAAGGCACTAGGTATATATGTCCATCATTAATACATTAATGAGTGACGGCGAGATAGCATATGATAGGCAATGTTTGCAATGTTGAAGCTCATGTTTCATTTGACGTTATGAATCCGTATTGCTGTACATTAGCCAAAAAGCAGTATTCTTACAACAAGCTATATATTCACAATAAGAGAATGGCATGTAGAAACCTCGGTGAACGATAACAATGCTTGAATTACACCCTGGTCTCAGCTATTCCAACAGTGACGATAGGCAATTTTTACAAGCAACTTGAGCGTGAACGCACCGGAAGTTATGATCGCATAAAAACCTGACTTAGCGCATGCGAATCAAGGACAGATGAGTATGTTTCTAATAGACCCTATTGACCGTTTTCACACTTCGCTACTTCCGGTTTGAAAGCGAGGCTTGGAGAGCAGAAGGTGAAAGCGGGATAGCACATGAAACACATGGAGATGTCAGCAAGGCACGCAATCGGGACAAACTGTGACAATTTAACCATCCCGGTACATTTATCGTAAGTATTGAACATTATTCTTATTGACAAACTATTCTACTGTTATCTGGTCTCCTTACCGATATAAATTTGAATCTGGCCGTTCTGTTGTGATTTCAATTTAAAATATCCATGATCACCTGGTAACTCCCAGTGCAGTTTATGGTAGCTGAACAGACTCATACAAATGCTATTGAAATCTTTTAAAGAATAATTCATTGTTTACACACCATTAAGCCAAACTATTTATTGTGAGTTTAAATAACTTTGCGGGTTGTATTTGAAGTCGAAATATTGACCTTTTGACCATATCTAGATATATGTCAGAAACTAACTAAATTGATATGTTGATATAATGTATCAAATTGTAACCTACTGAGAATTTAAAGTCGTAACAAATCAGAAGTTTGCATCAGTTGCGTATTTGATGTAAATTGTAATGGACTCAAATGCATTCCAATAAAATATTATACCTCTCGATTGACTTGTGCTGTTGTGATTGTGAACAGTTGTTATTTTGATTGTCAATGTTGACAGATTAGATAGCATAAGATGCAATATTTCAACTGAATTATTACATAAAGGGTGTGTAAATATTTAAAGTAAAGTACAGTTGGATCTGCAATTTTGGTAACAATTAATATTTCTACCAAAATGATATTTACTTTACTGTACCAATTTAATCATGTCATGAAATGAACGAAAACCCAACTAATTAATGTCCAGTAAATGTTCAATCTACATGTGATCTTTATATAATTTACAGAAACAGATAACTCTTTAACAGTTTATATTCAAATATTTCAAATGCATAAATTGATATTGACATTACTAAAAACTTAAAGTATAAAAAGAATTACTGTACAGTATTACAGTATTTTTAATTCCCATGCGTATTGCAATCATAACTCATTTATTCCCTTTGTTTAATTGTGAAACCCATCTTTTTGGTGATACAAACTTAGATGTTTTCCTGAATACAAAAATATTCTTGTCTGAACACAAATTTATAGAAACGACTAACAGATTCAGTAGCTAGCATATTATTGTTTCCAAACTGTTATTCATTAATATTGTTAAATCTATATTCAACACTAAAACGTATAATATTAGGATATGTATGAGATGCACACTGTCTTCACTTTCCAACACATTGTACATATCCTTCATATGAGCACTGTATATATATTGCGCACTATGTTTCCACAATGGGAAGCTTCAACTGTAAATTGTTCATTTTAATCATGCAATATTATGTATAACTGTATATAGGGAGAAGGCGGTAATAAGTGCTGCCCTTTGTTTTTTTGGACAATAAAATATGTTTAATAATATTTCATCTTGTGATCTGACAAAGTTAATATTTTCAAGTCAAGATATCAACTTTAGTAAACCACATGAAGGTATAAACATTGCATTTGAGAAAATAAATTCAAGTCTTATATTTTCTTTGTGATCTTCATGACCTTACTCAGAAAACCATAGTGTCAATGAGGCAGACTGACTGTAGGTGTGACAAAACGTGATATTTCACCTGATTTTCACTCCAGCGAAAGTATGTTTTCAACATGGTCAGACTAAACAAAGTATTTCATGTTTAAATACATACCGGTAATACAAATATCAAAACGTGTTTCATTAAAACAAGAGTGAATTTCTGTGTGACATTGATATAAAGAGTTTTAGTACACTGTCATTAAATTGATGCATCTGTTGAGTTTACTGTTTACTGTTTACTGTTTACTGTTTACAAAGAATATACTGTTTGAGTTTTCGACATATCAGATGAATTGATGCCTTCAAGATTGTTCTTAAGAAGCATGTAATGTTACACACTGTGATTACATTTCCTTAAACTTCTCTATTTCAGAAGAATGTTGTTTTCTAAATAAGCAATATTTTGAGAGAAGGTGAATATGCATTGTTTATAAAAAATGTTATTGAAGTAGGAATATTATTACAATATTATTGAATTATTCATTTCAAGCCAGTGAGTCAACACAATGAAGTAATAGTATCCGGTGACGGATGTCTGGAGGAGCTTTCTGCTGACAGTAACACAATGGTTACAATGTGCGTCCTGTCAAAGGACGAGGAAGTGAAAAGCCATAATCATTTAATTATCAAATGTGCTTCCTGTCATATTTCAATTAAATAGGACGAGGAAGTGAAAAGCCTTATTCACTCACAAATCAACATAGCCAATATTTATCGGACACTGAAAAAGCACATTGTACCATTTGTTTACAAGCAAGAAAATTATTTTCTCCAGGAATTTAATTAGGTGCTTTTGACTGACAAAGACACCCAGTCCATGTTAAGTTTTGAAAACTTATATTGTGAGAAATAAAGATATGAAAATTTTGGTTTGTTTTTCTTTGTTAAATATGAGTAATCCAGATTGTTCAATCAACATAATTTGTACCGATACATATAGTTTATCTTGGCTTGATTACCAATTGAAGTTGATTCCTTTATATCTTTGTTATTTTATCTGTACTCATATCTGATCAAGACATTTTCAAACTATTCAGGATAAATGTATTAGTAGCTTCCTTTTGATATACAATTACCTATCATCATATAGGATTAGGTCAGGGTGTTCAAGAAGTTGGTAGTTGTATCAATTCTTATATTTCTTCAATTTCATACATTAATTATACTTATCAATTTTTAGTTTCCCTTTAACTTATTTTAAACAGTTCACACATTATTACTTTTGTCGTGCACGGTGCAATCTCAATCGGCAATAATCAGTTAAGTAAGTGATGTTTGAAAGTATCATCTGTCATTGTACACACTGAATAGAGTTATCGCCCCTTCTGAATATTTATTTTGACACACGAATTATTTTCATAATTAACATTGTAATATGTTAAAATGAAAATCTTAGCAGAAAAAGTGGCTTTTGTCAACTGGACTCATGGCAAAACGATAGTGCGTTTTGCAGCAAACACCACTATGAAACGTGAAATAAACATGATCTCAATCTTGATCTAGAGTTCACCAAGCCACACATTGACTGAGCAATTTTGCAAAAGTACACTGACGTGTTTCATGTTATGCGGTTTATTTACGATACAAAACTTCTGTCATTGAATGTACTGTCACATTGTATCTATATGCCGACGAGGTTATGATAAAACAATCTATTTCTGAAATATATATCTCGAAATGCACCATTCGATTCACTTCCGGGATCCTGACAGCAAAATGCTAATTCCAGTGTATTACAGGCATATTTTAGTTGGACCTCATGATTTAATGTGAAATATCTTCTGTATTAGATACAGAGGATACCATTTTTTGTTTGTTTGAAATGTGAAATGCACAACATGCTGTCTGTTTCCTATGAGCTGATGCGACTCTCACTGCATGGAGCTATGCTCTCTAAGCCTCGTTTTCGATCCAAGATGGCGAAAGTGTGAAAAAGGTCAATTGGCAAGAATTATGTGTCCTGGGTCTTCCGCTTGGGACTCAAACAACTGTGCCCTACCAAGAACTGGTTCTTCAATTTCAAATTGAAAAAAATACTTCAATATGGTTTTACTTTAAAAACACATGGTATCTGAGACATCTTATCTTTGAAAATCATAAATTTGCTTCTTTTTCGACACAAGTATACAACTTTCAAATGGTAGTGATCACATGATTGCAAATTCTTTTCTTTCCCCAGTCTTAAATGTATTATATCTGTTTTATTTAAGAACAGAGTATAACGTATAGCAGTCATTAAGGATGCTTTCAGGCCAGGACATGTATATAATAATGCCGATACGACTTTAAATTTTAAACTCACATAAAACAGTATTTGAATTTGCTCAATTTAAAACATGTATGATTTAGGCTGAAATGTGTCACAGACTTATTGAGATTGAGACATATTATTATTTCAATCAGCGTTTCAAGTCATGCAATTTTCTTTCTCTGAACATCGAGCGTGTCCAGCCTACGCTTTTAGATACCTTAGAATATCGATTGCTCGGCTCTTGATACTCTTTTAAGTATGGATCGAAAACATGCAGTAGGAGATCGGTTTGAAAAGGAGCACAACTCTATCTTGTTCTAATGTACATTTCAATGTCCAGTGACGGTGAAGTATAAGGTAGCCTCGGTCACTATCCCGTCGGAAATACATATTCCAAAAGCCGTAGATGATTGGATTGATGGCACTGTTGATAAAATGCGACCTCAGGAACAGATTGTAGATTATAAATCCAGCTCCTTGACGTCCTTTTCGAGGAGCAAACTCCATCTTCTGTTTCAGACCCTCCTTGGTATTGGTTCGTCAGTTCGTCAGTTGGCGGCTTCGAATCTGATACAGATACAGCACAAACACCTTCAGGAGCACCGAGCTGGACACTAACGGCAGCAATGGGTGTGTGTATCTGTTGGCCTGAGTGAATAGTCTGCTTGGCTTTGACCTTGTTCAGGAATGTCCCTTGCCTAGCAATCCGTCTCCATATTAGGCTGTAGAGGACAACAAGACATAGGGTTGTAGCAACAAATAGGAAGAACTGAGTACCGTTGTAGATGCCGGGATATACGGTCACGCTGTATTCATCTGCTGTAGAACAATCTGAACCGTTGATGTGGATATCGTTTGTGGTTAGTGTCCTTTCACCGAACACAACAGCAATTGGCGATGCAAGAATCAAAGATATGACTGAACACACAGTGATTGCTACTTTGGCAATGAGCCATGTCGCCTGTCTTTGAAAAGGTCGGCAAATTTTCCGATATCTATCCACTGCCACAGTTAGGACTATGGCCCCTGATGCATACGATACAAATACCACGACTAGTCTAATTACCTTGCACAAGCCATATTGTGCAAACGTGTAACTGTATCTCATGGCAGCTATTTCATGAGGTATGCATATGCCACAGTTGACGAGATCAAATATTGCCAGGGCTATTATATAACTGTTGGTTGGACTTGGTTTAAACTTCACAATATACACATAACAGACGAGCGAGTTCCCCGCGAAGCCTACCAACGTCAGAATGGCAAGAAATAAGATGGCGGGAAGCACATGTAGTGCGTAACGGTCGTCATAGTCACGAAGGTAAGCGTCATGGTCGTCATGGACACTAGTATTGTCCATCATCTCTAGAGATTGCTGGAATAAGTGGATGGCCAATGGAAAGACCGTCCTCTACTCTTGACATCAATAATGACCAGGCGACCTGAAATATACATTGTTATAGTCTTGTTCAAATTACCATCTCGTTTGTCATGACCCTTCCACTCCTATTTTTAAATAGATATAATCGTCAATGCAAGAGAATAGCAATGTTTAATCATGACTTCGAGTTTGGTTTTTGCATAGGTATTCAACCTTTTGGTTTCATCATACCAATCACTTTGTTTCAGCATTTTCAGGGTACGAAACTATTTGAGGCGGGCCCTCCACAGCTCGAACACTTAAAGAATGGAAGGCAGTCATATGAGAAAATATTTGTTCAGGTCAGGAAGTCTCCAGGCAGGACGTATGAGTTAACAAGAATGTCCAAATAAATGAATAAATCATCCACTGGACATGCTGGATTGTCTTAATATTAACATAATTTGTTGCGGTGTCCAAAGAAGATTGTTTGAATCCCCATGTCAGAGGAAGAATATGTATTTCTTTGAGCAGATATCCCACGCCCCTCCACATAGAATACAAACAGAATATTAACAGAATATTACATGACTGGTCCCTTTGTCTCTAGGGTGTCAAGCATGATGAGGAAATACGTTTTGGGTAACCCGGTCGTTCATCCTACAGGAGTTCAGTTTTATCTTAATGTTTGTATGTTTAGTTGACATGTTTACGGGTGGTGTTTCACAATCAACACCACAGTCGCTTAGATTGTATTTGTTCTATTTTGTTGCTTAGTGTTGAAAAAGGAAAGTTCATATTTACCGTTTGATGAGTATCAGTTTAATCCATAATTACATACATGCACGAACTCATTTTCATTTTATCGAGAGCATTCTGTCGTCATCAGAGGGTCTGGGATACTTCACGTGACTACGTTCAACCAATAAAACCGTTCAGGTGATGTGTCCATGATGAAATAGTTTATGCAATAACAAATGCAACTATATTTCATGAATACCATGCTCCCTTCCTTGTTGTTTAGTTTCTTCATTCATAACGAATCGGAAGTTGTGCTTATGACCTGAAACCATAGTTAAATAGTGGTTTCAATGTCCTACCTTCTTGTTTGATGCTTGAATCGATATATAACTTTGATACTGTAACTGGTTTCGAAAAACGTCATTCCCCGATCTATAGGGCATTTGTCACGAACGTAATGATCATGGGTATGGTTACATCACTATCTTCAAGGAATAAAGGAAAATTTGTCAGAAATAAAAGCAAATGTCAGCTGAATTTTAATGAGAAAACATCATGAGAAATGCTGGACTTCGTAAAAAAAAACATCTATGCGAAATGTTGAGAACAATGCTTTTATCTGTTTCTGATCTGTTTCTAAATGATTATGAATCTGAGTTTCTGCTCGAATTGGCAAAATCAAAACACGGGAATTTGGCCAGAAAGTTCATTTATCATATAATGGGTAGGTTTCTCGGCAGGATAAAGCCAACGGATAAAAACGATATCCGTTGGGGTCATATGCGGATAGAGATGCAAATATCAAAGGTCAAGTAGGGACTACTTTCAGTGTTTATAAACAAACATGGAGTCGCACTTGTCATTCGGCGATCGAGTCAGAATTAACCATCGTGAATCTGGATAAACTACAGGGATAATTGATACAATTATTAAAGAAAACAGTCTTATATACTGAAAGTCAGTGTCGAACTGCGACGTAACTAAGGAATTTTATAAGTTGGGGCAACTTTGGAGATATAAATTTCGAAACAATTTTGCGAGGGCACTAGGCCTAGCCAAGCGGGATCAGAAGCCATATCTGTGCTTGTAGACCTCTGCGGCTTGAAACCTTTTCCACAAATAAAAATAGTTGGGTTTAGGCGAAATATGTATGGATTGTTACCTTGTTTCGTTTTGGCGCTGTGTATACATCTGACTATACTTCTTAACGTTATGACAGAACAGGCCGACTGTGAACAATCACAGGCCGTGATGTCTCATAGACTAGGGTTAGAGTAGCTTCCCTTTGACAAAGGGCAGTTACTCTAGCGGACAGACCGATGGATTGTCGCGAAAGGTAAGTTAAAACAATTGTTGTTTTGCGTATATGTTGCTTCGCCACTGTATAAGAAACAGATTTCAGTTTGAACTATATTGGCTACTGTCACTGTCCGACTGACACATCACCTACCCTGTGACGTAATAAATATTATTGCGCGCATTCCGGGAAAACTCGCAATGTTTAGGTAATGTTTGTGAGTGAGGGGAAGCGATTTTCAAGCACAGAATTGAAGAATGACATTATATGATAAAGAAGTTATCACGCTTGTGTGTTTAGGGATGGTAAATATCCTGTATTAGGAATAAACACTATGTATTTAGCTCGCCAAGGCTCGCTAAATACAATGTTTATTCCTAATGCAGGATATTTACCATCCCCAAACACACTCGCGTGATAACCTCTATGTATATCGATGATTTGATATCGTTCAATAATCATCAAATAGCCAATTCCCTTTCACTGATTTACCCGCCTGAACTAGAAACATAAGGGTCAACTGTCATTTGTGATAATGTATTTTTCAGTTACTTTTGTTAGTTGTGATGCGTCAACATCATATCATTACTTTCTTTTGATAGTATGAACCCAAAGAAATTGATTTGCCTCTTTTACAAAGAGGCGCAGTGGGCAAGCGGTCAAAAACGCCATGCTAGCAAGCGCCAGGTGTTGAGATCGTATCTCGCTTGTGACCGGGTTGTTATTCAGCCTTGGGACCAACGATGTTTAGAGGTATTTACAATGTTGTCACTACCCCAAGTGTATAGTACATACACCCTGTGCATTCAAAATAACCCACTCGTCAGATGGTAGACGACCAGATGGTGAAAACAAGAATACCTACATACACCCGAAACACAAGTGTCACCTTGGGTTGTATACTCCCCAGGGATTTGAGAATGATAACTGGACTCCACTGGTCGGGGAGCAAATAAAACCACATTTGAGCAGATACTAGTACCTGGATACCTGCTGTATATAAATGTATAATTTACTGAAGAGCAAAAGAAATCTCACCCCAAGTAACATTGCATGAAAAGTTGTCATTTAAATATCTGGGTAATTTTTGTCAAAGTTTCTAAAATTTAACATTTTATTAGCAGATGACAATAAAAACGATCGCCCAAACGCATCACGGCAACGGCCATGGTAACCCGGTGCACGTGAGTTCCGTGCAAATTGAAATGCACTTGTGTTTCCCCATTTCTTGCCCTATAAAAATCCACCCAGATGGGATAACATTCATTCGTTATTGAATTGCTACCACATGCCAAGATTGACAAGAAACCAGCGACACCAAGCTTTGGACGTTTGCAAGCTGGACAAACCGCCCGGCAAATAGCCAATGCATTTCAAGTCCACGTAAGGACCATATACAGGCTCCAGCAACGGCACCAGACCACCAACACTACAGATGACGGACCACGTAGTGGGAGACCAAGGGTCACCACCCGACGTCAGGATCGTCAGATTGTGCGACAGCATCTTCAAGATCGCTTTGTTATTGCTGCGGAAACTGCTCGACAGACCATGGGGACACACCAGCGACACATTAGTGCGGACACCGTGCGTCGACGATTGACGAGCAGACACCTCCACTGTCACAGGCCTCACCGAGGACCCATTCTGACACCACGTCATCGCCGAGACTGTCTTCAGTGGGCAAAACAGCACCAGCATTGGCGCAACCAGCAGTGGAGTCCTCTTCTCAGACGAGAGCCGTTACTGTATCTCAACGGCAGATGGCAGAGAGTCTGGCGACGCCGTGGGAAACGTTATTCAGATGCTTGTGCTGTTGAGAGAGACTCGTGGGGTGGTCCGAGCATCATGGTGTGGGGTGGAATTGGTCTTGCTCAGAGGGTCGGCCCTGTGGTCTTCCAGAACATTGGTCCAGGGAGAGGCAATGGTGTCACAGCAGCTCGGTACATTGATCAAGTCTTGAGACCACACGCCATACCTCATTTGGCACGTCGCCGCAACCACGAGTTTCAGCATCATAACGCCCGTGCCCACACTGCGAGAGCAACAAGAAACTTCCTCCAGCAGAATGGCATCGGAACCATGCAGTGGCCTGTCTTTAGTACCGATTTAAATCCAATTGAGCACCTGTGGGACGAGATTCACAGACAGCTGATTGACGTCCGACCAAGGCCGACAACTGCAGCTGAACTGCGTCAGGCGTTCCTCAGAGTGTGGGCTCAAGTGCCTATGGCCTTCATTAACCGCCTCATCCATTCCATGTATCGACGTTGCACGACAGTCATCAATGCACATGGCGGACACACGATATACAAGACTTGTAATGCCATTTTCTCAGAAACTAGTGTTGTGTTTCACTTTAAGAACATTTGACACTTTAGTTTCAACCTTGATGATCAGTTTTGCCAAGTTCCATCTTTAATATGTCTCAAAGTATGGACAAATATGGTAAAAAAAACGTTTCTCATATATCTATCCAGGGTGACGTTTCTTTTGCGGTCTTAAGTATATATAAATAATAATGAAAAAAGTCTCCAAAAAACAAAGAATGACTTACCATTAATTCCCATTCCGAATCATTTATCATTTCAATGTCATTTTTATCCTGTGCATATTAAACGTTTGTGTAATAAATCTCTAACTTGCTTCACGTATTCCTCTTTGTATAATAAGGATGTGTTGGATTTCAAATATCCCCAGCCCTTAATTTTACTGAGAACATTTGAATAACAGAATGATCAACTGTATAACCTGGTGTAATATTACAATGGGGGGAGGGGGTGTGTGGCACGAGTGGCCCAGTCGTCCAGTCGTCTAAGGCGCCGCGATTCGCCAGAAACTTATGATTGTTGGGTCGAATCCCGGTTTGCCCCGATTATGTTTCTAGGTTTGTCAGCACCATAACGTGCTCGTGGGTTTCACCGAAGTGGTAAACGTCTGAGACCTGTGTCACTTCGGGCTTTCCTCCCACATTAGGGGGGTGGTCGGGTGGCCTAGTGGTAAAAGCGTTCGCTCGTCACACCGAAGACCCGGGTTCGATTCCCGACATGGGTACAATGTGTGAAGCCCATTTCTGGTGTCCCCCGCCGTGATATTAATGGAATATTGCTAAAAGCGGCGTAAAACCATACTCACTCACTCACTCACTCACTCCTCCCACATTAAGCTGACATGCTGCGATATGACTGTAATACTGTTAAAAGCGGCATTAAACCCACCTCACTCACTCACTCACTCACTCACTCACTCGTTCAGGTATCTTATCTGAGTAAAATATCTTATTTTAATGAGATTCAAGAATGGACAACTCGGTGCAACACATAAATTTAACATTAAACACAATACACAAAGTCCTGTGTAAGCTTGTAGTGTCAAACTTGGTGTTCCCTTAAAACAATATTTTTTATTGATATTCACATTGGGCAAGAAATAGGTGGTAAATAACATTGTTTACCTTTCGTGGTCATGGTGGTAAAGAAACTGGTCATTTTAGCCTTTGATAAGGGATTCCTTCAAAGCGCTCGTCTTAGTTAGCTGATCAAAGGCAACTGTGTGGTGTGGGAATACAGGGGTTGACTGATAAGTTCTAAGTTTCACATAGAAGATAATAGTGCAAATCCCTGGTTGTTGGCCTTACATGATGATCTAGAGGTATATCCACAAACTTTGCAAATCATTATGCTATGACAAGTCAGTGAAATAAACCGGGCTCTTGATAAACTTTCAGTGATCAAGTATTTGCAGAAAAGGGACGTCATACCAACATCCATCCATGAAGATGCGAGTACAACAGTAGAGAAGTACAGTAAAGTACGGATATAACGAACTCAAAGGGACTACTAATTTTAGTTCGTTATAACCGTAGTTAGTTATAAGCATATATACAGCATAACTACAGCAAATAGTCGGGACCAAAAAAGTAGGTTCGTGATATCCGTCAGTTCGTTATAAGCGTGTTCGTTATAACCGTAGTTTACTGTATGCCCTTTCCTCTGCCACCATAAAGAAGCGGGAAGCAGAATGACAATGAGAGCCTTGAAGACGACCCCAGTCCTGGAAGGTCTGTCACATCAGCAACACCAGAGATGATCCAGTGAATCCACGATATCGCGATTTTCCAATCAGCTGAAAAGTTTATGTCCTCCTTGTTCTGGGATTCGAGGAGTCCCATCATGATGAAGTATCTTCCAAAACGCCAGACAAGGCCAACTGAGCATATTATAGGACCACTAAACTGGTAATTGCTGTCGTTTTCGAGTATAGTCCCGACAATAACTCTCTGTCGCCCAACAAAAAGACATGAACATGAAGCATGATAGCCTCGAGTTTCACCAAATCTAACCATGGCAAGCAGGAGTCTGTCAGAGGTACACCGTTGGCAAAATATTGACATGCATGACACAGGTATGTAATACAGGGCCATTGGTGGAACATGGCTCTGACCATATCATCATCATCATCATCAGAAGAAGAAGACTCGTAAGAAAACACCGACAGACACGTGAATCAAAGGACCACCCAGGACAAGGGCCACCACGAAAGACAACTGGAAAGGAAGAAAGGGATCTAGCACGTCTTGTGAGGCGACAACACTTTGCTACGAGTACAGTCTAGGATAACAATGAACGTTTTGGGACAGAAATGGTCGTTCATACCTGATCATGGAACTTCCCAGATACATAGTTTTCGTAGTTATCAATTATGCTAAATTGCAGTACTATCGCAACTGTGTTATTTCTGCAATCAAAATATTGAACATTTTTATCATTCTCTGTTGGTTTATTAGTCAAGAGTCTCTTCTTACACAACATATTTAATTCTCCACCATAGCTCAGGCTTCACGCGAATGGGGTAGAGATACGGTCGCAAAACCAGGGTTTTTTAATTAAATTCTAGGTATTACTGGAATCGTACTTTGGTCGGGATCTGCTTTTAGTAGAGATGTCTTATGATTAATATGGAAATAGGTTTGTCGCTTAAATTTTCATATTTTGAAAAGTGCTTCATAATCTGTCAGCCAAGACGACAGTTAATGTACTCACTCACTCACTCAAACATATGCCATATTGTTAAGAGCAATTTGACATGTTGACAGATCAAACTGTCGGTGAGGTTTCAAGAAACATTTCTTGTGTTATAATGTATTTTCAGCTATGTTCCAGGTACTTTTGTCAGTTGCGATGCGTCAGCATCACATGAAATAACTCTTTACTCACCCGGACTTGGGCATAAGAAACTTGCCTTGTCGTCGGCATCATACTTCTCCTGTCTATCTTGAAAACTCCTACCTATTAAAACGGCATGGTTGAAGATAGAATGCTCGTGTTTAAGGCTGCATATTTTATAAGCTTATACAGTTCAATTCAACGTGATAGAATGCTTGTAGTTTAAGCTGATGTCCAAGGGCGTAAGTTTCGGCCCTCGGATGGTAGCTCAGGGTGATGACGGAAGACAAAACTCAGGGGTGAAGTTTAAGGCGGCAGCAGTCATGTTTATTGTTGATGGTTTGGAATAAGTCGAAAAGGTACATGTTGATAATTACGTGACAGAACGCACCCCGAGACCGAGTGGCCAATCTTCCCGGGTGGGAGAACCGTTCTGTCACTTACCTTCTGGCTGTCTCCCTGACTGACCATGTCAGTCGGGTTTTGTAGAGGAGGTATTACATAACGTGTGGCAAGGTCATTGTCCCACGTGTATGTATATACGTAAGATCCGGCGACGTTAGGAGCTGTTAATAAAAAATTATAGATAGCGCTGGAGATTAAGGGTCCTGCCCGGAGGGGCTTATGACAAGAGGGGATACGCAGAATGTTTGCTGAATATTTTAAACAGACAAAGGCCATTGAATTTCGGTGCACTTGCAATTGGAAACATATTGAACCAGTTAGGTATTTAGATAAATGAAATGTGAAATAAAAGTATTGAAATGGTTTGCACAATTTGAAATAAAAATATTGAAATGGTTTTCACTATAACACTGATATAATGCTTGTAGTTCAGTCTGATGGAATGCCTGTACGTCAATCTGATGGAATGACTGTAGTTTAGCCTGATGGAATGCTTATAGTTCGAACTGACTGAATGCTTAAAGTTCAACTGATGGAATAATTGTATGTCAGTTTGATGGACTGTTAATAGTTCAGTCTGATGGATGGGTAATAGTTCAAACTAATGGAATGCTTGTACGACAATAGGATTGAATACTTCTAGTTCAGCCTGATGGTATGCATTTCAACTTCATGAAACGCTTGTACGTCAACCTGACGAAATTATTGTACGTCAACTTGACGAAATTATTGTATGTCAACCTGACAAAATTATTGTACGTCAATCTGATGGAATATTTGTATTGCAAGTTCATGAAACGCTTGTACGTCAACCTGACGAAATTATTGTACGTCAATCTGATGGAATGTTTGTATTGCAACTTGATAAAATGCTTGTAGTTCAGTTTTATGGAATTCTTGCAGTTCAGTCTGATCGACTGCTAATAGTTCAAACTGGTGAAATACTTGTAGTTCAAAGTCATGGAATTCTCGTAGTTCTATGTGATAGAATACTTGCACGTGAGTCTGATAAAATGCTTGTACAACAATCTGATGAACGCTTGTACGACAGTCTGATGGGCGCTTGTACGACAGTCTGATGGACGCTTGTACGACAGTCTGATGGGCGCTTGTACGACAGTCTGATGGACGCTTGTACGACAGTCTGATGGGCGCTTTTACGACAGTCTGATGGGCGCTTGTACGACAGTCTGATGGACGCTTGTACGACAGTCTGATGGACGCTTGTACGACAGTCTGATGGACGCTTGTACGACAGTCTGATGGGCGCTTGTACGACAGTCTGATGGACGCTTGTACGACAGTCTGATGGGCGCTTGTCCGACAGTCTGATGGACGCTACGACAGTCTGGTGGACGCTTGTACGACAGTCTGATGGGCGCTTGTACGACAGTCTGATGGACGCTACGACAGTCTGATGGGCGCTTGTACGACAGTCTGATGGACGCTTGTACGACAGTCTGATGGACGCTTGTACGACAGTCTGATGGACGCTTGTACGACAGTCTGATGGACGCTTGTACGACAGTCTGATGGACGCTTGTACGACAGTCTGATGGGCGCTTGTACGACAGTCTGATGGACGCTTGTACGACAGTCTGATGGACGCTTGTACGACAGTCTGATGGACGCTTGTACGACAGTCTGATGGACGCTTGTACGACAGTCTGATGGGCGCTTGTACGACAGTCTGATGGACGCTTGTACGACAGTCTGATGGGCGCTTGTACGACAGTCTGATGGACGCTTGTACGACAGTCTGATGGGCGCTTGTACGACAGTCTGATGGACGCTTGTACGACAGTCTGATGGGCGCTTTTACGACAGTCTGATGGGCGCTTGTACGACAGTCTGATGGACGCTTGTACGACAGTCTGATGGACGCTTGTACGACAGTCTGATGGACGCTTGTACGACAGTCTGATGGGCGCTTGTACGACAGTCTGATGGACGCTTGTACGACAGTCTGATGGGCGCTTGTCCGACAGTCTGATGGACGCTTGTACGACAGTCTGGTGGACGCTTGTACGACAGTCTGATGGGCGCTTGTACGACAGTCTGATGGACGCTACGACAGTCTGATGGGCGCTTGTACGACAGTCTGATGGACGCTTGTACGACAGTCTGATGGACGCTTGTACGACAGTCTGATGGACGCTTGTACGACAGTCTGATGGACGCTTGTACGACAGTCTGTTGGGCGCTTGTACGACAGAGCAAGGTGTAATTGTGTTGTACCACATTTGATTAGCCAAAACATTAGCCATGCACAAGCATATTTCAATAAATAATTTTTTTGTTCTTTGTTCGTTACTTACCATTTGAGTATACAATACTGGCATAGTGAATTGGCTTTAATAATGTATGTCTAAAAGATATGCCGAAAACGAAAGAAATGCATATTCTTTTCATTTCTTCACACATTAGATTATTTAAATCCAAACAAAATGTCTACTAAAATATATACTCTTCCAAAAAGAAACGCAAAACGGATATTATTGGCCATAAAAGCAAATTTAGCGGACCAAGAGGTGCAAAAGGAAGAGGTTCAATGTGTCATGGTGTCAGTGACAAGTTTCCCGGATCAAAATGAACAGAACAAAACGGAATCGAACAGAACAGAACAGAATTTATTTCGTATGGTCTGGCCATGATGGCAAATAGCACAGATGATTGGATAATATTTGACATCAAAATGATCACAAAAAGGACATGCAAACTATTAGTCGGGAAACACGTACGATTCGGAAAAAAACGCACCAAATGCATTAACAAAAAGGGCCATGGAGCTGCACGCATTGCACGTGTAGCAGCACTATGAAAAGTATTAAAGTGAGGGTTTTTGATTGCCAGGCATCTGCGTCAATCGAACAGTGACAGTTCAACAACGTGCCAAGATTAACAGAAGTGCAAAGAAACAACGTCATAGGCCGCTTGCAGGCAGGGGAATCCCGATCAGCTGTAGCCAGGGATTACGTACATTTTAGTGCTCAGCACCATCACACGGCTATGGGATCGCTTTAAACAGCATGGATCAACACGTGATCGGCCAAGGTCGGGACACCAAGAGTAACGACACCTACGTGAATGGACGACCACAGCCACCTCAACCGCATCCCAAATACCCGACTGCGCAGAATCTCCGACTAGACCGTACGAGAGCAGCAGGTCTATGAGCAAGACAACCTGTTCGACACGTCAAATTGAGTCGACAACATCGCCAACAACGACTGTATTGGTGTCGTCAACACAGGGTATGGACTCAACTGCGATGGAGATATGTCTGGTAAAGCGACGAATCAAGATTTCTCCTCCATTGAGGGTATGGAAGAGTACGACTCTACAGACGTCGGGGAGAACGTTACCCCGGAAACTACGTACAGTAAGTGGACAGATTTGGTGGGGGTAGCGTTATGATGTGGGCGGGAATCAGGTTTGGTCCATATCCAGGGCAATCTTACGGCTCAACGATACATCAACAAAATTCTCCTGCCACATGTTCTCCCAATTGGAGCCAAAGACAATGCTGTATTCCAGCAGGACAACGCTCGACCACATACAGCACGTATCACAAGAGCCTGTCTACACAACAACAACGTTGATGTTCTCCCCACTGGCCCTCCAGATCGCCGGATTTGAACGCAATAGAGCACCTGTGGGATGAATTGGATAGACCGCTACGCCGACGTCAACCACAACCCCAGACGGTACAGCAGTTGACTTTTGCCTTGCAGGCCAAGTGGGCTACCATTCTCCAAGATTTGATTCGCATAGTCGTCTCTTCCATGGGCATGAGATGCCAGGGTGCTATCGATTCGAACGGGGGACATACGCATTATTGAGGGTAGCCGACCTCCTCCTTGGACTTTTCCTATGTACCAATAACTGAGATGACTACAATCACCAAGAATTCCCTCCACAACATTTTGGCTCAATACCTTATACGGTTACGCGAAATGTATTTTCCTACCTCACACAAATCTGGCTTTGCGTTGTTTTTTTTGGTGAGTATATCTGTCTGTCCTGGTTATACTTAAGCTTTAAGAATTTGACGCACATACGATTAGCTAGGTCGTACTAGTTTCTGGTTAATTTAGTTCCTCTATGATCCCCACTTATCATCATTGCCTTGACCTAGTTATCACATTGCCATGTAACTATATATCTGGGATGTCATTATCATTATAATATAAAGCTGGATAAGCCGACTAATAATTATTGCCGCAGGGACTCGTGCAAGTCTATCCGGACTGGTACAAGCAGTCCGAGTTCGATTCCCAGCTTGGAGTCAGAATGTGAAACCTATTTCTTGTGTCACATCACCACGAAATTGCTGAAATATTGCTGAAGCGACGTAAAACTCACTCGCTTATTAAAGTACAACTACTTGATATTAGGTTCATATAAAGAACATGTGCATATCAGTCTCCTAATATTTACTATCTGTTTAAGCTATCTGCGTCCATCCGCACCCCCTAAACACGCAGGGACAATCATAACCTGGCGCATTTCAGCTATCAGTAGTATGTTTACAAGTAAACTCAGAAAGACCCTGTCACCATTTGATAAACGGACAACCAGCAGGCAACAAGTGGCATGTTGTGCTGTGGTGAAACCGACGAGTACGGGCACAGAGCTGACATTAAAAGTTCTTTTATTTTTTTAGAACACTGTCATATAATCGTTAGTAAATTTCAGGGGGTGGTGAGGTAGCCTTGTGATTGTAGCCACTCGTCACGTTGAAAAACGGGGGTCGATTCTAGTGTTAGCGCCCCCAGCCGAAATATGATTTTCCCATATTGCTGAAAGTGTCGTAACAGGACCAGCCTGGAACAGGACCTTGTAGTTTTGTTGGAGTCAGTATATACTTTTCTTTTAATTAAAAGGACTCACAACACAGGCATGCCGTGAACAGTGTTTTTGTGGCTAACATATCTGTCAAAATTAACTGGAATAAATTATGTTTTTCAGAGTATCAAATGGTCGATGTCTTACTCATGTTGTAACTAGCGTTAGGGATCCCAAGGGACCTGGAGCAGCTACCTATGTGTTTGTCGTTCCGTGTCGCCAGTGTCAGTCTGACAGACAACTCTGGCAACTCGCATGTCAGTGAGAGATTCTGAAGTCCAGTTGAGCAGCTACCTATGTGTTTGTCGTTCCGTGTCGCCAGTGTCAGTCTGACAGACAACTCTGCAACTCGCATGTCAGTGAGAGATTCTGAAGTCCAGATGGGCCCGAGGCCCGAAGCTCCAAATTTACTTCACAGATATTCATATACTGTCGCTCAAGCACAGATATCTACCCAGCACCACGTTTGATACCATTGTCTGCAGTACATTTGACTCCAAGGGCAAATTACCCTGTAGCCATGTCTCCATAACTTAATTGTCATTACGTTTTAGGCGCTAATCCCCGTTGTTAATCATCACCAACATTCCATTGTATATTGACTGACAGCCAAACTTGGCTACTTTATCACTTCCCGTTAATTACTGTTATTTATAGTAGGACATTTATTGCCTTAATTGTTCATCCCCTGAGTTGTGTCGGTACGTCACCCCCTGAAGTCCCATGTCCAGAGCAACGTCATTGTATTTCCGTTGTTGTGCTACCATTACACAGTTACTACGGTGTTAGAAAAGCTTGGTATTCCGATTGCTGGTGTAGGGACGACCTCGAGCAGGCTGTGCCGCTCGTAGGAAACGCCCTGGGGCGAACTGGAGCTCCGCACACCTCTTGTCCGCCTGAGCTGGAAGGTCCGCTCATTGCTGTGTTTTGTGTTGTCAGAGCAGGTATTCCGCTCATTGTGCATTTGTTGTTTACTGTTGGCATGTTGTGCATAAAGCGTTCCGGGACAGTGATGTCGATTTTGTCCTTTATTCCCCCAAGAGGTAATACCCCGTCAACATGCGCGTTCTCAATACTAACATAATATAAGCTTTGCTGAAATTCAGTCTACCAGCCGCTGCACAATGAAATGTATACCCCTTGTTCATTAGGCTGAAAGAAAGAAAATTGGTTCTCAGGCAAAGGCTTTTGGACAAAATAGTGCGTCAGGTCTTTGATATTTTCCAAACTAGAATGTATGCACTCATCCTTGGAGAGGGGCTCCCTACATTTTTGTATTCCTTGAAGAGTAACATCCAGATGAATTTGTAGCAGCTGGTGTTGTGCATGTGATCGCATCCAAATTGCGTGGATGGATGCTAATGATGTCAATCACTGGATTGTCTGGTCCAGACTCGATTATTCAGAGATTGCCTCCATATAGCTGGAATATTGCTGAGTGTGGCGTTAAACAACAAACAAACAAACAAACATAATGGTAACTCTTCAGGCGGGGAGTTTTTGTACTTTTGTAAATCACAGAACTCATCTTAATTGAATCTTCATGGTACCCAAGGCATGCTATTAAGAGCACACAAAATAATCTTCTATGTTTAACAACCAGTTGACCAGCTTTGTGTACTTTGATAGCCGACGCATATATGTTTTCTTAATCCCCTTTGCCGCCTCTTTTTATATCCGATAAATTAGTACAACATTTATCAACACAATTTTACAATATCACTATACATAACTATTATAAAAACTTGAGATCACGAAAACACATTAAAATACCACAAAATTGCTTTTAATATCAAAAGATTTATTTAAGAAACATCAAAATCCTTTGAAGTTACATCATTGGGTATGTTTGAACTAAATCTGCCGTACATCGGAAAGGAAATAGATAGATATGTAGACCTTCTTTATTTCCTCCATTCCATGAAGAGGTCAAGGTATACAGTGATAAGACAAAATTTATAGGATAAGTGTGTGCACACACACAGAGACATATGCATATTACATATATATCGGATGAAGTTCATATACATATGGTGTAATTAAATGGACATTTAGCATGTGCTATTTACAAGTGTACACATGCTTACAGTATATACATTGTTTAGTATAAGCAGCTCTGGATGACTTCATCCCACTTTTTAACTGCACCACCAATATTTATCGTAGTTTGCCTTAATGCTATATATCTCTATTGTACAAACACTGGGGAACAGTTTGAGAAGGAGCACCAACTCCAATGACGGCGAGGTATCGTGTATCTTCGGACACTATCCCTGTGGCCTACATGTTACTTTTTCCCACAGGAATCTAAGTTCCCGTCGGAAATACAGATTACAAAAGCCGTAGATGATAGGATTAGCAGCACTGTTGATGAAGTACGATCTCAGAAACAGACTGTAAGCTGTTAATCTAGCTCCTTGAATGCCTTTGAAAATTTGCTTATTGACTGATCTGGTCGCCTTCAAAGACAGATGGGGAAGAGAGCTCAGTACAAATACAAAGGTGATCAGACACAACATAAACAGTGTCTTATCTGGCCGTTTGTCCTTTCTTGAGGATGAGCGTGTACTCAGCGTCCTTGCTACACGGGCATTTGTGGATGAGTCCAAAACGGTGGGCGTCCTTTTCGAGGAGCATACTCCATCTTCTGTTTCAGAATGTATTTGGTATTGGTTCGTCAGTTCGTCAGTTGGCGGCTTCGAGTCTGCTACAGATACAGCACAAACACCTTCAGGAGCATCAAGCTGGACACTAAAGGCAGCAATGGGTGTGTGTATCTGTTGGCCTGAGTGAATAGTCTGCTTGGCTTTGACCTTGTTTAGGAATGTCCCTTGCCTAGCAATCTGTCTCCATATTAGGCTGTAGAGGACAACAAGACATAGGGTTGTAGCAACAAATAGGAAGAACTGAGTACCGTTGTAGATGCCGGGATATACGGTCACGCTGTATTCATCTGCTGTAGAACAATCTGAACCGTTGATGTGGATATCGCTTGTGGTTAGTGTCCCTTCACCGAACACAACAGCAGCTGGCGATGCAAAAATCAAAGATAGGACTGAACACACAGTGATTGCTACTTTGGCAACGAGCCATGTCGCCTGTCTTTGAAAAGGTCGGCAAATTTTCCGATATCTATCCACTGCTATAGTTAGGATTATGGCCCCTGATGCATACGATACAAATGCCATGATTAGTTTAATTACCCTGCACAAGCCATATCGTGCAAACGTGTATCTGTATCTCATGGCAGCTATTTCATGAGGTATGCATATGCCACAGTTGACGAGATCAAATATTGCCAGGGCTATTATATAACTGTTGGTTGGACTTGGTTTAAACTTCACAATATACACATAACAGACGAGCGAGTTCCCCGCGAAGCCTACCAACGTCAGAATGGCAAGAAACAAGATGGCGGGAAGCACCTGTAGTGCGTAACGGTCGTCATATTCACGAAGGTAAGCGACATGGTCGTCATGGAAACTAGTGTTGTGCATTATTTTCCGAAATTGCTGGAAGATCTGAATGGCCGCTGGGAAGCCCGTTGTCTTCTCTTGGCATCAATATATAGTGACCAGGCGATCTGAAATATAAATTGTTATATGGCTTGTTAAAATCTTCTCGTTGGTCATGACCCGCCGGCTCCTTACTCTTTTCAAGCATTGCTTAAAAACTACTTCAGGTTTCGGTTTTGCACAGGTGTTCAACTTTTGCTTTTGCTATACCTTTTAGTGACTTACCATTGGTCACCATGACGCGTCTCTTCAAATATCGAGCCGCAGTGGACGTGGTCACTTGTTACATCGTATCAAGTTTACTTTTTTATACATGTTTAACTACACAAGGAATAAAAATAATGAAATCCCTACCTCGGTTTCGAAAAAAAGTCAAGAGAATCTTACTAGTCTTACATTTCTAGTGAGTGTGTGAGTACGACAATTTTATGATTATTCAAGCAATGCCACGGCAGTTCTGGTTCTGGTTACGAAGCTTTATTGTAACACACATTAAATATTAAATTGACGGATCCTTAGCTTCTTCCGTTTCAAGCACAAGGAAGTAAGTGTTCATTAATCTTACAGTAAACTACTGCATTTTATCTCAATGTTGTTTATGCTAAATATGTTTATATGGAGTGTTTACATAACAGGTACTTAGTTAGATAGATTTAATATTATTTCATTGCTTATTGTTGAATAAGTTCATATTTACCGTTTGCTGACTTTGATGGTTGCCAAATTAATCCAGAATTAAACCTGTGCACGAGCTCGACTGTTGCCTGATATTGAAGATATGCGCAGAGCTAGATATACGCGTTGCATATTGCCGACTTAATCTGAGCGCTCATTGGTCTGAGCTGGCTTCCCCTTCGCTAGATCCAGACCGTGACTTGATTTAATGGTTAAAAATGCGTGTACATTGCACAGTATCTTTTCACGGGTTGTGAAGGAACGGAGTGTACACAAACCCGTGAAGTATTGGCGATGAAATAGTTCATGAACTGCCACATGCCAATATGAGTCATGGACACAAATTATGATCCCTTACTTACTCATCCGTTTATTTATGCTTATGAATTTAAACCTTACCTGCATAGAGGTTTCAAAGTCCTTCTTCATTGTATGTACAAGGAAGGCCAGCATTTCACGTATTGTTTTCTCAGGTGATATTTGCTTTCATTTTTTACAAATTATCCTTAACCGTTGAAGTAAGTGATGTTTGTTTGTTTGTTAGTTTGTTGTTTAATGCCGCACTCAGCAATATTCCAGCTGTAAGGCGGCGGTCTGTAAATAATCAGTGATTGATATCATGAGCATCGATCTATGCATTTGGATGACATGCATCAACCAAGCCAGCGAGCCTGACCACCCGATCCCGTTAGTCGCCTCTTACGGAAAACATAGTCGCCGTTTACGGCAAGCATGGGCTGCCTAAGACGTATTCTACCCAGGATATTCACGGGTTTCCAATACTTGTAGTTAAAGTTGATAGATTGCTTGTATTTCAAACTGATAGACTCATTGTATTTCAAGCTGATGGGATGCGCGTAACATAAATTTTGTATTTTGTATTTTAAAGAAACACGCATTGCAACAGTTGTGAAGCATGATTATTTTTTTCAAGAATTTTCAGGGACCTCCCTCCCTCGGTCCCTCACGGGCCAGCTCAATGGGATGTTTAAAGCATTTGGATGATGGTGGTTGGAGCGTTCGCTCGTCACTCCTGAGTTCGATTCCCCACTTGGGTAGAATATGTGAAGTGTCACACTATAAATCTCGCTCATTTATTATGGGGCATCTGCGTGATATAAGACGATATACATCACACGTGCATATCAATATCCTTATATTTACTATTAGCTTAAATGAGCTAGCTTCGTATCTGCGTTCACCCGTACCCTGAGTACACGCTGGTGCAACCTTCGCCTGGCCTATTTCAGCTATCTATAATATGTCCAGATATGAAGTCAGTGACCGAGTCATCATTTGATAAGGTGAGGTGAAATTGGGTTTAACTTCGCGTCCAAGATTTTTGCACTTATACAGCGACGTGCATGCACGTGTGTGTATGGCTGCTTGTACTAGTCCGGACTGATGTCGATTTATAGTGCTAGCCCACTGAGATACCATGCCGCAGTTTAACATGAATACCCAACTCAGACACAGTATACTGACTCCGAGCCGACCAGTCCTTGTTTTAGCCCCTTAATGCCGAGCGTCAGACAGGGTAACAACAAGAACCATCTTTTAACGTCTTCTGGTATGACATGGCCGGGGATCGAACCCCAGACCATCCGCTCTCCAGGTTAATTGCCAATAATCGGTTAAATATATGATGTTTGAAGGAAAAGTAAAGTTGTATCTGTCATTGTACACACTGAATATAGTTATTATCCGTTCTGAATATTTATTTTGACACACGAGTTATTTTGTGAACTAATCTCATTTACATCGTAATATGTTTGGTTGAAAATCACAGCAGAAAAAGTGTCTTAGGTCAACTGGAATCAAGGCAAAACGATAGTGCGTGGTGCAGCAAACACCACTATGAAACGTGAAATAAACATAATCGGCGATCTCGAGTTCGCCAAGCCACTGAGAAAATTAGCAAAGTACACGGACATGTATGATGTTATCTAGTTCATTTACGATATGAAACTTCCGTCATTTAATATACAATCACATTGTACACATATGGCGACGAGGTTATGATAAAACAATCTATTTCGGAAATACGTATCTCCAAATGCACATTTCGATTCACTTCCGGGATCCCGACAGCAAAATGCGAATTCAAGTGTATTACAGGCATATTTTAGTTGGACCTCAGGATAAAATGTGCAATATCTTTTGTATTAGATACAGAGGATACCAATTTTTGTCTGAAATGTCCATCCGTGAAATGCACAACATGCTCTCTGTTCCCGATCAGCTGATGCGGCACACACTGCAAAGAGCTCTGCTCTCCAAGCCTCGTTTTCGATCCAAGATGGCGAAAATGTGAAAAAGGTCAATAGTATGGCACTATTATGAAGTTCTCATCCATAAAATATCTTGTCTGTTACTTTATACCAACTTCTAAACAAAATGCCAATCAAACAATTTATTGGAGTACCGTGTACTGTTGCGGTTTTCTTCAGTACTTTTCGAAACAATTATGCCCAAATCTGAAACCTGATTCACTTGGAGGTAACCGATAAAATAAGTTGTACGGATGGTCCAGTCGCCGAATATTTGTGTGCAGCTATATTATTGGTTCATCTAAGGGTCCAACCAAAGGATATCCCTTTTCGACAGCTTGAAGCTTAAATCATAATTATTTTTTTCAAAGAAATTCGGAAACAACCCCCCCTTCTATGAAATGATCGGTCAATATATGCACATCAGTTGTTTCTGTACGTTGACCTAGTTGGCAATGTTGTGTCCGTCCGGAAATTTTCAGATCAAACTTAAAGCGTCCCAGAAACCGATGATTATGGGTTCTAATCCCTTGATTGTGTTTCTGGGTTTGTCAGCACCATACCCCTGCTGTTGGATCTCACTAAATTAGTAAACGTCTAAGACCTGCATCACTTCCGGCTTTCGGCCCACATCAAGTCGATACGTCTTGATATAATTGGGGGCGGTCGGGTAGCCTAGTGGTTAAAGCGTTCGCTCGTCACGCCGAAGACCCGGGTTCGATTCCCGACATGGGTACAATGTGTGAAGCCCATTTCTGGTGTCCCCCGCCGTGATATTGCTGGAATATTGCTAAAAGCGGCGTAAAACCATACTCACTCACTCACTCACTCACTTGATATAATTGAAATACTATTTAAAAAGGCATTCAACGTTTGATAAAATAACACAATTTGCACACTTCTGTGTTTTGTACGTATAAGATAACAATAGTGAAACGAAGCAGGTAGCTAAGTCTATGCAGAATTAAACCGACAATGCGGCTTGTTAAAACAAAATAAGTTAACGAGTAATGAAAAGCAGATGTGAAATGGAAAGTTTATGAGATAAAACATGAATGCAACAGGCCAGAGAATTAAAACATGAATGGATTCCGTCTAAGGTAACTGCAGAATCGCTCCCATGTGGTGTCCGGTCAGCGGTTGGTGCCATTCGCCAACACTTGCAACTTTCTGTAACAAATACTGTATGTTTTACCTGAAATATAAAAGGGAGGGAGAGGTGGAAACCTCGACAATCCAGACATGCAACTACACGTGTATACTATGTTAAAACTTTTAGAATTGACTTCAACTCACATATAAGAAGGTAATATCAAGTTGAAACCTCGAAGGCAGGCTCCATAGCAAGTAGGACACACCCACACCCACGCATGCACGCATGCACGCACGCTCCTCACTCCGAAGACCCGGGTTCGATTCCCGACATGGGAATCAAAGGTATGAAGCCCATTACTGGTTTCCCCCGAGAGAGCATGCTGCATAAACCACGTAGCGAGACACCCAGAATGTGTCAATGTATGATGTGAAGGATTTCCTTCTCACATCAAACGAAAGGTTGTTTGTACAATTGATTTATCTATTTTTGACATGTGGCCATACCGATATAATGCAAGTATTTCTTGTCCTGATAGCAAGTTGCCCTTTGCTAGATGTGAAATCCCCATAAACTAGGACATTCCCCAAATAATCTATAATGTCATTGCGAAACTCCCAACTTATTCGTAAGTCGCTCGCTTAGCTAAGACAGCTTCGAACATAAACCGTCCTATCGTACCGCCACCCCACCAACACCAACACCACCACAGAGACTAATACAGAAGGACAGGTCGTGTTACCTATTTGGGGGGTTCAAAGAAGGTGATCTTCACATCGCTGTGGGCGTCCTGCCACGTCTTGATGAAGCTCCGCAGCCCCTCCGTCCACACTGCAGCAGCGGCAGACACCCGGGGGTTCTTCAGCACGAACGTCATCACCAGCGCGGTGGAGTTCTGGTAGTTGCTTCCTGAAAGATCATTAAAAATAATATAAACTTCAATCTGGAGGAATTCCTCTGACCGGTATGGTGTCGATATCGATAATATTTTGTTTCACTTTCTTTGTTTGGGTATAAACAGAATCTGTGGGTATTGACACATCTCACTTAACAGTGATAGTGATGGTTAAACATTGGGACATTGGATAAGTTTTACCTGAGTAAATAGGTTGTGACAAAAGGATCACAAGGTCGTGAAATCCCGATAATCCCTGCGGTACCGGTCAAGGTGAAATGGGATTAATGGAAGATTCTGTTGATAATTTTCAGTCGACGTCAAAATGGACGCCCATGTGTGGTTTTCGATCCATCAAATCTCCTATCTGACTCCATATCTGTGAAAACGTGTATATATTCTCTAGCTGTCATACATACAGTCATGAAGGATGCAATGGCTCTACCTACCGTCATATCCACAAAATATCTGGGACGGTTTGACCACACCCCCGTAGTCCGGCACACAGGAGATGTTCAGAGGAGGGTCCAAGACTGTCTCGGGGTGTCTGGAATGGTGCCAGTGTATTAGATACGTATGGTAATGAACGGAAAAAATCTTGTCTAATTATTTGTTCACGTAGGCTTTATTTTATTTTATTTTATTGAAAATGTCATTTTTAACAAACCTCTTTTCAAAAATTCTATCCATACTTTGCGTTTATCTGAGTTATCATTCAACATATGTAACTTTATAGTTTTAACAGAATCCTTCTTTGCATCAAGGTCCAATAACAACACTCTGCTTGTCTTGGATAACTCGGACCATATTAACAGTGTATCACAAGTCTTTAAAAATAACTATTATAAAAATGCCTACCGTATTGTATAAATTAAACAAATCAAGAAACGTTACGGGTTTTTGAAAACAAGATGCGACCAAACGAAAAAGACACGGGTTTTGTTTTCGACCTGGATTTCTTTCGATGAAATTAACAACACATTATTGGAAGTAGGTGATCAGTGACGAGAATTTGTGCTTGTTCTTTTCAAAAATCCGATTTCTTAGCCAATTGAAGATGTAGAAGTGTGACGGAAATCTAACGGGTCGACCCGCAGCCCCGGTAGTGACCGACAGAGCAGCTGATACCACACGATAAACGGCTGCCCAGGCATCTGCTGATCAGACTACGAGAACTATACCGGTGTTGGTGTCTTGCACTAAGCTTTGCGCCGGTATCAACAGGCCTACCCAGTATGAGACGACCAAAAATTAAAAAAAATATGATGACATGCATTCATTTTGCTGTTTTCCGAGAGGCTTGTCGAGTCGTCGAAGCAAATTGTTTAAGTGTGGGAATTCATGCATATTTCAGTTATTTAGTATCTCGGTGTGCAAACTCGACAAATAACATATTATACATCTGCTGGACACATCTTACCTTTTTTCACTCCCTCACTAACTCAATTACGCACGCAACCGACCAACCGACCAAACAACCAACAAGCTATTAACCTGAAGCACGTGAGGAGATGATCCAGGAAGTCGGCCATAACGAAAAATCCCGATGGGTCCATCACTTTCTTGTCAACGTTGTGGTTGCTGTTCTGAAAGTACTGTAAGACGCTACGGACAGTGCAGTGTTTGGCGACCTGACCATGTAGGCATATGTCCTCCAGGCTCACACGGGTAGATCTCTTGGTGAAGTTCAACGTTTGTATTTCAGTCTGCAAATCGAGTACCTGAAATATGGATAGAATTGTGTTTGAGTCATGATATAGGTAATGTCAACATTGGACACAATGACACACGTACAGTCAACATTGGACACAATGACACACGTACAGTCAACATTGGACACAATGACACACGTACAGTCAACATTGGACACAATGACACACGTACAGTCAACATTGGACGCAATGACACACGTACAGTCAACATTGGACACACTGACACACGTACAGTCAACTACGGACACAATGACAGACGTACAGTCAACATCGGACACAATGACAAACGTATAGTCAACTATGGACACAATGACAAACGTATAGTCAACTATGGACACAATGACACACGTGCAGTCAACATTGGACACAATTACACAAGTACAGTCAAATGCACATGAACAGTCAACTATAGACACAAAGACACACGTACAGTCAACTATGGACACAATTACACATGTACATTCAACTATGGACACAATGACACATGTACAGTCAACTACGGACACAATGACAAACCTACAGTCAACTATGGACACAATGACACATGTATAGTCAACTATGGACACAATGACACGTGTACAGTCAACATCGGACACAATGACAAACGTACAGTCAACTATGGACACAATAACACATGTACAGTCAACTATGGACACAATGACACATGTACAGTCAACATTGGACACAATGACAAACGTACAGTCAACTATGGACACAATGACACATGTACAGTCAACATTGGACACAATGACACACGCACAGTCAACTATGAACACAATGACACACGTACAGTCAACTATGAACACAATTACACATTACAGTCATCTATGGACACAATGACATATGAACAGTCAACATTGAACACACTGACACATGTACAATCAACTAAGGACACAAAGATATGTGCAGTCAACTATGGACACAATGACACACGTACAGTCAACTATGGACACAATGACAAACGTACAGTCAACTATGGACACAATTACACATGTACAGTCAACTATGGACACAATGACACATGTACAGTCAACATTGGACACAATGACAAACGTACAGTCAACTATGGACACAATGACACATGTACAGTCAACTATGGACACAATGACACATGTACAGTCAACTATGGACACAATGACACATGTACAGTCAACTATGGACACAATGGCACATGTACAGTCAACTATGGACACAATGACACATGTACAGTCAACTATGGACACAATGACACATTACAGTCAACTATGGACACAATGACACATGTACAGTCAACATTGGACACAATGACACATGTACAGTCAACTATGGACACAATGACACATGCACAGTCAACTATGGACACAATGACACATGTACAGTCAACTATGGACACAATGACACATGTACAGTCAACATCGGACACAATGACAAACGTACAGTCAACTATGGACACAATAACACACGTACAGTCAACTATGGACACAATGACACATGTACAGTCAACATTGGACACAATGACAAACGTACAGTCAACTATGGACACAATGACACATGTACAGTCAACATTGGACACAATGACACACGTACAGTCAACTATGAACACAATGACACACGTACAGTCAACTATGAACACAATTACACATTACAGTCATCTATGGACGCAATGACATATGAACAGTCAACATTGAACACACTGACACATGTACAATCAACTAAGGACACAAAGATATGTGCAGTCAACTATGGACACAATGACACACGTACAGTCAAATACGTACACAATGACACATGAACAGTCAACTATGAGCACATTAACACACGTACATTCAACTATGGACACAATGACAAACGTACAGTCATCTATGAACACAATGACACACATACAGTCATCTATGGACACAATGACACACGGATTGTTAACTATGGACACATTGACACACATACAGTCAACATTGGACACAAATCACACGTACAGTCAACTAAGGACACACGTTTAGTCAACTAAGGACACAAAGACACACGTACAGTCAAAGTCAAATAATGATCTTTATTATTTCAATACTTACACAATACTGATATGACTAAGTCAAAATGTTTGAGTGAGTGAATGAGTTAGGTTTAACGCCGCTTTGAACTGAATTCAAGTTATGTTAAAGCGTGTCAGCATGCCGCGGGAGGAAATCCCGAAGTGATGCAGGTCTCAGACGTTTACCACTTTGGTAAAACCAACAAGCACAGGTATGTCGATGAAAAACCTAGACACAAAGTAGGGGCGAACTGGGGATCGAACTCACGATCACAGGTTCCGGGCGTACCCAAGTGACGCAACTGTGCATAGAGAATTGCATCGTCTTTGACGACTGAGCCACCTGTTCCCCCTTAAACGTTTGAAACTCGAGTTACATATTTGAAATGATGGGGAAAAGAGGGCAATTGTTAATCTTGCCAAATAAATGTTTATCTCATAGACTCTCCTGACAAAGTTGATATAGGGTATCATACTGACCTGATGCAGGAACTCTTTCTCAAAGACTGATTGGAACATGATGCTCTTGAGACTCGGTGGCGGGTAAAAATGCTTTACCTCGGAGTGGTTGCCGAGCCTCTGAATCACCAGGTGGAGACTCGCATATCCCGGGCTGCAGGTATAAAGTCAACAGAGGACGTTAACGGTAATGTGATGGCGAGTAGTGATTCATCAGATGAGGAGCAGGATCAAGAGAAATCCTTAACGAGGGCCATACATTGCTTTACTTCCGGTGCCGCCATGGCTGAATATGGCTCCTCTTTCCGCCTTCATTTCTGCTTATCTACATTTTCTGTCTCCCTTGTCCTCCGGCCCTCTCTGCGTTTCTCTCCCAGATCCCATCCTTCCCTACTACCCCCTTCTCTATCGTTCGCTCTGTCCGCGTCTCTGCCCACCTTAAAGCACCCCTCCCCCCTCCCCGTCCACTCCCTCCTCACTAAGCATCACATTCCATCCTCTCCCAGCCCTTTTACCCCTCTCTCTCCATCTCGATTATCCTGTCACCCTCCCTGTCCCCGCCCCTACTTGCCCTATCCCTCTCTCCGGCACTCTCTCTCTGTCTCCTGAGTCTCTATAAAATAATGGCATTTATTTTCCCCCGAAGAAACTTACACTTCTTGAATTACGTCCCATGGACCGTTTGTACACGGGTAAGCTGGAACCGGGGCCTGGGTGGTGGTGGGACATGGAACAGCCCCGCAGTCCCTACAGGAACACTTGTTTCTGTTGCCGAAAGGGGAGGAACATGGAATAGCTGTTGCGTTCATGGGACACAAGGTCACTCCGCTCGGTATCGTGTCCGGATTGTCAGTGACATTGGACTGGGTCGAGAAAGGTATTTGGCCAGTGTTTGTGTTGCCGATGTAGTCAAGAAGCCGTTTTGGGGAACATTTATCTGAAGGCCGACCACACAAAACACTAATAGCTCTCTCGCCTGACGATGGCATCCTGACCTCATCCTGACAGCATGGACTTGAGCCATCTCAGCTGAAGAGCGTCACAACACGTGTCAGTGTCTGAAATACAAATTAGAATGATTTCAGGTATATCACAGCCACGTGTAACTGAACTGTTGAGAGACACAGCACGTGTCTGACATACACGTGAGAGTGTTTTGCCAGATATTTCACAGCGCCAATATATCAAAAACCCGACTCTCCAATTCACACGTGTTTAATCAGATGAGGGACAAAAATACCAAACTGGGATTACAGTAGAAACGAAATGCGAATTACGCGAAAAGAATACAAACGAAATGCGATTCAAATACGATGAAGAAAAAATAGAAAATGAACATAGTGGCGCGACCACTTTCTCCTCTTTCTTTAATGTCAATGGTGATCACTAGAAGTGTCTTATTGCATCAGCCACTCTCCAGAACTTTGCCATGCTGGTGGGTGTCGTGTCCTTGTGGATTGTCTGGGCGGCTGCACTGGAACCTGTCTTGGGTTGTTCTGACTCTCATGTTGGACGATGTCTTTGTCCTCATCACTATCCTCATCAGTGCTGTGAGGATTGTCCTTTTCAGTTAAGCCTCTTATTGGCTCATTAGTTACCACAGATTCTGTTGACGGTTTGATCGGGTAACAGCAGACAATGGGAACATCGTAAGTTTTTGATCGGAATTGAGTCTTTGTGAACTTACGAAGTTGGCATTTGTCTTTTGTAATGTTGAAAACCATGTATTTGTCTCTGGCATTTGTTTTCTCCTTCTCCCCCTTTATATATACGAGATCGCCAATGTGTATGTCTGATCGATCAAACAGAGTCTTGCCATGAGCCTTTGACTTACTGCTATATGGATGGTTGTTAAGGCGGGTAAGATGCTGTTTCATGATGATGTCACGATCATCCATTGGTAGCTGTGCGCCAGTTATTTGGTCTCGCTGAGTGAATACTTCTCGGGCGGACATTCCACTCTTCCTCAGTCTGCTGTTGAGATTAGCTGTTGCAAGTGCGAGAGTGGATCGAGACAAAGGACAAAGGAGGTGTAAGCACTCTAAGCCAAGTTCAGAGATTGCCTTTTCTGCAACAGGATTATTGTTGGGGTTTTTGCAGGAGCCAATATCAAGAGTTATCCCATGTTTTGACAGAACAGGATCTCTGACCAGAGCCTGAAACCCAGGTGCTGGATCAACTCGTATGATGATTCCACTTTCACCGAGATTGCGAATATCTGCACAGAGACACAGAAGGGCGTCACGTAGTTCGTTATGTCGCTCATTTTCTACAAAACATGTGAGAGTGAACGAGGATACTGTTTCTCGTAAGAGACAGATAAGTTGGCCATATCTTTTCATGATATCAGCTGCGAAGGATGACCCAATGGATGGAGGTGGAGTGGTTGAGCTTTGCGGAAACAACTGTGCTGGAATGGTTTTGAGGGACGCACAATGATGACAGGAGGAAGATACTTCTTGTAAGGCTTTGTCGAGGTCCAAGGCATGAAAGTATCTACGAAAAAGCTGTTTTGTTTGGTAGACATTTGGGTGGCTGAAGCGGATGTGTATAGCAGTCAGCAGACCATGAAGAACTGCTCTTGGGACAACCACACGTTCTCGTACTTTGTTGAAAGGCAAAGTGTCACGCACAACCAAAAGGCCATCTGAAGCAATGCACACTTCATTGAGATATCGCTTAACATCTGGGATATTTGTAGCCTTTTTACCGGGTCTCGTGCCTTGAGTTAAGTGAGAATGGGTTCGACGTAAATCTGGACACTCATGTTGTGTGACATGCCAGGCAGTTCTGCTTGTAAAAGGCATTCGTATTCCTCCTTCAATAACGTCCTTGACTGTTAACTCTCGAATGACAGAGTCTGAAAATTCGTTCACAAACTTGCACACCTGACATCGTTGATCATTGCATTCCATGGGATTTCTGCTACTGTAGTCGGAGGGGATGTTAGTAGCTCCAGCGATGTGTGTAATCAGTACATTGTAGCGACTGATGGTCGACAGGAATGTGGTCACTCGTGAACTGTTTGAGAACTCACCCCGTTGAAGTTTCTCATGTGCTTGAACACAGGGCCGACTATCAGTGAGGATTTGAGTTTTCTGAGAGGAGGCCATGATGTACGGGGCAAAATGTTTCACGGAAGCTCCTATTGCTAATGCTTCAACTTCACAGGGTAGCCATGTTACCTGATAATGTTTTAGTTTTGCATTATAAAATCCAGCCAGCATTACCTTGTCATCTCTTGTAGTATACAATGTAGATGCGATTCCATGAGATTTCACTGATGCATCAGTGACAATAGTGAGGCTATCACTAGGTCTGGGTATCGTGATGCATTTGTGATTTTGTAAAGAGTCTTGAGCCTTTTTGAAGGATGTTAGTGAAGTATCAGACCATCTTATTTTTTCAGCCGATGGTCGTCCAGCAGTCATCAAGTCTAGAGGATGGAGAAGATCTGCATAGCCTGGTAATACTCTGCTCATAGCCTTGTAGGCACCGACAAATGAACGTAACCCCTGGATGGTTGTAGGTGGTTCAGTCGAAGCAAGGGCAGCTATTCTGTGGCTACTTGCTGTCAGTGTACCATTTTTCCACATCCAACCAAGTATTGTGGTAGACAGTGGACAAATGACTGTTTTTGGAGCAGATATGCGCAAGTTGTTTCGGCGGAGAGCATCAAGAACAAGCCTCCAATTTGAGAGAACTTCTTCAGGTGTATTCCCTCCACAAAACAAGTCATCTGCCAGTTTAACTACGAGTCCATCCTGAACGAGGTGGCCTAGAACTCGACACATCAATTCTTCCAGACAGGTTTCCGATCCTGGCATTCCCATTGCACTTCGAGTGTAGACTCTAACGCCCTTATAGGGAGTGACGATACCACAAAAGCGCATAGAAGAGTGAGATAGTGGAATCTGATAAAAGGCTTGCAACAGGTCAGTTTTGATGAGATATTTCCACTTTCCTATCTCGCGTAGGACATTGTCAACATTGGGCATAAGCGCTGGCTGAGGTTTGCTGTACTTAGCAACTTCACCAAATGACGTAACCAATCTGTAGCTGCCATTAGGTTTTTTTACCAGGAAGGATAAGTTGAGATACTCAACGTTGATATTAACTTGTTCTGGTTTGGCAAACACACCCATGTCTTCAAGTTCATCAAACTTGTCTTGGAGGGCATTGAGCATATCTTTGTTATAGTGAGGAAGCCTTCCCTTACGTTGTGGTGGGAGAGAGGGGCCCATGTTGACAACAGCCTCTAGCTTTCCACTTGCACCGTTATACTTCGACACCTTTGGGTTAAAAACATCATCAAACTCTCGGTGCAGAGCAGCAAACTTATCACATATGTCAGAAGATAGACACCCATCAGGATTGAGACACACAGCAGCAGAGTGTGGACCAGCAGCTTGATGGTGAGTCACAGCTGGACGTTGAGTGTCTTGTGGTGTTTCTGGACTTACAATAGGACGAATCTGACAAAGGTGTTCATTACGTTTGAGAACAATAGGTTCATCTGTTGAGTTACAAAGTCTGATAGTGTGACCGACAGAATCTACCTCTTGTACCTCTGGCCAAGCTTGTTCAGGTTTTTTGTCTTGATTACTAGGACAGTCAAATCTGGGCTCTAAGGCCCAACTGGTATCGGGATCTGCACACTCAGGTGTATGGAGATCGATGAACTGGCCTGGGAGAATGGCAGTTTGAACTGGAGGACCTCTGAGAAGGTGTGCCTGAGTGCGACGTATGGTAGCATGACGATTTGGTTGTGGACCATAATGGATGACCTTGTGACCTCTGATGACGATTTGTCGTTTAGCAGGACGAGTTGCGATGTCATTTGTGACATGGAAAGGATTACCAGCAAGTACATCGACATCCAATTGTTTAACAACGAGGGCATCAAGTATGAAGGTGTCACTCTCTCTTGTAAGGGTACAATGGACTTCCCCAATGACATCAAGGGGTGTTATTCCATCAGCCTGACGAGCCATCTGTGATGCAGGTGTTATGGGTAAGTTAATAGCCTTGGCAAACGATGCTTGTACCATGTTTGAAGTTGCTCCAGTATCAAGGGTTAACCTTACTGGATGTTGTTCATAATAAGCACTGAGGAAAGGAGACTGAATAACGTCAACACGGCTGGCGGTTGGTGTATCAAGTAATGGGTTTAGAGTAAAGTCACTGTCAGATTTAGCTGCAATCTCATCATCCACTTGCAAGTCAGGTTCTTCCTCAGCATTGGCCAATCTTGAGTTGCTAAACAGTTGGCGTTTATCAGTGTCAGGAAGATAACGGCAGGTTTTCAGGCAGTGGGCATTGAAGGCTGGCCTACCTGCTGTCTTGCATAGGATGCAACTTTTGACAACTGGTTTGTTCTTTGAAAAGTTCTGCTTCTGAAAAGAGGAATAAGCAGCTGAACGCAGAACCAGTTCATCCAGGAGAGAGAGCAAAGCCTGAGATATTTCTGGCTTGATTGATGATATAGTTTGGTTATGCAATTCGGCACCATACTTTTGTTTTACAAGATTGGGCAATTGTGGGTGGATGAGAGAAAGCCAAAGCATAACAATGGTATTTTCAAGTGTCGGGGTCAAATCTTCATCTACATCTGGAACAAGGCCGTGATGTGTTATACCGCTTTGAGTGGTGAGAAGATTGTCCTCGAAAAAGGCTGTGAGACGCTGGAAAAGGTCCTCATGGCGTTCTCCAGGCATGAATTTAATGTCAGAGAGGTTAAGGAAATTAGCACCGGTTGACTGGAAGCCATAATGTTGGCGGATTTTCTGCCAAATGTCTCTCACTGATGTTGAATTCTTGATGATTGTGTTGCGGCTGATCACATTGCAAAAGTTGCATATTTGACCCAACATTAGATCAAGATGTACATTTTTCTGGGCTGGCTTCGGGTATAGCTTCGCCTTCGTCTTGTATGCCCCTATTTGGATGGGTAGTTGTTTTCTTCTCCCATGAAAAATCATCAGTCAAAAATGGAGCAATATTGACATCAAGTGAGAGAATATATACCAGATTTTGACGCCAGTTTTCAAAAGATGTGATGGTCTCATTTTTTGTTAATTGCCATTGTTTGGGAGCGCGAGGAGTAGCCATGATTACAGTCAATGCTAAAGAAACGTTTGGGTACCAAGGTGATTGATTTTCACTGAACAGGAACGGTGTTTTTCACAGGTAGCGGATTCAAGTTACGACCGAAAGTGTTTCGTCGATCGTTTCACGGCGAGTCAGAAGGTAAACTGGCTTATTGTGTGTATTCTTACTTGGAGGTAGTTAGGGGTTAAATCCTTCTGTGTGTCGAAGGCGTTTTGGGTGGATTAACCGCTGCCACCACGCCAATATATCAAAAACCCGACTCTCCAATTCACACGTGTTTAATCAGATGAGGGACAAAAATAACTGGGATTACAGTAGAAACGAAATGCGAATTACGCGAAAAGAATACAAACGAAATGCGATTCAAATACGATGAAGAAAAAATAGAAAATGAACATAGTGGCGCAGCACCTCAATTGTTGAGCGTCACACCCAGTAATAATATTACTGAGCATGTACTTCGAGTGTGATAATTCAAACCTCAACATGTTAAAAAGGCTCGAAATGTTGGGCTAGGAAGATGAAAGCTCCTTATATAGAGACACATGACTTTAAATGAAGATACTTACCATGAGCAAAATCTGGACACCATTCGTCCAATACACTCCTTGCTGTGGGGTCAGTGAGGGGTTTGGGGGGACCAGTGTATGCACAGAAGACTGACATCCGAGTGACAGGGTCCACCCCACATATCCCATACATCACGCAATGGCCATTTCCCGGGGGCACTGCCTGACAATGTAAATACAGACTGAGTTATTTAGCTTTTAAGACAATTTTAGGGGCGGACCATTTGATATTTATAGGGGGACCGGCTCTTTGGGGTATAGTCATTTTTTTCTTCATTTTTAGGGTCTGAGCTTTTCTTCTTCTTAAAAGAAAGCTGAGATTTCTTTTTTAGGGCACATTTCATATTCAACATATGTAAAGAATGTTCAAATTTTCTCACTGTTCACTAACACTTAATAACTGTACAGATGTAGGTGATTTCAAAATAGAACAATGAAAATAGCAATAAAAAAAAGCATTTTTACATAATAAAAGACCCAGTGTGAAGTTTTACTTCAAATTGACAGAAAACTGGTCAACTTGACATGTTTGTAGTCCCAACTACTGGGGGAATGTACTTTTCAGTTTCAAAGATTGTGGATGCTGGACATAAATAGTATCGATTTTGATGTAAACTGACGAACAAAAGAACTGTTTTGATGTGCTGTAGGCGATAGCCATGTTAAACTTTTAATGTCCTTGACAGTGCTTTTGGCAAATACCACTCCATGCAGACACAAACCACAAGTCATCCTTCACTACATCTCAGGGTGTATTTGAATGGAATCGCCTCCCTTTAGCTACAAAAATTCTCATTTCAGCAAAACATTTCAGAGGCACTAAAAGAAATATATTGGTGTTATATACTGTTATATGTGGATGACATCATAACGAATCACCTCAAGGCAGTATTCCAAAAAGATCAAGAAGCAGGACTCAATTAATCAAATGTAAATTCATGACAAAACAAGTCACCAACTTCAGGCATGTCTTCAGCAAAGATGGCATCTATGTCAATCCTTCAAAACAAATTCAGTCACGAAGGTCCCACCTCCTAAAAATGTCCAGGACGGGCGTCATTTCTTAGGTTTGGACTTGTTTTATCACACGATTTTAGCAAACTTTTCTGACATCGCCTCACCTCCACACAACCTTCTGAAAAAAGACGCGTCTTTTGATTGGTTCAACAATTGCCATCAGGCATTCGAAAAGCTAAAGCAAGCCCTTACAACAGACCCCATCATTGCATATCCCGACCAAAACAAACACTTCATCCTAGTAACTGATTCATCTGTAACTGCAATTGGGTACATTTTAGGGGGTATAGTCATTTTTTCTTCATTTTTAGAGTCTGGGCTTTTCTTCTTCTTAAAAGAAAGCTTAGATTTCTTTTTTAGACACATTTCATATTCAACATATGTAAAGAATGTTCAAATTTTCTCACCATTCACTAAAACTTAATAACTGTACAGATGTAGGTGATTTCAAAATAGAACAATGAAAATAGCAATATAATAAAGCATTTTTACATAATAAAAGACCCAGTTTGAAGTTTTTCTTCAAATTGACAGAAAACATGGTCAACTTGACATGTTTGTAGTCCCAACTACTGGGGGAATGTACGTTTCAATTTCAAAGATTGTGGATGCTGACATAAATAGTATCGGTTTTGATGTAAACTGATGAACAAAAGAAATGTTACCAAACTGAAAGTTTGACACGTTTTGTCCACACCTCGAATATTGTTACAAAATGGTTGAGAATCAATCGTCCATGCTACAGTACCCAGATCAGTGGATCTGGAGTTTGGAGTGAAACTTTTGCTGCACTTGTAGCTTGCCAACCTACAAGGATATAGGCATAAATGGAACTATGTACACCCAAACTGTTGCCACTGCCACTTAAACACAGGCAGAAAGTCAGATGGCGATTCTTCAACGTCAAGAAGTCATTGATGATCTTGGCCCGTCTCCTGACAGTCAGGTTTTGTAAGGTGATAGGTGCACTTTGGAACCATATTGAAACAATAAGGTATTTTGGATAAATGAAGAGCTGTTGAAGTGGTTTGCACCACAACAATACTTCTGAACGTCGTCGAGCTTTTGTCCGAAAAAAAAAGATTTTGAAAATATTGAAAGTACTAAAATGCATTTTCCAATCACAAAGATCAGTTTTGCCTCAGATTGGTCGGAGTTAGGACTCACTCACTTACATCATCACAAAATAGAAACAGATGACGTCAGACCCTTTAGACTCCTCTTTTAAAGGCAAGGAAAGAATGTTTCAGACAGGTGCAAGACGCCAATATCATTCAGCCCAGTTTTTCTGAATGGCACTCCCACTGTTGTCATGGTTAAGAAAAGTGATAGCTCTTACCACTTTGACGTAAATTATTGACACCTCAATGCAGTTACAAAGCCTATACTTTTCCCTCTACCAGGTTTTGAAAGTATTAGTGCTGCAGGCGATAGCCATTTCAAATTTTTAATGTCCTTGACAGGGCGAATGGCTTTTGGCAAATACCACTCCATCCAGACACAAACCACAAGTCGTCCTTCACTACATCTGAGGGTGTTTTTGAATGGAATCGCCTCCCTTTTAGCCACAAAAATGCTCATTTTAGCCAACCATTTCAGAGGCACTAAAAGAAATATATTGGTGTTATATACTATTATATGTGGATGACATCATAACGACTCACCTCAAGGCAGTATTCCAAAAAGATCAAAGAAGCAGGACTCAATTAATCAATTGTAAATTCACGACAAAAGAAGTCACCAACTTCAGGCATGTCTTCAGCAAAGATGGCATCTATGTCAATCCTTCAAACAAATTCAGTCACACACGTCCCACCTCCTAAAAATGTCCATGGCGTTCATCATTTCTTAGGTTTGGGCTACATTTTAGGCCAGCTTGATTCTCATGGCCTAACTTGTAATGATGCTGGCAATTCATATCTTTTGGCAATGTAACGATATGTATCTTCCTTGACATTGGTCCTGTTCTGTTTTTTTAGGAACAAACAATGTTGGTTGGTAACTTTTCTTTTGCTCGCCAGTTTAGGTTATTTCAATAAACTATTTTTTCTTTCTGCGTATGTATATATTGTATCTTTTTCCAAGTAAGGGTAAATGATGTTTAATGGTCATTTCACATCACAGTCAACAACTGTTATGGCCTCGTGAAATGGAAGATTTGAAATGATTATTAAAATACAATGTCATGTTACTGAAGGCAGAATGGGTGGCCCACGTCTAGGGCGCCGCGATTCGCTGTGCAGAGTTGCGTCCCTTTGGCACGCCAAAAACCTATGATTTGATCTATGACCCGGTTTGTCAGCACCATACCCATGATCGTGGGTTTCACCAAAGTGGTAAACGTCTGAGACCTGCATCACTTCGGCCTTTTCTCCCACATCAAGCTGACACGCCGCGATGTAACTTGAATACTGTTAAAAGCAACGCTAAACCCAACTCACTCACTCACTCACTCACTCTAGCTACATAGTCACCAGTTCATTTGCACTACTGGGCATTTCAAGTTACAAAACTTCCCATCTTCTCACATTGCAAGAAGATGGGACTTTGGTGTTTCTCAACATTGGAAGGCAACAAACCTAACTAAATAGCAATCCTTCCAGTGACCTTGACCTTTGTCGAAGGTAACTCAAACCACTAGAATGTCTCACCCTAAGGATGCTTTGAACCGATTGGAGTAATCATGAAGGTAACATATTGATGTATTAATATAGCAATTCGACCCTCAGTAACATGACATTGTATTTTAAATACAAAATATACATTTACAATGACTATATAATAAATAGACTAAATACCCAATCTCATTAAAATCAGACCTTAGTCGCTACCGCTAAACAAAGCGGTAGCGAGAACTAAGGTCTGATTTTAATGAGATTGACTAAATACCATACCCATTGCTGGAGTTCCATATAACAACTGATATGGCACATGCTACTCAATGGAAATAGATCACAGTGACCAACTACTGTTTTCATAAGATTTTCATCATGAGAATTGACATCATGTAATCATTTGCTAAAGATTATATTTAGATAATAATAAGCTTCATGTCAGGAACATAACCCAGGGAAGTGGTAGAGCAATTGTAATTTGAGAGGGAGAGCCTAGTAGTGAAGAGTTCCTAGCAACAGAAGTTTTCTCTTGTCTATTTCAGATTCCAAAGGAGTCCATCCAATGCATTAAGGCGTTACAAATATCAGTCCGTGTGGTATGAGGGACGCCTTGTGCAATTTTTAATGCAGCTCTCTGGGTAGGGGAAAGCTAGCGAATCGTGCTCCCAAGCCCAAGGGTCGGTGTGGGGAGACGAATCTCGGTAGTTAATTGTTGTATCTGGTGGCAAACAGATCGACTTCTGGTTTCTGGTAATGTAGACCAATCAATTGAAGCATCTTTGGATTGAGTTGCCACTCAGTCGGGGAAGGATGATCCGGTAGTGATAGTGCATCTGCGATCAAGTTATCCCCGGAATGTGTCTGTTTCGAACTTGAATGTGAAACGAGTCCATCAGTTGAAACAACTGGTTTGTCGTTTATAGCAGAGATTGGGGATTTCGTCTAGCCAATTTTGTTGATGTACCATACAGTTGATTGAACCATCAGTCAGGATGCTCGTAGGAACTCTGCCCAATACCACCACCAACTGGAGTTTTTTCGGTGGGGTTCAACTCTGACGTTTTGATGTTGATGAATCATCCTAGTTGATGTAATAATTTCCAGGCGAACTGTAGATGTTTCTCCAGAAAACTCTGATCTGAGCTCGGGTGCAATCGTCTATGTATGCTTCAAACATGATGAGTGCTAGGTTTCGTGATGCGGGTGAATAACCACGGGTCCTGAAATTAAGAACGGGAACAACTTCTACTGGTAATAAATCCCTTCACAAAAGTAGCGGAGGTGTTGACGCTGATCCCGATGAACTGGAACATGAAGACCCGCGATGTGAGCAGCCACGAGTCAACTTAAACCAAATGGAAGCACCTTCCGCTGATCAGGTATGCTGTCGGGTTGAGCGTCTAATGTCGGCGCGTAATACTGGTGAAGAGACGGTGGATTCCACCCCACGGGTGCCATAATTCCAGATGGTTGAAGCACTGTATTTGTTCGTCTGCAAACCAGCGCTCGGCTAATCGGTGATCCAGTTTAAGAATTCCTTTGATATAATTTTGTTTATAGGTATAAATATGAAAAATAAATGTGAGGTTATTTCACCTGAGTTAACCAGTATTAATCAAGGGTACCTCAGCGCAATATACGAAATAGAACGCATACAATGCAACCTTAGAAACAAAATTGCTGCCAGGAGACTGAGAAATAGAACAGCCATGTGTATTGCTACACCACGAAAAGAGATTAACAAGTGTCTTATTACTTGACAAAATCGCTATTGTATCTTTTCTATTTAATGCACATATAACGGCAAGACGGTTCAAAATTACGCTTATAACATCAAACGTCATGCAAAATATTCATCGAAGTTGCATTATTAATTCTGAAGTATGTAAATCAACACTCGAAAGTTAAATTTCCCTGGCCCATGTCAGAATACACCAATAATATCAATATCATGTTACTTATCTTCATTAAATGCTTTTATTCGTAAATGAATCAATAAAGAAAACACATATTCTGTACTAACGCCTTCACTGTGAGACTGATAGTGCCGCATCTTATCGGTATGGGCAACTGGGGCCAATCTAAGTATGACGTAAATCAGGTAACATGAGGTAACATATTGGTCAACCAAGAATAACTTGGGTTATATCTTGGTCAACATGAGTTCTGCTGGGTCGTCCAGGGTTTTCAAATCGAACGCAAGCACTTTATCTTCAGTTGTAAGTTTGAATTTAGGGCGAACTTGGTGAGACGTGTTCATAGAACAGCGTTGTAGGAGTTGCCTCCCCTTATCTAGACTTTTACCACACTCTGCAATGTTCCAACTATTTAGCGGCGGTCCGTTAATAAACAAGTCTTGACCAGACAGTACAGTGATTACATTATGAGGATCGATCCAGCGAACTGGGACACGATGACAAGTCAGCGAACCAGACCACCCAGCCCCGTTAGTCGCCTCTTACGATAAGCATGGGTCGCTGAGAACCGGAATCTACCCAAGGGACTGTTGCGATGTTAATGAAATGGACAGTTTCATTGTTGCTCTGTGGTATTCAGTCATAAAGCAAATGCCATACTGGTGCCTGTCCCTACCTGTCGGCGATCTTTGCAGACTGATACTGTAACAAACAGCAGTAGAAAACAAAACAGATCCCGAGCAGCCACGTGCATCACATCAGCCATCTTGGTTTGCTTTAACCCTTTGTACAATGTGCCGAATTTATATTTGAGAGTGACGTTGTGAAAACTGCATACCTTTGTCTCAATAACGACGTAACATAACGACGGTAAAACCCATAATTTTAAAATTTCACTCGATAAGTTCAATCATATCCCGAATACAGTAAACTACGTTTATAACGAACACGCTTATAACGAACTGGAGGATATAACGAACTCTTTTTTTTGTCCCAGCCATTTGCTGTATATATGCTGTATATACGTTTATAACGAATTACGGTTATGACGAACTAAGTGGTCCCTTTGAGTTCGATATAACCGTAGTTTACTGTATATACTATGTAAATATTGTAAAGCATTAACTTGATTATGAGTAACTAATAGCTTGTCAAAAGTATTCAGGTCGCTATTTTGTTGACCGTGCACGTTGGGTCATGAATGCGTCTAGTCAGACAGTACTTCCTTAGTCTTCAAAAGGCATTTGGAGATGATGCACATGAGGAAGATAATTTATGGATGTCAACATGTATACATGTACCTGTAATAACAACAAAGGAGACAAGATAACAAAGGGGAAAACTTCACACGGGAAACCAACTGGGCAGATAGGTCCCCTGGACGGAACCCCAGGGGATGTATATGCCACATCCCCTGCCACTGTGGTCACCAGTACATTGGAGAAACCCTCAGACCCCATCTACACCAGACTCAAAGAACGTCAGCCCTCTGTCTACAAACTAGACCTGAAATCCGCCATTTCCGAACACATCCTCAAGAACCAAGGCCATAACATCATGTGGGAAGCCACCAAAGTCCTGTCTACGACCAACAACAACAACTGACAACAAAGAAAACCTCAAGAAGCCATTGACATCAGGAGACACCAGCCAGCCATGAACCGTGACCAAGGAACCTATCTTCGCAGTTCCTGGAATGTATTGCTTTGAGCATTGTCGGAGCTAATTATCTAGCTGACTTCCATATATATCTATTGCCATTACCTATCAGTGCTAATTACCTACCTGCCCAGTGCCTGAAATGTATTGCTTTGAGCATTGTCAGTGCTAATTATCTAGCTGACTTCCATATATATCTATTGCCATTACCTATCAGTGCTAATTACCTACCTGCCCAGTGCCTGAAATGTATTGCTTTGAGCATTGTCGGAGCTAATTATCTAGCTGACTTATATATATATATATATTGCCATTACCTATCAGTGCTAATTACCTACCTGCCCGGTGCCTGGAATGTATTGCTTTGAGCATTGTCGGACCTAATTATCTAGCTGACTTCCATATATATCCATTGCCATTACCTACCAGTGCTAATTACCTACCTGCCCAGTGCCTGGAATGTATTGCTTTGAGCATTGTCGGAGCTAATTATCTAGCTGACTTATATATATATATATATATCTATTGCCATTACCTATCAGTGCTAATTACCTACCTGCCCAGTGCCTGGAATGTATTGCTTTGAGCATTGTCGGAGCTAATTATCTAGCTGACTTCCATATATATCCATTGCCATTACCTATCAGTGCTAATTACCTACCTGCCAAGTGCCTGAAATGTATTGCTTTGAGCATTGTCGGAGCTAATTATCTAGCTGACTTCCATATATATCCATTGCCATTACCTATCAGTGCTAATTACCTACCTGCCAAGTGCCTGTAATGTATTGCTTTGAGCATTGTCGGAGCTAATTATCTAGCTGACTTCCATATATATCTATTGCCATTACCTATCAGTGCTAATTACCTACCTGCCCAGTGCCTGGAATGTATTGCTTTGAGCATTGTCAGTGCTAATTATCTAGCTGACTTATATATATATCTATTGCCATTACCTATCAGTGCTAATTACCTACCTGCCAAGTGCCTGGGATGTATTGCTTTGATCATTGTCAGTGCTAATTATCTAACTGACTTCCATTTGTCCATTGTCATTTCCATTCTATTACTTGCCAGTGTTAATTACCCCCAATCGCATTAAAATCAGATCTAAGTTCTCGCTGCCGCTAAACAAAGCGATAGCGAGAACTAAGATCTGATTTTAAAGAGATTGAATTATCCCCGGCCTCTCATTTGCCCATTGCCTATTGCCATTCAGTTATAAATTAAGTGTTGTCTTCCATCTGTCGATTGCTAATCACCTCTCAGCGACAGTTATCTGTTGGCTTCCCTTGTTAAGTTTCCTCCTTTGTTATCTGATCATATTTGTTGTGTTTACAGGTACATAATATATACATGTTCCCTGTCCCATATAATTTTTTTAAGTGATGAAGGAGCAAGTATACACTCCGAAACGTCGTTTTCCTTATAATAAAGAAGTTGACATCCATACAATCTCTTCCTTATGTCCTTGAAATGAAAAAAACCCATCATATACAATCGCGTTTGCTTCCCGAATACCACGTGGTTCCAGGAAATTAGCCAGCGAAATTGTCGATTAAAAATTTGTTTAAGAAAATGTTTATGATAAGTGCATACAATTATATATCCATGAAATCTGTCGTTTCTTTAAAAGATACTGATATCATTTTTAATGTGTTACTTTAACTATGAAATTAGCTTTTACGTACTTAAAAAGAAAAAGAAAAAAAGAAACAACATTTAGTTATGCGTCTTGCTATGTTTTCATCTTTCATGCTATTAGTAAATCTTAAATTGTATCGGTGATACTCAATACTTTTTTTCTAAATTATTAATTTAGTTACACACAATTAATTTCGTTTTTGTGTAATCTTTACATAGTCAGTTAGGGATATGCTTCAACCTATATGTGAAATTTGAAAATTGTGGGTTTTGCCGTTGTTACGTTACGTCGCTTTTCGACTAAGTTGTGCAGTTTTCACAACGTCACTACGAAAGGGAACCCAGTGCAGCGATTGTACACAGGCTATTTTAATGTGGCAGCCAGAGGGTTAATTAATACCGGATCTAACTTGCATAGTTTCCTTTAATCACGTGACAACAGTTAACAAATCTTGCCTTGTATGTGGTGTCACTCAGAGCATAATTGTCCCCGAAATTTGATGTGGATGTGACCTACTTCTGCATGTAGTGTTGGTGTGACGTACCACTGCATGTAGTGTTGGTGTGACGTACTTCTGCATGTAGTGTTGGTGTGACGTACTTCTGCATGTGGTGTTGGTGTGACGTACTTCTGCATGTAGTGTTGGTGTGGCGTACTTCTGCATGTGGTGTTGGTGTGACGTACTTCTGCATGTGGTGTTGGTGTGACGTACTTCTGCATGTAGTGTTGGTGTGGCGTACTTCTGCATGTAGTGTTGTTTTGGTGTACGTCTGCGTGTGGTGTTGGTTTGACATGACTTGTAAGCATCAGCAAATCCTTCTTCTGCATGTAGGGTTGGTGTGACGTACCTCTGCATGTAGTGTTGGTGTGGTGTACTTCTGCATGTGGTGTTGATGTGACGTACTTCTGCATGTGGTGTTGGTGTGACGTACTTCTGCATGTGGTGTTGGTGTGACGTACTTCTGCATGTGGTGTTGATGTGACGTACTTCTGCATGTAGTGTTGGTGTGACGTACTTCTGCATGTGGTGTTGGTGTGACGTACTTCTGCATGTGGTGTTGGTGTGACGTACTTCTGCATGGGGTGTTGGTGTGACGTATCTCTGCATGTAGTGTTGGTGTGACATTCTTCTGAATGTAGTGTTGGTGTGACGTACTTCTGCATGTACTGTTGTTTTGGTGTATGTCTGCATGTGGTGTTGGTTTGACATGACTTGTAAGCATCAATTAATCCTTACTACAAAAAACAAACATGGAATATGTTACAAATATTTAATAGTCGATGGAAGTAAATTTGTACACAGAGAAATAAAGAGTTGAGTACAAAAATAGAGGTTTGGCGTATATAATACAACTAAAACTACAACTGAATAGTTTGGGTGTAAATGTATACTTAGTGAGATCATGGAAGTATACCTGAAGTCGTGATGCAATTCTTTATCAACTATATGAATGTTGATGACCATAACTCTAGATAAAACTGTCTAGCTCTTCCATCGTACTACATAACTCCATATATTAAGACTAATTTTTAAAACCGGTAGTTTGTTTCCTTTGATAGTTTTTTTAGTATGTACACGCCTTGCAAGCGATTTTTTCATTTGTCTAAAATAAATATTTTAAATAACACTAAACTACAAAGACGAAATACAATTGGAAATATTTCGGAATATTGTCTGATGGACGCTTCTGAGAATAGACATAAAGAGATATATCTGTTCGCTCGTTTATATGTTTCTGTTTTCAAACTGTCAACCGATCACGAGGGTGTACAGTGTGATGTACCCTGTGTGTAAGTCAATGTGATTCGAGAAGGGTAAATCAATCATATGCCTAGGGGGATCGCTGACAATGTATTTATCTAACCGACATTCATTCATACAGGTCCGGAATATAATTACGTTCGTAGTTTCACGTAACAGACGAGGCAAACAAACCGAGTAATTTCCCCTTACCCAATGCATTCGGATAAAAAATTATTTCATTTCAACTCAACAATTCTTATTCGAGATATGCAAGTTATCTAAGATGCGTTCCGATCGCATTCTCAGCGGGCTTCAAGAGCAGGCTACGTGGACATAATGTCCCACTCCTTGACCAATCAGTAGCTAGTATGTTAATGTAAGATGATATAACTGGCATTGGGCAACATTTGTACTGTATTCCCAGACTGGGCACTAGCATGTATGCTGGTATCACACACAACATTGAGGAAGTAACAAGCGGGTTAACGATAAAATTACACGTGAAGATTATGTAACTTACGAATGACGTCAAACGACAAAAGCCACATGAATATCAAATATGACATCAAGAGCTCAATACCATAAACAATTAACGCTGCAACACTCGTTGCCATCACCCTACCACGAATAAAGGGGATGGTTTCACCGTTCATCGGGGAAATATGTTAAAAAAGATCACAAAGTTTCAAAATCTAAACCATATTCACACTTAAATATATGCTGGAGCTTACGAAAGAGAATAATTAATGCTGCCTAACACCTAAGTAAATTACAAGGTAATATCTATAAGATGATTGGCTTCAAATGTCTTCCATCCCCTTTCGAGAAACTAAATAGAAGGGAGGTTACTCTGTTAAGCATACTTGCACAAACAAAGCCTTATTATAATGTGTTAATAAATATACGATTGGTGTTTTCGTTTTTTACTTCCCCCTTATAATAATTGATTTAATATTAATACTATAAATCAACCCTATAAATGGACAAAAAAAAGTTTAAATTGTATATTCTATATGGGACAATATTCATAGACGTTCTATATACACCAACAATATGCACACTGAAATTTGTGCAAGGAAACGTTCGCTATATGTACATGAATGACTTATATACAATATACACAATAGCGGGTAGTGATGTAAGGAGGGTGTGCATGACGTGTAGTATAAAAGTGTCTGTCTTCGATTTATGCTGATCTTTGGGGACTGCATCGCACCAAGACAAATTGGCACATCAAGGGATGACTAGCATATACTCTAAGCTGATGAAAAAAATACATGTAAATTTGAAGCTACAGCTGAATGTTAACAACAAAGCTCGATCGGATGGTCACTAAACTTTCTTAGAGCCCCGATCGTGCACTATCACCATATTGAATTACTTTATAATACATAGGGTTGGTGTTTATGCACTTGACTAATGTTAGTCATACACACTGCAATGACATGCAAATTAGGTGTGCCATGATATTAAGTTCACGACACAACTTTTGATAGCGATTTGATAACAAATCAATTAAGCTAAACTGATTACGTATTATGTAAATAATATCAGGTATAGCAGGTAAACAGTTGAGCAGTATATTAGTAAGGGTACCAAACATCTGTTTCTAAAATGTATCGTGGCGCCTTTTGTATACCATGTGTATTCATAACATGATGGATGATGTGATTTATTACAGGAACTTCCACTGACTGACGTGATAGATTTACCGAGCGCTTCCAGCGGAACCTGATTTCGCACTCTGTCCTTTCCACTATTCTACTATCTCAAGGGTAATGGACTTTTCAAAAGAATTTCTCCACAGACAGATGATAGATAAATAGACAGTAAATAGAAAGAGACTTGATCACCCAAGAATGGCCCCCACAGGATATATCGCTTGGGTAAAATCACTAGGAGATATCGCTGGAATGTAACTGCTTCACAATGTTTTGCAGACATTTGATACTTCATCAAATGACATCACGAATCTCTCCGCCACTGAAGCTGCAGCTGTAGCTGTACTTTCTACATTTAAGACACTCCTTCTTACTGTCTATTACTGTTTACAAACTGGAAATGTTGGAAGAATGTTGGATGATAAACAGAATGTCACCCTCCTGTCTTTTGACATACAATATGACCACACTCACTGATAACGGTTTGATACTTTTAGCGACTCTCGTTGATATATTTCATATCAGATGACATTCGAGTAAGATTATGTTTATCAATTGAGATACATATTTAGGCATACGATTTTACAGAAAACTGGTTGAGATATAAAAAAACCACGTAATTGATAAACTGACCGACAGCAAACCGATAACAGAGCACTTAGGTATATATCCAGTGACGGACAGCGATACAGCAAAGTCGTAGATGTACAATTAAACAGTGAGTGAGTTTGCTTTTACGCCGCTTTTAGCAATATTCCAGCAATATTACGGCGGGGGACACCAGAAATGGGCTTTACACATTGTACCCATGTCGGGAATCGAACACGGGTCTCCGGAGTGACGAGCGAACGCTTTAACCACTAGGCTACCCGACCGCCCCACAATTAAACAGACAGAGGTTTGATAACATACAGAAGACAGATGGACAGGTGGACAGACGACACCAGAATGATTGGAGGTCCGATAGGGATGGCGGAATAGTGAAAAGGGAGGGTGGGGCAAAAACATGGCCATGACAGAGTCGGGAACGGAGGGCACACTGCATTGTTGGGTTTAACGCTGCTTTGTACTTCCGTTAATTGGCGGCGTGTGGTATTCATAAACCAGAAGAATGGTGAAGAAGAACGTCATGTGAGGTGAAAGTTGCCGCAACAGCTATTGGCTACAAATCCCGAAGCAATAGCATTAATTTCAACTTACCAGTCAGGCCAGTGAGATAACATATAACGCGTTTGCCCGTGGGGTGTAGTATAGCGTCTTTAATTTCATTTTACTCAGCGGAAACTGAAATATTTATTTCGTCCCTGGTCTTTACAGAAGACAAAGTGTTAGGCACCGCTCGAAAATTCTGTTTGAACTGGATTCCTTGGGAAGTAAAAGCGATGACTACTGGTCCCTTGACAACTGAACCTAAGTGGCAGTTTATATTTGTACGCCAACGATCACAGAGAAATGAATGCAACGCCACTGGGAGTACTTGGTCGTTCACTATAATTTGATTACATTTGTATTTGACTTGCGGTTGCAAGCGAGCTAATTTCTTTCTTTTTTCATTTCTGGTTTCATTTGAACTCAAACAGTAGAATCGTATCTTATACAATGAGACTGAACTGCTGGAATTAAGGTTAAAATTAATACCTCTAATGAAATTCAGCTATACTAGTGTCCAGACAGGACGTTATTGTTGATATCTAATCGAAAGATAGGGTCAATTGGAGCTCATTGGTCATAACTACACGTAAAGATATTACAAACATTATGTCAAATTCTAGAACATGCGATCATTATGACATAACTTATAATGTATTTTCCGCTTTGGGTGCAATGTTTGGCATCCTTCTGAGAAGTCATGGAAATCCGCCATCTTGAAATGGTCCATCAACGTCAGGTATGAGCTGATCTGCCGCACGCTATTCCAAACACATCACTATCCATAAGTGACCGCCTCCTTAACCCAATACTCCAACATATCCGTGGTCCTTAAAACCCAAGGGTTCGTTTCCAGCCTTTATTTCTGGAGTCGGAGGAGTGTGAGAGACAGTTCAGAGATTCTAATAAACTTGGCGTTTCATAGCATAACATGTCATGGATTTCATGAAATGAACACATTTATCCGATGAATTCATCCATACACTGACCTCCGTGGAATTATAAATGCCATCGATTGGGCCACACTGTGCTAAATCCGACCCCAAATCGACGACATCTGAAACTTGTTCATGGTTCATTTTATATCCATATTTTTTGCGTATTTTTATACACATGAAACTTTGAGTTTAGGAGATGCATAACCTGAATCTTCCATGGATTTCACGATGACGTCAAATGAAATTCATCACTAACGTCATGTCCGGCTGGGAAATCTGTAAGAAGGGGGGATAATCACGTCTTGTGTATTGACTCTTCGGTATTGGAGGTACTCTCTGCGGATCTGTTTCCGGTATAAGCAGACTACCACAAGCGACGCAATGAGCATGATGAAGAGAACCCCCATTATAAGCACGTACAGTTTTAATATTAACGTGTATGCGAAGCTGTCAGATTGGTTCTCTGAAACAACAAACAAACACAAAGTCAGAAAAAGTTACATTATATTTTAAGGCGATGCGGTGACCCCATAACCACCCTAGGTAGCAGAGATACTTGGAAAAAAACAGATTGTTTCCCCGGGGGATACTTCTACTTCAAATCTATTCTACATATTCGAGCATTCTATTAGCACTGTGCAGGTCCGGATTTGCGCCGCTTTCAGCAATGTTCCAGCAATATCACGACATAGGATACCAGAAATGGGCTTCAAAACATTGTACCAAGGTGTGTAATCGAACCCGTCCTTCGGTTATGAAGAGCGAACGCTTTGACCACTAGACTACCCACCACTCCTTTATGGTATTGAGACATGCATTCATGCTATCAATAAAACAACAATTGCCAGAATTTTAGATCTCAAAAGGTGTTACTCCAGGGGTTGTTTCACGTAGGGAGAAGATAGTAGTGGGCGACTGTGCATGGTCACTTGTACAGCAATAACACAAAACTGCCCCCGTCCCGTTTTCTCTGTACAGTTTGTTGTCATATATTTTCAGCTGACATAAAAGCTGGGGCTCCTTTGGGTGGAACCACAACACAGTTGTTTTTTTTTATATCAAGCATGATCAACAATTGAATTGTATCAATTGCATTATCACATAGACATTATTATATAAATAAAAAAAAGAAACACATATGTGTGGGCACGTTGTTTTACGCCGCTTTTAGCAATATTCCAGGAACATTACGGCTGGGGGACACCAGAAATGGGCTTCACACATTGTACCCGTGTGGGGTATCGAACCTAGGCTTTCGGCGCGACGAGGAAACGCTTTAACCACAAGGCTACCCCACCGCCCCTTCTACACATCAACCCATGGGTATTCATCCCATTTGGTGATACAACAACAATCAGGTTCCTCACACGTTGTAACCCTCAGATCCTCATGTAACTTGGTTCTTATGAAAAGTATGGAATACTGGATACCTATCACATCTTATTGGACACTGTAAACAATCCTATATCAAATATACAACCTAACGTTTGCTAAGTACCACACCTCTGATGACTATGTCGGTCCTTAGCAAATGCTGAGTAGTATATAACAGACATAGACAGTTTATCTCGGGATTATTGTTTCAATAAAATACGAATAAAGCATTACCAATGCAGTTGGGCATTGTCTCTGTGATGTCCCAATTGCACCCTAGTTCTTGTCTATCACAATCCTTAAGGATGAGGTTGACCACGTAGCTATGCTTGACATCGTCACTGAGTAACACATTGGTTCTTGATGTCATCAGGTACTTCTTGGTCAGCACGTTCTTGAGCCTGTACATAGATGAAAAGTTGGCCACCGACGGCTCAATGGTAAATGTCTGCGTGTTTCTGTCCTGGGGTCTCAGGGCATGACTACACAACAGTACCTCATCGTCTTCAGCTCCAGCAGCATTGCGGTCGTTCAGTTCATCCTGGATGTATTTCAGAAAAGATCTATCAAAACCAACATAACACTCATTCTTTCCGCGGATAAAATATCCAAGTTTCCCAAAGGGAAGGGCTGATTCAAACGTCCATGTAGCACGGTCATTATCGACTGGGTTCCTTCTGGCACACTTCACTGCGGTGCCCTTCACATCCGCAGACGCCAGGTCCACTTTCCCTTGTTGGCTGGATAACGTTTGTGACTCAATATTATACAATATTTCATTTGTCAGTGGTTTCGACAGGTACAAATCTTTCGCAACTTTTTTATGAAACAAAGTTGTCATCAACATCGGGGAACACATTTTAAGGTGATTGTTCTGAGCCAGAAGGTCTCGTTCCATTGTGACAATCCTTTGTCTGCAGCGGATGTCATCTGGGGAACACGTCATGTCATACAGCAGAGCCCCTCGGACCTGAAGCTTCATCAGTTGGCTTAAGAACGCCAGGGTGTCATTCACTGCTTGATTCAGGCTAATAGGACTTTCTGAAGTTGATGTCATGTCCTCGATTTTCTTTGCCACATACTTTCTTAAGAGACTGTCGTCTTCTGGGTCGTCTGTGCCTCGAATTTGTGAGTCGATCAGTACAAACAAGGCCGGTAGGTTTTTGTGAGCACTTTTGAACATAGCTTTCATTTGTCCTGCTGCAGATTTTCTCATTTTATCAATAGGAAGGGTTCCATTGACGCTAGGATCATACACTTTCTGAAGTAGATACAATATTGCCTTCCATCTGTCTAAATATTCATCCATGTCGTCAACGGTTTTAAGAGCTTTCGAAGCATTGGCACCTAACTCCTGGAAATGTTCTTTAAGACTTGTTGAGTCAGCGTTCAGTTTTTTAAACTCCAGCTCAATATTTCGAAAGGAATCTGGGTTCCTACTGCCAACAAAGGCATCAACGCTTAGTTTGTTGTTAAGTGATGGGTACTCTTTACCGTATTTCGACACATACGACTTCCAGCCACCCTCATCCTCTTCGTGAGAATTACCTTGACAATGTGCACACGAAAGCAACGCACCTGCAAACAAACAGAAAACAATAGATTTACCAATATAATTTGCATTATGTTATCAAGGTGAACACGCGTTTTCTGACAAGGGAACAGTGATAAGAAGAAAGTTATTTGTCCCAAGATTAAAATGCATGTTCTGTAAATGTCCACTGAACGGACATGGAGCAACTGTACTATTAGCTGGAGGCGACATGGACGTAACGATCACCCTTATACTTGCCACTTGACCAGTCAGCTCCTTGACCACGACCCAGAACACACGTCTTGATCAACACTCAAACCACATGTACCCCACTTTCTACGTATTGGCCACCATTACTTCAGATCACTTGTGACGCATCTGTGTCTTGACCACCACCACCACCACCACCCAGACCACATGTAACGTCTTGATCAACACTCAAACCACATATACTCCCTTTCCAACGTATTGGTCACCATTACCTCAGGCCGCATTCACGAATCTGCTCCTTGGCCACCACCCATCCACATGTACCCCACGTACGTCTTGACCACAGCAACCAAAACCACACATGTACCCTCTCTACCCTATGTGCCCAAATATATGTCCTTCAACTCACCATCCTAGATGTAATACACGATAACTGATTACTCACTAATCACTACTCCGCTCCGAATAATGAGCATATTAGGTTAACGAATGCAGATGCTTCAGCAAACGTTTCCAGACACATATAATAAATATCGCGAGCAAAGCATCAATGACTGTCTCGGATCGAAGCATGGAACTTGATTTGTCAGTTAGCAGTATAAAATGAATCTAGTCCCTCGATACTAGCGCGTGCTCTTTAAAAGGATCGCAGTTAGTCTGGTGCGTATTCCTTTGGGGATCAGACTTAATGCTTTCATATCGCTCAACCTACTGTTGTAGTAGTTGTGTCAATTATCTGATTAACTGTTCTGGCGTTGATGTTGCTAATTTCTCTCCGCCTTCCACACCAAGTGTCCAGGCAAGAAATGAACATGAAATTGACCAGCAATAATGCTAATGACTGACGGATAATTCAGCTGTAAATTGGGTAATAGATGGCTAATAGATTGTTATAAATGCTGATAATAGCAGAATTGAGACCAGCCTCAGAAATATAGCTCTATTGCGTTCATTTGATCGATATCTACCAGCCCGATTTCTTTACGCAAGGTTATGGCTCACTTCTATAGCATCAGTGTTGATGCCATGGGATTAAGACATGATATCATGAGGAGTAGCATGATAGTGAATTTCTATACTGCCAAATATGTCTGATTAATGTCATTGTATTAATGCCCATGTTCAATATGCCATTTGTCTTCCTTATCTGTCGTGTTTTGACATTTTCTCACTAGCACACACGAGCGACGTAGCAATTGGCCATGCAACAGGTCCATTTATTGGCTTTATTTCACATAACCGTGGAATCTACATATCTAGAAGAGGTAACTGTGATCATCTATCTGGCTAATATACCACCACATCTTTAAGTGACTTGACTCGACAGTCGGATGATCCCGTGTGGATTCTTGGACAGAGTATGTCGCCAATACCCACGGCATAACTGTAGGAGCCGACTATTGAGTTGAGTCTTAGTGATGGAAATCCATGTTTGTGTCTGTCAGTTACGGCCGTCTTAAACTAGTATACAGAACGGTCCTTGGCTCGTCGTGAGTGGTGTGACGACGGTGTGAATCATTACCAAGGCTGTCAGTACAGACCATTATTACACTCAAGGCTGTTACAAACAGCAGATTGAGAGTAAGATAACGGACTCAGTTGATGCTAATGATATTATTTTCGGTTTCAATGAGGATGTCACCGTGAGGAAGAAGATAAATGCATATTGCATAAGACATATGAGAGTTTTGATAACTGTCCTTTTAGACACCGTGACCGAGGTAATTACTCCAGTCAGTATCCACCGCCTCCGTGGTCTAGTGGTACAGCGTCCCCCCGGAGAGCGGAAGGTCCGGGGTTCGATCCCCGGCCGCGTCATACCAAAAGACGTTAAAAGATGGTACTTGTTGTTACCCTGTCTGGCGCTCGGCATGGTCGGCTCGGAGTCAGTATACTGTGTTTAAGTGGAGTATTCATGTCAAACTGCGGCATGGTATCTATAAATCGGCATCAGTCCGGACTAGTACAAGCAGACAGAGAGTCATACGCACACATGTATAAGTGGAAACCTCGACAATCCAGACTCACTTGTTACATGCAACTACACGTGTATACTATATAAAAACTTTAAAATTTGACTTTAACTCACATATAAGAAGGTAATATCAAGTTGAAACCCCGAAAGCAAAGGCTCAATAGCAAGGACACACACGTGCGCGCGCACACACACACACACGCACGTCGCCATATAAGTGCAATAATCTTGGATTAATAACGTTAATCCCAATTTGACATCACCTTCACCAATCCCAGACAACCACCAGTCTGCCATGACTTCTTACTCACATACTCAATGAGTGTTCATTTTCAGTCTCTGTCTAGACACTGACGTACGTGTTAAGCAAGTGAGTAGATTATATATTTTTCGTAGCAAGGATCACGTATCTGCCTGGCCTGCCTGGCCATTCCACACGAACTCCTGAATAATTATTGAAATAATTTGAACACACGTCTGTATAACATAGGGTAATATATTATTTAATGAGAGAATAAGAACCTATCATTTGATATCATTCGCTATTATTCAAAACTATGAGAGTACTAAATCATACGAAAAGCAAAAGTTTTCAGAACTTGATGAAATCTCTAAAAATAAAGTGGAGTAATATGTTACCAACGTTACCAATGTTCGTTGTCGATGGTACAGCATACAACTAATAATAGAACAGCTCATTTATTGAAATAGCGTGTCCTAACTTTTCTTAAAGCCATTTTACATTCCAATTGTACATAGAGATACTTAAGGCGCCAGGGATTGCGATAAAATCGCTTTTGTCAAAAGCGTTTGGCTGTGAAACACATTATCGACAGCGAATTTGCACATTCCAATCAATACATCGGAGGCAATTTCGAAGGACGGGAGTTATGTAATGTCTAGTCGAAAGACAATTTACAATGCTAATGTGCATATTCATGGAAGCATGCTTAAGCTAAATTCCGTGTCAAACGCATCGGGATTGAAGAAAATATAGAAAAAATGAAATAGGACTGGAGACTTGATACACGTACGTTACAAGGAGCTTAGAACCCGTTCTATATTTGTGCACCTCCGATATACCATTTCTGCACGCGTTCCAAGATGTCGTCTCCTCACTCGGCTATATTTGGTGTCGGCCATGGGCGGTAATTCAATTGACGACGACAGCAACAGTTCGTGTTCATGCTAGGTTTACTAAAAGCATTACGCCCAGGCACTGACGCTTTTCAACTCCTGTATCCAAAAGTGATTCCGCAAATCTGTGAGTTCCATTGATTTACCCACGCTCTCAAATCAGACTGTTTCATCTAAGCTAGAAGGAGGCAAGTCATTTAAGCAACCCAAAGCAAATATCATCTCCATGATTGGTGTTCACCGAATTTGAAGAATAGGGACTCAGCCGCGTCATGGACGTTCTCGAGTGCAATACACGGCAACACACCATCTCGACATGATACTGCATTCCCCCAATCAAGACAGCGAATCACCCAACAGGGCCTCGTGGTCGATTTGGCGTCCCGTGAGTTGAATTAAAGACTAGATGCGTGTGTTATTTCCTTAGAGGACCTGGAAACCATGCCAGTAGCGATATTGACCTTGACGATCGAATCTCTCGCCTGGTGGTCATCTTGAAGGTCAGTCTGAGTACAGCTTGGCCTATATTGAGGCTGCAAGCAAATAGAGTATTCGGGCAGCCAGCCAACTTCAGACTGTGATGAACTGCTGCTAGGTCAAGAAACGATGACCTCGTGGCCAGAGGGGTGCAATATTTTAGAATCATTGCGGAATTCTGGGATCAATGTTTCTCTAACTACGTCAGAAGGATAATGAGAAATAATTTGTACATTTCATGTTATTAACACACCGAGTTGTAAATAACAAAGTGATGTTTGTAAAATCAATAATCGCGAATTTCATCTTGGCTTTATAGCAAAGAGCGTCTCATATGGCTACTCAATTTCACAGTCTGAGAAACCATAATTCAAAACCACTGGCGTCCATACACAAGTCACAACATACTGCATCGGTAATAATCATACCAAGTTGAAACAGAATCCATTCCCCTGGAGGTACATAACATAGAAGTAAATGCACAGCATGCTAAATCTTACATTCCTTGCATACACTTGAGAAACACTAAGAGGACAAAGGTACACGGAAAAGACATTATCAACGCATCTACTTTACGCCAAAGGGTATGTTTGTTGGGGTTGGACAGACGTGTGAAGCGTATTGATTTGACAAGAACCTGGTCTTAAGACTGAGCTCCGTACATGAGATCACTAAATAGCTGAGGATAAGACGTAATTAAATCGACGCAACGCACAGCATATGTTGAGAGCTGGTCTATGATGACACTACCTGCAGTGTTCTGCGTCGGGCAATGTATTGACACAAGGTCTGTTCGTGAGAGAGTGCTGTTGTCGGATACGACTAGAACACATGCTGTATCAACATAATACATGTCTAGTGTTTTTGTGTTGGCGGAACATTGCAAATAGTTCCTTCTGACACTGACAACGGCCATTACAGCAGTGAAAACGAGTGTTCGAGACAAATAAGCTGAAAAACGCATGTGTGTTAAACAGCTGAATTATCTAAACCTAAATGATTAAATTGCTAGGGCATAATGTAATGGATATTAGGTTCACATATATCACTTCAAATGGAAGACTGCGTAAATAAAGCACGCCAGCCAGTAGAGACATATCACGGACACCTTCAACCGTAATGTTATCGACATTCTCCATGGATGTGCTGTGTCAATTATGTACTTCAGGCTGATCAGTACCTGCACTGCAATACCATCTCACAGCGAATTCACCAGACAACGATTCAAGGAAACATTGCGAACACATATATTGGATGTTAATGTCGTTTGAACAGTATGTCAATTATTTCAGTGTGTCAGTTCGACCAACGCGCCTAATGCTCTTAAGAAACTCACGAAAACTGGTATAGTGCTGATCAACAATCTGTGATTCGAACCCGTGATCATCAGATCCTGGCACAACAAGTAACAAAACTAGATATTCACCGTGAATTGCTGCGCTTCAGATTACATTTTTTATATTCTCCGGGTGTTTCGTTAAACAAGGACATATCAAACGCGTTTTCGCCGCAGTCAACAGTTTTCATACATCACGGCGGCCAGTACATAATCGAGTCTGGACGAGACAAACCAGTGGTTGGTATTATGATCAATGTCCCAACGTCCCTCATGTACAGTTGTGTGAACTTAAATTGCTAGATGTATTATGCCAACTTGACCTAGCACTGAACATAAGACATTTTTTTAAACAATCTTCGTCTGTAACATTAGCTACACGTTGACGTCTAAATAGCATTCATTCAGTAAAACTCGTTGCAACTTTCTCATTATATATTTCATGCAATGCATACAGAGGGTCCGTCATAGCCTTGGACCCGTAAGGCGATTGGTGGCGCCTTCAGCAGTATCAACAATGGCGCCACAATATACCACGCCATACATTGCGTTGTCAAAACAGCACGTAACGGCACTGTCAGCAGAAATTATGACAAGTTTTGAAGCAGTTCTCCAGTACATGTAATTAGGTTTCTTGCAACGGGAGACAAGGCATGTGTACAATGTGTTTTGTTGTCAGTAAAGGTGACATTCCCATCCAGAGGTAGGAGAGCCGACAGACCCCGAGCGTGGGTGAGTGGTTACTTAACATATGACACACATACCTCACATGCCCCGCCTTACCCTCACGCAATTAACACGACAATCTCGTAATGTCACGCGAGCAAAATGCAAACACGTGTTATCAGCCATAATTCTTAACTGAGTGAGGTCGTATTTCACTGACCCTATAAAGAGACATTAAAGCCAACTTCAATATTTGATTTATTGTTATACCATAGAGACATGCACGTTCTATATCAGCCATTTGTGATATCATATAATTGATATCTCTGATAAAAATACTCGCCCTTCACAGGAAAAAAATGATAATATGAACTATCTAGATAGACAATATGTAGATGTCATCGTGACCATATAGTTTAAAATATTGATTCAAAGACCACAATGTTGACACGATCTTATCTTGACCTATAAAAGCAAGATAACGCAGGAGCCTTAACGTACAAAGTTACGTGATAAGTGTTATGGCGGTTATTGACATTCTACCGATGTACATGTATGTGCCTACCTACTTATGACGACAAGTGAGCATTCATATTTACCCATTCCTGAAACAGCGATTAGCATGAATCACAGAAATGGGTTCTTACGCTTTTAATATATAGCTATTGCGTAAATGTGTTTGTGTGTGGGGCTAGGGTGGGGATAAGACACAACATTATTTTGAGCCACAGTGTCTATACAATTCCTCACTCCCATACCATAACCACACTGTTCATATGCATGATACTGACAAACCAAAAATAAACATGTGAAAATCGAACGAGCGGACCTTGTTAGTTATGGGACTACCCCCTTCAAGGAGAACTTTTATCAAGAAGAAATTTCTTCCGGGTGAAATGTGTACAACGAACCATTTGTTCCACTTTTGTACAAGAATGTGTGAGTGAGTTGGTTTAAACGCCGCTTTGAACAGTATTCCAGTTGTATCGCGGCGTGTCAGCTAAACGTGGAAGGAAAGCCCGTGATGCAGGTCTCAGACGTTTACCACATTGATGGAACCCACGGGCACGGTATGGTGCTGACAAACCTAGAAACAGCGAATTGCGACGCCATAGACGACTGGGCCACCCCGCCCACCCGTGCCCCAGGACAAACAGGAATATACTGCCAGTTTGACGGATGCCGAAACCAATTTGTCACTTCTGGTCCAGTGTAGGATAATGCCTAAAACATAGATTGTCTAGATCTCTAAATCCCTGATCACAACCGGCTCCTACATTTATAATGATTCACCATGCAAATACTGCATGCAAATGATGACGTGTCAGGCATGTGTCGATCGCGGTTGCTGCACTTATCTTTGTTCAGGGTAAATGGTCCTATGATGTCTTTCTAGGACTCGTGGAGTAACCGTGGTTCAACCACAATCTATCGTGGTTCATTACGTGACGTAATTTCAGGACAGTCCTCTTACAGAGCAGACCAAACTAGTCCGTTCAGCCGCCTATGTTCCGCCAATCGCTCGAGGCTTACGTAATGAGGACTATTTCACTGACATTACGTTCCCTATCTTTCGAGATAAACGTTTGCAGCTGACGCAGTTATACGCCTAGTAGGGCCATTCTAATTCAACACAATGTGTCGCGAATCAATACTGTCTCGAATATGATAACATTACGACGCCATGTAAACGGTAGATTAAATTAGGTTGGGGTTAACCACTGCCCCAATATTGAAAACTGAGTTACATTGGAGTTATGAACGAGTAGTTTGGATTCTTTAACGTCACTAATGGACAAAAGCATAACTCACAGTTATTAGGAATTGGCCAATAACTTTGCAATTAATTTAATTTAATTAAAAAGTATTAAAAAGTATTGTCTGACTTGTTAATAAATCACGTGATATGATAGTCCTGCATCCCCTTGTTTCAGGGTGAACAATTTGGTCTTACCTGAACATTTCTTTGGTTTTATGTGGATGACATTTCCAAATTGACAACAGTGACAAAAAATATGTCTGATGCAATGACTTATTATGTATCTTATGGACAAGTTTCTTCAGGTAAAACAAATGACTTTCCTTTGCATGTGTTTATGGCGGGTGCCACAGATGGGGCAGGATACGTTAACCTCTTCGCGAACACCTGGTATAATCACTTTATGATAGGGATTCGTAAACACATGCTTATGTTTGTTTGTTGTTTTACGTCGCATTCAGCATATGTTTCAACTATATGACGGCTGTTTGTAAATATCGAGTCTGGACCAGACGAACCGGTGATTGACATTAAAAGTATCGATCAACACAACTGACATGCATTAACAAAGTCAGAGAGCCTGACGACCCGATCCCGTTATTCGCTTAGCCTCTTACGACAAGAATAGTCGATCCTCACGGGTCACACGCTTATCATAAAGTCGGAATCGTACAATAGCAGATATTTCTTATGTTTAGAGCAAGGGTTTTGTCAAAAAGCATTTCCATAATCATAAGGAATCTCTGATTATAGCAGAGTCCATTGTACGATTCCGACTATATCATAAGCACGTGTTTATGAATTTTTACTAACTATAAGACATGAATCGTCATCAAACAAGAAAACAGCGTTATCGCTATCCCTCGCCATAGGGCACATTAGAATTTTGTTTATTCATATAGTAGCGAACATAAACTGCAAAAACAATGAGTCCAAAATGCCATAAGGAGAGATTGGCACTGGGGTCGCTTTTTGTAATCAGAAAAAAATAATAAAGTGTGGAATTAATAGTACACACAAAAGGCCTCATCTCTGGAAAAAAATAATGTATGGCATCAATTCTCGAACTCAGTCTTGACAAGTATCTCTTAGATAAGCTAACCTCAGTAGTTTCTGTCAGAACAGCTGAGCATGGGTAGTGCTAGGATGCATGACAGCTATTGATGTCTAACCTCAGCAATCGGCTCAGCTGGTCGTGGTCATGTCATATTAGGTTGCGAAGGGGAGAAAGTTGGTGAGTGAGTGAATGTGAGACCAAACGTCGAGATGAAAACAATATTTCAGTTTTATTTTAGAGTCACCTTAATGTGGAAAAGAATCCAAAAAGTCGTAGTCGCTTACCAGTTTGGTTCGAGTTTGACCACAATCATGAGAAATCTGAAAATTGGACCAGTACTACCAATTCCTGACAACTAAAGGACACAGTTTATTTCGGCACCTTCCGTTCTGGCATTTTAACCACATATCGCTTGTTTGAAAGCTACGAAGCAGGGTGTTGATTTCCGCATTCACTACGTCGATCTGAAACATACTGTCTGACCTGACACTATGGTTGATGTGTGAACGAACGCCTTGTTCACGCTGCTAGCCAACTGACGCTTCAGTACGTATTCGTTACTTATTGTTCATGTATGTGAAACGTAAATGTACAGCTGTTGTCATGGACGATGCAGTAGGTCGTGGCCAGACATACAGGGGAATCAGCCAGCATAACCTGAATAATAATTCACCTTAAGTGAGTGAGTGAATAGGGTTTCACACCGCTTTTAGCAATATACCAGCAATATTTCAGCAATATCATGGGCACCAGAAATGGGCTTCACACATTGAACCCACGTGAGGACACGAACCCGGGCCTTTCCTGTGACAAGCGAACGCTTTAACCACTAGATTACACCATCTCCCCACTTCGCGTTAAGGGACAAATGCACAGAAAACAAAGCTATCATGAAAATATTCAACTCACTTGCATTATATAAAAATACCTTTGATAAAATAATTTAATTAATCTTTTGGCCGGTTTTGGTTTACTGATTCAAAATAGTCTCATATACTCTAAGAAGGTTTGAAAATGTCAAGCTAACTGTTGGTAAGTTTGGGCTGTCTTCTCAGGGAATGTTCTCTGGCCGCGCAGTCAGTTATATGTTGACCTTCTATTTTTTTCATTTAAACAAAGCGTCGACAACACGTATGCCTTCTCAGCGAGGACAGCAACTCTTGACTACGTCTGCACAGTCTAAAGGCAAACGTTGTCCCTTTTGTCACAGTGGGTAACGCGACTATTCACACACTGCTGCCACGCCTTACGCAACACGGTGTTGTAATATGAGGCAACCAGACCTGACTAATCCCCACAACGCCTTGCTCCACACACTTTACGCTGTCGTCGATATGAAATCAATTTAAGAAATATTCGACCTCAAGCTTAGCTGATTTACATTCCCGTTATAAATGACGACTGGGGTATTTTTGGATTTGAAAGGTTGTGTGATATTTCTGTCATAGGTCCATCGATGAAATGCAAATATTCAAAACTATATATACTGCATGTATACAGACAGTAAATGCAACTTGCATAGCGTCCTGTTTGTGTTTTACAATTGACTTTGAACAGTTATAACATACTCACTGTATGACGTGCGTTTCTCGGTGGACGACTATCATTCACGAACATATTTACACATGAATCCAAATATACACGGTTGAGTAAATATACATGCATCTGTACACTTATGCTGTCAACATATTTGCCCAATGTACATATACATGAAGGTTTGGGAGCTTGAGGTGTGGATGTAGATGTACAATGTCTAAGTAAATTTCAGTTATCACCAGTCCAGTTACACGCATGGCCAGGGTTAGATTTGGGCCAAATACTATCTACTGATCAGGATCAGCTGGGTAATGCGATTCAGGCCCTCCGTAAAACATGACAATGTCGGGTGATATTAAATATTTCTTCCTGTCACTGTTTACTTAACTGTGGAATACTAGACATGAATATACTATCCACTTTTGATATGGATAAATCGCTATATGGCTGAAATAATACCGATGCGACGTTAAATATTAACTCACTCACTGGTGGGGATATTTTTTATATCTTTCCATGATACACTAAAATGATTCTCATGTAGATCAATGGCATATTTAAATTATATCTTATTATCCCTATCAAATCTCGAGTAGTAGGTATAGAAGATGTTTGGCTTTCTTCTCAAATAGCATATGTATATTACTGAGTGACATGACAACGTTGACATTTTGAGTGACAAAACGAGGGAAAATGTAAACTTTTTTGTAACTCGATGAGACAAACATATAATTTGACAAGAAAGGTTAAGTGTTCAATTTAGTATGACTCCAGTATGGATCATCGTACTGATTATAAACTGGAAACCATAGGGTAATAGACTGAAATTGGTTACGGCATGAAAAATTGAGTTATTTCCCAAGAGTGAAATATCAGTCTTATATTTTCAGAAAAATGTTACAGTACTTCATCACTACATACAGAACACTACAATAAACTACAACATGGGGTAAGTGTAGTGTATAGTTTGTAGTCTGTCCACTTGGCTATATATAATAGCAGGTCATCTACTATTTCTGCTGGTCACCCTTAAACGGCAATCAGTTAACTTGACGCCTACCGCGAATATACTGGTTTGCCTTAACATATCTTCGTGGATCGCCCTGAGGTCTTCACTGACATACTCAATTCACATAAACGATGAAAGTAGATATACAAAAACAAAACGTAAAAGAATATTACTTCATCAGATGTGAGCCAGCTGCCGTAATAGAATGCAAGAGCAGCTTTCATTCGATCATTACCGTAAGAGCTCAGGGCACAGCTAAGATTAAAAAGAGTATACGACCTTAATGTTAGTAAAGCTTAATTCACGATAACAAGGCCTAGCAAATAGGCGATAATATCTCCAGCCAAGATCCCGGGCACATGAGACAGCGCTCCGATATCCGTACTAGATAACATGTCGGACAAGGAATACACTTACATGTCTGCGTGTGGTATTTTAGCAGAATATACGAGTACTAGTATACTGTCTGGCTTGGGGGGCAATGAGGTGAGATCAGGTTAACGGATAATTATGACCTTGTCGTGCATAGACAAACCTATTCTTAGTTGAGTTTAGTTTAAGAGAATTGTCTTTGGATCAGTGTAAGAGGAAACGCAATGATTTATTACTTCTGCGTGTTATGTCTCCGTTGTGTGAGGCCACTGCTTCTGGATCTGGTACAGGTCTACTGCGCTATGACAAACGTGTGTGTGTGTGTGTGTGTGTGTGTGCGTTTGCGTGCGTGTCCCTGTGTGTGCGTGCGTGCGTGCGTGCGTGCGTGCGTGTGTGCGTGCGTGCATGTTCACTACAATGACTTTCTCAGGTTTTGCAAAGATATATTTGTCTGAAGGATTTCCTTAACTGAAATGTGTTTGACTCTCCGTTAACAGCTCTAGTGTCGCCTGCCCATACAGTCAATGCATATCGTTCGATCAACAGCTCCTCCACCCATGGCGGTCTGAGCATTTGAAATGGTGGGGGACATAAACACAAAACGTCCGCCGGATGAAAAGGGTGTTTGGTTCCTCGATAGCTCTTGTTTAGTCTGCCTATAATAAGAAAATAAACCCACTCCGCTTCTCCCTCGCGTGACTGTTTCTGGGGCTTTCATGCCTATCTATAGGTCTCCTGAGGGTCCTATTATAGCAGTGAGAGAACATATTTGTTTGAAAGTTTAGCCTGGAGCACTGATCTACATTGATGACTGCAAGGACCATGGGCACTACTTAACACAATAATTATAGGATACTACTGAGTCGTATAGACCAGGCAGGATAAAGTTGGAGAACGCAGACGGTCTGACCGAAGTATATCACAATAATAAATCACAAATAGGTCATTTTCCTTATCTCGAGGTCAGTGAGCCGTCACCGTGATTTAGTGGGCAAAACGTCCATGAAAGAACCAGTTTGCCTGTTGATGAAAACACCATTCGTGGATGAGTGAGGGCAATCTGGTCCGGCTGAAGGACCTTCACATCTGATTGTGAACACAGGGTCCAGCTAATCTCAACTGATGTGTGGCTGAGATAGGGCCGCAGTAAGCCTTATTCTGTCTCAATGAAGCTTCAACATGGAAGAGATGAGGGACATCACATAACGGAACATATACACGTATGAGAATATTCCATTGCTGAGAATACGGTGAAAATTGAGATGAGGTGAGGTGAAATCGGGTATATTGCACTTATATAGCGACGTGCATTCGTGCGTGCGCCAGTCTGGACTGATGCCGATGTTATAGAGCTTGCCCACTGAGATACCATGCTGCAGTTTAATATGAATACCCACTCAGACACAGTCAACTGACTTGACGCAACACGTTTAGGCCTTTGTGTGTGCTGCCTGGGGATGAATATCACCAAGCGCAACAAATGAGTTCAGTTGGCTGTCAAACAAGTGTGAAATTAACAGTATGGTTCATAGGCCATTGTTTGTTATTATACAAAATAAACAACGGTGAAACAAACAGCTTGTTTTTGTTAACTGGAAATAGGCTAATTAAACGTTATTTAGACTACCCGTTTCTGTGTTGTTGGAAACAATATTACACTTCCATGTTATAAGGTTATAAGGTTATCAGGTGGCACGGTTGGCTCAGTCGTCTAAGGCGCCGCAATTCGTTGTGCCATGAACATGGGTTCGAATCCCGTTTCAGACCGATTATATTTATAGATTTGCTTGTGGAGTTTCACGTGCACATGGTAAACGTCTAAGACTTGCATCACTTCGGGCTTTCCTGTCACAATAAGGTGAACGGCCGTGGCATAACTGGAAAACTATTCAGAGCGGCGTTAACCAAGTTCACTAAATCACACCATGTTATAGACAGGTACATGGGGTTCTCTGGCGTAAGGGGAGAACGTACGAATCACGTTTATTCCTACATCCTCAAAATCTGACATTGAAGTTCTACCTGGATTTACCCTTATTACTAGAGTACAGTAAATAAAGCATGCATCGTTCATAATTCATGGGCGCATGGTGAGTGAGTGAATGAGTTTATGCTTTACGTCACATCGGCAATATTTCAGCCATATCGTGACGAGCATAGGCGACTGGTACATCATGTATAACCAATTCACTGAGAGAAGCTCTGAAATAAGTGCCCTATCAATCTCATCGCATAACGTATGAATTATTGCCCGTATTAATATTTTCAAGGTGACTAAATATTATTGACATATATCATGGTATTTATTCCTCATGCTCTTCACATTTAACGATTGTGATGACGCCATGTTGTTGTTGTAGTTGATTCTGAGCCAGGAATTCACTAGCCATTCTGAACGTACTTTTTGTGAAAGTAAACGTGTCGCAACTATAGGTCACCAAGCAAAATCACAGAGAAATATGAAACAATCATAGCATGGTTTAAGTCGGTTAAGTCTCCATTACTTAGATCTCCAGAATCGCCTGCCCGATTTACACACAACGGGGATATATGTCCTTCTCCAATATTTCCAATGCGCAACAAGACTGGTTGGTTATCAGTGTCTAGTGCAGGAATAAGCTTAAAATAATCCCAGGTCATTTGCCACCCCCCCCCCCCCCCCCCCCCCCCCCAGAATTATTTTGTAATATTTCACGGAGCACCCTTGTTGAACTAATTTTTAAAAAAAAGTATGAGCCTTGCAAAGAACGACTCATAACTCTCGGTTATCTTTCCTAATCGGCGTTTTTTTCTGAGTTCCTTCGAGTTTGAGTTTTAAGTCGACAGAAGAAAAAAAACCCAAAGACTTGTTATCTTTTGGGTGGTCCTACCATAATGCAGCTTAACTATGGCATCATTTTCCTTTTACGGACGGGGGGCACGGGGGGGGGGGGGGGGGGGGGCACGGGGGGGGGGGGGGGGGCCCAGTCGTCTAAGGCGCAGCGATTCGCTGTGCAGAGTTGCGTCCGTTAGGCACACCAGAAACCTATGATTCTGGGTTCGAATCCCGGTTCGCCCCGATTATGTTTCTAGGTTTGTCAGCACCATACCCATGCACGTGGGTTTCATCGAAGCGGTAAACGTCCGAGACCTGCATCACTTCGGGCTTTCCTCACACATTAAGCTGACACGCCGTTATAAAACTGGAATAATGTCAAAAGCGGCGGGAAACCCAACTCACTCACTCACTTTTAGGGACGGTGTCCATCAGATCATTAGAGTAATGTTTTTGTGGAATTGAAAAAGGTCGATCAGAACCGTCAATGTCACTGATGAGAAAATACTCTTTCACGAGCTTGTTGAAGAATATTTTTAAAAGATATTTTATCTCGATAGTAAGACAAGGCTGTGGACAATGCACGCCGCATGACTTAGTGACATAAAAACGTCAAGCATGTGGCAAGGTACAACATCTGGTACAACCTGCGTGAATCAGCTGACTCACAGCTACGTTAATCCGCGTCCATGTACACATGCAATCTGTGTAAAATCGTTCGACGACTTTGACAAGTGAACAGAACCAAGACATAAGACATCCAGAGCACACAAAGCGACTTTTTGAGATGTCAATATTTCGGGAAAGATCTAAGCTGATTATCAGAAGTGCTTAACTTGCAAATTGTGGGCATGAATCAATACTTACAAATATCTTACCATACGTTGATGTTGGAACAGAATAATCTTTAAGAAGACACCCCCCACCACCATCCTTCGTTATCCCCACATAAACCCGGTGACCCAAACACATACCCCACGTGCAAGTATTGTTCGGATGGACAAGGTATCTAATCGATTTTCTCCAGGTAGAGGAGGTAAAGATTGCCTTTATCGTGCCATAATTACTGCTGCAGGTCGGTCAATATATTGCTTTCAAATACTTTCATGTATCTTGTTCTTCCATACCACATCTGGGTAATATAATCAATTCATACCGCGCGAGGTCCACAAAAGAATTAGAAGCCTACCTTGATTCATTACGAGAAATAACACCTCTTGACCCCAGATTGTATACAGATCAAGTGTCCCGAGAAACAAAACCCTGTCACGGTCAATACAGTTCCATTGTCCATCGCTAACTGACCTGTCAATAACGTCTTATTAATCAGTGATAAGAGCCAGGTGCGTCGGATAGATGTGCCCAGTGGAACTTAATTCCCCAGACAAAATACCCCAAGGCAATTGTCTCACTTCGATACTGTCGGTGTTCCTATCACAATGTTACGATTGTGGATTACTGTAATCTAGGATCATAGGTAATTGAAGGTGTCATCTTGACAACCTTACCAAATCAGAGTCTTCATTTGTTGAGCTGTTTTGTTTGGCATCACGGTGCGTATCTTACTGCGTAAGTGACACAAATGCATTGATCATATCTGGAGCAGTCAGTTTCACAGATACCGCTATTTCTGACTTATATCACATTTGTCAATAATACATCACATTCACACGCGATTAATTAGGTTTTTATTACAATTTAGTGCCAAAACGAAAAACAACCAGACACGTGTTCATTGAGAGCTGGTGTATTGCGTGTGCACTTAGTAGTCAACGCAATACATGATATACATAATTTAATATATGCATACTACTTCACTTAAGATAGGCTATTTTTTTATCCTTCGCTGATACACAAAATTGATTCTCATAATATGGCATGTGTTTTTTAAATAGAATTATCCATATCAAACGTTGAATAGTATACTATCACTTATACTAAGAAATATTTTGCGAGCTTAAAAACTTTACATATTAAGCTTAACCACAACACCAGAATATTATAAAAAATACGCTATCTTGTTAGTGAGATAGGCTGTGGCAAAGACACGTCACATAACAGAAGGTAAGCAGTTAATGAATGACATCTAGTGACACAGAGACTTTGATTCAAGCATGTGGCAAGGTTCAATATCTTGTACAATCTGCACGTGGATGAATCACAGCTGTGACCTTCCTCGTGGACCTTTTGCGATGTCAATATTTCGGAAGAGATCGAAGATAATAACTTACTTAACTTGTACATTCTGTGCATGAATGAAGGGGGTAAAAACATTTTATCTCGCATAGACATTGGAATAGAATACCTCAGAATTATGCCATAAAATGGTTTATAAAACGTCGGTGCTCTAGCTGTAGAAAAAAGACCCTAAGAGTTATTGCGAACGGTCAACAATGACATAGACTGGTGTTATTGACAAGGTGAGTGACAGCCCTGCAGCAAACTGCCCGGACCTGTCAAGCTGACATAAAGCACGAACAGCCTGGCCAGGTACTAATGAAATTGATTCATCAATGCGTGTGTCATGATGAACCGACAGCTGTCGAGGGATGTACATTTCGCGAACCAATTCCTGCTGGACCAGCCGGCATTGCTTCCAGCATATAATACTCTGTAACCGTGACGAGTGAACACGCTCTACTGCACCGTGTGCATGGGGACGCTTAATTAAGAAGCTGAATATCACGGACATTGTGTATCAACACAGTGTCGACAATGAGAGCTGTGGGATAGGTGTTTCATAGGTGTGTGTGTGAGAATGGGGAGGGGGGTGGGTGGTTGGGCTTCCCACTTGGTACCCATGTTTGAGAATCGAACCAGGTCTTGGTGAGCGAACGCTTTAACTACTATTCTACCCCACCACCTTTTCTTGAGCACGAGTTGCATTGAATGAGAGAGTGTGTATTTTTCACGCCGCGTTTAGAAATACTCACAAATGGGGTCCCCACATTGCACCCATGTTTGAGGAAGAAAACCCGTGTCTTCGGCGTGACGAACGAACGCCTTAACCACTATATAATTAACACAATTTAGTAGGATTGTCTCAATGTTCACGACATACTTAACACCGTTGAATCAGGGTATGAAACATTGAAGCAGAGGGCCAATGTCAGTGTTTGAAATAGAAAAAAATGCCTGGTTGCCATCATGGACCCACGGACTTAAGAGGCTGCAGGCTTAACTCTGTAGGCCATCATATAAAAGACTGTAGCTCATTGTGACAAATAAATCGCACTTAAATCTACTGCAGGCAATAAGGACCCACCCAAACTTGAAACTGCAGGCCCAACACAAAATCTACTTGTCACGAGCCTGCGGGCAGGCGCTTATTTCGACCACTGACCCAGGTCACGAGTCAACGCAGTAAGCAATGGGTTTACCCACAAAGCTATTAAGTTGACGAACTGGGTATATAGTCTGTGCAGAGTTCAGGTTAAGACAACACCTTACCCGTTGTGCTAAAGGATCCTTGTTGCAAGGAGCTAGCACGGGTTGTGTACATATGTCGAATCCGTGGGTTTCTACAAAGTGGTTTCAGTTCTTCGACCTGCGACAAACTTCCATCCCACATTGAGCTGCCACAGCAATAATGTTAAATCCATATTCACGCATGTTTCAAAACGCCAAATCGACATAAAACCTGTTTCCCTGTCCACCTGTTGCTGCGAGACAGATTTCAACACCCCCAAACAAAGGCAAAATATATATCCCTCACAAACAGCATAAATAGTCTTCCCCACGTACTAACAATGGAAATACTACACCAGTATACTATATCAACATATATATGCATCATTCACGTGCTAGCTCTTGCGACCCACTCCGACCACACGTGATGGGTGATCGGCATGCAAATACGGCTTATCTCCATGCGCAATCGTTTCTCCCAACTCAGCTCCGTAATGTAAGTGTCCATTGTACCAAGGTTTACGCTTCAGAGCATAAACCATCATCTCGTTCAGCCTTATATACACCAGGCAACTCAATAGCATAACATACACGACCCATAGCCTGATAATTGATTAGAAATATTCATAGATTTGGGGGTTACGCGTAATCTGGTCACACACATCATCGGAATCACACAAAAGCCAAAAAGGAAAATCAGGAAAAATGGCAGCTCTGCATGCAATGTTTTATTGAAGCCGACTTCAGCTGAAACTAAACCTCAGTCCCCTGAACTCTACTTCTCTTGCCATTTTGTGGCGCATTGTTTGATCGCATGTGATTTGAAAGAATCATAAAATAAATCACTCTTTTTCTAATGTATTTCTTTTTTCATAAAAGATTGTCCCTTTTAATCAAGCACAGCTGGTAGATCGAAAGTTCTTTGTGACTTGACATAAAAGTGCGAAACTAATTTACAGAAAATTGCATTGCGCGATCGTATGCTGAAGTCCTCGGTGGTGTTGTCCTGCAGTGTTTCAGTCTGAGAATAAAGGGAACGGTGGGTAAAAAGTCCCCGTAGCGTGTAGTTGATGATTGCTAATTACCAAAACCTTTTTACATAGCGCACTGGAAGCAGAAACTCGCTTACACAGGATGCAGGTGCGAGAAGTCACTTCCGTTTCCGGAATTTCATCAAGTCTGGTGGGGAAGAATGATAAAAAAGACTATTGATGTCATCGCTGTGATGATTTCGATGAAAAAGTATAGAGGCACAAGCGAGGCAAATATGAACAACACTCTTCAAATGTTTAAACATTCACAAGGAAGGAGAACGTACAGATGGAGAGAAACAGTCTTCAACGTGTCTCTAGTGAGTGAGTGAGTGACAATAGGATGTTAGGCTACACCGCAGTACAGTATTAACATTGGGGGCCGGAGGGAAGAGCTGCAACGGTTGTATCTAACTAACTAACATAGTTGACGTGCAGACGAACTGCCCATCAGGTCAACCACTGTTCTAGTCAATGCACTGTTTAGACTGTTGTTTTGTTGTTTAACGCCGCACTCTGCAATATTCAAGCTTTATGACGGCGGCCTGTAAAACGATCGAGTTTGGACCAGATCATCAATTGAGTGATACTGTGAGCAACGATCCATACCTTGGGTTATGATGACACGCCAAGTCACTGAGCCTGACCACGGATCCATTTGGTAGTCTCTTACGACCAGCATATGTTGCTGGGGACCTATTCTAACCCACAGTCCCCACGGGGTGTATTTTTGAGAATTAATAATAGCACTAATAGGCTGAAAAAACTCATGGACACAGGTGCACCGTGTTTTCATATTCAACGATACACGACACGAACTGTTCTGTATCTGGACTAACCTTTCTGAAATAAGGCTAAGTGGACTTTTTCAAGCCGTTTTCAAACTGGTTTGTCATGTGAAATCCATTACAAAGTCTGATCGCGTATTTTAGAGCGTAGTCTTAAAATGTCAAATTTTGGGTGTTTCAAGATATATAACATGTGAAGAAAGAGTATTGTGAACAATTGTGAGAGAAACATATAGCATCGCGACGTTGGTGCATCACTTAACCATCTTCGTCGCTAATCACGTGTTTCAAACACTGGCTTGCCATAGTTAATGTGTATAGAAGGTCATAGGTTAATACATTATCTATATCTCTAGCTGCCAATCACTACACTGTTCAGACGGATACCCACATTGGAAGTGGCATTCGCGGTCACTGAAAACGGAATTACGATCTTTAAAAAAGGAGTTAATTCCCTTCACATATTGTAAAAAAACCGTGTTCAAATGTACTTTTTGAAGACTGACAGTCGTTGGAACTCGGAGAGTCAGTTGCGAGAATGACAGATCCATCTTTCTCATTCACATTCATGGGTCCATAGGAAAATAAGCTTCAAAGGGAACAAGAAGCTTGTAACTTAACATCACACAGCAAAGGCTCATATCCTAGTCAACAATGATACCAAAAAATCTCTCTTTTCTTAATAAAACGACCTGGTGTTCGACATCGACTTCTGTACAGTCAGCACAATGGCATACCTATAGGGCGGCCGACTACCGACTCTGTAGGCCGGATACAAATGCACTGCCCACTAATCAAATACGTCTCATGGCTTCTTAGAACTCATATGACAATGAATCATATTGAACTAACTTGACAAAGATTCGTATTTAATGTATCAAGTAAACACCTACCACTACCCCCGGGCATTAAACATATAACAAATGCCGACCATAGAGATTTTTATCACGAGTGTGTCCTAAGGATTTGATAGTCATTGGCGATATACTATTTATAGTCTGGTTGATGCGAGTAATTGGCACTTATATTCTTTGTTTACATAATGAGGCGTGTATGGACTTAGATAAAGGGTGTCAGCATACCTACGGTGTTGGACTGTTCGTAGATGGGACCAGCATGTATTATACATGTGTATGACAGACAGTTGAAATAACGCGCAGTTGGTACAATACTGAAATGTAATTTACTCATATCATATGACGGATAATAAGTTGTCTGTTGTCTGTCAGAGATACTCATCGTTCCGATGGAACACGAAACAGCTGATTATCCCATCGCATTTCGCCATTATAACTCACGCATGTGAAGTACAATGTTCAACCAGGAAAGGTATATAATGTTTCGCCCGAAAGTATGGACATGTGCAGATAGCTGAACAACGTGTCTAGTATGTGTCTGGCGTATCCAGACAGTTATATTCAGTGATGTGATGTGAAATGGGGTTTAGCGTCGCGTTCAATATTATCGCAATATTATCATCGTTTGGTATGACGCGGCCGGGGATCGAACCCCCGACCTTCCGCTCTCCCTTCCATTAGACCAAGGATGTTGTCTTATATACAGTGAAACCTCGTTTGTCTGGATCACCCCACCCCCGGCTTTTTCTGGGCGATGTTGCGGAGGACGTTTGTATACTGAATCAAAAAGGTTGGGGATCATGAATATTTAGGAGGATATTTTTTCAAATATATTGTTTGCTTAGTATTCACTCCAAGAACATCCCCAAAATGTGCATGATCCCTAATCTTTTATGGTCCAGTGTATAATAAAGGGACATTACTCTAAACACATGCTTGTTTACCCGGAAACCGGTTAATCCAGGCGATTTCAATGGGAATAGAATCGTCTGGTATAATGTTTTTTTGCTGTTTTAAGCATACAAGCGCTGTGCTTGAAATGACGCAGTTGCATAAGTAATCATTATGCAACCGTCTTAAGGTTGTGTCAACTGCGTGAACAGTGTTATCGTGACAATGATCGACTGGTCTTGATGTAGCACGCTCAGGCATCAATATTTCTTTGTGTGACACTGTTGATGGATAGACGCCTTTGAATTGTGATGTCACACTCCACGAGGATTGTGAGAGCAAACACTGTAGGCGACATATAGTGAGATAATTATCGTAATGAATAGTTTGAAAATATCACAACTCTGGAAAGATATTAGTCTGCTATCTAATTCCTAAGCGGTATAAGCAAATGTGCGACTATAACCAGGCTACTGACATAATATTCATGGTGGACGGGCAACATACTTACACACATCTTTTTTATAATTACTATTACAGACATTTCGCCTTTTCGTTCGTGGGTGATACAAAAATGACGAATAAATGGGTCTTCACTAAATACAGATTATATCCAATACAGTAAACTGTTCCAGCCATGTGCATACTTGTTACAAATTTGTAATACAATATTTTCTGTAAATATAAATTCACCTGAATGTGTGTAATAGCACATGTTTGTGAATGGGCTTGACAATCAATAAGGAAGAGCAATGGCAGATTATCAAGTGATTCAGCATCATGAAAATGTAAGATAGAATCGCATTAAGTCATTCCATTAGCAGGGGAGTTCAGACACGTACTGCTTTATACATCTCTATGAGACACCGTGGGCAGTAAACGTATTTTACAGCCATGCCGAAGGTCTGTGTTTGGTTTAAGTGACTTCCTATCAACATTTCTCGGTCGATATTGAAAATAAGGGAATATATTGTTCATAATACAGAAATAGGGAGCATGATTACTAGTTATAGGGACGAGTTATTTCCTATAACACCACACTATAGTCGAATTGTATTAGTCTGCGTGGGTAGCATAGGATAGGTTTGAGAATGACAGTAAGCGTTATAGCGAGGTCAGGGACCATGGATTTACAGGGGTAAGACCTCCCTTGAATTTACGAGCCTAAAATCAATAAATGAGGATCGCTGGGGAGAAATGTAGGGTCAATGACAAGTATTTCTCCTAACTGGGGATAGACATCAGAAAATAGACACTCACTCGCTCTAAAGTTCAGGTTTAAGCCCTTTGACGTCACAGATGTTTCACTGCAATTGCGTGTAATGAAATCAGTGCCCATTGGCATTGACCCACTATTATTTGCCAGACATAGAAGAATCAGAATGCTCTGTCAAACGACACATACCGATTCTGATACCAAAAGTTTATACATTTTTGGTTAATAATCATCATTATACAATTTAACGTCCAATATCATGTAACGGTCTTGGGTCAGAATTGAAAAGATGCTGCAGCGACGGTTAACATAATATTTGTTTAATCAATTAAACATCCATTTTAAAATAAAATCAATTTACTGATCATCCTTAATAAGTATGCAAGGCGGTACACTGTGTGGAAACCGACTTGCGTATGCGGGAAATTATTCAGCGAGACACAGTTCCCCCGCACGACGATCACTCCCCCGTTATAACGCGACAACTCCAGACGTTACATACCTGAGACATATATGAAAATCCAGAATAACTGGCGGTAAAATGGGTCCTGAAGGTCCATCATGGCGTCTTACTCCTTCTGTATCCCTGATCCCTGTTGTGGACAAACATACGGCTTGACACTGGCTAAAATGATGTCTCCTATTACAGCCAAACAGGTGTGCTGTACCGGGGCTTTGTCAACACGTTTCGCACGTTTAGTGAGCTGGCTCTGCCAGCAGAACGCAAACTCTGTCTATTGAAGAGTACTATGAGCATATCCTACACAAGAACATCATCCTCGTGTGTCCATCCAACAAGACAGTCCCCTTCAAACACACACGCGGGGCTCTCGTCGTGCTCTCGCCGCTTCCAATTGTTTACAAGGGGCCTGTGCACTGTCGTCTGTCTTCTGTCGCGTGGAGCGGTTCATCGCTATTTTTAGCTCATCGACATCAGCAAAATGGGATTAGCCCAAACTCGCAATGTGAACGATTGTTTGCTGTTTGAAACCAATCGGTAAATATTTATGAGCGTTCGGTCTAAATGTGCATAATATCATATGATGGGTTACTTTGTCGAGCAGTTCTCTAACTATCATAAATTATTCGAAACAGAAAGCGCTCCAGAAGTAACCGAGGCGAGCCAGTGACATTTCCTTGTTCAGCTGGGGGCTATCATTGCTTATTCGCTGCACTCATTGGCGTAAAACGTATTGGCTTATCATCCTGTGTTCTTGCTCATTATCACCCGAGAGGGCTCATACATCAAGGGCAATCTTTGGACATTTTTGTCGATGGCCTTATTTTTTGTTAGAAAAGTCGCGAGTGAAAGCGCAGCCAATAAACAGCCATACTTTTTTTTAATGTGGTTCCCCAGAAAAATAATTAGGTCATGTCGTGCACTTAATTCACACGCGTAACTGAAGACCGGCGCCGTGGCCCAGTCATCTAATGCACTGCACTGCGCTTTGTAGTGCTGCATCCTCCAGACGTGCCAGGTCATATAGACATGGCTGAGGGTTCGAATCCGCGTTTCGCTTTGACCCCAATCCTTCGTCTGTCAACACCATACTCTTGGTTTGAGTCTTGCCGAAGTTGGTATACCTACCGTCTGTCGCCTGGAGCTATAAATTCACCCTTATTCAGCTGACACACTGTGATATGGCTGTAACTGTGTTCATAGCGGCGTTAAGTTACTAACCATTATTCACATCATGATTTGGTTTTAATTGCGCTAAAATATTTTAGTCATATATTCAGATATTCAGTGCAATGCTGCATTATAATTAGCAATGGCAGAGTGTGTGTGAGAGAGAGAGGGAGACATACACACACATGTATAAGTGGAAACCTCGACAATCCAGACTCACTTGTTTATGCACGCAAGTACACATGAATACTTTGTTAAAACTTTAAAATTTGACTTCAACTCACATATAAGAAGGTAATATCAAGGTGAAACCTCGAAAGCAAGGCTCCATAGCAAGGACACACACACACACACACACACACACACACACACACACACACACACACACACACACACACACCCCTTCTTATATGACCTTCTTTTTTGTGGTGGCGGCGGGTAGCCTAATGGTTAAAGCGTTCGCTCCTACCTCCGAAGCCCCGGGTTCGATTCCCGACATGGTAATCAAGGTGTGAAGCCCATGTCTGGTGTCCCCCGCCATGATATTGCTGGAATATTGCTAAAAGCGGCGTAAAACCATAGTATTACTCACTCACTCATTCATTTGTGAGATGTAGTGAATTGGGGTTTAATATCGCGTTCAACATTATTGCACTTACAGATCGACGTACATGTGTGGCTGCTTGTAGTAGTCCAGACGTATGCTGGTTTCTGTAGTGCTAGCCCACAGAGATACCATGCTGCAGTTTAACATGAATACCATTCTGCCACCCAATCTCTGTTTGACCCCCTGATGCCTAAATACATGCAGGGTAACAACAGTTACCACCTCTTAATGTCTTTTAGTATGACGCAGCCAGGGTATCGAACCACCGACTACCCTCCGGGCTGGTGCTCTATCCACTACACCACGGAGGCGGTTCTCGCTATATGTACGTATATTAGTATACTAAAACTAATTAACTACAGAATCCCATGGTATGTTTATTTGTCCAATCAATGCATATCGGTGTATATGAAGTTATACTTTGTTGATGTCTCGATGCCATGGATTTCTTGGAGTGAGTGAGTATGGATTTACGCCGCATTTAGCAATATTCCAGCAATATCACGGCGGGGGACACCAGAAATGGGCTTCACACATTGTACCCATGTCGGGAATCGAACCCGGGTCTTCGGCGTGGCGAGCGAACGCTTTAACCACTGGGCTACCCGACCGCCCGGATATCTTGGAAGACGAGTGACAAGGGTGACTCTATTGACGAGGAAGGCCGACAAATCGCCCGCATGTAACTGTTGTCGATTTCAGGGGGTTAGTCTTTGATAGCGTTAACTGTCGCCCCGAAACATCAACTATAAGGGCGAAAATTATAAACTGATGAAAAATACATATATCCGTGTAATAACTAGACGTATAGACTTTTCTCGTGCATTAGATAATCAAAAGTATCGATAGAGAAACGAAAGAGAGGCGGATAGGGATGCAGAAGAGTTTAAATTGGTATCTATCAAGTTTTTAAGGAAGCCATTTCGATTTTCCTTTTCAAAATCATTCCGAAAAGTCCTGCGACGAAAGCCTGCGGCCAAAGTAAATAGCTGATTGATGTTCTGATAAAGGGGTAACTGGCACGGCAACGTTCGTTTCTGCAGCGTCGATAGTATTTTCCAATAGTGTATTGATTTGATGGTGATATTCTGGTTTGCACTTAGATTAATTCAATTTTGGTTTTACTGCTTTCTGTAAGTCAGTGGAATGCCGAATATCGTATATCGCGTGGTATATTCGGGTATTTCCCTCACGTTTCCCATCAATCTGGAATCCCTGGCTTAGTCTTGCAACGCTTTGGCGTTTAAGAGAGCCTTGCGAATTGGCTTTGAATCTATCATAGCAGAGAAGTCGACATTTCTTCTAATTCAATTTCATAAGGAATAAAGACAGATTAATCTGTGTTTTAAAGCCTGTCGACATCCACGTCCGAGAAAAGACGGAAAACGGAGACACTGTTCAAGTGTACGATAACTTGTGTAGGTTTCAGTGTGTTGTAAACACATTATATTATAGTTTAGTGGTCTGGTTTGTAGGCTTATAACTCAGGGAACATATTGTGGACAGTAAATCTATATATATGATGCTGTGACAAGCATTGTAAAAACTCCCGTCTGTACAAGCGAAGACATGTTTCACACCGACATAAATCATTTCAAGGTGACACTGTATCTTAAAATCAATAGACGTGAATACCAGCAATGCATTGATGTCGATGGACGCCGTTTGCATATAGATGCGATTATAGTATTGTCGGCGCCAACTTAGGTTTCCAGAATCAACGTCTATTGAAATATTTACAGGTATAATCTCTTATATCTGTTGGAGTGACTTTCCGAATAGGAATTTCCATTATTGATATTGGTGTCTGTCAGCTTAGCATTGTAATACAGTTTTTTTTATAGACTGCTGGATAAAGGAAGGTCAACTCCCATATTTGGTGGGGACGTATTTGATGTGGGAATCATAGACTATTTTACATGCATCAGATCAATGAGTATCCTACTACAGGTTGTGTATTGGACTTTAAGTTTGCGGAGTGGGGTGACTATGCCTACTGTAACGTTTTGATCAATTGAGAGAGAGAGAGGGAGAGAGAGAGGGAGAGAGAGAGAGAGAGAGAGAGAGAGAGAGAGAGAGAGAGAGAGACTTGTTTACACATGCAAGTGTACATGAACAACATTACTGTTTTTTAAAGAAATAATTTTCGATTATTGCGGATTAGACAAAACCAACTTTTAAGTGTATATGAGAGAGAGGAGAGAGAGAGAGGGAGAGACATAGAGAGAGACAGAGAGTCATACACACACACATGTATAAGTGGAAACCTCGACAATCCAGACTCACTTGTTTACACATGCAACTACACGTGTATACTATGTAAAAACTTTAAAATTTGGCTTCAACTCACATATAAGAGGGCAATATCAAGTTGAAACCTCGAAAGCAAGGACACACACACACACACACACACACACCGCCTCCCCCCCCCCACACACACACACCGACACACACACACACCGACACACAGCGACACCGACACACACACACACACACACACACACACACACACACACACACACACACACACACACACACACACACGGAAAGGAAATACTTTTCGATTATTGTGGACTAGATCCTCACGCTTGCGCCATGTATGTCATATTATACACACACCGACACACCGACACACACACTCACACACACCGACCTCCCCCCACGACACACACACCGCCATGCATGTCATATTATTCAGGAGCGTTAAACTTTTCTAGTAGTATATATCGTGTAGAAATATCGTCTTGCAATATACGTGCCTAACTACATGTGTACTGATGCTGTCAATGTAGCTACACAAACACGGATCCTTTTAATGTCTGCATGTGATTTCCGAGTGCAATGGGTGATGGTAACTTCTGACCCCATGAATTCATTTGTCAACAACTATCACCAGTGTTTCACACTCACAGCCCAGCTGTCCAGAACTGTCCCCGGGAATTCCCCGGATGGCCACAAAACATGTAAAAAAGTGTTACCGTATGTGACGTAATAAGCGTCCAGGGCCCTCTCAAAATTAGGAATAGAGGGTTCTTATTAGAATATTATTTTGGTGAAAAAAACAGAGTTGAAAGATAAATTTCGTGGTTTATGCTGACAGCCTGAAATGTTTATGTACGACAGATATATTTTTCCAGAATTAAATTCCCCATAATTAAGGGTGCTTATAACAGAGTGTGTATTATACGAGAATAAATAAGTCTTGTGTACATAGATCAATTTGAAGGGGGGCTAATTGGGATTGTTCACTAGCCAATATATTAGCAAATATCGCCGTGGGCGCTTATTAGAGCGGGGCGCTTATTACGTCGGATACGGTATGTATAATTAATTGTTGAAGGTCCATACTGGCCTGGAAAAATAGGATGTTATAGTCGTCATTTTGCAAAATGTTTTTGGGAAGCCGATAGGTACAGTGCATCAATCGGTCGATGTACTATCGTACCCTTGAAAATATGCGATTGTCTATGGCGACCTATTATGATCTATATTTTCCAGCAAATGCATCATGTACTGGTATAGACTGTAATATACATTTGTAATGTATCCTGTCTATATTATTGATATATTGATTGACGGTCTATTTTGAGCTGGTAAATGTAGTATAAAGTGTCCAAGGGTCTTAACGACCTGGTATTGATGAAAGTACTAGTTCCTGTGTCATGTTAGATAGCGATGTTGATCTGGTTGTCTTTGTGTGATGTTGTTCCAGGTTTAAGCTGGCGTCATGTGCAGAATGCATGCAGTCTGTACTTCTGTTTCCTTTTGCCGTTAATAATGCACTGAACATCCCAAACGTCTTATTGTTCAACATTGTGTTTTTGTCTTTAATGTACAAGAGAGGTTGCTATTGCCTTTGCTTAGATTACGTATGCATTACGCAACATATCAACTTCACGCCACCCCTACTCCCAAATCCCCCACCCCCACCCCCACCTCCACCCCCACCCCCACCCCAAATTTCCCTACCTATGGTGTCCTTGTCTATCAGAGACATAATGCTTTTTGAGACACGCACCATGAAACGCCAATGATCATTCAAAATTGATTAAAACATCAAGCGTGCGTCTTGATGCAGTATGGGGTATTGATTTCTGTGCACATTTCTAGTTTCTTGTTTTGAAACGTGAAAAATAAACTGAAAAAGAAGTGAGGTTGGTCGTATGTAACGAAGCGAATATCATTGTTATAGTGTAGGATCAGCTTCTGAAGCCTTGGCCGCAGTTCCTCCTTGTTTATTATCAGCTGTTGTATACATGTCATGTATGCTATGTACAGCTGTTCTGTGTATTATTTGTATATTATATACAGTTGTTTCATGTCATGTGTGCCTTATACTGCTCTTAAATGGCATGTGTATTGTATGCTATATACAGTTGTTTCATGTCATGTATGCTTAATATTGCTCTTGTAAGTCACCAGTCTTGTATGCTATATACAGTTGTTTCATGTCATGTATGCCTTATGCTGCTCTTGTATGTCATGTGTCTTGTATGCTATATACAGCTGTTTCATGTCATGTATGCCTTATACTGCTCTTGTATGTCATGTGTATTGTATGATATATACACCTGTTGTATTTATGTGTCTTGTATGCTATATACAGTTGTTTCATGTCATGTATGCCTTATACTGCTCTTAAATGTCATGTGTCTTGTATGCTATATACAGCTGTTTCATGTCATGTATGCCTTATACTGCTCTTGTATGTCATGTGTATTGTATGATATATACACCTGTTATATTTATGTGTCTTGTATGCTATATACAGTTGTTTCATGTCATGTATGCCTTATACTGCTCTTGTATGTCATGTGTCTAGTATGCTATATACAGTTGTTTCATGTCATGTATGCCTTATACTGCTCTTGTATGTCATGTGTCTAGTATGCTATATACAGTTGTTTCATGTCATGTATGCCTTATACTGCTCTTGTATGTCATGTGTCTAGTATGCTATATACAGTTGTTTCATGTCATGTATGCCTTATACTGCTCTTGCATGTCATGTGTCTAGTATGCTATATACAGTTGTTTCATGTCATGTATGCCTTATACTGCTCTTGTATGTCATGTGTCTAGTATGCTATATACAGTTGTTTCATGTCATGTATGCCTTATACTGCTCTTGTATGTCATGTGTCTAGTATGCTATATACAGTTGTTTCATGTCATGTATGCCTTATACAGCTCTAGTATGTCACCAGTCTTGTATGCTATATACAGTTGTTATATGTGTCTTATACTCAATACACAGCTGTTCTGTATATGGCTTTTACACCATATACACTTGGTTTGTGTGCTATATACAGTTATATGATTATTATATGCAATATAAAGCTGTTCTGTATACATTTGTTCTGTATATGGATTGTATGCAATATACAGCTGCTGTATCTGTCTTGTATGCTGTATGCACCTGTTCTTTATATGACATTTACGCTATACACAGCTGTTCTGTTTATGGCTTGTATGCTATATACACCTGTTATATTATGTGTCTTGTATGACATATACAGCTGTTCTGTATACGTCATGTATGCTATCAACTGCTGTTGTATGTTTCCTGTATGCTATCAACGGCTGTTGTATGCGTCTTGTGTGCTATTTACAGCTGTTCGGTATATAACTTGTATGCTATATACATGTATTCGGTATATATCTCTTGTATGCTATATACAGTGGTAGTATGTGTCTTGTATGCTATATCCAGGTGTTCGGTATATACCTTGTATACTTTATACAACTGTTCTTCGTACGTTTCGTATGCTATATACAGCTGGTCGGTATATGTCTTGTATAACTGTTCTTACGTCTCGTGTGCTACATGCAGCTGTTATGTGTATCTTGTATGCTACATGCAGCTGTTATGTGTATCTTGTATGCTACATGCAGCTGTTATGTGTGTCTTGTATGCTACATGCAGCTGTGTGTCTTTTGTGCTATATGCAGTTGGTCGGTATATGTCTTGTGTGCTATATGCAGCTGTTATGTGTGTCTTGTATGCTACATGCAGCTGTTATGTGTGTCTTGTGTGTTATATGCAGCTGGTCGGTATATGTCCTGTGTTCTATATACAGCTGTTATGTGTGTCTTGTATGCTCTATGCAGCTGTTATTTGTGTCTTGTATGTTACATGCAGCTGTAATGTGTGTTTTGTATGCTACATGCAACTGTTATGTGTGTCTAATGTGCTATATGCAGCTGGTGGGTATATTGCCTATATATGTCTTGTATAACTGTTCTTACGCCTTGTGTGCTATATGCAGCTGGTCGGTATATTGCCTGTACACTGTATATAGCTGTATATAGTCTTTTAGCAGAAATTGCCACTCTTATTTTCATGGAAGAACTTTGATTTCGAATGGGGCTACATACAGCTTCAGCAGTAATATAAAAATATACGGGTTTCATCGGCGCTATTCATGCATCATATCAATGAGTATCGCACAACAGGCGACTGTTCAGCCTGGTAACATTTGTAATTTTTTGGTTAAATTCAATTTTCAAGTGTATCCTTTCTTTTGCAAAGCAGTTTATGGCTAATATTCAATAACATTTAAGAAAGGATGTTTTAGGTCTATGCTGATATCAGAGGACGCATTCAGATCGGATTTACAGCATCTGTATATAAATGTAACTTGTGATGGTTGGAATAATATTTGAACGAAGCCATTGTGCATGCGACCGTAACACGTCTGTGTCCTTCTGAATTCATACAATAATGTAAGCTTATTATTGAAGGCAGCAGCTGGTACCTTTCATCATTCAACCTCGACCCTTTAATGATAAAACTCACTGCATCACTTACTCCAAATAAATGTACTTCTTAATGACTAGGAGCTTTGATGGCAAACTATCCAAATATTATTGATAAAAATACCACATTTCTCTTTAAAAACTCCAATTCGTAAATCTGTGTTATCTTCGGAAGAAATGGCACTAAATCCAATCACAAACTATCACAGGCAACAGTATTGAAGTAACTTCACGGCGTGATGAAAATAACGGAGATGGGTAGGCAAAGTAGTGGTTGATAGCATGAGCAACGATCCACGCGTTTGTTTGTTTGTTTTGTTTGTTTGTTTGTTGTTTAACGCCGCACTCAGCAATATTCAAGCCATATGAAGGCGGACTGTATATAATCGAGTCTGGACCAGACAATCCAGTGATTGATATCATGAGCATCGACCCACGTAATTGGGATCGATGACATGCATCAACCAAGACAGCAAGCCTGACCACCCGATCCCGTTAGTCGCCTCTTACGACAAGCATAGTCGCCTTTAGTGAGTGCATATCGGTTTACGCTTCCAGCAGCAATATTCCAGGCAGCTCATGATGGGTCACACCTAGTGTAACACTGAACCCGGGTCCACAGTTTGACGGGCGAAACTACCCCGGGGGGCGTACGGTAACACATACTCTGCAAGGTCATATATTAACCATCCGATCCCCATTTTAGTCGCCCTTCATGACGACGAGCGTGGGTACTGAGGATCCACCCTGAACATTATTTCCATGGTTGGTTATTCACGGTGGCCAAGTAATTAATATCAAGACCGGTTAACCTCGAATTGCCGGCACGTTACGCCTCAAAGGTCACTGGGGCCTTCTGTGATGTGGGTCGAGTTGGTCGTATCTCAACATCAGCCACTGGACCGTGTCACGTGTCACCCTCTGCCGTACACCCATCCCTTCAGGTCACGTGACGGCGTATCTTACACACATCCGCCCACCTGACTGAAGACGTTACCGCGTGTGGCGGGACAATTACCCATCACAATCCCCTCTTTATATTTGACAGGTGAAATCTTTGCGTCACATTAGCTCCGCTCTGACAGGTTTTATTTGATGGAGGAAATAACAATAATCTTGTGTGGAGGAAGACGTTCACAACCGCCTGTGTTTGTCTTACCTAACTTGGTGGTACAGCTTTTATAAAACAAATAATGAAAAAGACAAAAGGAGTGCGCGTTCTGTGGTTACAAGTTAACAGATAAGTTCTACGAGGATTGATTGATAAGTTCTTAGTTACTGTGTATCCATTGCCAACAGTGTTTTTTGTTTCTGGTAGCCTGTTGAACCTGGGATGGATGCGCGTGTTAACAAAGACGCTTTAACGTCTAGTACAACTGTATCGTGTGTCGACATAGATTATCTCTATGAGAATCATATGTCAATATTATCTTAAACTCGATAAAAAGACATCAAATGAAGGACTTTTCAATGGGGGTAAGGTTACATCATTTGCACCGTTGTTGGGCTTCCGACTCTTCTGACTTCTTTTCATCTTTAACTCTGACATGATATAATTTAGGTCATTTAAAGAGAACAATATTGTCACATGGTCGGAAGGATAAAGTCTAAATTCTATAACATCATTTATCAAATATGAATAAAAGAGTGTACATTGATTCTAACCCGAAACCTCGTGGTCTAAATATAACCATAGCATGTGATACTTTGTCTGTAAAACAATCTAGAGGTATGTAAATTCAGAGATTTATCGATTAAACTAACAGGAAGAAAAATGAAAAGGAGCATTTCTTCATTTTAAGATACTGCAGTAATCTAGACTTGCCCACTACCATAGACTTACTTGGGCTGTATTGGATATATGTGTTTCAGGGTCTGTATGACAGACTAGATCAACATGTGTGTATGTTACTAAACAGTGTATTTATGCGCAGGGATTTAGGACCAGGCCAACCTATCCACAACCAATCCTTACACACAGGTCCTTAAACTACCGGGTAACAGAAAGCATACACTTCAAAACGTTATCAAAACTAGGCTGAAAACAGTCACCGACAAATAAAAACATGAGGTCTACGATACCCTTTCAAATACAACACCATCGAATAACCATTTCTTCTTTGTTTCATTTTAACCACCATCAAACATGGGTGTATACTTTCTTTTGTCCAGCAGTTTATGTACAGCGGAATCTGTGTAAACCGGACATGTGGACGGAACGTTTTGTCCAGTTAAGCCAGTGGTCCAGAATAGTGAACATTTACCTGATGATAAATTAACGTCGTCATTTCGGGACCGTGCATTGGAGAGGCATCGATTTGGGGAAAACGTCCGGTTTGACAGATACTAATGTATATTCAGTGGCTTTTTAACACGTTACCAATATCACGCGGCTTGTACACAGTTGCGTCTGGGCGAGACAAAACGAGATCCACGCCGCCGAGGCCACACAATCAGTCAGACCACACATTAAAACCACGCAATCCTCAATATGGAAACTCACGTGACTATTAAAGTTATCACCCGTTATCATGTTCATATGCAAGAATGGGGCACGGGGTACCCGAGCTTACGAGACGGCGTAATTCGCAGTTCAGAGTTGCGCCCCTTGTGTGTGCCAGAAACCTATGATCGTTGGTTCGAATCTCAGATTCGCACTGATTATGTTTCTAGGCTTGTCATAGACAGCGTCAGTACCGTGCTCGTGGGTTCACCTAAGTTGTCAACATTTGAGACCTCATCGGTCTTTCCTCCCACATCAAGGGAACACGTTGTGATATCAGTAAAACACTATTCAAAGTGGGACTACACCAAACTCACTCTCACTCACTCACTCTCCCTTTTCCGCCTCCAGATTAAGAAATTAAGAAGACAATTACCAACGTCATTCATGTCCGTTAGCGTTACCCAAGATGGCCGTGACCAATTTCCCATGCTACCTTTGACGAGGAGAATAAAATTTAGAATGAATTTAAAAATACAATTTCATTAAAATCAGATCTTAGACATCCCATTAGGGGTCACGTCAGAACGACCTTTCATCCGACCAATCAGAGCGTCGTTTACCAGATCATGAAAGTGACAGTCGGAATGTGATTTCTAATCATGCATTCTCGAAAATTTTAACATGGGGTATTCCGAACGATAGTTACGGGTTTAACGACTGAATTCATACAATCTAGACCATATATTTGCCATTCCAGAATGTTCTTTTGTTCAGGTTTCACATTTTTAATCGAGAATTTGTCAAAATATGTTTCGAAGCGTAGTCGCCAATTTGAAATCAGTGCCGTATAGCACGAGAAAGCTGCCTTCTGATTGGCTAATGTCGACTTCTTGTCAGTCTTTCCATTGGTCGGTCAAAATTCGCTCAAGGTCGGTCTGTCGTGACCCGTAATGGGATGTCCTCAGATCTTTGTTAAGCGATAGCGAGAACTAAGATCTGATTTTAATGAGATTGTTTAAAAATAAGTGTGTCTTATAGACATTTTGAAAATCTTATTTGCATACCAGGCAAACGACCGCTAAGATCACTTTGTGGAACCTAGCCTCGAACCCGCCGTGGCAAGGACTATCCACCATTTGGTTGAGACATGGCAAATGTCCAAGGTTGGCCTACAATCAAAATGGCGTACAATGTTTAAGGATAAGATGTGAATAAGTTGACGACTATAAACCAAATATATGTAAAACGATCTGAAGGCCATCAGACAGAGAAGTCTCGAACACTGCTATGTCGATACGATGCTGATCTCGACGTCGAACTACGAAAGTACAGAAAATGGAATTTCAAAATAACTTTCTTCCTTGTATGCACAAGTAGCTATTAGGTCAGCATGCCATTGCAGCATTCAAAACATTGCGCAGAATACATGGATGCATGAATATTATCACAATCACAATCACATTGAAATGAAGATAAAATCATATTCACTACACCGATATAATGAATAGAAATACACCACAGGAAACGCCCTTCACCGTTAGTGAGATCGAAAACCGGGTCAGCCGACTTCCTTACTACAGTTTAAATATTCAGGAACCTGTATTCTATTCAGTAACCGTCACCCTATTCTCGAGGAATCTGCCTCGTTCCCGGAGATTATGGCGAGTAAAAGCTCGCTAGACATGAAGTGGATATTTGTGTCGTATTTGTGCACGCAATAGACTTAGGTCAGCCTTAAATATTTCGTGATAGTTGTTAGATTAAAGAGCGTTAACACACCAATCCTCGAGCATATATTCGTGTGTTTAAATATAGCTAGACATGTGTTTGTGAATATGTTTATTGACAGCCCTGTCAGTCATACAATGGCTGGTCAAAATGCAAACAAAACCAGCAATTGTGAAAGTGTTTTTAATTATATTTTTAATATAATCTCCTTGCTTCAATACACATATCATATCGATAGTGAACCTTTTCAATACTAGTCTTTCAGTTTAGGAAACAGGGGGAAATCACTTGGTGCCAGGTCTTGCGACTGTGGAGGGTGAGGAAGCACTACGAACCAACATTGCAGCACAGCAGCCTTTGCAAGCCGAGAGGTGGGAGTAGAGGCATTGTCATGAAGTAGTAGAAATCCAGCAGTCAGCATTCTTCGTTGAATATCATGTTTCATCACCCGTTACTAATTTCTTTTTGCATTTGACGAAATCATCCTCAATTAGCTCTAAATTTTCTCTGGCAATGTCAGATCATTTTCCTTAAGATCAGAAGTTAGAAACTTTGGCACCAAACGAGCAGATATCTTATTCATCCTTAAATGTTCATGAATAATAGCTTCAGTGGATCCATTGTTTAGCCCTGTGTTTTCCTCAAGTTCATCAATGGTTATAAGTCTGTCTGACAGTATAGGATTTTCTATCTCCTTGATTAAATCTTCATTGATGGAAGTTGAGTGACGTCAAGACCTAGGGGCATCATCAAGGCTTGTTCTCCCAGCCTTAAACATAGCTGCCCAACGTTTAACAGTTTAACAGTGACACTTGTGCCATACACTTGTGGCGTGCGGTCGTGAATCTCTTGGTGAGTACTTTTCTCTAAAGTCAAAAACTTGATGACTGCTTGGTACTCGGTACTTTTCCATTTCTGTGTCCATTTGGACCCCTATCACGTTCAACTGGCCGTCACTAATATACAAACGGCCTCAACAGACCAAATACACTTTCAATGAACTACTCTAACATGGCCCATTATTGGAAAGTTAGTCCGACTAAGAACTTTTGGACCAGCCCTCGTATCAACTAATCCAGACAAACAGGGGTCGATCACATGAGCAGGTACTCTTTTGTGGCGGCCACTGTCTACTGTGTAGTCATCCTGGGCAGCTGTTGTGTCCACCCAATAAACATTTAAATCTGTTCTTAACAGAAAGGAGTGCTATAAATTAATCTAACATGAATTTCCGCGTGAGTAACGGAGTTATCGTTCCTTGAGAATAAATGCTCATACTATCAAATCCTGGTTTATCTGCTCCTACTGACGGCTCACAGTAAGAAAACACGGGCGATGATGGACTGCTGACTAACAATGGTCGTTTCATCAAAACACAACCTGACACAACCTGCCGGACAAAAAAAAGTATACACCCATGATTGACGGTGACAAATATGAAACAAAAAGGAAAAATTGTTATTTCATAAGTGCACCACAGGCGATACTGGACCTGAGAGTTACTATACAGTGTTCGCTGCCATTGACTGTTTCCAGCCAAATAACGTTTGCATTTCTTTGGTGAAATCCAATTTTCAAGCGTATATTTTCTTATGCCCGGCTGTGTAGTATTTTGGCGACGTGCAACAGAGCTAGTCATAACAAATCGGTTTTTTTCTTTTTATAAACTTCCCGTAAAAGGAAACCAGCCTGTGTACGAAACTGTCAAACGAACTGGGTAATATTTCCTTGTTTGACACTGTTAACTGAACATGTCAATGGGATCTACAACAAAACACGCCTGGTCGCCATTCGTTATGTGAATCTAATTTGAAGGCTGAGACATTTAATCGATAGTGATGAGGATGCCTTAGCTACGAGGCCGAGGAACCTTCGCTGACGCAGACTACAGGGAGTCCACAGTCTGGCGCATCTGGTATACTAGTGGATATACACCACGTACCTTTACTTCGAAAGTCGAAGGCGTCGCATTTGCAACATAGAGACATCGAAAGATATCTGATTTTAATGTAATATCATCGAAACGTTAAAAACAAAAATATTATAATTAATAACCTTCTTAGACCGACTATGTCTCCTTCATTTACGCCGGGATCAATAAATGACATGAATAATAGAAATTAACGGTAAATGAAACGGCGGTGGCCAAAAAACCGCTCACTTGATGTATGCACTTTTAATCTCCAGCAGAATGTAAATGAAGTTACAACTTAAAGAAGTGAATTCACACAAGGAAATTGAAAACATCCAACATCCCTATTATTTGTATAAAACCATTACGCAAACAGAAACACGACAATTTCATTAAGATTTAGTGGTTATCGAAAGGTTCCGGCAAACGTTTTGTTTAGATATTGATCTCATTCACTGTAAAAACATATATCCCATGGAAGTGGATATCAAAATAGGATATAAGATTACAGTAAAGTACGGTTATAACGAACTCAAAGGGACCACTAATTTTAGTTCGTTATAACCGTAGTTCGTTATAAGCATATATACAGCATAACTACAGCAAATAGTCGAGACCTAAAAAGTAAGTTCGTTATATCCGTCAGTTCGTTATAAGCGTGTTCGTTATATCCGTAGTTTACTGTACCTGTTCTAAACAGGGGAATCGTCACTGGACTTTAGTGGATGTACTGTGTGGTAGCACAGCTCGACCAACGAATGAGTTCGAGCTATCAGCACGTTTAAAGTAGCCGGGTTCGGGATAACGGTAACTTCGAATCTACCCTACCACTAACATGTTGACATTGATATAGTGTTCACAGAGCCCCAACAAAGGCCTATTCAGAGAGCCCAAAACCGACCGAGATTCCAGCCTCAGGGCTTTCTGAATATTTCATGACGAGAGAGGAGTGACAGCTGATCAGCGAGAGTGACGTGAAATATACACCCCGGTCCGTGTATTGTGTGCAGTGTGTATTGTTGTCGGTGCTTATATCTCCCTGTGTTGTGATAGGGATTTCAATATGATTACCACAAACATAATCAACGACTAGCTATAATCGTGCCGGATATATCCTTCCATTCGTGACTGTCCCTGGCTCAGATGTTTAGAAAGGCGTTATAATATAAACCCCGGCGTTAGTGTTAATTACACATTTTAAAATGAAATTAGAGTTCGATTCCTAGTAAGTAAGATGCAGTTACATTTCGAACAATTTCATTTTTTTACTGATAAGCAGTATCATTTGTATTTATATTAAACTTTTATGCACACTTAACATTTCTGAAAGTCCAATTTCAATGGCCAATTGTACAATGGCCCAGTTCGATTCCCCATGGGTACAATGTGTGAAGCCAATTTCTGGTGATATTACTGGAATATTACTAAAAGTGGCATAAAACACAACTCACTCACTCACTCAAGTCAAATTATCGCATACATGCATTGAATGTGATCACGTGGTATTTCTCAGAGCCTCGGAAATGTCCTGTTAACAAAATCACGATGAAAAAGACTAGATCTGAAAAAGCTATTCGCCTTTGACACTTCAATAGCAGTGATTCAATTAAGCGGACATGTTGGTCTCTGTAATCTGGTGTAACCTCGCGGACAACGGGACCTGAAGCACCTGCACTAAGCCCACGTGACAATGCCTCGACAAAGTCCACATTTAAACACATCCATAAGCACCTGTCTCCTCCACTCGATAACAAATAATTGACCAATTTTAAGTGAAGTCGAAAGTTCAACTGAACAAAAGCCCCATGTAACGCGATACATTCTCATTGTAAAACGTATTTTGATTTTAGCTACATGACGCCCCATTGCAATTAGACGGGGAACAGGTTGGAGATGCGTTGCCATGGTTAAAGGGACTTGATATGGAAGATAAGACGGATGAAACACACTTGTATCTTTTTATTGGCTTGAACATTGTCAAGAGACTGCAAACCTGGTCGCTGTTTAAACTAATAAGTATCCAACAATATGCCTACAAACATACATGTCGTCACAGTACTTATGATGCGCCAAATTCCATTAACAAATTAAAGTGAGTGAGTGAGTATGGTTTTACGCCGCTTTTAGCAATATTCCAGCAATAGCACGGCGGGGGACACCAGAAATGGGCTTCACATATTGTACCCCTGTCGGGAATCGAACCCGGGTCTTCGGCGTGACTACCCAACGCTTTAACCATTAGGCTACCCGACCGCCACATCACAAATTAAATGCTCATGGCAACACATTATTATGGATCAATGGATCAATGTGCATTGGATTTTCACTCCCAACTCCCTGGGGAGTATATAACCCAAGCTGCCTGTGAGGCGTTAGGTGAACAGTCACATTACGACCTCACCCTACCGGGTACCCTGCTTAGTGATATATTTCGAACAAGGTCAGTTGCCTAAGGAGACTCCACACGTGCAACATGTGCTCAGAGTGGGCAGGACCGAAGCCCGAGACCCTCTCAGGAGCCGGGCTGCCACCCATCCTACTTCAATTCACGACCAACGTTGCTGAATTTGACCTGATGTTCATGACCTGTGCCCTGTATACAGGACCATGTGACACCACGTGACACCACATGTAACAGCTTCCAAATACAACGTTCACAACTAATGAATAATGTTTGTCCCTCAGAGGGCAAGGCGCCGCGATTCGCTGTGCAGAGTTGCGTCCCTTGGGCACGTTAGAAACCTATGATTGTGGGTTCGAATCCCGGTTCGCCCCGATTATGTTTCTAGGTTTGTTAACACTATACCCGTGCTCGTGGGTTTCACCGAAGTGGTTAACGTCTGAGACCTGCATCACTTCGGGCTTTCCGCCAACATTAAACTGACACGCTGTGATATAACTGGAATATTGTTAAAAGCGGCGTTAAAACCAACTCACTCACCCACTGTTTGTCCCTCAACCTGCTCAACTGGTTCAGCATTATATATTGTTTGGTCAGTTGTGTTATAGACGATAACCATGACGACGTATTTTTACTTACATACTATGAGACAGCGAAAGTACTATGTTTGAAACTGATATAAAGAAGATGATGGACTAACGTGGACTTTATTATTTTATTATATATTACATGTACACCGAGTGAACATTTACCTCATTTTGTATATATATATATGAAGCAGATCAAGCCAGCGACTATGCTTGTTCTAAGAGGCGACTAACAGGATCGGGTGGCCAGGCTCGCTGACGTGGTTGATGCATGTCATCGTATCCCAACTACGTGGATCGATGCTCATGATGTCGATCACTGGATTGTCTGGTCCAGACTCGATTATTTACAGACCGCCATCATGTAGCTGGAATATTGCTGAGTGCGGCGTTAAACAACAACAAACAACAAACAACAAACAAACAAACAAACAAACAAACATATTTACCCTAACGAGATAAAGATAGACGTTCAAGATCTCTAACGGTGCTGGGGACAGAAGTCTTCAACTGTCAATTCTTTAATACTTTTTTGAACGCGTAAAGGGTAAAACAGCAGTGAAAATTATATGAATTGATCACCGAAAATAGGTGATGACACCAGGTGTTCTCAAAAAGGGTACGCATGTCCTGCTCTACCGGTAGCTGTAACTGTTTATTGTTACGATGAACATGCACTAAAAGTACTCACGGAAATGAAAAAAACCTGTTTTTCTCAATTTAAAAATCGACACAAAGTGTTACGTAGCTGTAAATACGAAATAACAAAACAACTCGACAAGTACTAGTCTGGATTTGCTAGTTTGATCTCAGTGAACAATACAAAATGTACTTTACAGGAGGTAACTTTCAACATTCAAAAATAAAACTAAGTTCAAATTGACATAGCAGAAACAGACTATAGGCTGGACGGTCTATTCAAAATGAATGGTGTGATTGGTTACCAAGTATTTACAATGAAACTGATGACTAGATGCACAGATGTAGTTGCATAGCAATTTAATACCATTGATAGTCGAAGAAATGTTAGCATGGGAATCTTCATATTACCGTATTTAGTGATGTAAAATCGACTAGAAGCGTAGCCAAATCTTATCTAAATTCTGAGGTTTGACGTTCTGACGTTCCACTGTTATTGGTGTATCTCGTCTTTTACCATAGTTGGTAGACTGTAGCACTCTCAATTATATTGTAACAAGATTTGGGGGAAAAGTTTTAACATAGAAGTTGTTTCGAGAGGTTTAATGCAGTCGAAACACCAAGAAGGAGGAGATACTACAGCGCAGGCACGCTTTGAGAATTAAAAAAATCATTCTAGTTCAAAATATCAGGATTGTAGTATTTTAGAGGGGTGGGCGTGGGATTGGGAGTAGGTGTTGGGTGAGTGATGAATGATTTTAAGGCTGCTTGCTATATTTTCCTCTGAAAGATGTTATTTTTTATTTACATCAAAATGGTGTTATAATTAAGCATAATGTTAAATTCTGTATAGGCATATGGTGGAACTTAAAGGACACTCAGCATACGAGTGAAATAAACTGACGGGCAAAAGAAACTATACCAAAGTATTTTTTATTTAAAAAATATCACATCAGCTCTGAACTGGAGTTTTCATTGTTAAACAAAATCGCATGAACGCAGCTTCATCATTACTGAGTTTAAAAAATCCTGCTTCTTCCCGAATATGGACTTTATCGAACTTTTTTCATTCAAAATCGGATGCACGTGCATCACGACAAAATGGCTCGGAACGGTATAAAATCCGCCAATCTGTAGGTTTTACACCACAATCGTACTGACTACAACAGCTGACATGCCGAGACTGAGACTGGATGTTGCAGTTGGGAGCACAACATGCCCATGTTGCTCGCATCTTCAACTGCACCAGAACAACGATAACGAGGCTGTAGACACGACTCACACAAACAGGTCGTACAGATGACAGGCCAAGAAGTGGAAGACCCAGGGTCACAACCGCCAATGAATCGGTAAATGAATCGGTACCTCCGCATCTTACATCTACGCAATCGTTTCGTCACTGTGACGTCATCGGCACAGCCTTACATCATGTGGTAAGCAGTAGGACAGTTGCCAGGCGTCTTCGACAACACGGTATTCGGGCCTACCGGCCCTTTCGCGGGATGACCTTGAGCCGTCGTGACCGACGTAACCACCTCCATTGGGCAAGAATGGTACAGCGGTGGCAAAACAGGAACTGGCAACGAATTCTATTCTCTGATGAGAGCAGGTTCCAGTTGTATCGAGCTGATGGCCGTGTGCGGGTGTATCGTCGGAGAGGAGAGACAACAGCCCAATGTGTTCAGGAGACCGTTCCATTCGGTGGTGGAAGCGTCATGGTCTGGGGTGGGATTTGCAGGGACCGAACAACAGACCTGGTTGTCTTTGACCGTAATTTAAATGCTCAAGTCTACATCGACCATGTATTGCGTCCTGTGGTGCTTCCCTTCCTCCAGAGGAATCCCAGAGTAAGCTTCCAACAGGACAACGCTCGCCCCCATACCGCCAGGATCACCAGAGACTTCCTAACTGCAAATAATGTAAACCTTTTGCAATGGCCAGTAAGATCGCCTGACTGAACACCCATTGAGCACTTGTGGGACTATCTGGACAGACAAATAAGGGAAAGAAATCCCTTTCCGTCAAGTCGTCAAACGTTGATTCAGGCACTGTTGGAAGAATGGCGAGCCATCCCCAATGACGTCATCAGGGATCTTGTAAACTCCGTGCGGCGACGTGTCCAAGCCTGTATTCAGAGCAATGGAGTCTTTTCTGTTTTCGTTCAGATGATTTGTTTATTATGCAAATTGACATTTACCCCCTGTGTCATTCCTTACCTGATATTGAAGTTCCTGTAAATGCCGGCTTTGTGGAATTTGAATCAGATCACTGTCAGATAATTTTTCTTTCCAACTCGCAACACTATATTTTTGTGATTATTTGATAATGTTGTCAACACCAAATCAATGTTGGTATAGTTTCTTTTGCCCGTCAGTTTATGTTGCAAAATGTAAAAATGTAAATAGACATATTCAGTGCCGTCATTCAATCATTGGCTTACAGACCGCCGTCTAGTCATATAGCTGGAATATTGCTGAGTGTGGCGTTAAACAACTAATCAACCAACCAACCAACCAGCCATTACAATCATATTCATTCACCGTTGTTACTACTATAACAAGAATTAATACAGTCAAAAAACATTATTTAGACGATCGCGGCTGTCAGTTTAATTTAATTCATCAAAAGTTGATATTTATGTGCAAAAACATGTATAACATTGTTAATCTGCTTGCATCAGTACACTACTGATCGTCAATACAAGGGATATTGTACGAACGCTTCTTTCAACTCGTCCAATGACAGTCCTCTGGGGTTCTCAAAAGTGGAACACAGATCCCAAGATGCTAGAGCTTTTCAAAAAAGATAAAAGGCGGATCGGGTGGCCACGATGTTTGTTCCTGCATGTGAATAGTAGACGTGTAAACTCTCCCCTGTGAAGGGATTGCCACAGTAAGTGATGTCTGTTTGTCAGCCAGACACCCAACTTTTATTGCTGAATGCACACTGAACAACCAACCGTTTGCTTGACATTTTTAGAAGTTTGTAAGTAACAACAAAGACAAGATATTTAATGGATGACAACTTCCTTATTCCCATAATGATGCAACGTTTCGGCACAGACCCGTGTACCGTTATCAAGCAAGAGTGTAGTTAGACAGCTCAGAACATTTCATTCTTTGGATTAAAATATTAATCAGCTATATCGTTTGTTATTTGTGTTCTTACAACCGTTTTATAATGTTTGTTAATCCTTATTGGATGTATATAGTCGGTACTGTGCTCTTCACTCTTGCTTGACAACGGTGCAATGATCTATACCAGAATGTCGCATCATTAAAGAATAAAGAATTTGTCCTCAATAGAATATCCCCAGTCGGCACGACAATGTTGAATCAATGTTGAGTCAATGCCCCATCAACGTTGAAATAAGAGTGGTTATTGGTTGGATTTGAACGTTGTGATTATGTTGAAATGTCGACATTAGATCAACATTAGATATCAATATTGAAACAATATGGAGCTGCAATGTTGAAAGGACATTGAATTGTGGTTGGACTTGAAAGTTTAAATGAAGTTAAAATGTAGACATTAAATTAAAATCCGATATCAATGTTGAAATAATACTGCTCTTCACTGTTGAGATGACATTGTGGTGTTTGGTTGGATTTCAAAGTTGTGATGGTGTTGAAATGTCGACGTGGAAACAACATCGGATATCAATGTTGAAACAATGATGTGTTTCAACGTAGAAATGACATATCACAGTTGTAATGTCCCCAAACTCCAAGTCTGAATTGCAACTTCTTACATACTATAGGGCGCTGACTGAGGTCCCCGCTTCATATCATGTCAATTTCTCCACACAGGAGACCAGTTCCATGCATGTTTTTTAGGGGTGTTTTTTATGAGAATCCGATGTCACTAGTGGTCTGTCCGATTCCCGCAGGGTGATCTCCATCTATTATGCGTAGTTACCGGGCCTAGTAGTTTCAATTTTCGCGATATCACGAGATCTCGTCATTCTCCATCCAGGTAAGGCCAACCAGTTAGGAGTAATTCCAGACAAGCGTTTAACCAACTGCAGAGAGAAAGAACATATATGTAAAGTAAATGTTTGAGTCATAGCGTTTAACGTATTAACCTCAGATCAACCAAATGAAACACTGAAACAATGTCACGTGCCCGCTGGGTCTTGTCGTTACCATGTGAACAACGTTTACACCTGGCATGTTCATGGTAAGCAGACATTATCTAAAGAAACTGAAACACGTTATTTAGGTTAATTGCCAGAGACGTCGGGTCAGTAGGGTCAAGACATTGCTCAATGTGGAAACGCTGATGTCATGCATGTATTACAGGTCTCACAAGGACGACAGAAGATGCTCGAGAACGCTGACACAAATAAATTCAATGCAGAGGAGCTCACGTGTTCCATGTTCACCATTTATTATCATTTATTTATCATTTTCTCCATTTAAGAATTGACTTTCACTTGCCTGAAAGTCGGAGCTGGAGACGACGCGAATACAGAGTTTGGCCCTCACTCTATTAAGGTTTAATACTGTAATGAACAAAGTAAAAGATAATGCTTATAATTTTATATATCACTATTTTATATCTAGATTGATGTCATTTAGTATGCCCGACTTCATGTTTATACGGGCAACCAACTATAACGCAGAGAAAGATAGTTCCACAAAAGGAGAGGTTATGCATGCTCAACTTGCCCTACAAGAACAGCTTTTGTAGTTTGGTGACAGCAAATAGATTCAAACAATGTCATCATTACATGAAACAGGTCTGTCAAGAACTACCTCAGTAAGTCGGTCACAGTGACAGCGCGTAGTAATACATTTACATCAAGTAGAGGACGTCAAAATGGCCGACACGAAAATGTTAACGGGAGAGATTTTTGAAGTTGTTCATTAACTATGACGTATACAAGTGCCAGCATCATTGATCATTTGGCGGATCCTTGAAAGGTGATTATAGAGATGTTTCAAATAGATACTAAGGTAATTTTATAGTTTGCTGTAAAGACTGTCACTTGTCAGTATGGACACGGATCGAATCCATAGCCTGGTGTGTATTTCTTCACTTTGTTCACTAGGAGCGAGGGTATTCTTGACGGGCATGTAGTTACACTCTCTGATTTATCCCAATGTATGCTTAATTGCTACGGTCAAGATTAAAGGGTCTAAATGATCAGAAACAAGTCTCCTGCAACTATTCATGCTTGGGAATGTCCATAGGTTGTAGAAGTCGAGCGTCAGTGTTTACGTCATTTCATGTCTCATGAAAAATGTATGAACGTCAAAATGTGTCATTCACGCACTTATGAACGTCAGTTTCGCGGCCATGTGACCAACATGTCGTCCTTGGGAAAAGTCGAATATCGTGAACAGGTCACATCAAAACATTCACAGCACGTCACATTAACACAATATTTAATATTGTGGCGCCTGAGGCATCCAGTCCTTTTGAATAAGTCTGTTCAGAGTATTTATATAAGTGAACTTTATTCTGAGTTCCAACCCAATCGTACTATCCCGACATTAACTACTGTTAAGGTGAGTGGTCAAATCTCTTTCTTGAATACTCTTGAGAAGCATTGTTCAAGATAGAGGGAAGAGAAAATTAACATTTTCACTAAACCATACACGACATCGCATGGAATAGATATATTAACTACAAAAACTACAACTACTGATTCTTTCTGTAAGGGGTGGGGCCACGGGTGGGCCCAGTCGTCTAAGGCGCCGCGAGTCGCTGTGCACAATGGCGTCCCTTGGACATGCCAGAAACCTATGATTTTTCGTTCGAATCTCGGTTCGCCCCGATTATGTTTCTAGGTTTGTCGGAACCATACCCGTGCTCGTGGGTTTCGCCGAAGTGGTTTACGTCTGAGACCTGTATCACTTCGGGCTTTCCTCCCACATTAAGCTGACACGCCGTGATATAACTCAGTCTGGAATACTGTTAAAAGTGGCGTTAAACCCAACTCATTCACTCATTCACTTTCTGTAAGGGAAGTCACAGCTGGTCATCACTGACAATGCGGGCATTCCTGGTTATGATAGGTTCCTGGCAATCTGTGCTGGCAACTTATTGTTTGTTTGTTGTTTAACGCCGCGCTCAGCATCATTTCAGCCATTTGCTGTCGGTGTACAGCTGTAAATAATCAGGTCTGGACCATGAGAGCATCGTTCCACGCACTTGGGATACGATGACATGCATCAACCAAGTAAGCGAACCTGATCACTCGATCCCGTTAGTCGCCTCTTTCGACAAGCAAAGTCGTCATTTACGACAAGCGTGGGTTGCTGAAGACCTGTTCAACCCCGGATCTTCGCGGGTGCTGGTAATTTCACGTATCTTGTGCTGACCAATTCGATTGCGTGTCATCGTTCCTCGACTGCATGGATCTGTTTCTTCGTGGAGGTAAGTAGTTCTGACAAAATGAGATCGACGAACCATAAATAACTGTGACATTCAACTCTACCATCACATGTAGGAGATCCTGCCTTAAAGGAATAGCTCAACTGTCATCTTGCCATGTCTGTGCTACACATTGAGGCATGTACATATGGACAAGACCGCAAACACCAGAACGGTAAATGTAAGTGAAACATGAATACTACTCACGAGAAGTTAAAGAACATGTTGTTTGTTCGTATGACTATCGTAAATTTGTCATGGAGGATGGGTATGACAACACAGCCTTCCAATTGTGGGTGTTCTTTAACTTGTTTTGATTAGTATATGTAACGACACATATATAATCTGAAAGCACTATTGCATCGGTGTATCCATTAGGCAATTACCGTGGCTGCACCTGGCCCTCAAGCAACGCTGGCGGCGGATAGTAGCTGGGTGGAAGATCGCGCTGTACCAGCTGTCCTTGAAGTTTCTTGGTGTTCCACACCGCACAACACTGGATATTAGGTTATAAAACACGTGGTATCGCCTAAGGCAAGTCACTTTGTTCGACATGTGCATTTGTTCACCCAGCATCAAATGGATACCCGATTGGATGATATGGTAAATGCAGGCACCTTGGATTATATACTCCCCGGGGAGTTGAAAATATAATTTGAACGCACACATTGACAGGGATACTTGTTCGATATAATATAGAATTCTTAAGGGCCATGACCAAGCTTCAGTACAAGAGAACGGCACAATTTGAATAAGTATTTATTATCAATATTCTCCAGAATGCATCGAATCTGAGTAAGTTGAAATTGCAAACTCCACTGGATACCTGCTGCCTTGTCTTGAGTTCCGACATAGAAAGGCTATAAATATAGACGCTTAGAATACTTACGCTCAGCCTGTATCGAACAACGGTTAACTCGACACCATGCCCATGATCTCGAGGACTTTGAGTAAAGCGATTTTTTAAGGTGAATGTGTTACTGAAATAAAAGCCAGTTTCAATCATACTGTACTTGATAATGCCCTGGTATATAGCACTGTTTTGTAAACGGGAGGATAAAACTGTTTATGATTTAAATGAGCTTACAATGATATTTCGTTTGGCTTAATAAATACGTCGACATGACCAGTATAACAATCATGACTACATATCTGCTTTACAATGCCACCAGCTGTACAGTGACAGTCATGCTTCACGCACTCTGACTGAACGGCCCTATTACATCGATGACAACAGAATGCATGAGTGCATGTGTGTTTTAATTATACACTCGAAGACATAGTGTTGAAACAAGTATGCATTACCTTGTGTCGGGAAATGAAGACAATGATGAATAAATTCGTGATCAGGTGCCGCTTGGATGGGCATAACTATTCCAAATGTGTGTAAAATGTCAAGTTTAATGTCAAACTGTAGAGAGCTTTGTCATGATACATGCCGGGCTATAAATATGAGTAAGAGTGAGTTATAGTTACTAGTCGTTATTCAAGCCACATCACAACATGGCTGCTGAGTGTTTGAAGGGAACCAGTTGCATGTCACGATGAATAATGTGGCGGAACCTACGAGCACCGTCAGTTAATGTTAAATCTGCTAAACTATGAAGATCTTGTTGCTGTACTTCTTCAAATGTTAATGTACAAAGTGTATTGTACTATGGGCCTTGATGCCTAAATTACTGAATACACTGTCTGTCTGTCAGTTGTGATAATTGGACCATGGCATGACTAAGGGACGCAACTCTGGACAGAGAATAGCTGCGTCTGTGACTAAAGATTCCATACCGCCGTATGGATGTTAGAGTGTATGAACATATACATATTACTGCTGACATGACATGAAGGATAGTAAAATAATATAATACTCACAGCATACTTTGTGATGTTATAAAATCACCCCAAAAATAATAATTGAAATATTCCGATACACATTGATTGGGTAACCCCGATATGACCTCAATTTGATGATGGTCGGATATTCAGTCCTGGGCACGATGTGCATGAGGTGCTTGAAAACCCTTGACAGAATTGTTGCACATCATTATCAGAGAGTACAACAACATGTACTGCGATGGATTGCAACCCTTGCATACACGAATGCACCCTCAGCGCCAAAGACACGACAAGGCATGCTTGAAAAACTGGGTCAACGCAACGTCAAGTTGCAAACGCCTTTGGTGTCAGCCAAAGTGTGATCAGCAGGGCATGGAATCGATACCAGACGTTTAGATCAGCTACCCGGCGACATGCAGCGTTCCACCACCAAGCAGGAAGACACGTGATTGCAGCAAGACGTCATCACTTCGTGACTGCCACCACACTCAGAAATGATCTGCTGAACACTAGTGACGTTAACGTTTCTACTCAGACAGTGCGTAATCGTCCCCGTCAGGCCGCTTCGCATCCCACTGACCCGACATCAGAGGCAGGCACGTTTGGATTGGCCTTAAGATAACGTCAATTGGACAGACTGGTCTCTGGTACTTTTCACTGATGACTCGAGATACTGTCTAGACTTCACGAATCAGGTTTCAGGATTCCAACGTAGGCGAACATAACCGCTATGGAGACGGCTCAATCGTCAATTGGGGTGGAATCAGTAGAGCCGGAAGAACCGGTTGCCATGACTTATTGTCCTACAGCGGGGCACGATGACAGGTGTGCGCTACAGGTGTGACATTCTATATGTGTACGTGAGACCAAATGCTGGTCCAATCTGACAGGACTTCATCCTCACGACCTTATCGTGCCAGGATCGTTGATGCCTAATTAGAGCAGGAGACCATTGTCCACATGGAATGACCACCCAAGTCACCCGACCTCAACCCTATCGAACACATGTGGAACGAGCTGCAGATCGCCTTCTCACGACGCCCTGTCCTTCCGGCAACTCTACATAAACTCGGCAATGATCTGACTGAGGAGTGGAACAATCGTCCCATGACAACTTAACGATCCAGACACTTATTGGGAGCATTAGACGACGGTGCCAGGCTGTGTTTTAGCATCACGTGGATCACATACACGCTACTGAGAGTTGTTTGTTTTGGACCACGTAAATGTTTTCGTGATTCTTTGACGTTTCAGTTTTGGTCAGATGCTCTCATTTTGACGAGTGATTTGACTGATTATTGATCACATGTTGTTTATTGGCATTGTGTGGCACTTGACAATCGGACGTTTGTCAATTAAACATATCTTCACACAATACTGTCTTTGGCTATTTCAACAGATGCACACAGTTTGACGTATTCCCTTTTAAAGTAATTTGCCTTAGCAAGTTGTGAGTAGTATAATAGGTTTGATGTAGGTCTGAGCCTAGACACACCCAACGGGCATCGTACGCGTCCGAGCCATAACCCGTAGCCACGTGAGTAAGTATAGGCGAGGCGTCTTTTCTACGATTTTGTTTGGAGATTAGATATTTTACAGCTGCAGCTGCAAACCCGTATATTGTAGTTAATTAAAACTATTTAACTTAAATATTGTTTAGTAAAAACGCATTACGACAATGTATGTTTTTGGGCTAACAATTTCTGCAATTTCAAGATTCTGAAGCAAAATGTTTTCTTCAAGCAATTTCTGGGCCAATTTATCCCCCATCCCACTATTATACTGGCTGCACTGTTCACACTGATTGCACTGTTTACACTGACTGCACTGGTTGCACTAGTTGCACTATTTGCATTGGTTGCGCTGTTGTTACATTGGATACACTTCACGACATGTAAATACATTTATTACGGTGACATACCTATGTCTAGCTTGAAGTACGGGGTCACATGGGCAACGCAGACCAAGGTCAAATAGTGGCACTATATCCCCCGACTCGCACACAGGCAAACTCGCCCTATGAGAGAAACGTGAGTACAAATAACAACACTCCAATATGTCCTCACAATTTTAGTTGCATGACGCTAAACGCACTTAATGATGTTGTCAAGGACTGATGGGTTTAATTTAAATTACTTATATTCCAGTTCGACTTTGTGTATAACAGATCAAATAGGAGAAATAATGAAAAAGTTAAAAGCATGAAATTATTTCATTATTAAACGATGAAATTGAATTTAGTTACGTACGTGTGTATGGCAGGCGCGGTTGTATAAAGCTGCAATACCAGATGTGTTTTAATTAAAGCTCTGACCCTAACTATTACCCTGTAAAAATCCCACAACAATGTATTTTTTTGAAAGACAAATTACTTTATCAACAGTTTGAGACATAATATATTTTCGTGCATTATCTGGGACAATAATATTTTAAACAATATTCCACAAAGATATTGTAACCAGGTATATGGGATGTAATGATATATCCCCAATATCCACCAACCAATGTGACATATTTCCCTCGCTATATATCAAACAACAAATAAAGCGTCATTTTGCATGAGATGAATATGAATTATGGCGATGTGCATTTATTAATAACCCAGATACATATACGCCAGAATATTAGTGCATGATTCAGACTGCATTTACATATCTCAACAGGTGAACAGCTGTTGAGTTAAACCAGAGGTTTCTCTCACTGGAGGATTAGCTGTTACTACTGGTGATCAATGGCGACAAGCTCCTCACAGAAGCCTATTCATTTCTGAAGGTAAACCTGACTATGTTTTTTCACAGATTTGGCATGTGGTATTCTGTATTGTTTTACAGGGAAGCACGGTTTTTGAACTGAGACGATTTCCTGACAAGTGTTTTCAACAGTACCGGAAATATTCTGGACATCACATTCAACAACAGATGTCAAAGCGTGTGCATTGTGGTTGGATCATCCGACTTTGAATTTTGTTGCAAGGATTAGCACGCTGCGAAAAGCTTTCTGACATCATTTCGCGAGATTGACGTGGTTGTGACAATACTCGTACAGTGCCAGTCATCTTTGTGTTGTGAGTGAGTGAGTGAGTTGGGTTTAACGCTGCTTTTAACATTATTCCAGTTATTTCACGGCGTGTCAGCTTGATGTGGGAGGAAAGCCCGAAATGATGCAAGTCTCAGACGTTAACCCACGAGCACGGGTATGGTGCTGACAAACCTAGAAACATAATAGGGTGAACCTGGATTCGAACACACAATCATAGGTTTCTGGCGTGTCCAGGGGACGCAACTCTGCACAGCGAATCGCGGCGCCTTAGACGACTGGGCCACCCGTGCCCCCCTTTGTGTTGTGAGGTGACGTGATGTTCAAGTAACTGATAACCACACGCGCAGTGATTCGCGAAACTGTCATACGAAGTTGGCGTAACATTTATGACCGGGACAACTGCAAACAGTGAACAGCTATTACATGGAACTGCAGCATTCACAGTGACCAGTTTTAACAGTGACACTTATGACATAGAACAGGTGTACAATGAAAATATATATTCTTGAACATCCATCACTATGAACAGCTGTAACAGGAAATAGTTGCCACAGTGAACAGCTATTGTAGTGAACAGTTATATCAACGAACAGTTACAGTAACTGCAATAAACCAGTACGGTGAAGTGCCACAACAGTGAAGTGCCACAACAGTGAAAAGTTCTAAAGACGTGAACCACTGTAACAGTGAACAGTTCTGACAATAAAGAAATATAAAACAGTGAACTGTACACATATTATAACAGTGAAGAGATTTATAACAGTGAACACTTCTGACAATAAAGAGAAATAAGCCAGTGAAAAGTTATAACAGTGAAGAGATATTTAACAGTGAATAGTTCTGACAATAAAGAGAAATATAACAGTGAAGAGATATTTAACAGCGAACAGTTATATCAGTGAAAGATATATAACAGTGAACAGTTCTGAATATAAAGAGATATAAAACAGTGAACTGTTATAACAGTGAAGAGATGTATAATAGTAAACAGTTATATCAGTTAAAGATATATAACAGTGAACATTTATATCAGTGAAGATATATGTAATAGTGAACAGTTCTATCAGTGAAGAGATGTAAAACGATGACCAGTTATAACAGTTAAGAGATATATAATAGTGAACAGTTATATCAGTGAAAGATATATAACACTGAACAGTTATACCAGTGAAGATATATATAATAGTGAACAGTTCTGACAATAAAGAAATATAAAACAGTGAACCGTTATAACAGTGAAGAGATATATAACAGTGAACAGTTATAACAGCGAACATCTACGACAATGAACAGCTACGACAGTACAGAGTTATTACAGTGAACAGTTATCATACTTGGAAAGTTCACCAGCGCATTTCTGTGAAGACGTAAGTATGGATTTCAAGGATTGTGGTGTGTTTCTAAAAAATAGCCATTATTTTATAACTGCCGTATTTTGTACACTAAGCCAAATTATTATGACCATTTATAAACAAGGATGTGTTTGCATGTATAGATGATTAACTTACTCCTGTCTCTTTCACCAGGGATACCCCGAAAGGCTGTTAGACAAAATGGATTTTGATATGTTTTCGGGTGCGTTGTTTCCCGGTTATATCCCGGTCCAGGAACAGACAAATCTACAATTTCAAGGTACAGTAATTCAGATATCTCCTCTTTCAAACATATCCTAATTTACCGGAAAAAATATTAATTCAATAAAATAGAAAGTGAGTTATAGAGATTATTGGTGTGTGCTTCCGATCGTAAATATCATACATCAGGAGTACTATACTATTTATCACACCTCCATGTCAGAATAATGAGATTTGACTGGTCCACGAGACGTATCTCTTATACCCCGCTTCGAAGCCTCACGCTTTTTCCGAGTCATATGAAAGTCACGTGACACTGCCGAAATTAACCTCAGCTCAATCAAACTGCTGTTTTCTATCAATTTGGAAATTGTTTTAATTCTTTTAAAATGTAATATTAAAACATGTCGGTAAGATACGTCGTTGTAGCAGTATCACCAGGGTTACATGGGGTTTTATGGGTCCCGTTAGGTTTTCTACCACTCGCCTCCGGTATAAAACCTAACGCGAGCCTTTTGTGACACATGAGGGGAATAATTGCTTTATCGCTGAAGACCCGGGTTCGATTCCCCACATGGGTACAATGTATGAAGCCCATTTTCCGGTGCTCCCAGTCGTGATATTTCTGGAAATTGCTAAAAGCGGCGTAAAACCATGCTCACTGATAAACTAAACTATGTGATGTAGGTTTGTGCGAATCCCCGAGGCGATTATTAAGCATGTCAACTGAACTTGAGAATGGTTCCACAAGACAACCGTAACTCCCATACTTTAACATAGACTTACGACTGTCGTAGTGTTAAGGTCGATTTGTGGAACGAACCCTGCACTGTATCATTAAACGTCTGAAACAATGAATGGGCAAGACATGATAAAATTATGTGCTGCACAAAGGATGCAGTATGGTCATTCATCCACTGTGGCTTTAAATCTCTCAATTGTAGACTGTACTTATTTATAACTATTATATGAAGCCCGTACAATTCAGAATCATCTCGCATGATATTTGTCGCAACGTGAAATCAAAATGTCAGTAGCAGTTTGACAAAATCATGAGTCACCCTACAGTTCGATGTTTTCTCAAAGTGTAACTTTACGCGATGTGATCCAAATAACGTGTTAGAAACTCGGTATACTATGGAATCATGGAAGGGACATCGTCGTGTTGTCGCCCTTACTAAACCAAACAGACAATGTTAACCAAAGCGTGGCAATTTCCATTCTAGGATTCTATAGTGTGACATGCATGTGCACAGAAGAAAATATGAAGTCATGAACACCAATATGACATTATCATATGTTCTTGTTTTCAAGAACCGAAGCATAATTAAGACATGTCTGTCTTGTAGTGAGGACTGCAACAGCATCACGACATCCTCCACGGCGTCTTCCCCTGATTGTGTTTGTCATGGCATTTGGCGTCATCAGCCTGATCTGTGAGACACTCCGAACCTACATCATCTCCCAGGCCCTGACCCTAGAACAACATTTCAATACCCAACTCATTGTCTTTGAAGACATTGGCTACCTTGTCGCCATTTTGTTTTTTGGGATCTATGGTCGAACTGGAATTTCAAACATTCCGCGTTTCATAGGAACAAGCATTGTCATCTACGGTAGCTCTGGGGCTATGTTCGGCGTGTTTTACTTGTTCCTCCCCGTTATTGGCGACAACGTCGGCCACGACACGACTGTGCACAAAGCAAGGTTGTGCTTGCTTGAACAGAAAAACGATGAAATGTTTTATCAAGATGGCCGCCTGGCCGGAACCGGAAGTAGTGTGTGGGTTGCTGTCTTCTTCGCTCTGATGATGATGGTGCAGGGTGCAGCTCAGCCTGTTAGGTTTATTCTCGGTTCCCCGTTTATTGAACATAACGAAGCAAGCAGGACCAAGGCTACTCTATATAGTGGTAAGGTCTATCAAAACATCATTTTATCAATAATTGTTTCGCCGGTTGGATGTAGGCTACACAAATCGTTACTAATCTTCTGTATGTCTTCAAAAGCTTGGAACCGTCTATAAAATCCACAGATGACGAAGATGAAGTTGGTTTTTTGACGAGCGCTGTTGACCCATGTGGATATTGCAAATATATTCCTTCTAAGACACGCCATAAAGCATGTTATAAACCTGTCACTACACATGATTTTGGATAATAACATTGATTGTTTCTTGATTCAATTTTTCGGCTTGTGTGAATTGGATGACTTATAAAGTAGCATTACCTTCTAGTGTCCACTGTAATACGTGTATTCCCAAAACTATTAATTTTGTAATTGTGCATGTGTGAAAATATTCTTAACACTGATTAATTGTTCCTTTGTAGGAATATTACTTCTCGTGAATTTCTTCTGGCGCCCTGTGGCGTATGTGAGCGCGGCAGTGTACAGCAACACGTCACTGGACAATACAGGTACACTACACGTACAGCATTTGGGAATAACTAGGGGCAATTGTAGATGGCCCATCTCGTTAAAATCAGAAGTTTTACTCCGGTACTCGAGGTCTGATGTCACGTTAAATCAAAATGAAGGATGCCTGGGTACTAGAGCCAATCACTTGTCATTTTTTTATGAACAATTCAGCTTAATGTCTTACCCCCTCGATTTGAAAATGTTCATCTTAGGAAAGGAAAACCACACAATACAAATAAACTTCAATAGTACACCTTCTCCAGTCGATGCCATTGCGCTCAGAAACGGTAGGATGAATACATATTCACAACAACATTCGGATCTCCCCGATAATATTCGTTTTCGAGATACAGAAATCAGGCATGCTTGAAGTAAGACGAGTTCTATGGATGAAGCAAGTGATGAATAGTGCTAAACAACATACTAGGTATATATACTTATTGACATCAAAGTTCATACAGTAAATTGATTGATGGACACAGAGAGCTGATTAAGATAATTGGAAGCCAGTGGATGACTAATGACCACAGAGTCAACAAGCAGACTTTTAGAGATGATGTGAATTACTTGGATGGACATAGGGATTTAGCAATTAGGTGATGGTAAGCAGGCGGGATGTAATAGCCTTGGTCTCTGTTCATTGCTGGCTGGATCCTTTTGATGTAGATGGCTTCTAGGAGTTTCCTGATTTTGTAGTCTGATTGATTGTTGGTCAGGATCTTGATGTTGTTCCATTGGATGTTGTGGTCGGGGTGGGTTTGGGTGTGGTCGGAGATGGCTGATTTTGAGTGGTTTTTTTTGTACTAAGGTCTTATTAATTGTAATAAAGAAGTTGTTCATCCATAGAACTGGTCTTACTTCATTACACCAACTTCTAAATACCACTGAAAGAAATCAGGCATGCTTGTCTGAATGCATACCGAGAATGCCTCGACGCTGATTGGCTTTTAAGAATATTCACCTGGCGTAGCCTTCCATGGAGGTGTCATCAAATCTTCACCATGAGACGTCTCGTATCGGCGTAACTGATCTGATTTTAATAAGATTGATGACCTGTACACTAAGAGACCGAATATGTATTTTCGGGGAAATATTTGTTTGTGACAAAGAAATCTATCATGTCATCGACAGCGGATTGTTAGTATGTTACTCGAAGTGTGAACATTATGACATAATGATATCCGTACATGTTACTGTTATATGGTGGTGACTGGCCACTCATATTCTTGAACGAGTAAAGGTAAAATCCTAAAATGTACGATGAGTAAACAGATGAATTTGACGTCAAGTAAAGTTTAAATGGTGTAATATGTTATGATATTTTCCTTCTGCGTTGGGTGCTGTCACGTTTCACACTCAACAAGCAGACACAAATGAGTGATTGAAGTATTAAGCAGATGTAATATTTCCTTGTTTTACTTGCAGTAGCATCCAAGTGCCTCGCTGACCCCTCTTGGTTAGGGGCGTGGTGGATCGGGTCACTGACGGCGGTATCAGCCGCTCCCCTCTGCATCTACACCTGGGGCAAGAACCCGCCCCCGGGGCAACCCTGTGGGGTGCGGGGCAGTAGGGCAAGGGTGACCCTTAGAGAGAAGCTCATAGGTGAGGGACTTTAGATTCATGGGAGGGAAGATAGGAGATGGAATCCCAGAGGGGACATTGTCGCCATTGAAATGACTAGCAAAAGGCGTCAACATAACAACAATACAACAAATGTCCCTGTCCCTGTCTCGTCGCCTTGCCGAGCTTTTATTACTTTTACCACTTTTTTCTTGTTTTTGTACGATATCCCTATCTCTGTCCCTTGGTCTGCCCCCCTCTGTCCCTTTCATGATATTCCTACCTCTGTCCCCTGAACGATCTCCCTACCTCAGTCCCTTGATATGCCTACCTCTGTCCCTTGCATGATATTCCTACCTCTGTCCCCTGTACGATCTCCCTACGTCTGTCCCCTGTACGATCTCCCTACGTCTGTCCCCTGTACGATCTCCCTACCTCTGTCCCTTGATCTGCCTACCTCTGTCCCCTGTACGACCTCCCTGCCTCTGTCCCCTGTACGATCTCCCTACCTCTGTCCCCTGTACGATCTCCCTACCTCTGTCCCTTGATCTGCCTCCTTCTGTCCCTTGTATGATATTCCTACCTCTGTCCCTTGATCTCCCTACCTCTGTCTCCTGTACGATCTGCCTACCTCTGACCCTAGATCTGCCTACCTCTGTCACCTGTACGATCTCCCTACATCTGTCCCCTGTACGATCTCCCTACCTCTGTCCCTTGATCTGCCTCCTTCTGTCCCTTGTATGATATTCCTACCTCTGTCCCCTGTACGATCTCCCTACCTATGTCCCCTGTACGATCTCCCTACCACTGTCCCCTGTACGATCTCCCTACCTCTGTCACCTGTACGATCTCCCTACCTCTGTCACCTGTACGATCTCCCTACCTCTGTCCCCTGTACGACCTCCCTACCTCTGTCCCCTGTACCATCTACCTACCTCTGTCCCCTGTACGATCTCCCTACCTCTGTCCCTTGATCTGCCTACCTCTGTCCCCTGTACGATCTCCCTACCTCTGTCCCCTGTACGATCTCCCTACCTCTGTCCCTTGATCTGCCTACCTCTGTCCCCTGTGCGATCTCCCTACCTCTGTCCCCTGTACGATCTCCCTACTTCTGTCCCTTGATCTACCTCCCACTGTCCCCTGTGCGATCTGCCTACCTCTGTCCCTTGATCTGCCTACCTCTGTCACCTGTACGATCTCCCTACCTCTGTCCCCTGTACGACCTCCCTACCTCTGTCCCCTGTACCATCTACCTACCTCTGTCCCCTGTACGATCTCCCTACCTCTGTCCCTTGATCTGCCTACCTCTGTCCCCTGTGCGATCTCCCTACCTCTGTCCCCTGTACGATCTCCCTACTTCTGTCCCTTGATCTACCTCCCACTGTCCCCTGTGCGATCTGCCTACCTCTGTCCCTTGATCTGCCTACCTCTGTCCCTGTACGATCTGCCTACCTCGATCCCTAGATCTGCCTCCTTCTGTCCCTTGATCTGCCTCCTTCTGTCCCTTGATCTGCCTACCTCTGTCCCTTGATCTGCCTACCTCTGTCACCTGTACGATCTGCCTACCTCTATCCCTAGATCTGCCTCCTTCTGTCCCTTGATCTGCCTCCTTCTGTCCCCTGTATGATCTTCCTACCTCTGTCCCTTGATCTCCCTACCTCTGTCCCATGTACGATCTGCCTACCTCTGTCCCTTGATCTACCTCCCTCTGCCCCCTGTACGATCTGCCTACCTCTGTCCCTTGATCTGCCTCCTTCTGTCCCCTGTATGATCTTCCTACCTCTGTCCTTAGATCTGCCTACCTCTGTTCCCTGTACGATCTCCCTACCTCTGTCCCCTGTACGATCTGCCTACCTCTGTCCTTAGATCTGCCTACCTCTGTCCCCTGTACGATCTCCCTACCTCTGTCCCCTGTACGATCTGCCTACCTCTGTCCCTTGATATGCCTACCTCTGTCCCTTGTATGAAATCCCTACCTCTGTCCCTTGTACGATCTCCCTACCTCTGTCCCTAGATCTGCCTCCTTCTGTCCCTTATATGATCTGCCCACCTCTGTCCCTAGATCTGCCTACATCTGTCCCCTGTATGATCTTCCTACCTCTGTCCCTTGATCTACCTCCCTCTGCCCCCTGTACGATCTACCTACCTCTGTCCCTAGATCTGCCTCCTTCTGTCCCCTGTATGATCTTCCTACCTCTGTCCCTTGATCTCCCTACCTCTGTCCCCTGTACGATCTGCCTACCTCTGTCCCTAGATCTGCCTACCTCTGTCACCTGTACGATCTCCCTACATCTGTCCCCTGTACGATCTCCCTACCTCTGTCCCTTGATCTACCTCCCTCTGTCCCCTGTACGATCTGCCTACCTCTGTCCCTTGATCTGTCTCCTTCTGTCCCCTGTATGATCTTCCTACCTCTGTCCCTTGATCTCCCTACCTCTGTCCCCTGTACGATCTGCCTACCTCTGTCCTTAGATCTGCCTACCTCTGTCCCCTGTACGATCTGCCTACCTCTGTCCCTTGATATGCCTACCTCTGTTCCTTGTATGAAATCCCTACCTCTGTCCCTTGTACGATCTCCCTACCTCTGTCCCTTGATCTGCCAACCTCTGTCCCCTGTACGATCTGCCCACCTCTGTCCCTAGATCTGCCTCCTTCTGTCCCTTATATGATCTTCCTACCTCTGTCCCTTGATCTACCTACCTCTGTCCCCTGTACGATCTGCCTACCTCTGTCCCTAGATCTGCCTACCTCTGTTCCCTGTACGATCTACCTACCTCTGTCCCTAGATCTGCCTACCTCTGTCCCTAGATCTGCCTACCTCTGTCCCCTGTACGATCTGCCTACCTCTGTCCCTAGATCTGCCTCCTTCTGTCCCCTGTACGATCTGCCTATCTCTGTCCCTAGATCTGCCTACCTCTGTCCCCTGTACGATCTACCTACCTCTGTCCCTAGATCTGCCTCCTTCTGTCCCTTGTATGATCTGCCTACCTCTGTCCCTTGATCTGCCTACCTCTGTCCCTGTTGCGATCTCTCCCTCTCTGTCCCTGTACAATCTACCCAAGTTTTAAGTCCATGGGAGTATGCAGGCTGATATCCCGTCTTCTGTTTCCAGATCTCCCTAGGTGTGTCTATCTGCTGTTGAACAACTGTGTGTTTGTCATCCTGCTGGTAGGCATCAGTTGTGTGGCCATGTTCCTGGGGGGATCAGCGGATCATGAGGCTCGGTATATGGAGGCCCAGTTTGGTCTGCCGACACGCCCGGCCTATCTCATCACAGGTGAGTACGACACATAGTGTATCCGTTTCTTCTGAACGTCTGGTGAAGCACATATCACCAAACAGGAATCCGTATACTTAAGGAGACGCGGTCGCGGTAGGCCCAGTCGCCTGAAGCGCCGTAAAGAGATGAGAAGAGTTGCTTCCTTTAGTCGTGTCAGGATCCTTTGAACGTGGTTTGCAATCTCATATTCGCCCTGACAGCTCAGATCTGTTATAACTATACTCGTATATCTGTATTCTCGGATACTTCCACTGTTCATCATTGGATATTTATTCTGAAATGAGACCATCGTTCTGTATAGAAACCTAGCTGATAAACAAAATCAAAAGACGCATGGCCTAGAATTACTTTATTAAGGATTGGCGAACTACCCATTTATAAAACTATTGATTGACGTGATGGTACTGCATGTCAAGGTCGTTTTTGTACAGTATGTAATTAAAATAACGTAGAAGATGAATTTTAAATTCTTTGTAAATGTCCAGTATATCACGATCTTCGTCAAAAACATTTGAAAAATCTACCTTCACACATTAACAAAAACTTCCCAATTTATTTCTTACAATGCAGTAATATGTCTCGTTAATTGTCGTACTCAGATTATGTTAGGGGTGCTTTAATTTTACGCAGTGCCCTTCTATAGTAATATTGTTATTTTGCTGCAACTCTTATGTTTTAACTTTCAAAATTGATATTTTATGTTCGGGGGCTCAAGGCCTTTCTGCTGAACAAATTGATTGATTGATTGATTGATTGATTGATTTTGTAGACTTAATAACCTTCAATGCCACCGTATGAAATTGTGTGCTTCTTATACAGTTATTTGAGAAATAGGTATTTTAGTGAATAGACTATGGAATAATGCTGTGTCATGCATCTTTAGTGCTTCTGTTCGCTCTGCACACCGAAGACCCGGGTTTAATTCCTTTATAGATAAAGTATGTGAAACCCAATTGTGGTGTCTTACTCTGTGGTATTGCTGGAGAGCTACTAAAAGATGCTCAAAACCCTACTCCCTCCCAACACTCACTTAGAACTTCACCGCAAATGCGACTAACGGGATCGGGTGGTCAGACTAGCTGACTTAGTTGATGCATGTCATCGTATCCCAGTTGCGTAGATCGATGTTCATGGTGTCAATGACTGGATTGTCTGTTCCAGACGCGACTACTTTAGCTGGAATATTGCTGAATGCGTCGTTCAATAACAAACAAACAAATTAAGACATTCCTGTTAACGCTGTTAAACCTAAAATGAATGTTTTTCATACACATTTCAGCGCTCAAGCTTCTAGTTGTATTGTTAGTGGGTACTATAGGTGGCGCTGTAATCATGGCACTTCTCAAACTGAACAACAAAGGATGTCTGAAATTTGCTACTGTCGCCATGGCAACGGCAACGATAACATTCTCGCTTCAACTTAAGCTTGGTTGTGAAAACCCGGATGTCATCGGGCTTGGTGAGCAGAGGTAACGATCTTAAAATACAGTCGGATACAAGCATATATGTAATTGTGAATTTGGTAAATTTTATTGTGAGATCTGTCCAGACGCAAAAAAACCTGGTACGATTGATTCACATGTGCGTGCGATAGACATTATCAGACCCACAGGGAACTTGACATAGAATAAATGTCACGTGGTATGTTTAGGTCGGCATTTTCCGGCAAATCTCGACAATCTTCGGTACGAAAATGCCTACTGGTAAATTTATTTTGATACACAAAAGCCAATGGTAGTTGCGAAACCGTACCTTTGTACTGTCTGGCTAGACTAACATTTAGTCTCTGAAATGTTATATTACACAATTTCTTTCTTGACTCTAAAAATATAAAAAAATGTTCCTGTGCTGAATAGAGCTAGCTTGAGCTGGCTAGGCTTGCTTTTGTATGCGTTTCTAGATTATTTTTTTCATAAAATAATATATTTGACGGTCATGGTGCAGGACTACTGTCTGGCGTACGATCTGATGTTTACTGAGAGCTAAAAAATAAGAGCTGTGCAACTGTCCAGACACAGTGTAAATCTCTACGAACTTACACCATCACTCTCTAATTGGATGGATATCTACATAACAGTTGACTGAATGAATAATTCTTCACTATTAATAGCCAGTCAACCCATAGTTATCCCTTCATTGAGCGAAACAGTGTATTAAATTCCCCCAAGGCCCTCCGAGAATGTTTAAGTGCTGATTTGTGACAATGCAGGATCGGAAGTCCTTCAGGGGACTGCGTATGTGACGTCACTGAATACTTTCCCCTGTGTGGTGAGGATGTTCGAAGCTACGTTTCCCCCTGTTATGCGGGTTGCACAAACCACACAGACACGGTAGGTGGACATGTACGCTATTTCTCCCCCCCCAGTATATAAACTGCCGGCCCAAAGAAAGGATACACAAATTGGATTTGATCCACAAATAACAAACGTTGTTAAAACGACACTAGGCTGAAAACAGTTGCCGACACACTGCAGTCCAAAACACACCTATGTTACCCGTATCAAATACGGGTCATCACTATCGAATAACCATTTCATTTTTGGACACCATCAAACGTGGGTGTATACTTTCTTTTGCCGGGCAGTATATAATACGTGCAGTGACCAGATTAGGAATGTAACAAATAGTCGCGTTTCGCATCACAGACCAACCAAAACAATGTTCTGTTTTGATTGGGAGCGGTTAATTGTTTTGATTTAGTAACACTTCTTAAATTAGGTTTCAGTGGTAAGGATATCAAAATATCTATTTTTTAGTTTTTGTAAAAAGCGACTTTTATTCTATATTCTTTTAAAATGTCATGTGACATATTTTGCTTTAGGCTTACACAAGGAAGTGTTGTATTGTAAGAATGTTGTAGTCATTTCCCATTTGTCATTATAGTGCATTATTACGATTTACAAGGTTTTTTAGGAATAGTCACTGTCATCATAACAGCAAGTTCTGTCTGATTTCAGTTGTGTAACAGTGTCTGACATTTATTATTTCTTAGTTTTGTATGGAATACTAGAAGTGACATTTTCACGTTGTCGCATCGTCGAATTGTCGCCCTTCCAAAACCAAGCAGAAAGTGTCTAAATTAACCAAAGCGCGACAATGCAACAACATTTTGGCCATTTGTCGCATTATCGCTTTGTCGCGCTTTGAATAATCATTTTTATTTACCAAAGTGCGACACACTTTTAACATTGTCGCCCCATCAAAAATGTGTAAAACAGGCATTAAAAAGCGCGACAAGGCGACAATGCCACATTTTCAGAATTTCGCATTGTCGCCCTTTGGTTAAGTTTGACACTGCTTGTTTTTGGAAGGGAGACAATGCGACAAATCGACAATGTCCCTTCTAGTATTCCATAGTTTTGAGACAGTTTGTTATATGAATTCCGTAATACATTCTCTGTCATCAGGCTTACAGTGGATGTATGGGCATCCCCGGGGGTGAAGGCGTGGCCGGCCTCTGCCCCAGGGAGTGCTCCTACCTGTGGTACTACGTAGGTGCTAATGTAATGTCTGGCATGTGTGCAGTTGCGGCCAGTGCTGCAGTCGTCCTGACGATAACAAGGTGAGATCAGATCAACAAAACCCTTTTAGAAAATAAGTTCAAATATATTTTTTTACTAAAATAAAAGGGGCAGGTTTGTTTGTATTTTGTTGTTGAGCGCCGCAGTCTGAAATGTTCCATCTATACAAGGTAATCTGTAATTAATTGAGTCAAATCAGTGATTGATATTACGAGCACCGTCCACCCTTCGGGGTGCGATTACATACAAGTCACCGAGCGTGAACACCCGATCCATGTACTGGGGACCTATTGTGGTCATACGGAGGAATTAAATATGTCGAAACTATTGCATGGTAGATTCGCATAATGAAATATACGGAGCGGGTACAATGGCACGCAAGTCACCAAGCGTCAACTCCCGCTCCATTTACGACAAGCAACGGCAACACTAAATGTATTCTAATCAGGAATGCAATGTGTTTGGTCAGGTTTGTGTTTTGCATATACGCGTGCACCAGCACACATTATATCAAAATGTACTCGACACTTGAGTTTCCATCAGTACATTGCAGGTGTGTGGTGCCCTCTCCTAGACCCTTTAGTTCCATCTGTATATTGCAGGTGAGTGGCACCATGTCCTAGACCCTTTAGTTCCATCAGTACATTGCAGGTGCGTGGCACCATGTCCTAGACCCTTTATTTCAATCAGTGCATTGCAGGTGTGTGGCACCCTCTCCTAGACCCTTTAGTTCCATCAGTACATTGCAGGTGTGTGGCACCGTGTCCTAGACCCTTTAATTCCTTCTGTACATTGCAGGTGTGTGGCGCTATGTCCTAGACCCTTTAGTTCCATCAGTACATTGCAGGTGCGTGGCACCATGTCCTAGACCCTTTATTTCAATCAGTGCATTGCAGGTGTGTGGCACCCTCTCCTAGACCCTTTAGTTCCATCAGTACATTGCAGGTGTGTGGCACCGTGTCCTAGACCCTTTAATTCCTTCTGTACATTGCAGGTGTGTGGCGCTATGTCCTAGACCCTTTAGTTCCATCTGTATATTGCAGGTGTGTGGCACCCTCTCCCAGACCCTTTAGTTCCATCTGTATATTGCAGGTGTGTGGCACCCTCTCCTAGATCCTTTAGTTCCATCTGTATATTGCAGGTGTGTGGCACCCTCTCCTAGACCCTTTAGTTCCATCTGTACATTGCAGGTGTGTTGCACCATGTCCTAGACCCTTTAGTTCCATCAGTACATGGCAGGTGTGTGGCACCCTCTCCTAGATCCTTTAGTTCCATCTGTATATTGCAGGTGTGTGGCACCCTCTCCTAGACCCTTTAGTTCCATCTTCATATTGCAGGTGTGTGGCACCCTCTCCTATACCCTTTAGTTCCATCTGTATATTGCAGGTGTGTGGCACCCTCTCCGAGACCCTTTAGTTCCATCTGTATATTGCAGGTGTGTGGCACCCTCTCCTAGACCCTTTAGATCCATCTGTATATTGCAGGTGTGTGGCACCCTCTCCTAGACCCTTTAGTTCCATCTGTACATTGCAGGTGTGTTGCACCATGTCCTAGACCCTTTAGTTCCATCTGTACATTGCAGGTGTGTGGCACCCTCTCCTAGATCCTTTAGTTCCATCTGTATATTGCAGGTGTGTGGCACCCTCTCCTAGACCCTTTAGTTCCATCTGCATATTGCAGGTGTGTGGCACCATGTCCTAGATCCTTTAGTTCCATCTGTATATTGCAGGTGTGTGGCACCCTCTCCTAGACCCTTCAGTTCTATCTGTATATTGCAGGTGTGTGGCACCCTCTCCGAGACCCTTTAGTTCCATCTGTACATTGCAGGTGTGTTGCACCCTCTCCTAGATCCTTTAGTTCCATCTGTATATTGCAGGTGTGTGGCACCCTCTCCTAGACCCTTTAGTTCCATCTGTACATTGCAGGTGTGTGGCACCCTCTCCTAGACCCTTTAGTTCCATCTGTACATTGCAGGTGTGTGGCACCCTCTCCCAGACCCTTTAGTTCCATCTGTATATTGCAGGTGTGTGGTGCCCTCTCCTAGACCCTTTAGTTCCATCTGCATATTGCAGGTGTGTGGCACCATGTCCTATACCCTTTAGTTCCATCAGTACATTGCAGGTGTGTGGCACCCTCTCCTAGACCCTTTAGTTCCATCTGTACATTGCAGGTGTGTGGCACCCTCTCCTAGACCCTTTAGATCCATCTGTATATTGCAGGTGTGTGGCACCCTCTCCTAGACCTTTTAGTTCCATCTGTACATTGCAGGTGTGTTGCACCATGTCCTAGACCCTTTAGTTCCATCAGTACATGGCAGGTGTGTGGCACCCTCTCCTAGATCCTTTAGTTCCATCTGTATATTGCAGGTGTGTGGCACCCTCTCCTAGACCCTTTAGTTCCATCTGTATATTGCAGGTGTGTGGCACCCTCTCCTAGACCCTTTAGTTCCATCTGTACATTGCAGGTGTGTGGCACCCTCTCCTAGATCCTTTAGTTCCATCTGTATATTGCAGGTATGTGGCACCCTCTCCTAGACCCTTTAGTTCCATCTGCATATTGCAGGTGTGTGGCACCCTCTCCCAGACCCTTTAGTTCCATCTGTATATTGCAGGTGTGTGGCACCCTCTCCTAGACCCTTTAGTTCCATCTGTATATTGCAAGTGTGTGGCACCCTCTCCTAGACCCTTTAGTTCCATCTGCATATTGCAGGTGTGTGGCACCATGTCCTATACCCTTTAGTTCCATCAGTACATTGCAGGTGTGTGGCACCCTCTCCTAGACCCTTTAGTTCCATCTGTACATTGCAGGTGTGTGGCACCCTCTCCTAGATCCTTTAGTTCCATCTGCATATTGCAGGTGTGTGGCACCATGTCCTAGAAACTTTAGTTCCATCTGTATATTGCAGGTGTGTGGCACCCTCTCCTAGACCCTTTAGTTCCATCAGTACATGGCAGGTGTGTGGCACCCTCTCCTAGATCCTTTAGTTCCATCTGTATATTGCAGGTGTGTGGCACCGTCTCCTAGACCCTTTAGTTCCATCAGTACATTGCAGGTGTTTGGCACCCTCTCCTAGATCCTTTAGTTCCATCTGTATATTGCAGGTGTGGCACCCTCTCCCAGACCCTTTAGTTCCATCTGCATATTGCAGGTGTGTGGCACCATGTCCTAGACCCTTTAGTTCCATCTGGATATTGCAGGTGTGTGGCACCATGTCCTATACCCTTTAGTTCCATCAGTACATTGCAGGTGCGTGGCACCCTCTCCTAGACTCTTTAGTTTCCATCTGTATATTGCAGGTGTGTGGCACCATGTCCTATACCCTTTAGTTCCATCAGTACATTGCAGGTGCGTGGCACCCTCTCCTAGACTCTTTAGTTTCCATCTGTATATTGCAGGTGCGTGGCACCAACGAGGCGAACTATGGCCCTTTCTCTCACTGGCTTTTCCTGTTGTCTAGTCGGTAGGTTCTTGTTGATTAACTAGTCATGTACTTAAATATAATTTGTGGTGCATTTATGTGTGATCTGCATACAAAAGTGAAAAAATAATGAATAATAATTACGTCATCGTTCAGTGAGTGATGGCCGGTTGAATGTTGAATGTGTCGTAATAATGAGAATATGAATTTAATGTGCTCATTCCTTTCTCCCCTAATTCCAGCATGGCTTTCATCTGCAACCATGTACCATTCAGTGATTGCCAGCACGTGCAAAATCAGGGACCAGTCATGTGATCATCCTGGCGCATGCGCATTGTATGACCTGCCGTCACTCAGGAGCAGTGAGAAACGATTAGACCTTTGTCTGCAAGCGTGCGCTCTGCTGATGTTCATCATAGCCTATCTGCTGCAGGGGTCAAAACAAGTGGATCAGCCAGAAAAAGATGATTGGGATGAGGACCAGGAGGTTGAACCCGTTGACCTTTGAACCTATTGCACAGTTGAGAAGCAGTTGGACTGCAGTGCTGGTGTTTTATGGTGTTCTACCCCGTAAAAAAACATTGCACGGCGTGATAACATTTTACGTACGGTCAAAGATGACTGAAACGACCTCGACCTTGTGTGACCTTGTAATCCAGCGTTTCGTCATCCATTTCCCTTCGGCGCTTTGCCATCTGTTGAAAATTGTATTTATGCGTATTTTTTAACATATGATTTGCGTGTTTTAGACAGACGAATGAAATGACATTTGAAAACATTCGCAAGGAGCAATTAGAATAATTTAACTACTTGACACATTCATTTTTTCCAACATTCACGCATTATATGTCCCACCTACTCGACATCTTAGCGAAAACTTCCAACTCCCACTCTCGCCGTCCCGGTATATTCCTATCTGCCAGATAATGTCGTTAATGGAGTACTGTAAGCGGATTGTCTCGAGTACATACTAGTTGCTTATATATCACTTTTTATTCCAGGCAATATTAGATGCATTAGTAGGTCAGTTGCATGGACCAAGAGCTTTTGAAAATATTTATCAAAACATTTCAAGATCAGACACGGCTGACTGATCAATGGCAAAGGTTAAACATCCACCCTCCTTTCCAGGTGTGTACATGAATCGCTGTGTTATAACCTTCTAAATGTTACACTTCACTGGTGAAACCTGGCGCATGTGCATGCTACAATTTGTTATCAGAAATTTATATATATTCTACAGACGCTTCTATTAATTCAGTTCAATTGGATCGTGGCCACACGAACTTGAATTAGAGTTATGTCCCTTTGACTGGTTTATTCGTAGCTGTTGCGTCTTATTGTTAAACGGTGTATAAACATATGTATTCATTTACAATTGTTAATTTATCACAATTTTAGATACACGAGGCTATATAAGGTAGCCTACGACTTAAGGAACTACATGTATATGCTGAATTCAAACACAAGTTATCAAGATCCGTTAGCGTATTGGCTCCATTAATTGATATTTTTTTACACTTAAAATATGAACAAATTTCAACACGTAAACGACTACACGTGTTTTTGATTTTCACATGAATATCAGAATTTTAAAACAAATACACTGATAATGTGTCACATTAACCCGACAACTGATCCAGGACTTTGTCGTTTGAAAAATCATGTACAGTTTCAGTCCTCTAACAGATTGTCAAAACCAAGGGAAGAGTCATGGTCGCTTATACACGACGGGTGTAGGTAGCATAACAGTAACTATCTGCGTACTGATTCACTCACGGAGATTCCTTGTCTTGAATAAACGCCAGGTTAAAATTTCTGTAGAAGAAAAACAAGATTGGCACGGGCCACAATTAAACGCCGGTCAAAATATCCGAAAAAAAACCCAAACGTCTACGGCGCTTTTCTCGATTTAACGCCAGTGTGTATCTTTTAGTGCGTTTTGATAGTCGGCGTGAGTTGTTTTGATATACTGACCACAATTTATTTGACAACCGGCCGGCGTTTATAGTAAGTCCGGCATGCCTCTTTCTACGGAACTAAGGATTGCGATTTTCTTATTGAACACACCCAAGGGGCGTTTGTTTGATACCTTGAGCTCATAAGGCATATTAAATCTAACACCAGAGAGATAGGATGAACTAGGATTGTGTTACCTGTGTCTTTGAAGGAGCTCAAGTGAATTTTGAACCTAACGCACAGCTCTTCTTTTAAAATTCGGTATGTTTGGCTCCATTCTACAATGACAAAATTTAATTTTGTGATGAGAGCGAAGATATGCCGTGCTGAGTACAATGTTTTTAGCAAGTTATCGATTTGATGCTTGTTTGATTTTTTGTTTGTTTAACGCAACACTCAGCAATACTTAAGCTATGTGACGGCTGTCTGTAAATAATCGAGTCTGGACCAGACATTCCATTGATTGACATCACGAGCATCGATCTACGCAAGTGGGATACGATTACAGGCATCAACCCAGTCAGCGAGCCTGACCACCCGATCCCGTTAGTCGCTGCTTACAACAAGCATGGGGTGCTGAAGACCCATTCTACCTCGGACCGGATCTTCACGGGATTTATCGATTTGAATTTATGGAAACATCACTAAATATATAAGCTTATAGCCAATTTCTGTTTATTCAATTCTGCATTTTATCAAAACACACACACACACACACACACACAACACACACACACAACACACACACACACACACACACACACACACACACCACGCACGCACACACACACACACACAACACACGCACACACACACACACAACACACGCACACGCACACACACACTTGGACGCCACATTAAACCCCAGCATCACCTGTATTCAATCACAAACATGTTAATTCTGAATTCTGTTGGCAGGAAATCAAATTTCAAATAATCAATTGTGTCTCATTGTACAGACATTTTGTCATTAGGATAGTTTACATTTCAGACATTACATATTCATTTTAGTCAATGTGATACCCACTGAAGGATGTTTCTCGGAGGGCTGTATAATTTGAATACCCCGGGGCCTCAAGGTTCATACACGACACTTGCTAAATAAATCACTGAGTTGAAGAATATGTCACCACCACGAGGAAGAACAACGCGTTGTGAGAAAGGTATGCATAGCGTTCGATCACAGCTGCCAGGTTCAGGTACGATCAGCCTCCTCGACGACCGCCCGGGGATACCGGGTAGTGTGGTTGACGTGGGGCAGAGTGGGGCTTTATCCTTTACTGCACTTTCTGTCAATCAAGGGGTACCAGGTAGTGTGGTGGTGGGTGATTCGGGACAGGGTGGGGCTTTATCCTTTACTGCACTTTCTGTCCATCGAGGGGTACCAGGTAGTGTGGTGGTGGGTGACGTGTGGCAGGGTGGGGCTTTATCCTTTACTGCACTTTCTGTCAATCAAGGGGTACCAGGTAGTGTGGTGGTGGGTGATTCGGGACAGGGTGGGCTTTATCCTTTACTGCACTTTCTGTCCATCGAGGGGTACCAGGTAGTGTGGTGGTGGGTGACGTGGGGCAGGGTGGGCTTTATCCTTTACTGCACTTTCTGTCAATCAAGGGGTACCAGGTAGTGTGGTGGTGGGTGATTCGGGACAGGGTGGGGCTTTATCCTTTACTGCACTTTCTGTCCATCGAGGGGTACCAGGTAGTGTGGTGGTGGGTGACGTGTGGCAGGGTGGGGCTTTATCCTTTACTGCACTTTCTGTCCATCGAGGGGTACCGGGTAGTGTGGTTGTGGGTGATTCGGACAGGGTGGGGCTGTATCCTTTACTGTACTTTCTGTCCATCGAGGGGTACCAGGTAGTGTGGTGGTGGGTGACGTGTGGCAGGGTGAGGCTTTATCCTTTACTGCACTTTTTGTCCATCGAGGGGTACCAGGTAGTGTGGTTGTGGGTGACGTGTGACAGGGTGGGGCTTTATCCTTTACTGTCAGTTTCTGTCCATCGAGGGGTACCGGGTAGTATGGCTGTGGGTGACGTGTGACAGGGTGGAGTTTCTTTTACTGTCAGAATCTGGGTGAGAGGTGAAGGGTAAGGCAGGGGTGGTTCTTTTCCCCCTATTATCACTGGGTAAGCAAGTGCAGTTGTTGAGCGGGGCTTTATCGTTACTGTCGCTGTCTGGCCATCCGTTAGGGTGAAGGAGTAAGGGGTGGGGCTAGATGCCTTTCTGTCATTGTTCGGCCAGCCGACGTTGATATACCGAGTTGGGTGGATGTGTTAAGGGGTGCAGGGTTCTCAAGATCAGTCATTTCAATCCTGTGTCACAAGAGTGTTTCAGAATTAAACTGGCAACACTGTTAGTCAGTCCCTCAATGTAATGTTAATAACAAGGGAAAGTAAAAGAGAAGTCGATGTAACTTTCCTTCGTGCCCTAGCCCAGTCCTGGCAACCAGGAATGCTCACAAGGAGATCATGACACGTTGCTTCCGTATTCTGACAATATTTAATGGATGATGGTGATAGATGTACTCGAAGAGACAGGGATTACATAGAGAAGGTGTCACAATCCTTTGTCAACATGGCCGGGTCAGGTGAGACAGAAGCACTCCAGCGTTGTCTTCAAGCACAGACGGATCCGGGACATTGAGGGGACATTGAGGGGACTTTGAGGGGTACATTTGGTCTGCACCATTCGCGTATATTCGGAATTGATAACAGTAATTATGCTTCAGACGGTTGAAAAATTAGAAATTGCATGCCACAAAAATTACATTGTTGCAAGCTTGTTGTTTTTAAAATTAAATAGCCAGGCTCATAGTTTTAAATAAAAAATAAATAAAACAAATGTTAGGTTTTGTGGCTGTAGCTGAAAAATATCTAATCAATATTTAAAAATATATATAAAAAAATCCTAGCCCCCCCCACACCTCTTCCCTTAGACAGAATAAAACCGAAATGTTCCAGTTGTAGTCAATTATTATTTTCTAACGGACATAAAATAGTTTGTCTGACTCATTCATTTGTTTTTGAAACGACAAATGGGATATGAAACCAATGGAGTTATGGAAATATTTCCGCGAAAGTTTTGTTGATGCAAGGTTTGTTTCAGCTCCGTGGGTATCCTTAGGCGGAACAAAACCACTTTGAGCTAACGCCCATGCATTAAGATGGGTCGATGCCGAAATTGTGTTCAGACAGAAGTCTTATATAATGTCTCCCGCTCAACCAATGGTTTTGTCTGTTCAAGGCCCTCTCTTTTAAAATGTCGACAGCCGCTGTCGGAACATCAATGAAATTATAAGTGACGCCAGAAATCTATGACTGTGGGTTCGAATCCCGGTTCGCACCGATTATGTTTCTAGGTTTGTCAGCACCATACCCATGCTCTTGGGTTTCACCGAAGTGGTAAACGTCTGAGACCTGCATCACTTCGGGCTTTCCTCTCACATTAAGCTGACACGCCGTGATATAACTGGAATACCGTTAAACCCAACTCACTCACTCACTCCTCAGCGGGGATTGCGGGACAGAATAGGCCCGTCGTGCCCCATGCCCCAAACAGCATGATGATCACAATGTGATAGGTGTGGTGAGGTGAGGTGAGGTGAGGTGAGGTGAGGTGAGGTGAAGTGAAGTGAATTATATAGCGATGTGCATGCACGTGGGTTTATGTGGTTGCTTGTTCTAGTCCGGACTAATGCCAGTTTTATAGTACTTGCCCACTTAGATATCATGCCTCAGTTTAACATGAATACCCCACTCAGTCATAGTATGCTTATTCCGAGCCGACCAGTTCTTGTTTTAGCTCCTTAATTCAGAGCGCCAGGCAGTACCATCCTTTTCCGTCTTATGGTATGACGCGGCCGGGGATCGAACACCAGACCTTCCGCTCTTCGGGCTGACGCTCTACCACTAGACCACAGAGGCGGTCGTAGGGTTAAAGAGATTGGGTGAGTATGGTTTTAGGCCGCTTTTAGCAATATTTCAGCAATATATCGGGGGTGGGGGGTGGGGAGGGCACCATAAGGGCTTCACACATTGTACCCACGTGGGGACATAACGCCAGCACGCACATAAAGATCACATATGAATGTTTTTTATACATATATTTCAACGTATGACTCGCATCTATGGAATCATAGAAGGTCGCCGCCCCAAAAAGTGTCAAAATTAACCAGAGCGCGACAACGCGACAATGTTCCTTCTGGGATTCCATACGTATCATTGCATCCTTTATTTCCGATTCAGCATGACTCCAACTATAGCACCAGGCCGCATCACCCAGTTGATCAATTGTCCATACATACATGCATCCTTATGAAATCGTGTTGATTGATTTATCTCCTTTAGTTAAACATGCCTCAAATAATCAAACACCTCGGCACTTGGCCTTCAGAAGGAAAGCGATGTATTAATGTGACAAATGCATTAAATTTGAATATCCAGTCCAAACCGTCATAAATAATAACCTCGCGCCCCCTAGTGTCTGGGGTATGGACTACCGATCTATTTGAGCTATTGGTCAACACACGTTAAAATGGCGGCTAATCTCGAACCATCTTGAGGGGGATTTATGGCATTATTTAACGCTGAGTGCTCCCCCCTCATATCAAGTCCAAATACTCTCGTGTATTGGGTTAATCTACTGCTGGCCATACTAGTGTTCTGCTTGTGGATGTCACTGTGTGGGCCTTCAACGCTCTGAACAATGCGTTCAATGGAATTCTCGACATACCTAGTATAGCCTGTCGAGTCATTTTGTATGTATGGCGACTTCTTTAGAGCAGGTCTGCTCCATATCTTTACTTAAAATTAGAAGTCTCTAAAATGGGGATTCGGTGGTCATAATGTCTGCTTTATATGAATATTACTTGGATTAGTGACAACAAGGGTAGATTACGAAGTTCCCGCTACGAAGTTCATCTACTGAAAATAAGAAGTCTCTTGAATGTATTGGGCAGTCATAATGTCTGCTTCATATGAATATTACTTGGATTAGTGACAACAAGGGCAGACTACGAAGTTCCCGCTACGAAGTTCATCTGCTGAAAATAAGAAGTCTCTTGAATGTATTGGGCAGTCATATTGTCTGCTTCATATGAATATTACTTGGGTTAGTGACAACAAGCGTAATGCCTCAGCTGTGACCTGCTACAGTGCTGACGGTCGTCGTCAACTCTCACTACAAACAACTGATCCTGGCTGTTTTGAGTACAGTACTCTGTAAACGACGGCGTAAAAACTCATTCCCACAAGGTCAGACAGACATGGTGGTTTGGGGGTGGGATTGGTTGTGGGGGGTGGGGTGATGTTACGCAAGAGTTGTGATGCTTGGCAGAGTCGGGGTTCTGATACAGGATATATACGTTACATAACTGGAGATGATAAATAATTGCTGCCATCATGAACTAGCTGGTTGTACCAGGTGGTCCCTTGCAGAGTAAGAGTGCAATGTTATGCTCAGCGTCGTAGAAAATGCTTGGCGTTGTAGGAAACCTTAAGTGTTGTAGGACGTGATAAGTGTTATAGGACATGATAAGTGTTACAGGATGTGATAAGTGTGGTAGGACATGATACGTGTTGTAGGACATGATACGTGTTGTAGGACGTGATAAGTGTTGTAGGACATGATACGTGTTATAGGACGTGATAAGTGTTGTAGGACGTGATACGTGTTATAGGACGTAATAAGTGTTGTAGGACGTGATACGTGTTGTAGGACATGATACGTGTTATAGGACGTAATAAGTGTTGTAGGACGTGATAAGTGTTGTAGGACATGCTTAGTGTTGTAGGACATGATACGTGTTGTAGGACATGATACGTCTTATATGACATGATACGTGTTGTAGGACGTGATAACTGTTGTAGGACATGATAAGCGTACTACGGAACGCTGAACCAACTAAGGGATGCTGAACGTACTTAGTAATGCTGAACGTACTGAGGAATGCTGAACGTTCTAAAGAATGCTGAAGGTACTAAGGAATGCTGAACGTACTAACGAATGCTAATGTACTAACTAATGTACAAATGCTGAACGTACCAGGGAATGCTGAACGTATTAAGGATATATGGTATGGTATATGGTCTCTGGCTGAACGTACTTAGGAATGCTGAACGAACTAAGGGATGCTGAACCTACTAAGGAATGCTGAACGTACTAACGAATGCTAATGTACTAACTAATGTACAAATGCTGAACGTACTGAGGAATGCTGAACGAACTAAGGGATGCTGAACGAACTAAGGGATGCTGAACCTACTAAGGGATGCTGAACCAACTAAGGAATGCTGAACCTAATAAGGAATCCCGAACGTACTTAGGAATGATGAACATACTAAGGAATGCTGAACGTACTGGGGAATGCTGAACGAACTAAGGAAATGCTGAACGAACTAAGGATGCTGAACTAACTAATGAAATGCTGAACGCACTAAGGAAATGCTGAACGTACTTAGTAATGCTGAACGTACTGAGGAATGCTGAACGAACTGAGGAAATGCTGAACGAACTAAGGATGCTGAACGAACTAAGGAATGTTGAACATGCTAAGGAATGCTGAACGCACTAAGGAATGCTGAACGTACTTAGGAATGCTGAACGAACTGAGGAAATGCTGAACGAACTAAGGATGCTGAACGAACTAAGGAATGTTGAACATGCTAAGGAATGCTGAACGCACTAAGGAATGCTGAACGTACTTAGGAATGCTGAAGGTACTAAGTAATGCTGAAGGTACTAAGTAATGCTGAACGTACTAAGGAATGCTGAAGGTACTAAGGAATGCTGAACCAACTAAGGAATGCTGAACCTAATAAGGAATGCTGAACGTACTTAGGAATGATGAACGTACTTAAGAATGCTGAATGTAGATAGTAATGTACTAAGGACTGCTGAACGTACTAAGTAATGCTGAGGAATGCTGAACGAACAAATTAATGCTGAGGAATGCTGAACGAACTAATTAAATGCTGAACGCACTAAGGAAATGCTGAACGTACTTAGTAATTATGAAGGTACTAAGGAATGCTGAACGTACTAAGGAATGCTGAACGAACTAAGGAAATGCTGAACGAACTAAGGATGCTGAACTAACTAATGAAATGCTGAACGCACTAGGGTGCTGAACGTACTTACTAATGCTGAACGCACTAAGAAATGCTGAACGTACTTAGGAATGCTGAAGGTACTAAGTAATGCTGAAGGTACTAAGGAATGCTGAAGGTACTAAGGAATGCTGAACCAACTAAGGAATGCTGAACCTAATAAGGAATGCTGAACGTACTTAGGAATGATGAACGTACTTAAGAATGCTGAATGTAGATAGTAATGTACTAAGGACTACTGAACGTACTAAGTAATGCTGAGGAATGCTGGACGAACTAATTAAATGCTGAACGCACTAAGGAAATGCTGAACGTACTTAGTAATTATGAAGGTACTAAGGAATGCTAATGTACTAATTAATGTACAAATGCTGAACGTACTAGGGAATGTTGAAAGCATTAAGAAATGCTGAACGTACAAACAAATGCTGAACGTACTAACAAATGCTGAACGAACTAACAAATGCTGAACGAACTAATGAAATGCTGAACCTAATAAGGAATCGTGAAGGAGAAAATAAAGACATTCATTCATTCATTCATTCATTCATTCTAATGAATGTTGAACATGATAAGGAATGTTGAAAGTACTAAGGAATGCTGAACGTACTAAGGAATGCTGAACATACTAAGTAATGCTGAACGACCTAAGGAAATGCTGTACGAACTAAGGATGCTGAACGAACTAATGAAATGCTGAACGTACTAAGGAATGTTGAACGTACTAAGGAATGCTGAACGCACTAAGGACTGCTGAACGTACTGAGGAATGCTGAACGTACTAAAGAATACTGAACGTACTAAGGAAATACTGAACGTACTAAGGAATGTTGAACATGCTAAGGAATGCTGAACGTACTTAGGAATGCTGAACGCACTAAGGAATGCTGAACGCACTAAGGAATGCTGAACGCACTAAGGAAAGGCTGAACGTACTAAGTAACGCTGAACGTACTAAGTAATGCTGAACGATCTAAGGATGCTGAACGAACTAATGAAATGCTGAACGCACCAAGGAAATGCTGAACATTCTAAGGAATGCTGAACATACTAAGACATGCTAAGGTACTAACAAATGCTGAACTACTAAGGAATGCTTAACATGTTAAGGAATGCTAATGTACTAATTAATGTACAAATGCTGAACGTACTAAGGAATGCTGAACGTACTAAGGAATGTTGAAAGCATTAAAGAATGCTGAACGTACTAACAAATGCTGAACGAACTAAACATGCTGAACGAACTAATGAAATGCTGAACCTAATGAGAAATCCTGAACGTACTTAGTAATACTGAACGTACTAAGGAATGCTGAATGTACTAACGAATGCTGAACGTACTAACGAATGCTGAACGTTCTAACAAATGCTGAACAAACGAAGGAATGCTTAACGTACGAAGGAATGCTGAACGTACGAAGGAATGCTAATGTACTTAGAAATATGGAACGTACTAAGGAATGCTAATGTACTTCGGAATGCTGAACGTACTAACACATGCTGAACGTACTAAGGAATGCTTAGCTTTGCTGGGGAATGCTTAGTTTTGTTGCAACAGCTTAACGTCGTATGAAACGTCTGATATTTCGCCTTCATGCTGTATGATATGCATAGTGTTGTCGGGACTGTTTGGTGTTGGGTGAAATGAAAACTGTTGTTGAGGGACATTTCGGGCATTTGGAAAATGCTTAATGTTGTAGCTCGTGCTTGCTGATCTAGAAAATGCTTGGTGTTGAAGGAATTGCTTGATGTTGTATTATATGCTTAACATACCATCAGACAAAAACGCCAAGTGTGTGGCATCAATATACATCAAGAAGTAGGACGATATAGTGTGCGGTCGAAAATCACTTGTATCCACAATTAACTGGCCGGATAATGGTATTAAATTCCGATGGAAAGACAGCTGACTTTGCCTCCTCATCACGACCAAGAGTCCGGTAAGTGATGGGAAAGTACGATGACCAGTGAACATGATTGACAGGTCAATAAGGGATGTTAGTGTCACTTTTCAGGTTTGTCAACAAATTGGAAACTTATGTCATTATTGGTAATTTTTTATTTTCAATCATTCAACGTTTCATTCAACGAAATTAAATTGAAATACATGAAATCCAAATACTTTCAGCTCCATTTATAGGGTTTGTAAGAGTACACGTTTTATTCGTCTGGAAATTGATTGCGACTCTGGTGTAGCTACCCTTTGCATAGATACGACCCGAGGCCTACCTGCTCGGCGCTCTTGTCCTGAAATAACCAGTCTCCTGATAAGCCAACACAAACATTTGAATTAATTACATATCTAATGCTTGAATATCACCCGATCAGTTATAAGCAACTGTGTCTCGAGCATGGGTTCGCTCAATTTGTTCAACTGGATACACAAGTGGTAATAAATATCCGTCGAAATCGACAAAATACCCCCTTCGAGATTCGGTAATTGTTGCATAATAACACAAGTCGGAGGTTTGATAAGATTATTTGAACACTGATAAAGTTCTCACGAATATTTTGGTTTTATCAAACTTGTGCATGATAAATAGCTTCAGGTGCAAATAACACTGCCTATCGCTGATAATGACACAGCTATTGAGATGTAAATGTCTTGTACTTTGCAATGAACATTTGTAGATTTCAGTACGTGTTTGTGTACGGTAGTCAATTGTGATGATCCCTTTAAGTGCAAGCTTCTTAAGACGTGAAAGTATTGAAGCAGATTTACAGTTGAATTTTCTGTAAACAGTGTACTCATGTTTTAATTTCATGATTTCTTAGGAATAATGCTTGTTTGTGGATTGTCAAATCTGATTCTTTATACAAAATATCATTGCAGCTGGGATCGATTAAGAGGTAACAAATATGGTTTTCAATTTAAAATTAAACATTTCAGTAGGACTTTGGACTACTATCAAACCAAGAATGGTATATATCGTAACACTATCAGATTTAAGAAGCATAACCATGGGTTTGTAGTATTCAATTAGAATGTACTGTTACATTTAATCTATCATTTATAGTGGACAATTAAGAAATTATTGTGGCACAATTATGGATGCTTAACGTTATTTTACTTTATAAACAAAAAGTCTCAGAATAGAAAAAGAATATTAGTGAGTGAGTATGGTTTTACGTCGCTTTTAGCAATATTTCTTGGGACCCAAGAAATGGGCTTCACACATTGTACCCATGTCGGGTATCGAACCCAGGTCTTAACGCTTTAACCACTAGGCTACCCGACCGCCCCAAATAGAATATTAAATATGCATATGAATACTTTTATCAAGACAATGTTTATATTTACTTTTTCACTACTTCAGTATCAGTCTGTTCAGTTCATAATTCATGATTACGGGAAAAGTGGGTGATTTTCGATAAGTTGGTTACGATATGATGAACATAGATTATTGATTATCGATACGATCATAAATGTTATTATCACTGACATGAGCTACAAGGCGATCATATTTTCTCGTTGACACGAAACGCTTTTTAAAAACCAGCTATATTTACAGATATGTTTATTGTCCATTGTAAACATTAAACTGACAAGACCATTTCCCCACCCAGGTGACTCTCCATTCAGTTTATTATCTGTTTACTCAATAAACACTAGGCCTGTACACTCAGAAATAACCAATCCCTAAAATACGATGCTTTAATTTGCCCCGAGTTGCTAATGTACAAGCGAGAGAGTGTAAATCAAACAACATAGGTGAAATCGGTGTCTATAACCACTGACAGTTTGCTACATCGTGATAGACAGGTGTATATTTCAAGTATCAGTCTTATCACGACCCTATTGTTAAGCGGCGTGAAGATGGGCCCTTTAGGAGTGACTCCGGTTCTGTTTATCACCTCGTTGCTTATTTCATATACAACATGGCACTGGCATCGATATGACGCGTACATACGTCAATCAACCGTGCAATTGACAAGGGGGCGTGGTCCCTTCACGTGGACGACGACGAAATTTACAAGGCTACACTGTCAAATAAATCTCTCCAACCTATTCCATGTTATCGGCAGCCTTTACCCAACAAAGGACATTTCTTTCACTTTTCAAATTCTTTTGGGCTTGATTAATGAGCCCGATAAGATTATATTCAGTCAAAATAAAAGATTTGACCTCGATCACATTTAGCCCAGTGGTGACGGTAACGATGACCTTTAAATCAGGCCGCCAGTCTCAATTCCATTGGGGCTCCGTGGGGCGTGTGTTTACTAAATGGAATGGCCTGGTTACTGCCATATACACAAACAACGAAGAAAGGAGATTCTGATATATTTCCCTTTTCGGGGAAATGAAAGGGCAGATGTAAACAAACTGATAGGGATAGCTATAAAGAAATTTACTTGCTTGTTTTTTAATCGTTTAACTTTGCGATTGTACACCGTAGCCAGCTGATGCCGTGCTGATCTTAAGGCAAGGCTAAATAAAGGGGGCACACGTGTGGCCAAGGGTTCCGTTCCACAAAGCGATCTTCGAATAAGCGCTAAGGTGATAATAGCCCATGTTAAATTAAAGGAGCTAAAGTCACCTTAGCGCTGACATTGCTTTGCAGAACTGGAATCAGTGCTTTTGTGCCCAGCATTGAAAACACGGAGTTCCTTAGCCTTTGGGTATGTTGACCGTGGGATCGAATCCCCAAATCCCCTGGAATCTGAGTCCTGGTCTGTCAGCACCATACTTGGTTCGTGGATTTCCCCACAGTGGTGATTGGGTTTTCCTCCCATATCTAGCTAGGGGATCTTCCCCCATGAACACGACACGCCGTGGTGTAAGTGAAAATACTGTTCACAGCGTTAAGTGTTCGTCAACTCATCTGAGCGTTTCAGTTGCTGCCAAGTCTTTCATACATAAGTACCCACAATGTGCCAATATCATTTGAGACCTCGTGCTGTTGTGAAGAACTACTTTTTTAAGCGCGACAATCAAAGAATGCATCTGCAAATGTATCCTAGAGACTTGCCAAACTGGAACTTGTCATCAACCTGACATTACATGGGAGGTATACGACGTTCCTTGAATGTTGGAGGTCGTAGCGTCCTTTTTCTAGGCAAAACTGTAAAGTGGCAATTTAGCTGTGATCCGACCCCGACGTTGCCATAGTCATGAATTTGTCGCGTCAATATTTCGATTCGCATAGGCATTGAACTGTTTTCTTTTCAAAACTTATGTAATGCTTGAAAACACCCTTGTCAGGACGAGGACGGTTGTGCTTCCCTTTCCCAGTGTAATCATCCCGATTGAGGTAGTTTCGGTGCAAGACGTAGCCCTGAATGACGCACCTGGTGAAGGGGCAAGACGTAGCCCTGAATGACACACTTGATGAAGGGTCAAGAAGTAGCCCGGAATGACACACCTGATGAAGGGGCAAGAAGTAGCCCTGAATGACACACCTGATGAAGGGACAAGAAGTAGCCCGGAATGACGCACCTGATGAAGGGGCAAGAAGTAGCCCTGAATGACAAACTTGAGGAAAGAACCAGAAGTAGCCCTGAATGACACACGCTGTGAAGACACACCTGATCAAGGGGCAAGAAGTAGCCCTGACTGACACACTTGATTAAGGAACAAGAAATAGCCCTGAATAACAAGCTTGAGGAAAGAACAAGAAGTAGCCCTGAATGACACACCTGGTGAAGGGGCAAGAAGTAGCCCTGAATGACACACGTGATAAAGGAACAAGAAGTAGCCCTGAATGACACACCTGATAAAGGGGCAAGAAGTACCTCTGAATGACGCATCTGATGAAGGGGCAAGAAGTAGCCCGGAATGACACACCTGATGAAGGGGCAAGAAGTAACCATGAATGACACACTTGATTAAGGAACAAGACATAGCCCTGAATGACACCATCTAATAAAGAGGTATGTCGTAAACCTGTAAAATTAACCCTGTGCACGGGTATGGTGCAGACATTATCAAGACGAATCTGGGTTCGATTCCATGATCAAGGTTTCTGGCAGGAGAAAAGGACGGAAAACTGCACAACAAATTGCGGTGCCTTACACGATTTGGCCACCCCTATATACCCGCCAAATAATGAGAGGAAGGTTCTTTACGAATATTCGTTCCAAATGTTTTCTTGCGGGTTAAAGGTTCCGGAATAGCTTGGTCTTGACTATAAGCTTTCGCTGTATACATGTACATAGCACTGCTAAGGATAAAATATTAGCAATGTTATAAAAACAGTATACATCTGTAGCTTGTGACAAAACAACAATACCATGACACATTCGTCCCAGGCGCACTTTTTTATGAAAGAGAAAAAACTCTCTGCATAATCTTTAGACTTCTCGGCTAAAAGTAGAGTCCTTTGAACGATTGCGACTACGACATGAGCATGCGTTTATGAATCACGGTCAAACAATGATGATACCATACCAAAGCATGTACTTTGACAGTCATACTTTTACGGAACATTACATAGAGGAACGCGGACACATAACCACTTAGAAATGGTAGTGTAGTCATCATTCACAAAAACACAGACACGAAGACAGGACGGCATGCATAACTATTGTAAAAAAACGCCTGATTGCTGACTACGCCAAATGTGTTTTACGCCTGTGTAACGCGGCAATGTTAACACTACAGTGTGACAGAGGGCAATCGGGAAACAGAGCAACCATGCAAAGGTACGGGGACATTTTGTTATCGTCAACGTAACGTCTACGTCATTTGTTATCGTTAAAGTAACGTCATTTGTTAACGTTAAAGTAACGTCATATGTTCTCTTTAAATTAACGTCATTTGTTATCGTTAGAGTGACACCATATGTTATAGTTACGCCATTTGTTATCGTTAAAGTAACGTCATATGTTATCGTTGAAGTAACGTCATTTGTTATTGTTAAAGTGACACCATTTCTTATAGTTACGTCATTTGTTATCGTTAAAGTAACGTCATTTGTTATCGTTGAAGTAACGTCATTTATTATCGTTAAAGTAACGTCACTTCTTGTGAAAGTAACATCACTTCTTGTTAATGTAATGTCATTTCTGACCGTCAAAGTAACGAACTTTGTTTTCGTTAAATAAGCGTTATTTGCTATCGTTTAAGTAACACCATTTGTTGCTGCTGTGCGGTCTTAGGCCAAATCCAAACACGTTTTTATGCAAATTGTGCGATCGCGAGTGGAACCAGTTGAGCGGAGCGTGCTTACACCTTTCGCGAACACCTGCAAATCGCTGCGGTTTGATTGTTGTAACTGAATTCCGTGACACGCACTTGTGGATCGTAAAAGTCGTAAAAATCAGCTCTTTATGTCATTTCGCGTAGATTCCCAGTTCCCGATGCCAGCAACAGCCAACTTAATCAGAATAGGGACTGTCTGACTGTCATATGTCTGATTAATGTGATCGTAACCCGGTGGCATAGACCGCTGCTCATGCCCTCAATCACTGGTTTGCCCAGTCCACACAGTTCCTGTAATGGAAAGGAAGAATACCACTGTCTGACATTTGAAGATAGACAAACTTGTGTAAAAATTATCCATGCAGACTTTTTTAATCGCCGAACGAGAGACTGGAGTGAGTCAGTAGAGTTTTACGCCGCGTTTCGCAATGTTCCAGACGGGAGATGTGAAGGTCAAGCGCTTCTACCCCATAACGAATACACTATCACAGTACTCTTTGTCCGGGAGAACATCCAGACTAGTGATGCTGTCACTGTACCAAGGTGACCTTGATTCCATCGAGATATTTGTACGTTCGAGACAACCGATAAGGACTTCATCGAGTCTGATGTCCCTGAGTGACCTTCATTTCTCATGAACAGCCATATTGAGTGATGCTGTTATAGTAACTCCAAGACATGTTTTTTATTAGGGAATATCGGTTATTAGAAAGAAGTCAACACCCTGAACATTACCAATACTTTCGCAAAGTTCTGATAGCTTCCACAGCGTGGCACCACTTACCATAAACAATAAAAAGACGAAAACGTTGTCAACAATTGGTCTTAGCACGCGCAGTGTATTGGGCACGTGCTGTAAGCTATTGTGTGACGAACATATTGCGGCATACTTTCCATGGCAAGGTTTTTCTGGTGTATGACTTTTCTGCGCATATTCTTAATGTGCTTGTAAAACATTGCACATATGACGTCAGTACCCGAATGCCAGGCACGTGTCACAGCTCGGTAACGGTAGTATCACATCACCATTCTCCCTGTGAAATCTACATGATAAAAAAGAAATCTACATGCCTGTCACACAATTATGTGTCTCGCAAAGAGAAATCCACACCGTTTTGCGATTTTTTGGCCCAATGTTTTCGAATAAGCAGGTGCAGTGTTATTTGTTTCTCGTCACCTTTTGCAAGAAGGGTTTCATTAGTGATAATGAACATGAAGGATAGAAAATCTGAGCTCTTTACCAGCAGCAGCAACATCTAGGGTGTGAAATATGATAATTAGACATGAAAAAAGTGCCATCGTCTTGTTAGATGAACATTTATAGCAAGACGGGAGAGTATGGCTTAGTATTACCCATAGTGCAACACGAAGCTGGCCTGTCTCGGTGTGCGCATACCAGGTAATAAAAAAGACAAGGACAATTTGCAGGACTAGAGAGTTTCGTTCAAGTTCCAAAGTCTCTTGCTCATTTTCTTAATATTCAATTGTCAACAATGATCTTTTTAGTGAAATTCAAAACCTATATGCGACTAAATGTGAGAGAGGGGGGTAGGGAGAAGATGCACACAAAACATGGTTTGAGATTGCATCTGGTATCCCACGAATCATCAGGAACATGACTGTTCCCCAACGGAATGGCCACCACTACCAGAGCTCATGCTTGAAGACACAGTTCACGGACAAGAAAGTCCCAGGCTCGGAATCTCCTTCACTTCCATCGCATCGATCATGAAAGTTATCACATTAGGAAGAATCATGAAAGAAAACACCATTTGTCCGACCAGAACAAAACACCATTTGTCCTTACCAGAGCTAAACACCAATTGTTCGTAAGAGAACAAAACACCATTTGTCCGTACCAGAAGAAAACACCATTTGTCCGTACCAGAGGTAAACACCATTTGTCCGTACCAGAAGAAAACACCATTTGTCCGTATCAGAATTAAACACCAATTGTCCGTATCAGAGCTAAACACCAATTGTCCGTATCAGAGTTAAACACCAATTGTCCTACATGAACAAAACACGAACCACGATCGAAGTGTCTCGAAACAACACTCACGCTGTCCTCCTCGTTGTGTCCCATGCAGGTGACTATAACGTTGATTTATGTAGACTATCAGTGTCAATGAAAACATACATATTTGCAGACAAAACACAACCGTATCCTATTACATTAACGCCATAAGAAACATATCTACTACTTCTTACAGTACAGCTGTGACGGGGTTCCAATAAGTGCTTGGCGCGACATTCCTGTCGCCGGGTTATTATCGGTCTGTGAAGTACTATGCACATAGACCCCTGTCGCCTGGGAGACGAGTGGATGACATGATGGAATCCACCATTCCAAGACCGAGACAGAGAGTGACACACTCCGGTGATGTGCCCACTCCATTTGTGTTGTGGCATAGGGCATGAGTCGGAGATGTGCCCGACATTGTCGCATGACCAAGTTGGTACTGTGTGAAAAGGGCACCGTAAATACGTCATCTTAAGATGTAGCGTTTGCCCATTCTTCATGACAGAAAGGGATTTTAACTACCTTTTTCAAGAACCAAAATTATTAAATTAAAAAAACCTGGAAAAGTATCTCTTCCTGTTGAGTTTTCAGAAAGAAGTCTTCTAAATTGGTCAGCAGTGGGTGACAGCTAACTATACTTTATTAAATATAAAACGTCAACGTCAGATAATAACCAGCCTCGATTATCCGGCGAAACATATTCCGTTGGGCGTGTAAGGCAAAATAGAGTTGCAAATTACATGGATGGATCACTGAAAGGGTAAACATGTCCAGCACCCGCCACTCACGCAGTTTGCATTAAAGTTTAAATTATATATTTCACTAAAAGGCATTCGTTTATCCTAAGTTATGTTTTTGAAAAATAGATTTTTCTTTCGCCTGCTGACCACCATGTGATGGAGAGTCCATAAACCAAGGGGTTTAAGAAAGAGGCACAATTATTGTGTTGCAAGAAGTAAACCCACATGTTTATGCAATAAAGGGGTTTTATCGTATCCTAGCGACATACAGGTATACCCATCACATGTCGTCAAGGTTACATGTGTGGCAAGGGAAAACTGCTGACGAGGCATAAAACAGAATTCGTACTTGACCTTATTTTTTCAACCCATCTTTGGTTACCAACGTGTAAACAAATGCAAATATATATAGAAAACGGAACCTATTTGCCTATATTTAAAAAATACGATAAAAACAATGACACAATTCTTCCACCAAACCCTTATGAAGTTGATGAGGAAAAGTGTCATATTCCTTCACGTGCTCTTTAAAGGAAAAAATATTCAACACCAGTTTAGTGAAGGAGATTGTCGTGTGTGGGATTTTTTTCAATTTGCAAAGCTGCTTACCAGAAAAGGTCTTTCGAATATAAGAATGTCAAGGTCAAATGACGATATAATAGCGTAACATTTTTAAATTGTACCGTATTCAATTCCTACGCAGAGGCTATTAACGTTATACAGGCATTCCACTTTTTACCAATTCCTACATCATAAGACGAAACAAAGGGAAGACCGGCTAAGTTTTTACACCCTTTACGTATTCTTGTATAAAGGTTTTGACAGCTGTGAGGCTGATATAGAGATGGCCGGATGGACACAGATTGCTTATTGATAATGAGATATAACTAGTGCAATATACCCTGTACCATTATGACCAAGTGATGGAGATTGGTATAAGTTTGTACGGGAAAGAGCCCTGGACTGGCGTTTAGGTGAACACTTAGCAGATATAGGTTACATGCTCCTTCACAGACCACCAGCGGACGTGGTTATTTTTCTTTACACTCGGTTTGTTTTCCCTTTTGGCAGCGAGGATTCCCCAAATTGCCCATCGCAGCCAATAAAACATGCTTGCGTTGTAATATAAATACACTACAGTGTCCCCTCTCCAGGGTCGACAACAAAGAGAGATCCCAAAATTAGATTCTCTTCCTGGATGTGATCTTTGGTATGGAGTTCTGTTTTTGACATCTCATTATCATGAATATTACACACATGTGTGTGCACTTGTAAGTGCGTTTGCTTGTTACACAGAATTGAATTAGTTTTAAAAGGCGTAACACCGGTAGGCCTTCGATATGCACCGTCGTGTGTGCCAATAAAAGCGTTTAGATAATGTATAAAGATTTGACCTTTCTATGGGAAGGGAATAGATTTAAGTTCCCATTATGTGAATTAAGCTGCAAAACGTATCTTACAATTGTGTCGTAAAACGGTTAACTTTCAATTTATTCATGACACGGAATTTATTTTGCTCTCTGGGTAAATATGGTTTTACAAAGGTAATAGTGAAATACGCTTTTGAATTATTGAATTTAGTTTTGTTTAGTTTCTTGCATTCCAAATTCATGATTAGAATTCCAAAATAATGTCTGTAGAATAATTTACACTCCATTTATCAAATTCCGAACCTTCGTAAATTTCCGTTGCTTTTTGAAATATCATATGTTTCGGACAATGAATTCATTCCTTTGTTTGGTTAAAATATTTAGTACTGAATGTACTCGTTTAGCATTGACAAATTCACCCTTAAAGAAAAACAATGAATACGTTCGAAAGTCATCTGTAGTTGATACAGAATGGCACATGTGTGATTCCGTACTTTTTCACCATTATCTGTGTCGTCTGCCCAAGAGAAGACAATGTCAGCCATCTTGAAAGAATGCAGCGCCACCTGGGACAGATCAAGTCAAGTAACGCCATCTAGTGGTATTTGACGAGGGCTCACACATACAGATATAGCATTCAAGATGCCAGGCTCGGAGAAGGTGTTCTCAATTGGCGCAGGAAGATAGAGTTTCAAAGAATGCCCGTGTTCAAGATGTCCCTGCTCTGATAAAACGCGTGCCTTTTTCTGAAATGTCAGACGTCGCTCACCTTCCTGAATGTCAGAGTTCAATAAAAGCTTGTATGTATCTCATCTCGATCCCCTCTGACCCTTCTCCTCGTTGTGTTTCTGAAGAAGTTCCGCGCTAGGTTCAAGGTGTGAGACGTGTTGCAGTCGAAACAAAGTAATGCCAACTGCTGCTAAAAGGCAGATTGAAAGACGATGCCTGCAAGGTGTGCAGTAGTACTATCATGCAAGATGTGTCTTTAAAAAACAACATGAAATGTAATTTTTATTACGTTTCGGAATTACCAAATCGCTCCCGGCTCACACAGGTGTTCCGGAGGAGTGGGTGTACGCCATGCTGACCTGCATCTGTTGTTTTCATCATCCGAGCCTCCTCTGGCCACCTCAACGGAACAGAAGGAAGTTGCGAATAACGAAAATTTAATAGATTCATGTAACAAATCTTTATGCATATTTTGGGAAAAGACACTCACACACATATTACATGGCGAAATGTTCATCTTCAGGTTAATTCCTTCTCGAGGTCACGTGGTCTCATGTTAAACGGTAGAAATGCAATATTATGTTAAATGGAAATATAATACTTTACAACGTTAGTGCAGAGATTAAAAAACACCATACATTGATTGAGTTTGGTTTTGGGCCGCTTTTAGGACTATTATTTTAGTGCTATGGCCACCAAGAAAAAGGTTTCACAATTGTGGGGATTCAAACCTGGATCATCGGCGTGATGAGTGAACACATGTCCAACAACGTGATCAAAGGCCCGGCCCGGTAGACGTGTTCAGCATATTATAAGAATTCACTGATTTATGGCATTACAAAGTTGACCTCATAACATAGTATTACTACATTATAATTTGTTTTTGTTTTACGCCGCAATATTCCAGCTATATGACGGTGGAGTGTAAATAATCGAGTCTGGACCAGACAATCCAGTGATTGACATCATGACCATCAATCTACGCAATTGGGATACGATGCCATGCATCAACCAAGTCAGCAAGCCTGACCACCCGATCCCGTTAATCGCCTCTTAAGACAAGCACAGTCGCCTTTCATGGCAAGCATGGGTTGCTGAAGACCTATTCTACCCCGGATCCTCACGCGTCCATAGTATTACTAAATACTAAATACATTCAGACAGTTTTGAGCATTAGGACAGTCCACATTCGTATGCTCAGTTGGTTTCATTTCCAATGGCATTTACCCAGCTTCCTCATGCTGAGACAGATATGACAGTGCGACATCGCCATTGACAGATTACGCACAACTAGCCCTAATTATGTAGTCAAAGGGGTGTTAAACAGGGCGTTTGCATATCTATTGACAAACATTGGTACATTTCAACGTTCATTGCTACTCTAGAGTGAGTGAGTGAGGTTTACGCCGCTTTTAGCAATATTCCAGAAATATCACGGCGGGGGACACCACAAATGGGCTTCACACATTGTACCCATGTCGGGAATCGAACCCGGGTCTTCGGCGTGATAATCTATTTGACTCCATGAATAAAAGCGATGAAACCCTTTCCATAATCACAAGAAATATTTGCTAAATCCACCACACGATTCCGACTACATCATAAGCATGTGTTAAATAGTGATGATACGAGGTGTTTGCGAAAAGGTGAACGTATCCTGCCCCAACATTCGTCACAAACACATGTAAAGACAAGTAAATTGTTCACCAAAAAACACAACAACAGATGGTACAAATTAAAATAAGGACTTGCATCAGACATTGTTGTCACTGTCACTGTTGACATTCGTCACAAACTCATGCAAAGACAAGTAATTTGTTCACCAAAAAACACAACAACAGATGGTACAAATTAAAATGGGGACTTGCATCAGACAATGTTGTCACTAATGCATCAAATTTGGAAATGTCGTCCACATATCTACCATTAAAGTTTTTGAAAGCGTTACGAGGGCCTTCAAAATTGTAACCCTGATCTAACAACTTGTGATCAAAAGACGTATGGCGCACTTTGAACTCTTCGGAGAAAGGGCATGCTCGATTGTACTTGAGCAGTTGTGAACACCATAGTCTGGATCTGCTTTAACGTTGCTCGACATAAAGTGAAAGTGGATTATTGGAAAGTTGAAGACTTAAAAAGTCTTGTTTTTTTAGGATATTTGAACACGAGTGGGTCTTTGTCAAAAATCGATGTCCTCAGGAGATTTAGATAGAAACAGTACATTCATATGATAAACACACATCATGAATAAACTTATAAAAGGCCTCTTCCAACATGTCTAGATATGTTAAGCACATTTAGAAAATAAGTATTCTCTAAATAAAAATAATCTCGCCCGATTACCACACATAATAATATGCAGACCCATCCCTAGAGAGCAGCAGCATCGGTCTCTTGAGAAGGTCACCGTGTCTGCATCTGAAAACCAGGTTGTGACGTCACAAGATGTCGGTTATAATCGGCGTGCTATTCCCCATCCAACAACCTTCAGGCGGACGACATTTAAATGTTATCTGTAAGTTATTCTTTCAGGAAACACATTTCTTGGATATCCTGCCGGTAGAATATTTGTTTTTGATCTTTCAAACATTTCGATGACAGACGTAACCTTTCATTAAATGTCAGCTGATAACGCTCGACGTCAAAGCTACAAGCAGCTGTATGTATGTACGACGATCTTCCGTTTGTTAACTTGCCTTTTTTAAGTCTCCTGACAGAAAGATCCCGCTACGCTAAACCGACCAGAACAACATCACGCTAACCTGAAACCAATCTTGGTGCTTTTGATTTTGTCTATCATCGTGTGTAGAATGCATGTAATGCGCATGACTGATAAAAAAACGCCAGCAAGAAAAAAGTTAATTACACCACACGGGCTGGTCATAGATCCTGTCGGCGAACTATAATTTATATAATGTGTATTTGATGGGTAGGAACATAGTATTTCGCAGCATATTTTCACCTATAATTTCCAGATATGCATAATACCTCGTTCATCATCTTTGAAACTAATATCATTCACAGTGGGACATTAACCTTAACGTTAACATAGCATCCCCTCTTTCGGGGCTATCAATCACTATCAGAGCGGCGTTAAACTCAACTCACTCACTCGGAACAACCGATCGCGTGTGGGGTACTACCCCTCTTTGGTGAGTGGGTGGTGGGGGTATATTCTGATGTGGCACAGGGCCTCTGTACAACGCACAGGTCGCAAGTCAGGCGAGGTTGAGCAACGTTGGTCGGGAAGAGGAGGTGGATGGGCGACTGTGTTCGGCAACTCGACTCCTGCGAGTTTCTAGGGCTTCGGTCCTGTCAGCATTGAAGCACATGTTACATGTAGTTTCTCCTTACCTTAGGCAAGTGACTTTGTTCGAATTATGATTTTGCAACCACACTTGTACGCAACCCCTGTGCATTTAGTGAGTGAGTTGGGTTTAACGCCGCTTTTAACAGTATTCCAGTTATATCGCGACGTGTCAGCTTAATGTGGGAGGAAAGCCCGAAGTGATGCAGGCCTCAGACGTTTACCAGTTTGGGGAAACCCACGAGCACGGTTATGGTGCTGACAAACCTAGAAACATAATCGTGAAGAACCGGGAATCGAACCCACAATCATAGGTTTCTGGCGCGCCAAAGGGACGCAACTCTGCACAGCGAATCGCAGCGCCTTAGACAACTGGGCCACCCGTACACCCCCCTGTGCATTAAACCAACGTTTTGAGAACTATTTGAAAAGGGAGTGCTTGCACGTGGTGCTTTCTTTTTATCCCCTCTTGATAATGTGCCTGCATAACCAGTGGACCTTCAGTATAACGAGATAGGGGTACGCGGTGTGAAATTGGTCTTACAACCGCATAGCCCGGGTCAGAGCGAATTACCATGGTACAAGTCAGAGTTGACCCGATAAAATGGACTCCTTCAACAGAAGGTCAAGGTTGATGAAAAACCGTGAACCCGTAACTAAGTCAGCACGACACATGTCTGACTAAACATGACACCTGACAGGTATTCTACACCCGGGGTAGATATCCACAAAGGGATCTGTTCTGGGTGGGGGTGTTAGAGGGGCAGGGGTTGAGGTACCGTGCCCCTCGGTAGGGGAGTATATAGCGATCCGCCGTGGATAATAGAACAACTGTAACGGTTTTGTTTCCACGCTGAGACATCGTCAACTGGGATCAACAGATGTGTGATGGTATTGTTAGCTGTGATAGACGGACTTAGGAAAGATAAGATATATAACAGCATCGCGAGGGTAGGAAATTTCACACCCGAGTGGTTAAATATTCTCAGACAAAGGAGAAGAGTAGTGTTACTTTATCTCCTAACTGCAAACTCAGTATGATGGACGATGATGAACCCTCATTAATATAACGGTAACATGGATTACTGCAAGGACTGGTGCTACGCCGCCGTGCATTAAGTATTGTGTTGTACAGGGCTGTGTATTTCATGCTCTTTGTGATTATGATTTCTGAGCTTTAAACGATTTGTCTTAATTCAAACTGGATTAACGACTCGTGTACGAAGGTTTCAAGAACTGAGAGAAAAGTTCAATATTAATATAAAATGTTTTGTTGTGTTTTTAACATCGAAGACAAGTTGGGAAATTATGTATATTTTAATTTTCAAACGTGATCCATCAACGCTCTTATTCTATTAATATTCATTTTTTCTTTGAGTGAGTTAAAAGTTAACATGGCATCTGCATTATTTCCGCCATATAGCGACTTTCACTTTGAAAACATCGTCCATACACATCACACACACGTCTTCTGACACCCGTGAGGATCCGGGTTATAGGTCTACAGCAACCCATGTTTGCCATAAGGGACGACTATGTAGTCAGGCCTACTCAAACACAGTGTACTGACCATTCCTTGTTTTAGCCCCTTAATGCTGAGCGCCAGACAGGGTAACAACAAGTCTCATGTTTTAACGTCTCTTGGTATGACGCGGCAGGGGATCGAACCTCGGGCCATTCGCTCTCCGGGCGGACGCTCTAACTTAGATCACGGAGGCGGTCCCTGACTTGGTTGATGCATGTCATCGTATCTGAATTGCGAGGATCAATGCTCATGATTTCAATCACTGGATAGTCTGGCCCAGACTTGATTATTTACAGACCGCCGTCATAGAATTGGAACATTGCAGAGTACGGCGTTAAACAACAAACAAAAACAAATCCATGTTTGAATTCGTTAAAATAACGTGATTGTTGCATGGTTATTTTGTCTGCGGCTTTTCCCCATAAACGTTGTTTCGGCAAAGTGTGGATCCGTCCTTATACGAAGAATCTGTATATGTGTCACGTACCTTTTAAATGAGTGAGTGAGTGAGTGGGGTTTAACGCCGCTTTTAACATTATTCCAGTTATATCACGGCGTATCAGCTTAATGTGGGAGAAAAGCCCGAAGTGATGCAGGTCTCAGACGTTTACCACTTCGGTGAAACCCACGAGCACGGGTATGGTGCTGACAAACCTAGAAACATAAACAGGGAGAACCGGGATTCGAACCCACAATCATAGGTTTCTGGCGTGCCCAAGGGACGCAACTCTGCACATCGAATCGCGGCGCCTTAGACGACTGGGCCACCCGTGCCCCCACCTTTTAAGAGAAACTGTTGCGACGGTGTGTGTGTGTGTGTGTGTGTGTGTGTGTGTGTGGGGTGGGGGGGGGGGTGGGGGGGGGGGGGGGGTGTGGGTCGTTAGAGCGAGAATATTGTTTCGATTTATTCTTCCCTGCAAACCTATTTTAGATCCACAATACATTTATTTTCACGTAAATAATTAAGGAAGAAAAACACAGAATACCAAATGGTCAACAACAGCCTTCTCTAATAATTATCTTGACCTTGATCACTCATCGTTTGATATAATCTCATTTTCACGTGACTGTGTGAGGTTTCCCGGCTATGCCGTCAAACACTCTTCCAACCACCCAACTTGAAGAAACCAGCCAATACAGGGACCCTTCGTGTTATTTGTTATAGGGCCAATTTTCCCACATCAAACATGCATCGTTCTTTCATTCCATGACGTAAGATACAACGTGCATTGTTATTTGCTATTGTTCTCTTGGTGCCAAGATTAGGTTCCTTTGGTCACTGATGCCGACTGACAGCACATGTCCCAGCGGGCAGATTGCCACGAAAATCTCGTGCAATGTGTGCATCCACGGCGGTAGAGCGAGCGTCGCGTGCTTGCCACCTTGGTATCCTGCTGTGTGTGAATGGCGCATGACGGTGAACCGCGTACCCGCCATACGTCTTCTTGCGACGCTGACACTGTTTCACGCGCTACCTCTATCTCAGATATTTCTGTCATCTTTTGCGACAATGGCATTCGACTGGAGGTCAGTCGTCTTTCCCTTGTCTCCATAACCTTGTGTTTACGCTGCGTACTCTTTGGACATGGTGTTCGTGTGTTGTCGTTCGTCAGCTGTAAGCTCCATAATAGCACCAGTTTCCTGAGAATAGTTTCGTAATGACTACTACGCTTAAGAGTGCGTGATTTTGGTTATGGCCGCTTTGAAAGGTATTCTGGCAAACCTCGGCATTTCGACTTCCTATCGGAACCCGTGAAGATCGTGGTTGGAAGCGATCTTCAGCAACCCATGCTTGTCGTAAGAGGCGAGTAACGGGATCGAGTGTTGGTTTATGAATGTCATCGTATCCCAGTTGCGTGAATCGATCCTCATGATGACATTCAGTGGATTGTCTGGTCCAGACTTCTTTACAGACCTCCGTCATGTAGCTCGAATATTGCTGAGTGCGGCGTAAAACAACAGACATGCAAACAAAATAAATCACATGGGAGGAAAACAAATCAGGCCGAAGACGTTTATCACTTTGTTGAAACCCACAAGCGGAGGGGTAGTGCTGAAAGTTTCACATCATAATCTGACCCGTGAAGATCAGGGTAGAATAGATCTTCAGCAACCCCTGCTTGTCGTTAAACGCGACTATGCTTGTCGTAAAAGGAGACTAACGGGATTGGGTGGTCAGGCTCGCTGACATGGTTGATGCATGCCATCGACCCCACATTGAGAGGATAGATACTCATGATACCGATCACTGGATTGTCTGGATCAGACTTGATTATTTACAGACATATGGCTGGAATATTGCTGAGTGCGGCGTAAACAAAACAAAACAACCGACCAACGTCATAATCTTGGGTCTAATCAGGGATCTTTTTTTAAAAAAAAACCAGTAATCTGCTCCCGAAAATCATGAAGTTTTACCTACACAAACATCATTCACTAGATATGTGGGTATTCCGAAAAATAATGTATGTGTCTTAACCCTCATACCCTACATCACTGCCTTACTTCAGCACAACCAAACCCAAACCTAAGAATAAAAAAATGAGCCATCCGTAAATAACGATTATACATTGATTAGTTATGTTAGTGTAACTGATGAGATATCTGAGTATTTCCTGAAGCGGGTTCCAATACCAGATTAGCTCCAAATATCCACTTGGTCCGTCGGCGGCATATCCGTACCAGTGACTTTCACCAAGTGGTAAGCATCTACGGTTCTTGTACTTTGAGCCTGCTACGACTTAACCGCAATACAGTGCAAAGCGGGGTTAATCCCAAGTTAACAATCAGTCGGAAAGTACCCTCAAATTGTTTGGACCCTGGGGCTACTGAATTGTTAAAAGCCGCTCCAGCAACTATACAACACCATCACGACAGCGATACCAACAATGGTTCCAGAAAATCACAGAACTATTGGCGGTGTTCCTCATGCAATGAGAAGACCGGTGTTTGCCCTGTGCCTATAAACAGCGAAGTAAAACAGGCCCTATCTATGTCAATCTCGTCAAACTGGAATGCTTTTGTTTAAATAATGGATAATTTACTTCCAGACTGTAATTGATTAAAATTCTTTTTCCAAACAAGTATGAAATGCGTTTGTTCTCGTTTACGTTTTTTCAAACCACGATCAAAGGCCAGTGAGTATTTTATCTTCAACTGATTCAATAAGAGCTGTTTGAACATTTTAATAATGATTTGAAAATTCCAAGTTAAATTGAATTTACTGCCTTCAGTACACATATATAACTGTCATATCTAAACATAGCATTTTGACGTAGGCGGCTTTGTGCATCGCCCTAAACAAATAGGTATCATCCGAAATAGATTTCAAACCGCATTTTTCAACTGCCATCTGTCAGATAAAACGGATGTTCTTGAATATTTTACATTTCATTGTTTAGTTCCCAAAATATACATGTGCAAGGCCGCTTATCAACAAAAACGTTGAAGCATAATGTGTGTTTGGGTGGCTTGTTATTACATACAGGTAGGCAGACAGAAATTAGCACTGTACTTTAACTATTGTAAAGGTGTTTTACACGGAGTTGGACATGTGTAACAGGGCCTCCGTCAGTTGGTCTGGGTCCGGTTACATTCAAAAGCCGAGTACGCAACAACTGCTGACGTCACGAGAACAGGTGTATATGATTATGGTGCGTAATGGCGTCAAAACGAACACATATCGCTTCCAAACGAAACAAAGCCCGTTCAGTAGAACCAGGACGGGAACAAATATATCAGAGCCCCAGGTTTGCAGAGATTTTCTGTCAACACCGAACGCGCAACCCTCGCGTGAAACTCGGTTGCAGGAATGGGAAGGGAGATCGGAGGGGCAACAAAACGTGTTCGCTGACAGGGCGATCCTTCACTCACCCAACATCAAGGCAGGGGAAGAGATGCTTGTGCCAAACATAACAAATAATGTCGTGATTTTCACATAGACTAATTTGTCAAATTGATTCAATCATTTAGAACCGGGCTGTGAACACATTCATAGTTTCCTGAAGCGTATGGTATTCTAAATGTACCCTCACTTTGTTCTCACGAACGTGAGCACAGGTAACCTTTCGTGTTGCCGTTGTTATGGTTTGTGTTTCAAGACTATATCCCCACTTGAGAAATAATCAGAATTTCCCAATCACGGAGCCGAGATCAGTTGCGTCTTTGATATGTATGCCATGAAGTGCGTGTTTGTCCGACACTGACGTCACCACACCGAACGGCATGTGTTTCGATGATGTTCCACGAGAACCTATTGTATGAACAACACGCATTCCTGTATTATCAAGAATGCCCAGTAAAGTCCCAATAGGTCTTGCAACATCTTTGGGAGTAAACTGTATTGGGAATTAGGATGGGAAATAACGTCATTGTGAAGTAGTGCCTTTTTCAGACATACGCAAATTGTTTTAATGTAAGTCATCACTACTCAGAATTGTCAATTTTTATTCCAACAGCTGTTCAGAGGTGCAACTGCAGTTTGGATGAAGAATTTTATGGACTACTTGTCGTAAGGATTTGCCACCGTGGTAAAGAGTCATTTGCGCCCCGACTATGTGTGACGATCTATATTATTCATATTCTTTTTATTACCTATCTCCCATCCCGTTGACTATGTACATCAGGCTCTGTCAGTAATGCTACACTTATGTATACTGTCAACTATCTTCTAGCAACTACTTATTTTATGACCGATTCTTTGTTGATGTACCACCAGCAACCAATCAATACATACTTCACAATCCGACGTTTCCTATACGATTCCTATTGACATCTTAGCCAGCCAAGTTATGACATCGTTGTCAGCCAATTTGGCACGTGGAGTAATCAATGCTATCCTTGTTAGCCAACTGACCGCGTGGACCAACCAATGATGTCAATGTTAGCCAATTTACCACGCGCATTAACCAATGATATGTTTGTTAGCCAATGTACCAAATGCGCTTCTCAACAATATTCAACGTGCACTAGCCAGTATCATTGCTTGCAATATCACATGTATCAACCGACATTATCGTTGCTAGCTAATATATCAGGTGCATTAACCAATAATACCATTGCTTGCAAGTATACCCCATGCATTAATAATACCATTGCTTGCAATTATACTCCATGAATTAACCAATGATATCATTGCTTGCAAGTATACCCCATATATTAACCAGTTGCTCGCAAGTATACCCCATCCATTAGCAATAATACCATTGCTTGCAAGTAAATCCCTTTAATTAACAATAATACCATTGCTTGCACGCATGCCCCATGCATTAATAATAATACCATTGCTTGCACGTATGCCCCATACATCAATAATAATACTATTGATTGCACGTATACCCCTTGCATTACCGTTGCTTGCACGTATGCCCCATACATCAATAATAATACTATTGCTTGCACGTATACCCCTTGCATTACCGTTGCTTGCACGTATGCCCCATACATTAATACTACTACTATTGCTTGCACGTATTCACCTTCCATTAACAAAAAGACCATTGCTTGCAAGTGTATCCCATGTATTAGCCAATAATACCATTGCTTGCAATAATACCCCATGCATTAACCAAATTAACATCATTGCTTGTGTTCTAATCCTCACTGTCCAATGTACCATATCCACTATATATAACACTAGCCACAAGCTATTGCCAATATATCACGTGCATGGACCAGCTGTATACCACAAGTGCACTATTCACGAACCAGTAACATGTACCAGCAACCTCCCTACTTACTATACCCTGTCCGCTAACCAACCGGTAACATCATGGGTATTCACCTCCATGCCTCACACGTTTCTATCATCACTACTACGCCCTTCACACTATCATGGTTACTCCATGCCAACAAATGTTTTCATCAGAAGCTTAGTTTCATGACTGCAGACAGCAGGCACATAAGCTGCCGCTGTGGCTTCAGCAAGGAAAGACAACTCTTTCATTAAAATCCGGACAACTTGACATTCCCAGAACTAATATTTAACCGGACCAAACCATTAGGTGCTGATCCCTGAACAATCGTCCACCCAATATGTTTTGATTACCACGGCGAGGAGAAACATTTTTTAAAGTTTGCATTGCCTTATTCAAGTAACAATTCCGTCTTGAGATCTTCCTGAGATAACCCAAGACTCTCCCAAGCGCTGTTTATTCAGAAAGCATTGTGTGAGAGGACATGTTTGGGAGCTTCGAGTCTAAATCGTTATCTTGATCGAACTTTGCGTTCCACAACAATGTTACTGGGCGACGGTTGTGCGTGTTGTGATACGATTTGGAAACCTGACTGGGAAGAAAACACTGATGACATCGTGATATCACCGTGAGACAGCGACACCTAGGGTCACGTGGGATCGCTGTCACAGAACAATATTGATGGTTCCTCTTACCTGTCGGGTGTAACCGTCGTCAGTGCGGGCTTACTTGACACGGAAAATTATTGTCAGTCTTGGTTTACGGATGTCTATCAGACCCTATAGCTGCTGGTCTGCCTCCTGCCGACACGGAATCGTGTCACACTGCAGCTGAACACGTAATAAAGGAGGTGAGGTGAAATAGGGTTTAACGTCGCGTCCAAGATTATTGCACTTATATAGCGACGTGCATGCACGTGTGTGTGTGTGTGGCTGCTTGTACTAGTCCGGACTGATGCCGATTTATAGTGCTAGCCTACTGAGATATCATGCCGCAGTTTAACATGAATACCCCACTCAGACACAGTATACTGACTCCGAGCCGACCAGTCCTTGTTTTAGCCCCTTAATGCCGAGCGCCAGACAGGGTAACAACAAGTACCATCTTTTAACGTCTTTTGGTATGACGCGGCCGGGGATCGAACCCCGGACCTTCCTCTCTCCGGGCGGACGTTCTACCACTAGACCACGGAGGCGGTCCGTAATAAAGGAAAATAAGGCAAACAGATTGCTCAGTGGAGAATGGGTTACAATGGTGAATTGAATGTCCGGAGCTCAAACGAAAGCCTCGGGGGATACAGTATAGACTAACATTAAGTTCGAGAGATATATCTTAATTTAAAATATATATCTGCAAAATAAAAAAATAAAATCCCAATGAATCCAAGAACAATTATGCTTAATTTCAGCTAGAGGTGACACAATGTTGACTTGCCAAAAATTCCAGACTTGAGTTGGAGTCATTTCCTAATTTAGTAGGGTCCTAGGTCCTTGGGTCAGAGAGCGAGTGAGTGAGTTGGGTTTAACGACGTTTTTAACAGTATTCCAGTTATATCACGGCGTGTCAGCTAATATGGGAGGAAAGCCCGAAGTGATACAGGTCTGAGATGTATACCACCTCGGCGAAACCCACGAGAAACATAATCAGGGTGGGCCGGGATTCGAACCCACAATCATAGGTTTCTGGCATGCCCAAGGGACGCAACTCTGCACAGCGACTCGCGGCGCCTTAGACGACTGGGCCACCCGGTTCGTCCCAGTGATGTTTCTAGGTTTGTGGGCACCATACCCTTGCTCGTGGGTTTCGTTTCAGCTTCTCTTCGAATTCGGGTTCTCCTCGAGCACTAAGCTGACACGCCGTGATACCACTGGAACATTGCTCAAAGCAGTGTTAAACCCAACTCACTCATTCAATGTTATAGACAACTTAATGGATTCGTTGGTCAGACTCGGTGATTTTGATTGACCGCGAGATACATTGCTCATTATATCCATCAGGCCACCTTTATTATATCTGTGGTGTTTACTCATAAAGAAACAATTTTAAAAGGGCGGGGCTATCGTGACCTTTTCGTCTCGTTGAACTTTATTTCAGTTATATAGGGGTGGGTCAGTTTGGGCCGATTTGATATGGCACTTGTTTGACACTCACTTCTGTACCGTCCAACAGTATAGAACCATCAACACTGACACTGAGATTATGTCCCTCATACTTGGCTCGTTTAAGGAAACTGTGGAATGCCTTGTTTTCATCGTGAGTCTTGACATGCTTCACAAGAGTATCAACAGACAAATAAATTATTATTATTTGCAAAGAGGGTTTGGGTGTTCCTGGCACAGTCAGGCTGGTTAGATTATTATTATTATTATTATTATTATTATTATTATGATGATGATGATGATGATGATGATGATGATGATGATGATGATGATGATGATGATGAAAGCTGTTGCACTAAATGCTACAACTGAGTAGGAATACTATATCAGACGATATGACATGATCCGCCTCCATGGATCAGGGTGCCAGCATGGTCTAGGACGCTGTAACACGCAGTAAAGAGTTACATCCCTTAGCTGCTAGCATCCGCAGATCTTGCGTTCGAATCCCAGATCAACGCACTATTATCCTTCATCTGTTAGCTGCTAACCCGTCTCCGTGAGTCTGCTGACCAAAGCGGTCTACAACCTGCGATACTTTTCTCCGACATTAATCAGACACACAGTGTTTAAGGCGATGTTAACTCAAACTCACTCCCTGTTAGCCCTCTTAACCAGCTTGTCTTCCTGAATGCAGACCTTTGAAGAGGAGTACATATAGAACGGAAGCCACAAAAGAATTTAGGATAGCCAGTAAATTTACATTTTGTGTGGCACCGTCTTTGAAATCGTCCTCCCCGGAGCATGCCATTACAAATCACACGTGCTTGGGTCTTACTCACGGACGATGCCTCGTCTTCCAGCAATAAGAAACGTCGAAATACGCCTCTGGTTAATTCGTTCAGGGAACACAGATCTGTTTTACGTTACTTCCAGTACGACACACGACGTGTCGTATATTGTTTTAATTCGCCCTGGAGACAACTTGAAATCGTAAAAGGGCAACAATTTGTCATTAAATTGTAAATGAACAGAGAAATGCCGGGCCGAAATGAACAAGTCAAGACGGGATTCTGACCACATACATCTCCGGGGATAGGATGGTGTCTCATGTTGTTTTACAGTTCAAGATGTCTGGGAGAAAAACAGCCAGAACATACACGCCTAGTCCATCTTTTGGAATGACAGTGGGAAAACATCATGTTGGGAATGAGTCAATTAACAAGACGTTTTTACATACACACACTGGGGGATGCTTTCCAGCTTGGTGGCACTTGTGGCGTATATATAAATATATACATGTCGTGTTCTGTTGGCAAGGTCAAGGTCTATGTACAATTTATTGTCGTGTATGGCGGTGTTTTGAAAGATGTTTGTTGTTTAACGCCGTACTCAGCAGTATTCCAACTATATGACGGCGGTCTGAAAAAAACCGAGTCTGGAGCAGACAATCCAATGATTGACATCATGAGCATTAGTCTACGGAAATAAGATACTATGATATGCATCAACCTAGTCAGTGAGCCTGACCACCCGATCCCGTTAGTCGTCTCTTACGACAAGCATAGTCGCCTTTTGTGGCAAGCATGGGTTGCTGAAGACCTATTCTACCCCGGATCCTCACAGATCTATTTTGAAACACATAAACATGGTTATGAAAAGTAATTATCAGGACAAGAAATAGAAATATAAACAGTAAAACATGGTTATAACAAACTCCTGGTCGGGTGAAATGTGTCCCTTATATCCGCTTTGATTCCCCCATATTCTTAAACAAATCATTCACGGTCTAGGTTGCAAAAAAACCAGACTGAATACCTGTATTTACAAGTATATTATATATAAGTCAACTACATATGAAGATAAAAAAACTTGGAGTAAACGAATCCTTATATAATTATACACCATGTATATTTGAAAGAACTGTAAATAACAGTACAAGGAGATCGTGGTCGTGTTTTCTACTCTAGTTCAGTTAATATTCTCGTAAATAGAAGCGAAATAACTGACAAAATTTGAATCACACATCGCAACGCTAAAAAGTCTGCACCGCCTTGTTACATAAAACTCCGATTAAGTCAGCATTCAAAGAATACATTTTATATTGGTATATCTTTCAAGATATAATTTTATTTTAAACTTTCTCAAAAATGTTTATCGCATAATACACGAATACTGATCTTATCTTTGAGACTCCATAAAATGGCATTTTGCTGCACTAATTCACAACATTTCAAACAGGGTAGGAGTCATTTGTTTGCAAATTCATTTCGTACCCATGTCTTCACTGAACCAATTAATTTTTTGTACACAAAATAACCTAGCCACAAATTACTGTTTAAAAATGTTAACGTTGCAGAAATGAGTGAATGAATGAATGAATGTTGCAACGACTCTTGTGACAGGAACCCTCCACATTACTTTTAAGAAGAAATATCTGCACTTTCTTCACGACCTCACGCGGACTCATTGATACAGCGTTTAAAACTATGTTACTTTTGTGACCCGATAACAACTAAATTGTAAGTGATTCCGTGGCATTTGATTGGCCAACCAAGAAATTTTGTTTGCGTTTATGTTTCTATAAACCGGGAACAAATTTGACCACGCCCTCTAACTGAGTACTATTTCCTCATTGGTTGACAATACAATGGGCGGGGCTTGTTTTGCTTTTTTTGCGCTGAACGATGTCACTGATTTCGTGTTGCTGTCTCCAGTTTTGTGTGTGTTGATAATTAATTAAGTAGTCTGTGATGTTAATATTATTGACGTATTTATTTATTAGAATTTATTTCTATACGTTTTCGATATACGTTTATCGAGTTACAAAAGTAAAAACTGGTGTGCACAACCGTTTTACAAAGTATATTAATACTGAAGCTCATTCTTGTTTTGACTTTGCCAATCCGAGCAGACATTCCGATTGATATGCATAAAGAAACAGATCATCAAGAAGGAGAGCACAATTGGTGCCCATGGGGATGCCTGAACATTGCCAAAATGTTTTACCCCCAATTTCATATAGGTGGGGGCGGTCGGGTAGCCTAGTGGTTAAAGCCTTCGCTCGTCATGCCGAAGACCCGGGTTCGATTCCCGACATTGGGACAATGTGTAAAGCCCATTTCTGGTGTCCCCCGCCGTGATATTTCTGGTATATTGCTAAAAGCGGCGTAAAAAACATACTCACTCACTCACTAATTTCACATATTGTTTTCTCAGTAAACTTCAGATGGCATTTCTTTCACTTTTATTTTTGACAAATTGCCTTGACCTATGAATATAGACGTATAACGGTATCTATGGACACCACTGTTTGTAACAAAGGCCCCATGGGAATGACGATTTTCCTTACGTTTGTCACGTGGGATAGCGGTGTACAAAGTTTATATTGTAGATTGTAAAAAGTCAAGTTTTGGAGAATCCACATAGAATCAGTTGCACTTGTCTCAAATACTTTCTGTTAATATTAATAAAGACTTTGACTGTATTAAGGATTGTGGCTAATCTTTGAGACAGCGATTTGGTGGTACATTTGCTGGACCCATCAAGATATTTCTTGGTACGGATTTTTATGGAGCTTTGGAATTCAGAACAAAAGAGTAAGGGACATGTCTTCAGGGTTTAGAGTCAAACCCAAAGTTGATAGTACTGATGCCTGATTTTGGCACATTTCTTCCTCAGATGAATTACTGACCTTACGTATTGCATTATTTTTCTTTGATCAAACAAATAATGTGGTAATGCTGACATAAAATGGTTATGTTATTTTAGGCCTTGTCAGTTAAGTAACATTAACGACTCTAGTAGCCACGCTTCGCTTGTCTCTAACTACGGATAACTGCAGGACTTCGAGCTAAAGGGTTTCACTTGGCATGCTCGGCCAGATGGCGTACTTCAGTGTTTCTTTGTTATTTGATAGGCTCCCCACATAAACTCATGTCTTCCGCCTCCGCAGTCAGTGAGTGCATTTTTATTGCAAAGCGATTGCATATAACTAGCTGACAGTAGTTAGATGTGTTTGTATAACTTGTATACATATTCCTAAAAGTAAAAGTATTCTTTTCATGAATTTACGACGAATCCACCTCTTAGAAGTGATAATATGTTTATTGCAACGTCAGTGCATACATATCTATTTTTCAGGACTAAAATGCATGTTTAACCTCTTACCCAACGAAAATTATACACGCCTTTGTTAAAAAGAATACTTTCTAGAATTTTGAACGATGTTTACGTCAAAAACGACCTGAGAAACGAACTATTAAGTAACGAGCGGACAGACTGTGTAATCGTTAGGGGTTTGCTTGTACCGAGAAACTGTTTCCCCTTTGTTTAACAACCACGGTAATTGTACGGAGAGAACGCCTTGTACGTCAATTATCCCCGAGCTAAATATCCCGTGTGTTTGACGTTGGCATATTGGCGTTAAACACTGGCGGTAGACAAGGGGGTGTTTCCGTTTCACAACTCAATATCTGTGTTACTATTCTGGTTGAAGATGACGGATCGGGTCGGGATAGATTGATGATGCTACTGAAGTTCATCTGTCCGCGACAGCACAGATGATGGCTACAGCAGCCCGACGACGCCAAAGCAACGATGCACTTTTCCCCAACGTACCGTGTTTACCTCAATGGAAGTAACTTGTTTCAAATATGGCGTCATAGACGGGTCGCGGTTCCAAGTCGATCTAACCTCAGCGTTTAAAGGCAGTTCGATGAGGGTTCGCCCTGATTATAACCATACCCGTGCTCGTGGGTTTCACCAAAGTGGTAAACGTCCCAGAACTGCATCACTTCGTGCCTTCCTCCCACATTAAGCTGACACGCCGTGATATAACTGGAATACTGTTAACAGCGGCGTTAAACCCAACTCACTCACTCGCTCTCTGACCCAAGGACCTAGGACCCTAATGAATTAGGAAATAAGTCAAGAATGATTCGGCAAGTCTACACCGTGTCACCTCAAGCTTAAATTAAGCATTATTGGCTTCTTTTGAATTTTATTTTTATATTTTGCAGATATATGTTTTAAATTAAAATATATTTCTATCACTTCGGGCTTTCCTCCCACATTAAGCTGACACGCCGTAATATAACTGGAATACTGTTAAAAGCGGCGTTAAACCCAACTCACTCGCTCTCTGACCCTTATACATTGGGAAATAAGTCAAGAATGGTTCGGCAAGTCTACATTGTGTCACCTCAAGATGAAATTAAGCATTGTTCTGGTCTTTATTTGAATTTTATTTTTATATTTTGCAGATAAATTTTTTAAATTAAAATATATTTCTATCATTTCGGGCTTTCCTCCCACATTAAGCTGGCACGCCATGATAATCAGTTCAAATCGGCGTTGAACCAAACCCACTTACTTTGGTTTAACGCTTCCTCGAACGTACCCTCGGTTAAATAGTGGCGTTTCAGTTTAATTAGGGGGTGGAGGTGGTGGTGTTGGTGGGGTAGCATTGACGCTGGGTCATAGACGTGTACCAGTTGGGTTAACCACGGGTATGGTGCTGACAAACCAAGGGTGTAGGAACTCCTTGGCTATCGCGTTAGTCGGGCACCACACATAGACACAGCTTGATTAGCGAGGGCATGTGATGTGCTCAACGTGACCCGGGACTGATTACACACTTTACACACTATATTGCAAGCAATAACTTACACTTGGTACATCCAAAGGGCAGTTTATACAAACACTTGTGTGTGTGTGTGTGTGTGTGTGTGTGTGTGTGTGTGTGTGTGTGTGTGTGTGTGTGTGTGTGTGTGTGTGTGTGTCGGTGTGTGTGTGTCCTTGCTATGGAGCCTTTCTTTCGAGGTTTCAACTTGATATTACCTTCTTATATGTGAGGTGAAGTCAAATTTTAAAGTTTTTACAAAGTATACATGTGTGTCTGGATGTATATATAGTAATAATCAAATATGTGTGGTAAGATTGAACACAGTTTTAATTGGCTAGCGCTTTCAACTCGTACCACGCACGAGTCTCATCAGGCCATAACTGAATATAAAGGGAGAAGATATTGATCACAAAATTATCAACATCCAAAGACAACCCATATATATATATATATATATATATATATACGCACACGCACAGGAGGCACACGCACAGATGTCGCTACATGAGTACAATATGAGTGCAATAATCTTCCACGGGACGTTAACCCCCTTTCACCTCACTTCACCTCATTCCCAATTAAAGTACACGTGACGCTTGCTTTCTGATCACCCCTCCCCCCTCACACCAGCATCACTCCGCCCCTCCTCATCAAATGACGACATCAATAGAAGAAACGTCTGAACTTGAAGACGATGAACGAATGACCGGTGGACGCATCAGCAAGTCGGACTAACCGGGTTCTTTGAAATGATCTCCAGCCGCTGCAACAATGAGAATGGTTGTAATTGCCTCGGAACAGGTGAACAAACAAATTTCGTTTTTTGTTTTCGCTGAGAAATTGAACCATCGGCGAGCATCAACGTACAGGGGTTGAAAGTCGAGCATAAGTATGTTACGTATGTTTGTTTGAACAGCGACAGTAGTAAAGGGGATACCATGGCTTCCTCCACAGCTGTCCCCCAGAGGAGATAGGGAGGATGAATGGGGCTTACACAGACGTCCGGAATACACGCAGTTCACACGACCTGTAATATGACCGGTGAGATCGGAACCCTATATACTGAAGGTCAAAAGTTACGGGACTATGTATATTGTAAGGAGTCGTCCGTATGACGGGAAAGAGAGGACTGGAAAGGTTTTCACTTTTCACAAAGTTTTCACTTGACATTATGCATGTCAAGATATATCTTTTTCATCTAGTTCCAAAAATATTTTTTTTAATTTTGGCTCCTAAAAAAGTCACTCCATGCAAATAAAAGCGACAAAACCCTCTCCATAGGCACAATGAATCTCTGTTAAAAGCAGAGTCGATTGTACGATTCCATATGTTTATTAATTATTAATCACTATCAAAAAGTGATGAAACCAGGTATTCGCGAAATGGTGATCCTATCCCGCCCCACATATGCCCCCGTCACAGACACATGCAAAGGCAACTCATTTGTTCACATGAACTCCATTGGACACACGCATCCATCGATCCAATAAATATCCCGAAAGGTATTTCACTCATGTCAAAGGATTACTAAAATAATTAAAATGTAATTTCAATGCTTTTAGCACAATGCATTTAGAGTATCTGTCCGTAGCTCTCCTGTACCGCACACCCAGGCCCCCTCCTACTCTGCCAGGTAAGAGTGAGGTCGGTGGTTCGATTCCCTGGTTGCATCATATAGAAATACGATAAAAGATGGAATTTTTTGTTACCCTGCCTGGCGTTCGGCATTAAGGGGTAAAACCAGGACTAGTCAGCACGGAGTCAGTATACTGTGTGGGTACCCACGTTAAACTACTATCCATTATAAAACCGGCATAAGTCCGGACAATTAAAAGAAGCCACACACACACACACATGTGCATGCACGTCGCTATATACGAGTGCAATATTCTTGAACAAGAAACATAATCGGGGTGAACGGGGTATCGAACCCACTATCATAGGTTTCTGGCATGCCCATGGGACGCAACTCTGCACAGTTACTCACGGCGCCTTAGACGACTGGGCACACTCACACGCACAGACACACGCAAGCACAAACGCACGCGCTCATAGACTCTCCCAAAGATTATAATTATGTTTTTTTTTTAATTCTTTGTTTACAATAGGAGCGACCAATAATTGCACAGTAATACATGCACCTTATATATCAGTATTGTGTGGTAACTGACTAAGACCTGCGTCACTTCGGGCTTTCCACATCAAACTGACCTGCCGTGATTAAACTTAAGTGTGTTATAAAGTATACTTTAGTTTATAGTGTTATAAAGTACTATTTTGTGCCAACTTTAAGGATTTTGTCTTTAAATTCTTTCTTAATTAGTCTGAGGACCATTTGTGAGGACCAACTCTTACATGTCGCCATTCTTATTTATACACTCTTCAAATAGAAAAGAAACGCACATGTTAACTTTGACATTTTGAACTGAGCTCCATAAAATATTCATGTTTCATTTAATATGATTGATACAAGGATGAAACTTAACAAGATGATAGTCACATGTTCTGTAGACATAAAGGCAATACTGATTGTCCTGTCATAAGACAAGTACGTCCCCGAGGGAGGCGTTCCGGTCAGTACCTGGTCTGACCACTGTGTATGTGGCGTATGTTGACGGTCGCGTACACATTATCGAGTTCATCCCAGTTCAGATTTAGTTCCGGAGACCTGGAAGGACATGGACAGACACTGATGTTTGAATTATGAAGGACGCCAACTCTATGCCCCTCCCCCCACCTCCACCACCATACCTCCACCACCATCATACTTCCACCACCGAATCTGGCGACCTGGCGACAGTTCGGTGCAAAAGCGTTCATTTCGACGTGGGTAGGCACGCTTTCTTCCATGTCGGCGTTTAAGAAGAAATAGTGATTCATCAGAGAACCAGATTCGCCGCTAGATTCTCAGAGTCTGTACGGTGTTGCTTCATCGTATACATTGTCGTCGATGCAAACGTTTCAATACAGGGACAAATACCGGTCTTCTGGGTGTAATTCCCACCTCTCGCAGACGAGTCCTGATTGGTTGGTCCTATACCCTCCTCAAACCAGGCACATGTCCTGCAGTCTCGGTGGCAGTAGCATGTCGAAGTGAAAGACCCGGGTGTGGCGATCTTGTGCAGGGTTGGTGACTCTTGGTCTACCACTTCTCGGACGATCTTGGGTTGAACTGAGGCGCGTATACCGATCCTGTAAACGAGATATGGTGTTCTGGTGTACGTTGAAATGACGAGCAACTGCAACTTGCATGTATATTCGGCTTTTACTTTCCTTCCCATGACATTTTCGTGCAGTGTTATAAAAATTCTGAATAAAGCTACAGCGGGTTAAAACGGTTGCGGTGCACTACACCAGGTAAGGAACATGTGCAATCGTTCAATAAAAAAATATTGCATTTGAATAAACAAAATCAACATTCTCATGATCTTTTTTGAAGGATGTACGTCACCCCGGCCTGGCATATACTCACACTGTCAACCACTAGTTAGGTTCTAAACCTGACCACACTTTGCAGGTGTTTGTAACAGAACTATTGTGACTCATTCAAACCACAAAACACAGACTCATGCGATATGGTTAAATACGGTAATTTGGGAGCAGTACATGTTTGTATTTTAAAAAAGAATCATTTTCAAAATAAATACGCAAGCAGTTCCATCTTTATGTCAAACTACGTTTTTATTGTTGTAATGTTTTATTGTTGAGTCTGTTTCAAAATTCCTTGGCGATGAACCGAAAACCATATGCCCCGAGAAAGTAGGGGTGAGGGGAAGATTATAAAAGAGACGGATTTGTCCGGAACGAAACAAGTCTAAAGAAAAGTGTCAGATGAATCTAGTGTGTATAGACGTACTGACATGTTTTGAAATATGATGATTTGATTCTAAAATGAATATGTTTATGGTATGCGTTACATTTTATGCGTCATTAAGATTATGGCTTGTTCGAAGATTCGTACTATGTTTAAGGCAGGAAAATACTTAGAAGTGATTGACGTCTGAAGTGATGCTTCTCATAGCTGGCCATGCATACACGGAACTAGCTCGCGAAATATGGTCCGTATTTAACGCCATCTGTCGGTGTTCATTTTTAACTCTTACGTTCATTTCATTCTCGTTTTTTTGTGTACCCCGAAATTATTTCATTCCCGATGGATGTCGCCTTGTGCTGGTACAAACGTATTTATGGGACTGGATTCGTTTCATTATATAATCATTGGTGCGACTATGTTGTAATATATTCCCATAAAAGTATTTTGATTGCGCGCTAAATTGTTTGATTTCCGTGACGAGGGGTGTTTGGTTTTAACAATAGTCTACCTGTCCCGCGGTAGGGGGCACCACGAATAGTGAGTGAGTTGGGTGTTATCCCGCTTTTAGCCATATTCCAGAATATCACGTCGGGAGACTTCAGAAATGGGCTTCACACATTGTTTCCATGTGTGAAATCGAACCCATGCTCTCGGCGTGACGAGTGAACGCTTCAACTTCAACTACTCGTCTTCCCCACCGCCCCGACACAAGGAATATGCTTCACGCAATATCCATCTTGGAGTAGAACCCGTGTCTTCGAGCCAGCGCTTTAACCCTAAGGCAGCTCTACGACCCCTGAAGATTTGAAACAGCATATTTCTGTAAAATGGATAATATTGAGGAAGCATGTAGTTCTCCAACTGAAATACCACCATTTCTAGTTTGATGGTTTTGGCAGTTGTCAAAGGTTTTTACTTTGATTCACCAAGTCTTGCAAAATTTAACTCAAAGCGTACTGAGGTAGAGTGAGTGAGTTTGTTTTGACGCCGCTTTTAACATCAAGTCAGTCGTATCACGGGTGAACGATCAATGTGTGATGCTAGGCCTTGATGTTTACCACGTGGTTGGTGGAACCCGCAGGTACACCAAGAGCATAATCTGAGAAGGTCTGGTATTCCAACCAACGATCAAAGGGTTGTGGAATGCCTAAGGGACGCAACATTGCACAGGCCTAGAGAATTTCGGCGCCTGAGACGATGCCCCCAGCGAAACATCGAAAGTTCCCCGAGTATGGCGCAACAATGAAATGTTCCTGAATTCATGTATATATAATTGTACACACAGACTGCGGAGTAAAGCGAGTCATTTGTGTGTCGTTTTGGAAGGCACGCATGCGCGTATACTAGTGTTTGAAATCACAGGATGTGTGTACAATTCAAGTTCTAAAAGAGTGCAAATAATCGCTATTGCATTTTGAAGGAATGTTTGAAAACATATAACAAAATCAGTTGTTTAAGATGTTGTAAAACGTTTACGCATTGTCTCCCAGATTTTCTATACAACCAATGCAATTTTCTTACATGCTTCAAAAAGGTTGGGGGCGCTCGGGCCTAGTGGTTAAAGCGTTCGTTCGTCACGCCGAAGACCCGGGTTCGATTCCCGACATGGGTACAATGTGTGAAGCCCATTTCTGGTGTCCCCGCCGTGATATTGCTGGAATATTGCTAAACGCGGCGTAAAACCATACTCATTCATTCAAAAAGGTTGGATGTGCAGCACGTTCGGGACCGGGATGTTCCATCCAATGATCCACTGTGTCCACATGGGAGCAATTATTTCTGTTCCCACTAACTGCTGAACTAGAGCTTAAAGTTACCTTATTCGTAATAAGGGCGGTGAGAGATTTTGTTTTAAGGCCGCTTGGAACAGTATGTTAGTCTTTTTAGTGTGTCGGCGTAATGTGAGGGGAAAGGTGAGGTGAGGTGAAAGTGGGTTTAACGTTGCGTCCAAGATTATTGCACTTATATAGCGACGTGCACGCACGTGTATGTGTGTGTGTGGCTGCTTGTACTAGTCCAGACTGATGCCGATTTTTGGTGCTAGCTCACTGAGAGACCATGCCGCAGTTTAACATGAATACCCCACTCAGACACAGTATACTGACTCCGAGCTGACCAGTCCTTGTTTTAGCCCCTTAAAAGCCGAGCGCCAGACAGGGTAACAACAAGTACCACCTTTTAACGTCTTTTGGTATGACGCGGCCGGGGATCGAACCCCGGACCTTCCTCTCTCCGGGCGGACGCTCTACCACTAGACCACGGAGGCGGTCGTGAGGGGAAAGCCTGACCTAACTAACGTAAAAGGCCTGGCAAAATAAGGTGACACCAATGGCTGAAAATGAAACAAACAAGAAATCGGTGGAGATGTATTTGATACGGGTATCATATTTATGGTGGTTTTTTTTAAATTTGCAGTATTTCGGAGACCATTTTCTGCCAAGTAACTTTTTCATTTTGGGGGCCACTTTTGTACACTTTCTTTTGCCAGTTAGTGTATGTATTAGACGTTAGACCACGTGAAATCAACGATCCGACAGACCAAAAGCATAATCGGGGATTCGAACCCAAAATCAGCGGATCCTGGCACGACTAACACACATGGGCCTTTCGCCAGTTGAACCAACACCGGATCAACAGAAACCGTATCACTGCACTTAAACAACAACCAATACGTAAATATTTTTCCAGTGTATAAAATAACGTAAAGTGTTTAAAATAGAATTAATGTAAACCCATCCCTGTTCGCAATATGCCTTTGTTATCTTTCGTAGATAAAACAGAATGTGACCTTATTATCATGAATCTCTGTTGATTCAATGCACCTGTAAATGTGAATTTTAGTTTTTTAAATGGCTGATGCTGAGTAAATTTAGACTTCACTAACAACTATTGTAAGGCGCATTGGGTATTGTTAAAAAGAACCCCAGTGTAATTAAACGGGAGTTGCTTCTTTATAAACAGAATGGACGAATGTTTTCTGGCACAGACCATATTGCCTAAACCATAACCAGATGCCTAGCTATTTCCCCTTGTGTGTACGTATTCAGATAGTATGAAAATGTCACTTCCCTTAAGTCGACCCGAGTCTGACTATGACGTCACGAACTGTGCACGTGCAGCACATGCCGCGCGTTGTTTCCGGAGCTTGCGTATCAGTATTCCTCGCACAGTATATTTTGAATGTCATATTTATCGTCAAGCTTATATACAGCACATTTTTCACCAAATTGCTTTCCCGAAGCGTCTTTCTTAACATTTCGTTGTGTGTTTTTGCACGAGATTCTGTTCACGGCCTTTTCTCCTTGGCCTTAGTAAAACTAGTTGTCCATCTGGTAGCCGTATCAGATGAAGCCTTCTGCAGGAACAGCTCGGACGCAATTGCTCAGTTCCCCGTAGTGACTTATGACATTTTCACCCATATCTGATATTGTCTTTGTCTATAAAACATATACACGATGTCAATGCTCCTTTGATATAGTAAACAACAAAGCAATGTTGTACAACTTAGCGTAAAATTGACGAAATTGGATGTTATTTCTATATTTCCAAATAAATGCACATCGACGATTAAATAAACTGTAGCTTTGAATGCAGTCGTGACACGTTCAGACTATGCATCACGTTAGCCCGAAACCCATGTCTACGAGCCAACTTTTGTTATATACCAAGGAAGACCAGAGGAATATCATTATCTCACGACCCCAATGGCATCTGAACAGAAGCTCGGCTTTCTTGCCAATGAAAATGTTAATCTTTGTTTTCTATCGTCCAAGGGCTTCAACACCAACTGTACAAACATATATCAAAGGGTATGGTAATTGTATATGGTTCACAAACAAATTAGCGATATTGTCAGAGGACACCCAACGATTTGTGTTTTTTTCAGTTTAGTCCATGCATATAAACAGTTGTATATTATCAATGACATGGAACTGGACACAATAACCACCCATTGAGCACAAGACCCATTTAGTCGCATCTTACGACCTGTATAGGGTGCTTGGTATCTGTTCTACCCCAGCATAATACCCCCAGAGTCTAAAAAATCTATGAAGGTCAGAACTATTGTCCAACAGATATTATACGGTTTATATTGAGAAGATCCTCACTGTCCATCCCACAAATAAAGAGTGGATCGGACAATGTTTCACGATTCCAGTGCCGCGGCGAAAAGGTAGCCTTATGGTTAAAGCGTTCGCTCGTTACGCATAAGTCCCGGGTTCGTTTCAACATACGTACAGTGTGTGAAGTTTGCTGGATATCGCTTGCTGTGTTGGTTGTGTTGAACAAATGTGTTTATATAATATTATAAATTATATAATTATTAGTATATCAGAATATAATTGTTCGTTTCATCCTTTCTGAGATTATGGCTCTTGATGCAATGGGGACATGGGTGGTAGAGTCGTCAAAGGCGCCGCAATTCGTTGTGCAGGGTTGCGTCCCCTGGGCACTCCAGGGTCCCGTTTCATAAAGTGATCGTAGCTGTGGGCCAAGAAGGTTTGTCAACACCATACCCGTGCTTGTGGGGTTCACCAAAGTGGTAAACATGTGAGACCTTGACGCCGTTCCACAAAGCCATTTTAGCGCTAAGGTGATCGTAACTCCCATTCTTTAACACTGGCTTACGATAGTCGTAGCGCTAAGATTGCTTTGTGGAACTGTGTCCTGCGTCGCTTCGGGCTTACCTCCCACATCAAGCTGGTACGCCGTGACATACCTAAAATACTGTTTAAAGGAGCGTTAACCCCAACTCACTCACTCACTCTTGCATTCGTGTTCTGCCCTGTCTGCAGCACCCATCTTGACTGAAGAACAGGTTCACGACAGAATAAACACAGAATCACTGTCATGTTCAACACCGTTCGTGATATATTACGTTTGAGTCTTGTCTGTAATGGAGTTGCGAAACCGACGTAAATTGACGTAATATCAAGTTAAAAGAAGATAAAACAATAAAAATTAATAAAGAAAATTTTTTAAATAAATAAATAAATAGTGAAGACATTGATTGTCATTGGTGTATTGCAAATGATTTAAACTTATTTCAGCATTTCTGTTTTTACTTGTGTTTAAATGTTAAAGGTAGTGTGTTTCCATCATGAACAACGTGTCTAACTGTCCTTTTCATCTCAACAAGCAGGACTAAGCCGAATATTCCCTTTAAAAGGGACGCAATTCTGCACAATGAATGGCGCCGTCTTAAACGACTAAGCATCCGTGCTCCTTACAATTATCAAAACCCCGTAATACCGTATTAATAGCAAAAAAAGTAGTAACAACTTCCGTGACAGATATCCCGACCTGTCCAACCCTGGATATAGCAAAAAGATCGGGAATATCGAAATGAATTCTCTATATCCCCGGAGTTCGCTTTTCAAATAGAACATTTTGAACAAAAATAATTAATAACAGACATTTCAATAATCATAAGAAATGTCTACTGAAAGCAGAGTCCATTGTAAGATTCAGGCTATAGCTTAGGCCTTGAATTGTATAACTATGATCAAACAATCAAACAACATTTGAGCAAGAGTCGTTTGACGCTCTTTGAAATCTTCGTAGAAAGGACATCCTCGTTTGCACCAAATGTAGACACCAAAGGCTAGAATTGTTGGAATTCTTCTCGACATAAAGGAATGACTATTGGAAAGTTGAAGTTATTCCTCTTGTCGCACAATCTTGTACCGCTCCCATCCGAAAGTGTATGCGTTTTGTTTTACGTCGCACTAGTGTAACCATATGGCGGCAGGGGTGGTGGGGTGGGTGTGGTGGTGGTAATAAAGTGTTACTTTTCGAAATGGGGGAGGTGATGCTAATTGAAGCATTGCGGATACATGGTGGCCCTCCCATTCTTCCTGACACTGAAGCAGGTGTACATGTCACCTGTAATTAACCCAGTTGAGCTACACAGTCAATCTCGTCATCTCGCGTGTCACAGCAGTCACAAACGTTGCGTGCTTGGCGACAAACCTCCCACAAAATGTCAAACACGGCGATAAAAACAACCGCTTACTTGACTTTTCCACCCGAGCAGAAAACAATAGGGAGGGGTTAGCGTTCACTCGAGGAGGGGCAGGGACAGAAGACACCTGGGATAATACCACCGGAACACCCAGGGATGAGATCACGTGACGATAATAGCCTCTTTTTGGAAACAGTCTTGCAGAACAGTCTCGCCTGGGTGCCTTCGGTTGGAAGATCCCTGACAAGGCCCAGCTCGTGGAACGAGTGCACCGGCTCACACAGATTATAAGATTTCCGTAACAATTAATAGCTTTGTGCAGGTGTACTATGATGTACCGAGATAAATAGTGACAATCAGTTACAGTAAACATGTAGGCGAGACTATCATCCATGTCGACAGTCGCGGCTGGTGGGTGCATTGTTACACCCGAGGACGACAAGTACCGTTTATCATCATCGTGCCAACACGACACGCATTGCGTTTCTTTTAAGCTAGGATTACACCAAATGAGAATAAAATCCAATTTTATTTATGTCACCTGCGAAAAGTAGAGATTGTTGATAGAAGAGATTGTGTTTATTGCTCACAGAATGTCGTCTTTGGTTTCGATGTTAGTGCTGTATAGAATTCGTGTCTATAAATTGTAAAAAAACAATTAACTTTTGTTTTTAATGACACTTCATTTTGGAGAATAATGATATTAAGACTTTTTATACTGCGTTTTAAGCGCATGGAACGAGAAGTACTGGTCAAAAGTCATCCCATTTTAACAAATGTGAATTGAGCCTGTTGTGTGTGTTAATGTTGTTTTACGCCTAAGTAAACATACATTCACTACATCACAGTCGCCGGTAAATTCTCGAATCAGGGCAATATAAACATGTGATTGATAGCCTACGCTACAATGCAAAATCACGGCATGACGACACACAAACAGTTGGTACACACAATGGTCCTCAACAACCCATGCTTGTCATAAAAGGCGACTATGCATGTCGAGGGAGGCGACTAACGGGATCGGGTGGTCAGGCTATCCTAATAGCGTAGATCGAGGCTCATGATGTCAATCACTAAAATCTCTGGTCCAGACTCGATTATTTACAGACCGCCGTCATATAAATTTTGGCCAAATCTCGCGTTCTCGCGATCTCGCATTCTCGTGTTTCACAGATTGAGATCGCGAGAATGCGAGATCGCGAGAATGTCCCTTACAGTATTCCATAGAGTGCGGCGTTAAACAAGAAACAAACACAATGAAAGATCCGACCATCGACTTTTGCAACAATGATCACATGATCTGGAGTCTCGAATTTAGGAATGTCTTATTGGAACAACAGTTGATATTCTTAATGTACATACTAGTACATTGTAGACCCGTGAAGATCCGGGGTAGAATAGGTCTTTAGCAACCCATGCTTGCCGTAAAAAGCGACTATGATAGTTGTAAGAGGCGACTAACGGGATCGGGTGGTCAGACTCGCTGACTTGGTTGATGCATGTCATCGTATCCCAATTACATGGATCGATGCTCATGATCTCAGTCACTGGAATGTCTGGCCCAGACTCGATTATTTACAGACCGGCGTCATATAGGTGGAATATTGCTGAGTGCGGCGTTAAACAACAAAGAAATAAACAAACAACGTACATTGTATATATGCACTGTTGACGCATGGGTGAGTGAGTTGGGTTTAATGCGGCCTTGAACAGTACATCAGTTACATCTCGTCGTGCCAGTTTGATGTGGGAGGGAGTCCGGAAATGTTGCTGGTCTAAAATTTTTACCACTTTACTGAAACACACCAACAGTTCGTCTTAACCTAGAAACATAATTAGGGTTACCTGGAATTCCAGGGGCAACCCATGCGTCCTAGCTAACGTGACATTAATGTCTAGAGTAACTTAAAGATCCGAAATCACCCACAACAGGATTGTGATCAACTCCACAGCATGCCCAGGGTGTACGCTATTTACGGCAAATGACCTCATACGCTTTAGAACATATAGTTGAAATTGAAAACAAGTCTTATCTCGTGTTCCATCGTTAAAAAGAATTTTTTTTGACGATTTAACTGAGTTAAGTCCAGTTTCCACCCTTGACGAACTAGGCTGGAATTATGGAGTTATATTTTGGCTGGACTAATGAGTCGATGCATAATCCAGTCAAAATCTTGTAACGAGATCGACATCGGGTTCGTAAACTGCCGTGCATCTTTCGGTCGTTTTCAGGCATGTGTACCGCCAACTCGGCGTCATCAGATATTTCCCAAATCTTTCCGTGTTTTTAATGAAGGTGCTCAAAAGAGTTGTATACTTCGCGAAGTAAGACCAATTTTATCACAATATAGATTTTGATAATGATCAGATTGTCTTGACGAGGCGCCACCATGTTGTTTGAAGCAAAATCAAGTGATATGAGAGGCTGAATCTGATTGGTAAATAGGAGGTACATAGAAGGGACATAACTCGTAATAGCCCCTGGTGGCGCTACGATCGAACCCAGAAATTCCAGCCTAGTTAAGCAAGGTGGAAACTGGACTTTTCTAGTCAGTTAACTCCCTCGACTTGGGAAGATGTATCGCATGCAGGGGCAGGTGACACACTTACAAGGCAGTGTTATTATATACATAAGTGTGAAAGACTGAGTTTTCTGATGTTGAGAAAAATGAGAATATTCACAGCAGTGAACATGACGCCTTGACGGAACTAATGTCATACAAGAGTTATGTCTCCGTATATTGTCTTCCTTTATCGTAAGTGTCTGCCTCTCACACAAACCTTTGACTTACTTTTCACGGTTTTACGTTAGTTCACCATTGACAAAGCAAAATAATGGCAGATGGTCATTTAAGGAGTTAATATCGCTTCTTGTCGTGTTTATTCTCTTGAAATTGTTTCGTTATAAATTGTGTATTTATCATTTAACCCGCCAATCCTTCGCTACCAATTGCGGTCTCGTAGCTTTCAAGAATTTTTAAGGTTGATTTTGTATATTAAAACTTACAAATGTATTATAAAGAAGTTTAGTGACCTCAAATATTTATTATTACTTTTGTTAATATTTTAAAGATTCTGCCAAGTCGGAAGTACGTTTTAAGTCGCAATTACAAGGGGTGGTGAAACGTCCCTGCGTGTTAGGTAGAGATACTTTACGTTTCAAGGCTTTACATTTGTAATGAAAAAACATATTTCCGCTAGAAAACTACACAGAAAGTATATCATGAATAGGATATTTAATGTGTCTCGTGAAATATCATGTTTCTCTCATCTCGTGACTGGGAAAATGAGATCTTTCCCTTCCATCGCCACCCTCTTAGAGAAATATGATATTTCACTCGACACGTTAAATATCCTCTATTTATTTATTTATTTATTTCTCCGCCTTAAAGGTAATCACCGATCGATATCCATATCCGGAGGACCTTGCGTAACTCGTGGCCTATATACACCAATGTCTGCACATGAGACTTACAGGTTAGAACATATGTGGAGAAAGACGCAGTGACTTTGAGATACGACCATGTTAGCCTTGGATTTGGGGATTAAGCAATACCTAAAATGACCACTCGATTGCTAGCTTTAAACCCCCTTGACCATCTACGGATTGACTACACAAACATCAGGGGCGTTAGATTATATGTTTTTTGGCCCAACACTCACAATTGTCCAAAACCTGTTTATCCAGGTTGTGAATCCCATATTCGCTACTAGCATGGTTCTATCGACATCATGCCCGTGTTTATGTATTTCACCAATGTGGTCTCACTGGGATTTTGCACCCATATCAAGCTGACACGCTGTGATATAACTGAAATTTTGTTCGAAGAGGTCAACCAAACTCACTAAGGGCCACAACTGAATACCTGCCTTGTCAGCGTTCTGAGCTTGTATCATTCATCTTTTCCATCAAATTTATAATATTTGTAATATGTCCACCGTGTAGCACTATCAACATTATCATTTTCCACCTCGTGGACATATTTGCACAGTTACCTCCCTTAAAATAGCCTCTAGCCATTCTCAACAATACGAAGTCTGCAGATGCAATAACCGTGAGACGATGTCGTTGGTCCCAATTTTGCCGTTGGCGTTAAGAGGAAAAAGAGGGCGAGGGGGATGGTATGAGGGGGAGACCTGGCTGCAAATAGGTTATCCAGAACGAGGCTTACTCAGCGTGACATAGGCTCGCCGATTGCAATATCCCAGAAATGCCAGGCCAAAAAATGACATCAAGTCAAGAATGTCAAGTGCTTCTGAAACGCAGGGGAACGTGGTGTTTGACTCTTGTCGCGTTGCACGGTGATGGTAGCAAAACAGTTTACAGTACCTGTAGACATGCAAGACTGAATGTAATGCGTTTGGAAAAACAAGCGTATTGGGTATTGCTTTCATCTACGATGTTACCAGAATGCTGATACATAAACTCCATTAAATCAGTTACGTTACTATGGTTATGTCGTGAAACATATACAGACAAATGGGTTTCTCTTAAAAACTCTTTAATCAATGTACATGTGGTGGGTAGAATTTAAACAAATAACGTCTTTCCCGTATATGTCGGGACTCCTGTTTACGAGACATGCTACATTATGTGAAAGTCATACAGACAGTTGCCATGTAAACAATATCGTCAGTTTGGTTGGTATGGTTACACGACCTTGAGATTCACTGACGTAAAAGATGAATGTCACATAAGAAAAAAACGTTTTTGAAAGAAGTCACTCGTGCTGTATCAAGTTTTGTCTGCAGAGATAATGGATAACGCTCTTGCATCTGCTGACATTCAAGGACATTAGGTAGCGATGTAATCTACATGCACTTCAGTAGGTGCTAAGGGACCCAAGATGGAGCTTGGAGCGAAAACGTATCACTATATATATAGTTCATGGAATTGATACCAAGGGTTTTCTTCCCACACGAATTTATTGTCAAATGGGTCTTCTGTTACAATTATCAAAATGCATTCGACATTGAATTGATTGAAATCAAAGTCCCACGCTATACATCCACGATGGCATTGTCTTGTTAAGACGGATCGTGACGGTATTTTGCAAATGATCAATATATATAATTCTCACATGTTTCTATATTGGTCACTTCATGTCTTCAACAGTGTTGTATGAGCTATGACATTGCTAGAAATATCCTTTAAACATTCTTAATGCCATAAGCCTTCCAGTCAATTATCCAGTGTGGTGGTCAGATACTAGCGTCGAAGTATATAGGAGATAGGCAAACGGTTCCTCGAGTTCTTCTGTGGCAGTTTAGCAAGCAATTGAGAACCGGTGAGTGAGCGAAAGGTCGGTGGTTCGATTTTTTGGCTGGTCCCTTTAGGCTTTAAAGATGGTACTTGCTGTTACCCTGTCCGGCGTTCGGCCTTAACGGGACAATTCAAGGACTGGTCGTCTCGGACTCGAACACTGTGCGGGCGCCGGGCGGGGTATTCATAATGCATATTTAAACTGCGACATGGCATCACAGTGGGCTAACACTACAATTTGGCATTAGTCTGAATTAGAACAAGCACACACGCACGCGCGCACGCGCGCACGCGCACACGCACGCACACACACACGCATAATGCACATACATACACACACGCACGCACGCACACACGCACGCACGCGCACGCACACACACACGCACACGCACATACACAGCATGCACGTCGCAAGTGCAAAAACCTTGAACACGACGTGAAACAAAATTTCACTTCCCCTCTCCATCATATTACAAAAAGAATTATAATCGTTGATGCTGGAAACTATATTGTTGCAACATCAAAACTCAAAGCTTACCTTTTCGTCGCGTTTAACACATAGTTGCAATTCATCCTCCATACAGTGATGAACAGTGATGCGAAGGCTGGAACCACCAAACCAGTGGTCGATGATGTCAGCACACATCAGCCATGCCAGATGGACTTCCCAGCTCTCATGTCCACCCTATTCAACCAGTGCGATTCTACGGGGAAATTCAGCACTTGGCAGTGACCATCCCCGTTAACCAAGGGTTCTTTACCAATGACCACATGGGATCCGGTTTGATACGAAATGCTAAAGTGACTACTTCAGGTTTTTTCTTGACACTGGATGTTTATGCTCGGCTATGTCCCTCTTACTATGTTATTCGAAGTCCTTCAAACTATCATATCACACCTCAACAGAAACAGACCCTAGAATACATGCAATAATGTCCAAAGGACGTTTTTTTCTTGCCTCATTAACATTTTTTGCTATTTTATTTTTTTCTATGTTCAAACTATTGCAGATGTCTGTCCTGGCGAAATCCGATATCATTTTTTCATGTACCCAAACAAACGATGATAGTTAAGTGACGCCAATAAACCTTGTTATTACCATAAGATGTTCCAGCAATCTGTGACAGTGGGTAGTGGGCGTCTGGCATAACCTAAAGCAAGCACCATCAGGTATAGACTGTCAAGATGACGACGGTATCACGTGTAAACAGTATGCCATAGAAAAACGAGAGGGTTTGACTGCGGAGCTAGATTCCAAGACACATATTACACGAGCAACGGGCAGCCTCCATGCGAGGCGACATACTGGGGGTGGGGGGAGTGTGTGCGTGCGTGTGTGTGTGTGAATGGGGGGGGGGGGGGGGGGGGGGGGGGGAGGGTGACGTCGTCACATCCTTCCTTAATGAATGTACTATTATTAGATTTACTCATTACCTACATATGTGCTCACGTTCTGGAGACACGTTACCCCGGGGTGATTATTCACTCATTCATTCCACGTGCAATGGGTATGGGTGCTTTGCATACACATATACTTAGCGTGGTTTCTCTATTTATCTCGCTATGCAGAGTTGCGTCCCTTGGCCGAAGCAGGACCAGTTGATTCCTAAATTGGCACCGATTATAATTCTCGGTCTGTCAGCCTCATACCCGTTTCGTTTGTATCACCAAAGTGGTAAAAGTCCCCGACTTGCGTCTCGGAGATATCCTCTAAAACAAAACTGACACGCAGATGTGAAAGTCAAAAATTGATAGAAGCGGCGTCTTCCTCGGACCCTGAATGCTGGGCATAAGATACTAAACCGTTGGAGTGGGCCTAGCAACGTGTATTACTTGTACCCTATCCACATCAATGAAAAATACGATTCTGAACATTGTCCAAGCATATTCTTGAACGTGAACGGGGACACAGAGTGATCTAAGCACCATCTTCCTGAGGCAAGGGAGTTAACTGACTAGAAAAGTTAAGTTTTCACCCTTGCCGAACTAGACTGGAATTTCTGGGCTTGATCGTAGCGCCACCATTGGCTATAATAAGTTATGTCCCTTCTATGTCCCTCCTACTGACCAATCAGATTCCATCTCTCATGTCACTTGCCTTTGCTTCAAACAAAAAGGACGGCGTCCAGTCAAGACGTTCTGATCGATTATCAAGATCTATATTGCAATAAAACGGGTCTTACCTCACGAAGTGCATCAAATCATTTGAGCACCTTGGTTAAAAACATAAAAAGATGAGGAAAATATCGGTTTACGTCCAGTTGGCGGTACGCATATTTGCAAATCCTGCAGTCGATCACGTTGTCTGCACGTTAAAATCCATGTTGTTTACGAACCGGATGTCTAGTTCGTTAGGCGATTTTGAATGGACTATGCATAGACTCGTTGGTCCATCCGGAATTCCAGCCTAGTTCGGCAAAGGTGGAAACTGGACTTTTACAGTCAATTAATGAAATGCCCTTGCCTCAGAAAGATGTTCCATCACCAAGACCTGCATGAAGACGAGATTTCGACGTATGTTATTACCTCCGTTATGATGTTGTCGTTGCGCACTTTAGTTTCAAACATTATCTGGCTTGTGAGTTGAAAAAGGGGTTTAAAGCAGCGTTCAAACTTACACAAACACGTGTATGCACGTGTATGCACGTGTGTGTTTGGCTGCTTGTACTAGTCCTGTTTATTGCTAAGTTTCCACACCAGGCCCAGCGACTAACGAGATCGGGTGGTCAGGCTCGCTGACTTGTTGCTGCATGTCGTCGTATCCCACTTGCGTGGATCGATGTTCATAACATCAATCACTGTATTGTCTTTTCCAGACTCGATTATTTACAGACCGCCGTCATATAGCTGGATTATTGCAGAGTTCTGCGTTAAACAACAAACAAACATCGGGATACGATTAAACACAATCAGCAAGTCGTAGCGTTTGACCACTGTAGCATTGATTTGTTTTCGTGAAGGGAATCGAACTCAGTAGCAAAGAGAAGAATCATACACCAAACTTAAAACGTCTTGAAAAAAAATACCGACGTTAAAGGGGCACTGATCTAACGCAATTCCCCGGGACTGGTTGTTGCCTTTGTTATTTTTTTTCCCAGTGAGTACCCGGATGTATAGCAGAAATCTAGACTAGTTCGCCACCTCTGCTGCGCCATTCGTAAGCGCATTAATCACTTTTATGGGTAGTAATAAGGGCGTATGGTCACATTGAACCGATTCGTCCATACGCCCGATGTGACCATACGCCCTTATTACTACCAATAAAGTTACTAATGCGCTTACGAATGGCGCAACAGAGGTCGCGAACTAGTTTTGATTTCTGCTATACATCCGGGTACTCACTGGGAAAAAACAATAACAAAGGCAACAACCAGTCCCGGGGAATTGCGTTAGATCTGTGCCCCTTTAAGCTCAACGTTGTGACGGCGCCAGGAAACGCAGCTCTGTGTCGGTTAGTTGACGAACAATGCCCTGTGGGCGGCTGGTGTTTGAATCTGTAAGGCTGTGATTACCTTCAATATTGGCACTAGTCGTATATCCTCATTTACCCGTACTTCTATCCAACCCCATTCCCAGTTTGACCTCACCGCAATTCCGACAGACAAAGGCTCCATGTTTGGGTCCATGATTCTATTTACTCGTGCCCATCGTGGTATCAAGTGCGCCATTATCGCTGAGATTAGCGGAGCGGGCAATAGCATTACAATTCATCACATTATAAAGCATAAGGGACCCATACAAAGATATGCCCACAGCATAGACGTACCAATCAATATTCTAAACTGGGTAATTGACATCCCTAGTCCACCTTGCCGTAGGCACGTCTGTCCTTCTTGTGACCAATGGTCATTGTCGGTATAATTATCACCAAAACGCCGCCGAATATGAGCAGACATATCCTTTACCCATAACATTGTCCATTATTTCACATCACCAGATACAGTCGTAGAATTTGCTTTGTATACTGGACAGTCGTCAGGTCAATAGTACCCAATGGACAGCCTCAGGTGACCGGACGCGTAAGGTCGTTCATTATTTCAATGATTTGAACAGTTGTCAGGATAATATTACTGCTATGTTTAATTCACAGTGTATTAAACAGTAATTTGGGTCAATATAATCTATTGGAAGACCACGGAGACGTGACAAATCAGGAGCGTGTATTGTTCCCCGGCTAAACGTTAATGGGGAAGTGTCCAGTATGTTTGGAAACAGAATTTCCGTCTTTCAGGAGACAATATCCTCGACTGATAAATCTATTCCCAGAATCAACAATCCATGAACATTGATTACAGGTACACTCAAGGTCAGGTGGAACCAGATGGAGGCATCTATATATCGCGTTTAAAAGCGTCTGCGTGGTGTCATGACATTTTTCTTTTCGAGATAAACAATACTCCTATTATGTTTTAAACCAGTTACAGATTCAAGAATAAGAATTTGAGGTATACATTGCGATTTAATTTGTCTTTGACATTTGTTTACATTTTGCATAATATTCAAGAAGAGCTCAAACGCTTAACCTGCAATAATGGTAGAATAATTAAGCTGATGCATTCATTGAACGTTCGTTTAAAATGATATTTATATTTCTTTCTACAGTTAATCAATCATTTTAACAAAAAGACTATTTTTGTGCGTGCGCGCGTGCGTGCGCGCGTGCGTGCGTGCCTGTGTATGTGTGCGTGTGCGTGCGTGCGTGAGTGCGTGTGTGTGTGTGAGTTTGTATGTGATACAGATCGACAATGTTTCAGGTTTACACACTCCTTAACATTACCTTGAAACTGGCACCCGGCATGCCGTGGATAATATATATAGTCACTCTTCAACCGTAGATGAGAGTTTGATGATTTTTGAGATTTGGGTGATTAGTATCATCACAAATGTGTTGACTGATCACGGTGAATTGTCCCCATATAACATGTAATCTGGTCATCATACCACTGAAGAACTTCCCAAGATTGCCTTTTCCCTCCCCCACACGACAATAATTAAATTAACACACACACACATACACGTAGACGAAAGATATCATCGTGGGTACACACACACACACACACACACACACACACACGCACGCACGCACGCACGCACGCACGCACGCACGCCCGCACGCACGCACGCACACAAATACACACTCGAAGGGCCCCTACGAGGACGAGGGTTCTTAAAACACACTGGTGTCCCCCGACGTGATATTGCTGGAATATTGCTATAATTACATATTCGCACACTCACACACACAAACAGACACACACCATGCACTCAAACACGCTCACACCCAGGTCCAATACCCCAATAACAACACAGTGAGAATACAACATGACAATGTCAGTGCAACAGAACGCACTAGCGTCACAGTAACTATAAGACTCTCCAAGCGCCACCATTTGATGGGTGGTGGGGGGGGGGGGGAAACATCGCATCTAAGAGCGGACCCCCAGATACATGGCATGCAAAACGTGATGGGGGACAGTGTCAGTATACACAAGTTCGATGCAACAAGAGAAGAGCTTTACATTGTTAAAATTACACGGAACTAAACATGTATCGGAATTTTAATCTCTGTCTGTCAGTGTTTGTTAGTGTTGCGTTCTAAAATACACCAAATATATTTCACGCCTGGTTTAAATTTTGTTTTCTTTCTTTTTTATGTAAACAGGTTTGCCCTTCAAAACACTAGAACGGAGAAAGGGCAAGGAAAGAAGAACAATACAACTGCCGTAACGTTAATCGTTGCAGGTCGGGACACCCTCAGTATTCCTGCTTGACGTGTTGTCTGAAGTGGGGATCGGGTGGCAGGAGTATCCTAGATGACTGGTGCATCGTCATCGACGGCGTAGGTAGTTGTTCTAGTGATAATTATCTTAAGGAAGAGAATTTATTATGCTATGTGGAACACAACGTTTCGGAGAATATACTGAGTACCCATTCGCCTGATAAAGGAGTAAGATTATACGCCGAAACGTGTGTTCCTCACAATAAAGAAGTTGACATCCATAAATCCTCTTCCTTATGTGTATCACTTCTAAATGCCTTTCAAAGACTTGGTACAGTAAACTACGGTTATAACGAACTCAAAGGGGCCACTTATTTTAGTTCGTTATAACCGTAGTTCGTTATAAGCATATATACAGCATATATACAACAAATCGCCGGGACTAAAAAATAAGTTCGTTATATCGATCAGTTTGTTATAAGCGTGTTCGTTATAACCATAGTTTACTGTAATAATCTTGTTTGTCTGGTCCAAACTCAATTATTTTCAGATAGATGCGATCTAGATTTACTATTGCGATTTGAGGAATAAAACAACATGAACTCATCCATTTACGCCGTGGATCGATGGTGCACTAAATCAGTCAGATCACACATCGAACTGATCATCGTAGATAATCAGTGCTACTATCCTAATACAATCATTCTGTCCGTCACAAGCGGGAAGATCCCGACATCCCAACACGCCTCACCATTACGACCGACTCATCACCCTTCTCTCCATCACACCTTTAAAAACCATCATCACCCCAGCATCCCTCATTAGGGTTTTACACGACCAAGACGGATGCAGATTGGTAATAGGAGGGAGGGTCGGGTTTGCCATCATCCCTCCACCTCCAACCATCACTTTCCCTCCCAACACTCACCATCCCCACACCCGACTCATCCACCATCATCAACCCACCCTCATTGGGAATACACTAACAGCTAGAGCACTTAAAGAGACCCACAGGAGAATAATACACAAACGCCTTGGGGGAGAGATCATTGTGGGTCCTCCAGAGTCGATACATCATGTGTCTACTGTCATTGTAGCGATCACCACCCCGAAGCGACCCCCACATCTACTATACCCTCCCTCACGATGGCATTTTAACGCCTCAGAGACTTTCCAAAACGTATCGTAGCTTGTATGAAGAGGGCAGTAAAATAGCAGATTAATTGACAATGAAAGGATACGTACAGGAAAAGAGCGTTAGGTTGGACAAATAACGTGCTCTCGTCATCCGATACCTCTAGATTTAAGGTTCCCCGGCACCGTATAGTACTGTTATTATCTCGTGTAAGTGAGCTTTATCTCGATACTTTGACAGAGGCAGTGTTACAGACAACTTGCTACATCATGTACGCCTGTGTGGCGTCTGAGGGTCACCAAGTGCCCCCTCCCACCCCTCGGGCTATCGGTACAGTGATGTAGTGCTTGTCTGAATCCCATAGTCAGTGTAGCGGAGTGAGAGATATAGCAGGGGTGTACAGTTGCATTGACGATAGGCGCATCAACTTTATGCGAACTCGCGAACGTTTGTTTCCAAGACTTCTCCTTTCTGGCACATTGTATAGATGAAAACAGAGACTATCATATTTCCAGTAACTGTGGAGCAAGGGCAGTTTGGTACATACTATATTGTACACTATCTAGAGTGCAGCGCTATGCAATGAGAGCATGTTAAAACGCCCTAACTCAGGATAATGATCGCAACAAGGTGTCACATGTGAGTGTATTTTATACCCACAGCAATAACAAATTACTGTTGTACAGATGCTTACAAGCAATTTTGATTTTCAATATGCCGAATCACATTTTATTAGCAGAAATACCCCAAAACAAAACTGTTAATTGGGAGCCCTATGGCCTAATCTGAAAGCGTAAATATGCTTACACACACCACCAAGGTGTCAATATGCCCACACCTAAGATTTAGGCGCCCACGAATACGATTCAGGTGTCAGCGTGCCTTCACACAAGATCTAGGTGTCAGTGTGCCTTCACCAAAGATCTAGGTGTCAGTGGTCCTTCACACAAGATCTAGGTGTCAGTGTGCCTTCAAACAAGATCCAGGTGTCAGTGTGCTTACACACAAGATCAAGGTGTCAGTGTGCTTACAAACAAAATCAAGGTGCCAGTGTGCCTTCACACAAGATCTAGGTGTTATTGTGCCTTCACATAAGATCCAGGTGTCAGTGTGCTTACAAACAAGATCCAGGTGTCAGTGTGCCTTCACACAAGATCCAGGTGTCAGTGTGCCTTCACACAAGATCTAGGTGTCAGTGCGCCTTCACACAAGATCTAGGTGTCAGTGCGCCTTCACACAAGATCCAGGTGTCAGTGTGCCTTCACACAAGATTTAGGTGTCAGTGTGCCTTCACACAAGATCTAGGTGCCAGTGCGCCTTCACACAAGATCTAGGTGTCAGTGCGCCTTCACACAAGATCCAGGTGTCATTGTGCCTTCACACAAGATCTAGGTGTCAGTGCGCCTTCACACAAGATCTAGGTGTCAGTGCGCCTTCACACAAGATCTAGGTGTCATTGTGCCTTCACAAAAGAGCCATGTGTCATTGTGCCTTCACACAAGATCCAGGTGTCAGTGTACCTTCACACAAGATCAGGGTGTCAGTGTGCCTTCACACAAGATCAAGGTGTTAGTGTGCCTTCACACAAGATGTAGGTGTCAGTGTGCCTTCACACAAGATCAAGGTGTCAGTGTGCCTTCACACAAGATCAAGGCCTCAGTGTGCCTTCACACAAGATGTAGGTGTCAGTGTGCCTTCACACACGATCAAGGTGCCAGTGAGCCTTCACACAAGATCAAGGTGTCAGTGTGCCTTCACACAAGATCTAGGTGTCAGTGTGCCTTCACATAAGATCTAGGTGTCAGCGTGCCTTCACGCAAGATCTAGGTGTTGTTGTGCCTTCTCATTAGAGCCAGGTGTAAGTGTGCCTTCACATAAGATCTAGGTGTCAGTGTGCCTTCACACAAGCTCAAGGTGTCAGTGTGCCATCTCACAAGATCCAGGTGTCAGTGTGCCTTCACACGAGATTCAGGTGTCAGTGTGCCTATAAACAAGATCAAGGTGTCAGTGTGCCTTCACACAAGATCTAGATGTCAGTGTGCTTATAAACAAGATCGAGGTGTCAGTGTGCTTATAAACAAGATCAAGGTGTCAGTGTGCCTATAAACAAGATCAAGGTGTCAGAGTGCCTTCACACAAGATCTAGATGTCAGTGTGCCTATAAACAAGATCAAGGTGTCAGTGTGCCTATTAACAAGATCAAGGTGTCAGTGTGCCGATAAACAAGGAACAGATGCCTACGCAGAACCACCCTGCCCACAGTCAACAATTTCCGGTTGCCTACTCAGTACCATTCTGCTTACAATCAGCGATATCCGGTTTCCTCCGCAGTACCATTCTGCCTACAATCAGCGATATCCGGTTGCCGCTGCACTACCACTCTGCCTACAATCAGCGATATCCGGGTGCCTTCGCAGTACCATTCTGCCTACAATCAGCGATATCCGGTTGCCTACGCGGTACCATTCTGCCTACAATCAGTGATATCCGGTTGCCTACGCAGTACCATTCTGCCTACAATCAGTGATACCCGGTTGCTTAAGCAGTACCATTCTGCCTACAATCAGTGATATCAGGTTGCCCCCGCAGTACCATTCTGCCTACAATCAGCGATATCCGGTTGCCTACGCGGTACCATTCTGCCTACAATCAGCGATACGCGGTTGCCTCCGCAGTACCATTCTGCTTACAATCAGTGATATCCGGTTGCCTACGCAGTATCATGCAGCCTACAATCAGCAATTTCCGGCTTTCCTGCCTACAATCACTGTTGTATACGTCGTACCATCCGGCTTACAGTCAGCGAAATCTGGTTGTGTTCTTGTAAGCACTGTAACCTCCTCCACTTGACCTTAGCATCTGTATTTATACTAGACATTGTCACATGGAAGTGCTTTTGACCAAACAAATTAAAAACTCAAGGTATTTCACCTACTAAGAGCGGTACACAGCCGGCCTAGAACAACTCCGGGAGCACAAGGCAACTGATATAGCACGGAATAGCCTCCTCATCCTCCAACTACAACAGATGGCAACATCAGTACCGGCGGTTATGTTTATACATATCTGTTTTATTCTTTTCTTTTTCTTATAAAGAGCAATGATGCATTGAAATATTTCCACCATTAGTTTTCCTCATGCCTGCTTCAGACCCCCTATCTTTGGAGCAGGGTAGCAAACGGCAAACAGATGGACTCTAAATTCGAGATGAATTTCCATCGTCAGGTAAAAAAAATACCAAACAATCCTCTGAAGAAAAATACAAAAAAGTCAACGAACACACAATTTAAATTCTGTTTTAATTTTATTTGCTTCAGAAAGTATTTAAAATGTCTGCACCACTCTTTGAGTTCGTCATTAAAATAAACATCTGTCTCGTTATAGCAGCCACCTTGGCTTATGCAAACATCACAGCTTGTTCGTCCCTTTATCGAATTCCCCGCGATGCAGCGACGGCCAAATAAACGTGTGTTTATCTCCATGTCATGACGTCACAATGACGTCATGCTATGGTCGACTTTGAACACAGGAAGTGAAAGGGAGATAATACGTATTTTATCTCCTGCTTATGTGTGGTTGTTAGCGGTCATTTTGTACGTGCGGTGCTTGGCATTCGAGAGTCTGGCTGCAGTTAAATCCGGGAAGTTGTTATGAGAAAAGTGCAAGTTGTCTTCCTGCTTTGTAAACTCGAACGATAAAACATTGAACCAGGCTGTTTAAATGACGTTAAGATGCCTACGCGGAACTGTCAAATATCGCGTGTTTTAAATAAACGGAAATCTCGGTGGCATGGTCTATTACGTGGAGAGAGTTTTTTTGTCCTAGACATTTCATCAAATCAAGTCCATAGCTTTCAGCCCGATGTTGGACCGAAGATAGACAAACCGGGTTTTTTCGGGAGTGCCGATCTGTAGACAAACACCAAGTTGCCTGCTTTGCTGAACTGTTGATATTTAGGGCAATAGCGACTGGCGAATGATTGGCAGTTTGTGTGTAATCAGTGTTTTAGACACTGTTTTTAGTTCTATTTTACCGTTTGCATAATTCAAAATCACCCGCCGAATAATCCATTACCCGTGAAGATCCGGGCTAGAATAGATCTTCAGCAACCCATACTTGCCCTAAAAGGCGACTGGTCAGACTTGCTGACTTGCTGACTTGGTTGATGCATGTCATCGTATTCCAATTGCGTGGATCGATGCTCATGATGTCAATCACTGGATAGTTTGGTTCAGACTCGATTATTTACAGACCGCCGTCATATAGCTGGAATGTTGCTGAGTGCGGCGTTAAACAACAAACGAACAAAGAATAAAAAAAAAATATACATACCTCGAATGGACTATAAAACCACCTGACTCAGATACTGTTACATGTATCTCGAAATAGTACGCATCAAGCTGTGGGTCCAATGTAGACTAAACAATTAATTATTGGATCCTTTGAATCAATATGCCAATTCTCTCAAAGGCCTATCTGATCCCTTGATATTCGAGATAGGAGTTCTAATTCTCATCTTCACATTCGTCAGAAGCGACGTCAGCATACTCTTTAAATTCGAGATCAAAGTTCTTAATTAACCCCCTTTACATTCGAGGTACAGGTTCTTTGACCCATTTACATTCGAGATAAGGGTTGTCAACTGACCACCTTTAAATTCGAGATAAGGATCGGAGTCCTAGTTGTCTCCCTTAAGTTTCAAAATTACAATTCTGAGATGCCCCCTTTAATTCGAGATTGAGGGTCTCAGCAAATTCGTCGAAAAGGAATCAGCTGGATATCGAAGTCCTGGGATATTCCTATTTAATATTGGTCTCTCTAAACAGTTTGCGAATTTTTTTCTTTATGCTAAGGACTTATAATATAAGAAATTTATCTACATATGATGTACAAGACGTTATTACTTTTACATCGCATTTCTTTACAAAATAGATTTTAACTGACAAACCATACCAAATTTAATGTTTTAGTACGGATTGCTATATTTAAAAAATCGAACAGTGGTCATTTTTATCTCCTTATTCACTGCCTGTAACGCCGTTTTCCAAAATAGCTGTTCATCCAGTGCACAAAAAAGTTATTTGAAGTCTTTTAAGTAGTTGTAGACAATAGTTGTGTTCTAAGTTGGTGCCTGGTGCCTGTTGCAGAGTTTCAAAGGTACATCGTAATTGGTAAAACACACCTTACATACAGCGGCAGGTGTTGTGCGTTATGTATAGTGAAAGCGGTATGGGGTAAGGGGAGCTTCCAAACACCCAGTTGTAGTCCTCACAGTGAGTGAGTGTGTGAGTGAGTGAGTTAGAGAGAGAGAAAGAGAGAGAGAGAGGGGGGGGTGAGTGAAAGAATAAGTGTTTGTGTGTGTGAGAGGGAGAGAGTAAATGAGTGAGAGACCGTGAGTAAGTATGTGAGAGAGAGAGAAAGAGCGAGAGAAAGAGGGGAGAGGCAGTGAGTGAGAGAGTAAGTGTGTATGTGAGAGAGAGAGAGAATGAGTGCCGGGCAGTGAGTAAGTGAGAGAGTAAGTATATGTGTGAGAGTGAGAGAGGAAAGAGTGAATGAGTGCGAGGCAGTGAGTAAGTGAGAGAGTAAGTATGTGTGTGAGAGAGAGAGAAAGAGAGAGAGAATGAGTGCGAGGCAGTGAGAGAGTAAGTATGTGTGTGTGTGTGAGAGAGAGAGAGGAGAGAGTGAATGAGTGAAAGGCAATGAGAGGGTGAGTGAGAATAAGTATGTGTGTGTGAGAGAGAGTAAATGTGTGAGAGGCAGTGAGTAAGTGAGAGAGTATGTGAGAGAGATTGAGAGAGAGAGAGAAAGAGAGAGGTGAGAGGCAGTGGGTAAAGTAAGTGTGTGTGTGTGAGAGAGAGAAAATGAGTACGAGGGAGTAACTATGTGTGTGTGGGAGAGAAAGAGAGAGAGGGGGAGAGGGAGTGTCTGTTTGTGTGTGAGAGAGAGGGAGAGAGTTAATGAGTGAGAGGCAGTAAGTATGGAGAGAGAGAAAGAGCGAGAGAAAGAGGGGAGAGGGGCAGTGAGTGAGAGTAAGTGTGTATGTGAGAGAGAGAGAGAATGAGTGCCGGGCAGTGAGTAAGTGAGAGAGTAAGTATATGTGTGAGAGTGAGAGAGGAAAGAGTGAATGAGTGCGAGGCAGTGAGTAAGTGAGAGAGTAAGTATGTGTGTGAGAGAGAGAGAAAGAGAGAGAGAATGAGTGCGAGGCAGTGAGAGAGTAAGTATGTGTGTGTGTGTGAGAGAGAGAGAGGAGAGAGTGAATGAGTGAAAGGCAATGAGAGGGTGAGTGAGAATAAGTATGTGTGTGTGAGAGAGAGTAAATGTGTGAGAGGCAGTGAGTAAGTGAGAGAGTATGTGAGAGAGATTGAGAGAGAGAGAGAAAGAGAGAGGTGAGAGGCAGTGGGTAAAGTAAGTGTGTGTGTGTGAGAGAGAGAAAATGAGTACGAGGGAGTAACTATGTGTGTGTGGGAGAGAAAGAGAGAGAGGGGGAGAGGGAGTGTCTGTTTGTGTGTGAGAGAGAGGGAGAGAGTTAATGAGTGAGAGGCAGTAAGTATGGAGAGAGAGAAAGAGCGAGAGAAAGAGGGGAGAGGGGCAGTGAGTGAGAGTAAGTGTGTATGTGAGAGAGAGAGAATGAGTGCGAGGCAGTGAGGGAGTAAGTATGTGTGTGTGAGAGAGAGAGAGCAGAGAGTGAATGAGTGAGAGTCAGTGAGAGGGTAAGTGAGAGTAAGTATGTGTGTGAGAGAGAGAGAAAGGAGAGAGTGAATGAGTCAAAGGCAGTGAGAGGGTAAGTGAGAGTAAGTATGTGTGTGTGAGAGAGGGAGAGAGTAAATGAGTGAGAGGCAATGAGTAAGTGAGAGAGTATGTGTGAGAGGGAGAGAGAAAAAGAGAGAGGGGAGAGGCAGTGGGTAAGAAAGTAAGTGTGTGTGTGAGAGAGAGAGAGAATGAGTGCGAGGCAGTGAGGGAGTAAGTATGTGTGTGAGAGAGAGAAAAAGAGTGAATGAGTGAGAGTCAGTGAGTGGATAAGTAAGAATAAGTATGTGTGTGAGGGAGAGAGAGTGAGAGAGAGTAAGTGAGTGTGTGGGGGAGAGAGAATGAGTGCGAGGCAGTAAGTAAGTGAGAGAGTAAGTATGTGTGTGTACGAGAGAGAGAGATAGAGGGAGAGAGAGAGAAAGAGAGAGAGAGAGAGAGAGAGAGTCGCATCATCATCACAGCTGCTTGAGAGGGGATTTGGCCAATAAGACAAACACCAGGCATGTCTGTCCAGAGTATTTGCCTTGTCTGAATGTAGATTTAATTACTCCTACAGAGAGTACATTTTGATTTAATCAGCTTTCGTTCGTAATATTTGTTTGGGGTGGCTGCGTTTATTCAATGTCGTAAAAAAAAGAATTATTATATCAATTCTATATCGTTAACACACGTTCTTTCCGCATCTTGGATTTCCTCGCAAATATGGTGTACAGGTGCAAAAAAATATCAAAATAACTGGATATTCCCATTTATGACATAGTAAAAAGAGATGTTCGTTAGTTTGAGCATACATTTGGTTTTTTACATTTTAATACAATGAGAGATACGATCTCATATACACTTGTTTCAATCAAATTTGTTCAAAGGACAGACTCAATTATTCTTGTTAATGATTTCCTTATGAATCTTTATTGAATGAATCCTATTTCGCGGTATTCGCTACAACTATCTGTTATGAAATCTGTACAAAACTGACAGGGGGGTTGTAATTACAGCGTGAAGAATCGCACTAAACTTGTCATGATGGCAGACATTTTGTTTATCTCTGGCGATCTATATATGACAATGAGGCCTTCAAAGTCAATTCCGTTAAAAATACTAAGGTTACTTTTTATGGAACTGCCCTATTATCAATCCGACATTGCTAATAATTGGCACTTTTTTATACTTTCACACTGAATTAAAAACAGTTGCACTGGTATCAATTTCACTACTAATGACTTCTTTGCGCGGATGTCGCTGTATCGTAAACCGGAAAACGTAACCAAAGTCCTCAATTTTCTTAATGATTGTACTCATGAGGTGTCGCGAATAGAACACTGCATATGTTTTACATTTAACACTTTGATTGGGTACATTTTATGAATCATAAAAGGAGATTTGTGAGATATTAATTTGTTGTATCTTTCACGTATATCAAGTGTGCCCTAATGCAAATCCTAATTCTTGTTAATACAGTTATCACTAATGTTGTGTGTTTTTTAGAGGTGTCTTGTTTTTTCTGATAACAGTACCAATGAAGTAGACGAGGCTACAATGTTTAGAACTACATTTTTGCTAAAAGACCCTCAAATTGTGAACAAAATAAAGAATTTGTATTTCAGTTTTGCCCGGCAGATTGAGTTTGCTAATTAATCAAGTGCGGGCTTCTTGGAGAGATCTCGCTATATGGCTGAAATGATGCTGATGCGACGTTAAATTTTAACTCACTCACTCGCTCACTCTTGGCGCAAAGCATCTTTATTTGAAGAATCGAAGTCTTGCGAGCACGTAAACCACTGGACCCATTAGTACACAATGGCTGAGTGAGTGAGTGAGGATTTACATGGCATTGAGGAAATTCCCAACAATATAAGCAGGTGAGTGAGTATGGTTTTACGCCGCTTTTAGCAATATTCCAGCAATATCACGGAGGGGGACACCAGAAATGGGCTTCACATATTGCACCCATGTGGGGAATCGAACCCTGGTCTTTGGCGTGACGAGCGAACGCTTTAACCACACAGCTACCCCATCGCCCGAGCAACAATATCAGCCTATCAAAAGGAGGTTTGTTCTGAAATGACGTTTTAAAATATAACATGTACAGGGAAAGTCCGCTGGTAAGGAAACCTGCTTCTGCGGAAATCGCGCTTTCACAATGAAAAGCGCTCGGAACAAATTTAACTGACATTACACGTGATCTGAATTTTCCTGTAGCACCGCACACAAGGAAGAACGACTTTCATTAGAAGATCGACCCTCAATCCTCCGACAATAGGTCTTACGGGGGAGGGTATACGGTGGAGGGGCATAGAAGAAAGAAAAGGCATTCCAATGATAGCTCCAAAAACACGTATTGATTTCAACATTTATTTCGTGCGCAAAAACGACGGTTTAGCCAGCTGTTGAGAAAATATTATCACATAATCAGATGCAGGACCGAGTTCCTGCCCACATAACCTGCAAATCTGCCCGCAAAAAGTCAAGTGTGAAAATACCGCGGGGACCCAGTCCACAATCGCTGTGTTTCTTTTAGCTTAAGAATTTGAGATCTCGATTAATTTGGAACTATTTCTGGCCAGAAACAAAATAGTTACAATATAAGACTCTGTCCACGAAAAATGACGAGGTATGAGAAAAGGGCCAGTTTTGCCGATTGAACGTGTTTAATAAAAAAATCACGAAAACTATAGGCATGTAAATTTTAAGATCTGCTCAAAGAACTCACAAGTAACGTTTTTCTTTGTTGAACTTGCAAATATGGTACACATAGTGAGTGAGTTGGGTTTAAGCGCCGCTTTTAACAGTATTCCAATTATATCAGGGCATGTCAGCTTAATGTGTGAGGAAAGCCCGAAGTAGTACAGGTGAAATCCACTGCTAACAGAAATATAATCAGGGCGAACCGGGATTCGAACCCACAATCATATGTTTCTGGCGCGCCGAAGGGACGCAACTCTAGATGATGAGTATGGCTTACATAGGAAGAACAACAACGACACACCTGTGACCCAAACTGCTTAGGTCATTTTGTTTCGGCTTTGTCCACACCTCCTATGAAAATCAGCAAAAATATATATCATTTCTTAAATTATTCACACCGTGATGTAACTGGAATACTGTTAAAAGCGGCGTTAAACCCAACTCACTCACTCACTCAGTCACACACCGTGATGTATCTGGAAAACTGTTCAAATCGGTGCAGGCTGTCAAATTATGCAGATCCGGTCGGCCCAAAATGGCTCTTATCATTCCTTGTCCTTTGATGGAGAAAAACGACAAATGTTTTTGTTGCCTGTATATTTGTTTATATATATTCTCCCATGTATTCAGTTTAATAGGGGTCATTTTTCCACCGGTTACCATGGCTTGGATATTAAGAGTGCGGTCATTTGTTTTCGGGGTTGGGATTTTGTTCGAGATCAACATATAAATTGTATAATGTTTAGGAGCTCAATTTTATTTTCCAACGTATCAGGTGCTCATTTTTTGTATTTTAAAAAAATATAAATAAAGAACTGTATTCCTAGACACTTATATAGTCTTGTGTACATGATGGTAAGGTCGCAGTTAAAAAAAAGCAATAGTGAATTAAAATTTGATTTCTCGCTATTTCAATACACGCCGTCTTTTAAACAGGTGTTTCGACTCCCAATATAGGTACAATGTATGAAGTCCATTCTTGCTAAAACGACGTAAAACACTACTTACTCACAAAACTGCTGAAGACTCACTTCTTGTAGTTAGTATCTGTTACTTATGCTTGAGACCCGTGAAGATCCGGGGTAGAATAGGTCTTCAGCAACCCATGCTTGCCGTAAAAGGCGACTACGCTTATCGTAAGATGCGACTAACGGGATCGGGTGCTCAGGCTCGCTGACTTGGCTGATGCATGTCATCGCATCCCAATTGCATAGATCGGTGCTCATGGTGTCAATCACTGGATTATCTGGTCCAGACTCGATTATTTACAGATCGCCGTCATATAGCTGGAATATTGCTGAGTGCGGCGTTAAACAACAAACAAACAGTTCTTTTTGAGATGATTTCACTAACAGCATAGTTCGTGCAATGTAAATAAGCGTTTCCCACTTGTATTTTTATGCTTGAAATCAAATCCGTATTTCCAAAAATATATCTAATTTAGTCCTTATGAAAATCTCAGAGACCTAATTTACCGCCATTTACATTCAATTTTCAACAGTTACAATAATATTGATATTCTTAAATTGAAATATAATGAATACTATCGAACATCTCTTCCTGTTCGAGAATTTTTAATTTGTTATGTTTTTAACGTGAATCGCCAGACACACGCTGAAGTTTATAAAAGAACACAGGCACATGCTTCCGGCGGCCATGTTTGAAATGCGATAAAATCTCGCAATTCAACGCGTGACTGGTGAGCATCCACGGGCATACGAGGATAACATCAGTTTGGAGCTCTTCGTTCCGAGAAATATAAACACCGCATTTTACTATTCAAATCGGAACGTAACTAGATACCGTTGCATGCATCTTCTTGCACGTGCACATTGTCACACTACATGCATGTAAGACTGAGATTAAAACTTGCCACCATGCATCATTATGCATGTCAGCAGATATGAACATGGGGAAACTGAAGTGACAATGAATGACATCTGTCATTTCATGAAATCAATTCGTTGTATGTACGAATTTACATATTGGATACAATTGCTTTTTTAACCAAGGGTATTTTGGGGCAAAAAGGGCTGAGGGTAGCGTCATCTGTTTGCTTTACATATTACAAAAGAGAAAACATTACATGTATTTAACATTTATGAGTCTACTTTTCTCTCAATTTGTACACCAACTGAAATTATAAGACAACGAAGCGCCAAAATTAAACTTACATATAGTCCACGGACTTTTTAAAAATGCAATAAATATTAATGCAGATTACACGTGGATAAGACAAATGAAGATCCGGGGTATAATAGGTCTTCAGCAAACCATGCTAGCCGTAAAGGGCGACTAACAGGATCGGGTGGTCAGGCTCGCTGACTTGGTTGATACATGTCACCGTATCCCAATTGCGTGGACCGATGCTCATGATTTCAATCACTTGGATTGTCTGGTCCAGACTCCATTATTTACAGGCTGCCGTCATACGTACAGCAGGAATATTGCTAAGTGCGGCGTTAAACAACAAAAAAACATATGGAAAGTAACTGGCTAGACATCCCTATTTCATCTCGACTAATTTTGATAAAATTAATGTAGACAGTCCGAAGAACTACTACATGTATAATTAATCTTTAATTATGTTTTTTTTAATGGAAAGGTAAGGTCGAATTAATTTTTTTTCGCAAACTAAAGTTACAACGGTGAAGCGCCCCGTGGGTCTCCAGGTGGGTCTCCGGGTGGGTCTCCAGTAATCTCTGCTGGTCGTGAGAGGCGACTCAATGGATCGAGTGGTCAAGCTCGGTGACCTGGTTGACTGCTTGGCATCATACCCCGACAGCGTGGATCGTTGCTCATAACATCAATCACTGGTTTATCTGGTCCAGACTCAGTTATTTACAGGCCGCCGTCATACAGCTGGATTATTCCAGAATGTGGCGTCTAACAACAAACAAACAAACATGTCAAGTTTGTAAAATTACGAACAGTGATGCCTGTGTGGGACGGGAAAAAAACTCTCAAAAAGCGGATAGCTGAGAGATACGATTTGATTGTTATGTTTGTTAATGTTCATTTGTTGTTTAACGCCGCACTCAGCAATATTCCAGCTATATGACGGCGGTCTGTAAATAATCGAGTCTGGACCAGACAATCCAGTATTTGACATCATGAGCATCGATCCACACAATTGGAATACGACGACGTCAAGTCAGCGAGCCTGACCACCCGATCCCGTTAGTCGCCTTTTACGGCAAGCATGGGTTGCTGAAGACCTATTCTAACCCGGATCTTCACGGGTCGATTTGATTGTTAAAATTCAGTGATAAATAATCATAATAATAATCGTGAGTCGAAGATTATGGAGCAATGCAAATTGTATTAAACCTGTGCTGAGCTAAGCTAAGACGTCTTGAACCTACAAACTACCCCTGACTTCAACAATCCCACAAATGCATTTGAAATCACGCGAAAAATCGTTCGTCAAAAGTTCAAAGAAAGTTCCAACGCTTTGCAGATGAAGACAAAATTATTGTTACCATGTGCTTGTCCGTGTTTTTTAGTGTTAGAACTATGAGATGCTTTTTCGATCTATTCAAACCGTTGCACTACGCAACATCAGAAATCACTGAAGTACAGAGGCTATATCTTATTGTTATTTACAGCTTGTGTTATCTATAATACTCCAACTAGTAGTTTTTTACTTTCACATCATGGCGTATTTGAATACACGCGACTCAGAATTTACGATGGTGCCAGAAAGTTCGATATTATTGTATCGGGTGCTGACAGGTTGTGACAGCTGTCAAGAAAAACACGTACTGCACGAGCTGTCACACGAACCTCGGACTGCTCGTGGAAATGTGTGCCACGATCCTTGGCAGTTTTCACTCAGAGATGCAAGCAGCACATAAACTAGTAAGCATTATCAGTGCAAAACGTGACGTCAGTGGTTCGTCTTTCTGCTCAATTAGATTTTTACTGGCTCCGTCTGTGCGTTCTTGCAAAAATATAGCTTCTTTTATGTCTTTTCTCGCAGTAATTTCATTAAAATCTGCAAATATAATTTTAAGGTTATTTTGGATCTTTTACTAAAATATTTTCTTACAAGGCTTTCTGTCATAGATAACAGTCCAGGATGGAGAAACAGTTAACTGTGTCATTTATAGCCCTTTAAGTTAAAAATGCGTTTCTGCAACTGTACTTACACAAATTCACTTAGGCATGTGGTGAATGAATTCAAAATAATACAATGCACTAGAGTCCATAGTTCTTACGAAGTGAGAACAAAATACAACCTTGAAAGAAAACAAAATGATAGGGGTTGAACAGTGCTGACTTTACCGGAATCCTTGAGATGGACAAATATCCATAATGAGAAAACTGGATTTGAGAATATGCGCGAATGAAAATATCGATAACAATTGTAGTTGGAAATCCCTGACCCAAAATAGACTTTAGCAAATGTCATAGGTTGCATTGTTAAATTCGTTTTTTTAAAACCATTCACTATTCCTTACTTAATATATACTTTAAGAGAAATTACTTTGGCGAAACTGAAAAATCGAAGAATTCGTGTGTGTAATCTGTGTTAAAACATTAGGTTCTGAAATTAAATAAAATTGAACATCGTCGAATATATAGATCGAGTTATCCATATTCGGGAGAAGCGGAGTGCCGACATTGGATCATAATTTCGACAAGTATTTTATCGGAACCACAATTCAAAAAACCGCGATTTATCATCCAAAACAGTTTGCCCACAGGCGATGTCGCTCGGCTGAGATACCGTTACAATGGTTTGCACAACAATGCGCTCACACAATCGATGACCATGACGTCACAATCAAATAACGTCACTTATCTCTCTGTCACTGGAGCTGGTTCTCTGTATTTATTTACACTCAAGGTACTGGTTGCTACTGTTTACAAACTAAAAAAAAGTTGGAACAATGATTTTGGATGATAAATAAAATCTCATATATCTATACAGTAAATGGTGCTCGCATTAATGAGGTTTTACCTTACGATACCACACAAGAAATGCTGGATAATACAATGTAAAGTAGTCACGGCTAACGTTTTCGACTTACTGTTACTTGTTACTGTTACTGAAACAGCATTAGTCGCGACATGACCGGGAATCGAACCCGAACCCCTGACCCTTGACCTCTGCCCTGGCTCAGTGTCATACCTTTGACCATCATGTCTGATGACCTTGGCTGTTTCAGTGGTAGTCGGACCATAGCGGCCCTACTGTATTCTCAGAGAAACTCATTTAAAGCAAGGGGATAGCGTGAAATAGGGAAAATTGTCTTGATTAGATACTCCCACCTTTATTGCCACGTACATTGGTTTTATAACCCACAGGTGTCACGTGACCCAGATTGGAGATTGCCAGACAATAAGCTTGAAACCTAGTTTCGTTTAAAGAACTCAATTTACGGATTTGAAACCTTAAACCTTTTGAAAGGTTTTCGTTGACTGACAAGCAATTTGTAATTGAATTACTGAAATGCGTTTTCACCATTTGTTAGAAGCAGAGGCCATACGCAGGGTATTGAGCCAGGTTGGTTAGTTGGTTGGTTTGTTGTTTGACGCCGCACTCGGCACTATTCCATCTACATGACGGCGGTCTGTACATAATCAAGTCTGGACCAGACAACTTAATTATTCACATCATGAGCAATTGGGATCGATGACATGCATCAACCAAGTCAGCGAGCCTGACCACCCGATCCCGCTAGTCGCCTCTTACGACAAGCATGGGTTGTTGAAGACCATTGTGTTTACCAACTGATTGTGTGTCGTCATGCCGTGATTTTGCATCAATAAATCAAATGTTGTTATAGCCCATATTCACATTTGCTATTAAGGAATTACCTTTGACAAGGATCGAGCCTTCGGCATAATCAGCCAACGCTTTCACCTCTGGGTCACAAATAATTCTGTAAAACTGGGTCTTGGTTATGTTTTCTCCCTCATGAGAAATCAAATGGTTGCTCCAAAAATAGTAGTATGTGGACCAGACGAAACAGGTGCATTGCATGAAGATCCGGGGTAGAATAGGTCTTCAGCAACTCATGTTTGGCGTAAGATGGGACTAACGGGGTCAGGCTCGCTGACTTGGTTGATGTATGTCATCGTATCCCAATTGGGTGGATCGAGGCTTATGATATCAATCAATGGATTGTTTGGTCCAGACTCGATTATTTACAGACCGACGTCATTTAGCTGGATTTTTTTTTTAAAGCGGCGTTAAACAACAAACAAGCAATCATAGCATGATTGACGATTCATGCATATGTTCATTCAGGCCAACATATCAATCATTGTGCGCCGGAATCGCCGCTCTAGTGTTTATATCATTGACATCTTTGGTAATGGTAAGAATATTTTTTGTGAAGAAATGTATAAGGTTTCCAAGAAATATTTTGAATGTTTTTTTATACCGTAGGGAGGAGTCATTCCGTCAGCGTCATCGTTGAAATGTCGATCAGCGCTGACCCAAACTTTCCTGTCAACGGTTTCCTTGCGAAAGACAAGATGCACGAGATTTTGCTTTGGCGCGTGAGTCGGGGCAAGGATAGCGTTACAACGGGGTAAAAAGGGAATCAGACATGTGCGTGTGTGTAAACAATGCCCTACATTTGTATACAGCTTTCACTATATTTATTGACTCTGTTGCCATACTCCAACTTATCAAAGATTTCATGAGAACAGATGCCGGTAGATTCCACGCGTCCTCTAATCTAGGCCATATTGGCGGCTCATTATTTCCAACTTTTTATAATCAAGGAATTCTTCTTTATACATGTTCCGGGCATGTAGGGCTAGCTGCTGCGCGTGCCGCGCGTGCATATACCACGTGCAGCACGGGGTTTGCAAGAAGTCATCTATTTGAGAATGTTAGGAAGGCACATCTAGGCGGCCAGGCACGATATTAATTATAAGCGATACGTTTATCCACTTTGTGAGGTAGTTAGGTTTGTTTTACAATTCGGTTTAGATAGATATTTGTTTTGAGGTACAATCCTAAGGAACATTCTGGCCTACTTTTAGTCTTTGTCTTGGAAGGCCTGGACGATAAATAGGCATAGCGATTTCCCCAGCTCTTGTTAAGTCGTATAAAAAAAACATTAACATGAAAACTAAAAAAACTTTAATTTCGTATCTCATGTTACTCAAGAACTGTCGATTAACACAAACATGCCAAATTGTTTATTCCTCGTTGCAGAGTATAATGCTGTACCTAACAAAAAGATTCTATGTAAAAACTATTTTTGGTTACAGTCGCGTATGTTTCTTTTACAGTATAATTCGTGTTAAAGTACCACCTGCGTCACATGGGGCCCCATTCTGTACCATTCCGTCACAACATGAGACTCGATATTCGACATAAACAACATTGGTATGGGAAAACGTGGGATCAAGTTAAAAAATTGGTTATCTGTTAATAGGGTTTTAATAGTTGTGGTTTTTGTCACTGTGTTCTATCTTTACAATGTCAGCCCACATTGCCAGGGTGCCGAGTTGAGAAATGGGAGAGGTGGGTTGTAGACTTCATGCTGGGTGTGTACTGAACGCAAGTGGCTTTGTTCCACTCTGCTTTTCAAACCAACTGAATATAGAAAATACAACTATTTTACACACAAAACTAGGGATGCCTTCTAGGGCCATTTGTCTTTTCTTGAAATGTCAAGATACGACGTTGAAATTCCAAGATATAATGTTGAAATTTCAAGATACGAACTTGAAATTTCAAGATACATACCAAGTAACTTGAGATTTCAACTTATTATCTTGACATTTCAACTTGTGTATCTTGAAATTTCAATCATTATCTTGAAATTTCAACATAATTTATTGAAATTTCAAGCTAGTGTCTTGAATTTCCAACATTATATCTTGAAATTTCAACTTAGTATCTTGACATTTCAAGAAAAAAACAAAAAAACAAATGGCCCTAAAAGGCTTCCGTACAAAACACATGGAAACATAATTATTGTGCTTCAATATCGACTATTATATGTAATTTTGAATGCTCATTTGGTTTCAGATTCAAAGTTAACAGAAGTTTTTATTCATCACGATTTTTGTGTTTAATGAAACCCGTATGCCCGGTGTGAGGTACTGCATGGCAATCATAAATCAAAATATGTTTTTTTCAAAAAGTGTCCTTACCTTCCTAATTATTCTATAAAAAGGTAATGAGATGAGAGAGGTTACATGGTGTGACCTATTATAGCTATGTGTATTTCTTCGCCGTCAAGCACTGGTACGCCTGGCCCAAATTGCACCAATGACAGGCCGTTTGAACATAAACTGTCGGGTAAATGAAAGTGTACACGTGAAACTGGATTTGACCAAAACATTATAAACGTTATGAAAACGTTGCTTGGCTTATAACAGTCACCGAAACACTGCAAACATAAGGTCCATCAATGAATTTCTTTGGGGAGCACATTTCCCAAAAGTCAAAAACTTGATGACTGCTCGGTACTCGTTCTTTTCCATTTCTGTGTCCATTGGGGCCCTTGTATCGTTCAACTGACTGTCACTAATATACAAAGGCCTCAACAGACTGAATACACTTGCAATGAACTACTCGAACAATGTACTACATTGAATAGTTTACTTTGTCGTGTCCCATAGCTGAAAGTTAGTCAGACTTAGAACGTTTTGACCAGCCCTCGTAATATAATATACGTTGAAGAAATTATCGTCTACGAAGAGGTGAGGTGAATGGGGTTTAACGTCGCGTCCAAGATTATTGCACTGCATGTACGTGTTAGTGTGTTTGTGGCTGCTTGTACTAGTCCGGACTGATGCCGATTTATAGTGCTAGCCCACTGAGATACCATGCCGCAGTTTAACATGGATACCCCTCTCAGACACAGTATACTGACTCCGAGCTGACCAGTCCTTGTTTTAGCCCCTTAATGCCGAGCGCCAGACAGGGTAACAACAAGTACCATCGTTGAACGTCTTTTGGTATGACGCAGCCGGGGATCAAACCCCTGACCTTCCGCTCTCCGGGCGGATGCTCTACCACTAGACCACGGAGGCGGTCCTTCTACGAAGATGTGAGTAGTATCATCTACGTAGAAGATAGATTCAACTAGGTACAGTCTCACGCTGTATGACAAGTAATGTGAACTCTACTGACGTCATACACACAGACATACGACCAGTCTCACGCTGTATGACAAGTAATGTGAACTCTACTGACGTCATACACACAGACATACGACCAGTCTCACGCTGTATGACAAGTAATGTGAACTCTACTGACGTCATACACACAGACATACGACCAGTCTGACGCTGTATGACAACTAATGTGAACTCTTCTGACGTCATACACACAGACATACGACCAGTCTCACGCTGTATGCCAAGTAATGTGAACTCTTCTGACGTCATACACACAGATATACGACCAGTCTGACGCTGTATGACAAGTAATGTGAACTCTACTGACGTCATACACACAGACATACGACCAGTCTGACGCTGTATGACAAGTAATGTGCACTCTTCTGACGTCATACACACAGACATACGACCAGTCTCACGCTGTATGACAAGTAATGTGAACACTACTGACGTCATACACACAGACATACGACCAGTCTCACACTGTATGACAAGCAATGTGAAGGCTTCTGGCGTCATATGCACAAACCTTGGGCACACCAGAAACCTGTGATTGTGGGTTCGAATCCCGATTCGCCCCCTTATGTGTCTAGTCTTGTTAGCACCATACCCGTGCTCGTGGGTTTCACCGAAGTGGTAAACGTCTGAGACCAGCATCTCTTCGGTCTTTCCTCCCACATGAAGCTGACACGTCGTGATATAACTTGAACACTATTAATTAAAACACCCGTGAAGATCCGGGTCAGAATAGGTCGTCACCAATCCATGCGTGTCGTAGAAGGCGGCTATGCTTGTCGTAAGAGGCGACTAACGGGATCGGGTGGTCAGACTCGCTGACTGGGTTGATGTACATGTCATCGTACCCTAATCGCGTGGATCGATGCTCTTGATGTCAATCACCGGATTGTCTGGTCCAGACTCGATTATTTACAGACCGCTGTCTTATATCTGGAATATTGAGTTCGGCGTTAAACAACAAACAAACACAAATTAATTAAAAACGGCGTTAAACTCAACTCACTCACTCACTCATGTACACGGACATACGAACAGACTGAAACGTGTGAGATCAAGTAATGTGAACTTTACAGATGCCATATTCTGTCCCTTGAAACGGAATGACTCTCCCACACAGGCTTCACGTGTTCCCGTGACCTACACCGCCCTAAGGTCCTATTACAGAGGGTAAGTGCAGTGTTATGCTTTAGCGAACAGTAACGGTTCTCCTCGGCTTATTACACCCAGTGTTCATTTTAATTACAGAGGTCTGGTAAATCAGTATATCTCCCGAGCGCCCCTTGACTGTTCCATTATAAACTATTTCTTTCAAGTAAGGGTAGTATTTCCTATGTTTGGATACCGAGTCCCGGGTATGTATAATAAGTGTTTACACGTGTCCAAAACACTGGATTATGTTTCTTTTATGCTTGTAAATAAAGCAAATTAGCGGTAAACTATGCATCACAGAATGCATTAACGCTGAAAACTCAGCTCTTCATGAGAGTACTCACCACCGGCACTTATATGATGGCATCACATGCAAGGGATGACTTCTCGACACGCTATGTCGATTGGGGACAAACCTCCCCAACTGATAGACGCCGATGAAAAAGTTATTTACCTTAAAGAATGTCGGTAATAGACATCCACATTTTCATAAATGCCAAGGAATCTGGTGTATGTTGTTTCTTATAATCAGGAATTAAGTAATGATGAATTAATCAAATCTACGCCATTTAATATGTGACCTTTAGGAAATGTGTACGTTCTTGGTCCATGTAATAATATATGTGTTCTGCGTACTGTAATTAAATGTTGGTGACGTAATTACGAGTTTATGGGATCTCCATTAGTCATGTATATGCTTGATTGGTTTGTCTGCGACAGTCGTGGAGTACATGCTACGTAAATCAAGCGCATATGTTCTTGTTAAGGTCAGAGATCCTCACATTGCATATGTGCTCAGACATCGGTACATCGGAGTCCGTGTCTGTATGTCTGTTTCCGTATCTGTGTGTTTGTTGCTGTGTTGTTGGTTAATACCTGTGTATGGGGTTTTGTTTCTGTGTCTGTTTGTTTCTGTATCCGCGTGTCCGTTCCTATGTCTGCTTCCATACATGCGTGTCTGTTATGCCCTTGTGTGTCTTCTTCAATGGCCACGTGTCTGCTTCATGCACATGTCTTTCTCATGTGTATATGCGTTTGTTTCATATCTTCGTGTGTATGTCTGTTTCATGTGTGTGTGTGTGTGTGTGTGTGTGTGTGTGTGTGTGTGTGTGTGTGTGTGTGTGTGTGTGTGTGTTTGTGTGTGTGTGTGTTTCAATGTCTGTGTCATATACCAATATCCTTATGTGTCCGTTGCATGTGTGTGTGCGTGTCATTTCCCATGTCTATGTGACAGTTTCATGTCTGTGTGGCAGTTTCATGTCTATGTGGCAGTTTCATGTTTATGTGGAGGTTTCGTGTTTATATGGAAGTTTCATGTCTATGTGGCAGTTTCATGTTTCTGTGGCAGTTTCATGTTTATGTGGCAGTTTCATGTTTATGTGGCAATTTCATGTTTATGTGGCAGTTTCATGTCTATGTGACAGTTTCATGTCTATGTGGCACCTTTCATGTCTATGGTGTAGTTTCATGTCTATGTGGCAGTTTCATATCTCTGTGGCAGTTTAAATTCTGTGTGACGGTTTCATGTCTGTGTGTCGGTTTCATGTCTGTGTGGCCGTTCCCATGTATGTGTTTGTGTCGTGTCTATGTATCTAGTTCATGTCTCTTGGTCTCATTGTCCTGATTGTTTCATGTCGATATTCCCATATCGGTGTAACTAGTCTCATGTCTGTGTGTCTGTCCCCATGCCTGTGTGTCTGTCCCCATGCCTGTGTGTCTGTCCCCATGCCTGTGTGTCTGTTCCCATGTCTGTGTGTCTGTTCCCATGCCCGTGTGTCTGTCCCCATGCCTGTGTGTCTGTCCCCATGCCTGTGTGTCTGTCCCCATGCCTGTGTGTCTGTCCCCATGTCTGTGTGTCTGTCCCCATGCCTGTGTGTCTGTCCCCATGCCTGTGTGTCTGTCCCCATGTCTGTGTGTCTGTTCCCATGCCTGTGTGTCTGTCCCCATGCCTGTGTGTCTGTTCCCATGCCCGTGTGTCTGTCCCCATGCCTGTGTGTCTGTCCCCATGCCTGTGTGTCTGTCCCCATGCCTGTGTGTCTGTCCCCATGCCTGTGTGTCTGTCCCCATGTCTGTGTGTCTGTCCCCATGCCTGTGTGTCTGTCCCCATGCCTGTGTGTCTGTCCCCATGTCTGTGTGTCTGTTCCCATGCCTGTGTGTCTGTCCCCATGCCTGTGTGTCTGTCCCCATGCCTGTGTGTCTGTCCCCATGCCTGTGTGTCTCTTTCATGCTTGTTCACATACTTATGCTTCCCTTTCATGCCTATGTGCCGGTTCTCGTGTGTGTCCGTTTCATGTCTATGTGTCTGCTTCGTCTGTTCCCATTCATATGTTTCTGTTTCATGTCTGTGTGTCGGTTTCATACCTATGTGACACTTTTCATGTGTATGTGTCTGTTTCATGCCTATGTGTCCGTTTCATGCTTATGTTAATCTTTCATTTATATGTGTCTGTTTCGCGTCTATATGTCTGTTTCATGTCAATGTGTATGTTCCAGGTTTATGTGTCAGTTTCATGTATATGTGTCTGTTTCATGCCTATGTGTCAGTTTCGCGTCTATGTGTCTGTTTCATGCCTATGTGTCTGTTTCATGTCAATGTGTATGTTCCAGGATTATATGCCAGTTTCATGTCTATGTGTCAGTCTCATGCCTATGTGTCAGTTTCATGTCAATGTGTATGTTCCAGGTTTATGCGTCAGTTTCATGTCAATGTGTATGTTCCAGGTTTATGGGTCAGTTTCATGTCTATGTGACAATTTCATGTGTATGTGTCAGTTTCATGCCTATGTGTCGGTTTCATGGCTATGTGTCTGACGCTGGAACATATACGCTAAAGGTCTACTGTCTGTATATATCACTGCTTGTCTCTCTCTGTGTCGGCCTACTGAAGATTGTCTGTCTGTCTGCCTGTTTGTATATCAATGGTATCGATGTGCGGGTGAGGAAAACCTCAGAGGGAGTTGGGGAGAATTCAAAACCGTTAGAAAAATGACCAGTTTTCTCAGAGCCTCTTACAACTTGCGCGTAGCAAGGCGTGTATGTATTGGCACGAATCAAGTGTTTACACACACCGCCATTGTGTCTTCAGATAGATACTTGGAAACACTACATATGCTCATTATGAACAATAAACAATGTCATGTTTTCCACATAAACATATTACAGTGCCGCAAAGCTTGATCCCTGGCAATATCTCACAGACGCCATTCTTAAATCCTGTGTATATATCATCCGTGTGTATTCAAATAATATCTCCGACTATTATCATAAACAACATGCTTCTTGTTTTGAATTGACATTTCATTACGTTTACATTCAGGAATCTAAGCGGTGAAAATAGACAAAACAGAACTATGAGCAGAAAGTAGTATTTCGTGATTAAATCCAGTCGAAACTATGTTTAAATATGCCCTTCCAGAAATGTTTTCAATGCAGGGCTTTGGGAATTCCATCTCGCGTGCGCCGATAGAGTTGCTTCCCTTTGTATACGCAAGCTGCACAGCAATTTGGACATGTGTTTCTGTTTGAGAGCGAGCTTCGTCTACTCTGCAATCGGAATCCGGGGATCTACGCTCAAAGTAGTCGGGAAAGGCTACGTTGAAATACGTTTCTATTTCATATTTGATATTAGAATAAACAGAACGTTGTGAAGTAGATTTGGGCACAGCGTTCAGCCGTTGTTATATATTACCTTAGATTGCAACGTGCAGTGGTCAATTCCGAGATGGCCACAGCTAGGGACCGAAAGGTCAACTCTCAGATGTCCATAATCACTTACAAGCGGTCCACTCTGGGATGACCACAGTCAGGGACCAACGGTCAATTCTATGACGGCCACAGTTAGCTAACCTTTGGCTGGAATTCTAGATTAATTGTCCCTGTCCTTGGTCTGTCACCAGAATGTCTCTTGTCTAAGTACATGTTATATTGCTACATTCAGTACGTCAGTCTGGAATATATTGCTTCATTCAGTAAGTCTGTCTGGAATATATTGCTTCATTCGGTAAGTCAGTCTAGAATATATTGCTTCATTCAGTAAGTCAGTCTGGAATATATTGCTACATTCAGTAAGTCTGTCTGGAATATATTGCTTCATTCAGTACGTCAGTCTGGAATATATTGCTACATTCAGTAAGTCTGTCTGGAATATATTGCTTCATTCGGTAAGTCAGTCTAGAATATATTGCTTCATTCAGTAAGTCAGTCTGGAATATATTGCTACATTCAGTAAGTCTGTCTGGAATATATTGCTTCATTCGGTAAGTCAGTCTAGAATATATTGCTACATTCAGTAAGTCTGTCTGGAATATATTGCTTCATTCGGTAAGTCAGTCTAGAATATATTGCTACATTCAGTAAGTCAGTCTGGAATATATTGCTTCATTCAGTAAGTCAGTCTGGAATATATTGCTACATTCAGTAAGTCAGTCTGGAATATATTGCTTCATTCGGTAAGTCAGTCTGTGTTTTATTGCTACATTCGGTAAGTCAGTCTGGAATATATTGCTTCATTCAGTAAGTCTGTCTGGAATATATTGCCACATTCGGTAAGTCAGTCTAGAATATATTGCTACATTCAGTAAGTCAGTCTGGAATATATTGCTACATTCAGTAAGTCAGTCTGGAATATATTGCTTCATTCAGTAAGTCAGTCTGGAATATATTGCTTCATTCAGTAAGTCAGTCTAGAATATATTGCTTCATTCAGTAAGTCAGTCTGGAATATATTGCTACATTCAGTAAGTCAGTCTGGAATATATTGCTTCATTCGGTAAGTCAGTCTGGAATATATTGCTTCATTCAGTAAGTCAGTCTAGAATATATTGCTTCATTCGGTAAGTCAGTCTGGAATATATTGCTACATTCAGTAAGTCAGTCTGTGATTTATTGCTACAGTCAGTAAGTCACTCTAGGATATATTACTACATTCAGTAAATTAGTCTGGAATATATTACTACATTCAGGAAGTCAGTCTGTGATATATACTACATTCAGTAAGTAGGTGTACGATATACTTCTTATTCAGTAGGTGGTCTAGAATATTTTGACACATTCAGTACGTGGTCTAGAATATTTTGACACATTCAGTACGTGGTCTAGACTATTTTGACACATTCAATGGGTGGTCTAGAATATTGTGACACATTCAGTACGTGGTCTAGACTATTTTGACACATTCAATGGGTGGTCGAGAATATTGTGACACATTCAGTACGTGGTCAAGGCTATTTTGACACATTCAGTACGTGGTCTAGGCTATTTTAACACATTCAATAGGTGGTCTAGGCTATTTTGACACATTCAGTACGTGGTCTAGGCCATTTTGACACATTCAGTATGTGGTCTAGACTATTTTGACACATTCAGTACGTGGTCTAGAATATTTTGACACATTCAGTACGTGGCCTAGACTATTTTGACACATTCAGTAACGCTTCATGTATATTGACAATGCTAGCAGGTCGGTTTAGAATATACTGATGCTTTCAATACATTGGTCCTGATCCCAGCACTGGGTAACACCGATGTTTCTACCACATGCTGACAAGATGACAAGGTGCATCTGCAGACATTAAATACGTAATGACGTCCTAGCTGTAGAAACTAGATAGTATAATTGGCACTATGCACCTACGAATAGGCGTATCACTATCGGCCATATATCACGCTTAAACTTTAGTATATGTTTATAGCAATCTGTTGGTGGGCGCTGTTCTATTAAATTATAGATGTGTAAATAACGTTCAAGTAGTTTACTTTGAAAACGTCGCCCAGTGAGGAGAGCGGGACGGCTAGTTCACATGGGGCATCAACTTCAAATAACCATTGTGTCGTTTAACAGCCTCTGAAGAATGTGTAGAAATCCCCAAGCGGGCACACTAGCGATATGGTACTTAATTTTGACATCCGAACTACCAACAAAGATGATCTACATCTTACGTAGACATGAAGTACTGTGTCAAAACTTTCTTTTTTTTCTCCCCCCCCCCCCCCCCCGCCCCTCGCTTGCAAACATCTCCGTCCAACCGACGCCTCTCTCTCCCCACCTTACAAAACCCGACCACATCTACGCCTAGCCCTGCTCACAACACTCACCCCATCGACGTCCCCCCATCTCCAGCATCCCCACCCCATCGACGCATTCCCCATTGTGACAACACCCCAACGCTTCGACACCCCCCTCCCCACCCCACCCCTATCGACAGCCACTCCCCTCCTGCCAATACCTAAGGCCTAATCACCCCCCCCCCCACCCCCCCACCCCCCACCCCGAAAACGCACACACACACACACCTCTGTCCTCCTGACAATATCCCCACCCCATTCATTACCTCAACGCCATGCCCTCCAACCCCCCCCCCCCCCCCCCCCCCCCCCCCAACACCACCAAACCCCTCCCCTCTTTTTGATCAAGACCTCCTTTTGAACATCATGTTTTGGCTTCGAGGTTGATAAGAGATCCCGCTATATAGCACGGGGCTAATCCCAGTTTGAATTAGCGTTAATCCCCCTTCAAAGGCGTGATCCCTTCAGGGGTAGGGCAGGGTATAATTCTACAACTTCATCAACTGTGAAATACATGTCGTTTACATCGGTCTCATCTTAATCCCGAACAACTAACGCGGATTATTAATGTACGATCGTGTAACTAAAGTAATAAGCCTAAACCTTTTTCGGCCCCTGACAAGAGGATTACTGGCGATTATCCCGGCACAGTAAACCACGCTGAGATTGTGTCTCGGTAACAGTTACGTCGTATACTTCAAACGTTTTCAGTGCAGTCGAGGCCCATTTCCATGTGGCTTCATGCTGTAGGAAATTAATTACTTATTTGAAGATTTTTCAATGTGTCTCTTTCAACTAACATATTACTTTTATGTGTTAGGATATTATGTTAAACTGTCTCGGAACTTGGAAAACGTTTTGAACTTGGGTAGTTGTTTGATATTAATTAGCAATAGTAATAATAATATTTGTCGGATGATGCTCCTCTTGTGAAGCATGTCAGGATTCATGATGAAAACAAGACATTCCACATTTTTCTTAGACGAGCCAAGTATGTGGGACATAATCTTAATGTCAGTGTTGGTTTTGTTGAAGGTTCTGTACTGCTGGACGGTCCAGAAATGAGTGCTATCCAAAGGAAGTGCCATATCAAATCGGCCCAGATTCATGTTTCAAGGAAAGGCTATCTGAACGACCACTGCATCGAGTTTATGTGCAGTGTGTAGAGATGATCAGCAACCCTGAAGATCAGCAAACCTGCAGTATTTTAAGCGACATGATGGAGTGTTTCGATCACTGTATTATCGTCGTCGCAATGCTTGTAGTTTCTGACACAGAGGTCCTCCATGGTATGACCCCAGAATATTTAGAATGAGTAATAGAAAAGGATAAATACAAAATTCTTTAGAAAGGCCCGTATACAGCCTCATACCTGATTTTGTCCTTTTTGATATATCCAATGAAATCATTTATATTATTTAATTTTCTGTCCCTTTTTGATTGTGATTGACAAGATTCGGGAAAAAAAACATGGCAAGTAAGCGGATCTCGTTTTCTTAACGTCACGCTTGCATCCCAAGTACCAAGTTGTTTGACTCCCCATTAGGTTTGGTACCTCCCAATCTGTTGACTGACATTGGGAGAGTACCCGGGTTTGCTGCCAAGAATACAGCCCTTCTGACAATCTGGGTAATACAGAAGGCTGCAGTGTTGGGGAGTCTTCACATTCTCCGAAATATTCTCGGTGGGATTGACTAGGCAGCGCAACCATTGCGAAGTCACATTCACTGTCTGGGCTGCGTGGAGAGGGACAGACAGACAATTGTTCATTTGAGTCTCACCCCAGTAATACAGTATATAAAATTTACAAACATATGTAAAACAACATAAAATTATTACTTAGGCCACTCCAGACAGAGTTATGAGAGACTAAAACGTGTAAGATTATGTACAGCAAACATGTATAAAAATAGAAAAGAAATATCACACTTTGTTAGAAATTGCATTAAAGGCTATTGTGCATTGATATACATGTGTACTTATATACATTTAGTAAGTGTATCGGTAAGCAAATTATATCTAAACTGGTCATGGCTGATCTAGGCCCTATTACAAGGATGGTCGTGTTAATTGGTCTGTTCCGTATTAAAGAGGTGGTTGCAATGTAACACATATCAGAATGTTACGTCCAATGTTGTGTCGAGCACGTCGATCAGGAAAGAACAGTGATGATATTGACGAGGATGCTGATGATGACGAAGGCGACATGATGATTGGACCGATGAAGATGAGGAGGAAGAATATGATGACGACGATGAAGAGGAGGTTGAAACGGGTACTGGCATCGATGATGGTGACGACGGGGCAGGGAACAACAATGGTAATGATGACCACAACGACAATGATGACAGCGCTGGTCAAATTATTGTTGGCGACAATGGCCATTTTACTGATAAGTAGGTGAATTGAATTTTACACCGCTTAGCAATAATCCCACAATTACCAATGGTGATACTGATGAAAGCGATGGCCAGGGGTGATGATGATGATGATGATGATGATGATGATGATATCGATCAAATGTCACTCACAATGGTCTTTCTTCGACATAGGTTTAAATTATTTATATTTTGCTGTCAAAATGACCGCCTCTTGTCTCCTCACACAGGTCCACGGAGACGCACCTATAGTCGGATTCATACCATTTGTCGCGATGGTTACACATTTCCTTTGAAGAGAACTATTCACGCCGCCACTCAAGTGAACAGGCAATGAAATATACATGCTAGGTACATTCTCTGTCACACGTACTCGTCCAGCTATGCAAGGCGTGTATTATTCAAACCATGTCTAGAAAGCCTGGAAAAGTATCGTGCGTAGAAAATCACTAAGTGGCATACGCCTTTTACACACATGGAAAACATTATCAAAACCCAGCAGACCAAAATCATGATTTGTTTTGCGTTTGAAATATACATGAGCTGTATGAGACAAGTGCTATTGATCACAATTGCGTTGATGTATTTTACGACGATCTGACTTTGTTGTAAATTTAACGATTATACGTATCGATCTTTACACTTCAAGGAATCGTCGAACAATAGGTAGTCGTCGAGTGCAAAGAATTGACTAGTACAGGCAACATCGAAGTGCGGCAACTTAAGTTGTTACTTAAAAACAGAAAACAACTACAGTTAAACCCCGTTAATCAAGGACGCGGTCAATCCGCAACAGTCGCTTTCAGAAATCGCTACATATCCCAGTATAGATCCGGGTTCGAAAAGGTCTTCAGCAACCCATGCTTACCGTAAAAGGTGACTCTATGTCGCAAGAGGCGACTAACGGGATCGGGTGGTCAAGCTCGCTAACTTGGTTGATGCATGTCATCGCATCCCAATTGCGTGGATCGATGCTCATGATTACAATCAATCAATTGTCTGGTCCAGACTCGATTATTTACAGACCGCCGTCATATAGCTGGAATATTGCTGAGTGCGGCGTTAAACAACAAACAAACAAAGAAACACATGAACAAAGAAATTCTTCATTTGAACTAAAGCTATTTGAGGATGGTGAGTGAATGAGTATGGTTTTACGCCGCTTTTAGCAATATTCCAGCAATATAATGCCGGGGGACACCAGTAATGGGCTTCACACATTGTACCCTTGTCGGGAATCGAACCCAGGTCTTCGACGTGACGAGCGAACGCTTTAACCACTAGGCTACCCGACCGCCCCTCATCGGGGCTAAAACGACTCGTGGTTGGTAGCATTAGTGCCGGTCCACGTCATCATAGTACGAAAACCCACGTCAAGCTAATCCACACGTAACTGCACAATTCTTACAAGTCGACTCTTTGAACAAGTACTGGAATCTGGGGCACAAATCTGCACTGGATTCGTCATGCGTTTAAAAGTATGAGATGTGTAACACTTATGGGATATGGACACATGAATAAAGTGCTCTAATATTTGCCTCCACGACGGAGCTGTCGCATGCATCAGTGACATCACCTCCCACACACGATCGCAATGAAAAACCTACAAATCATGCTACAGCGGGTCAGTTTTTGCTCAACGGTGTGCAAATATATACGCCCTTATTTAGACGAATAGAAAGGATGAAAAACGAATATAGACGGAAAGGATCAAAAGGAGGAGATGGAAAGGATAAAAAAATACTAAACGTCAAAACAAGAGAACCTGTCTTAATTATCTGCCGAAACAGATTACATTTGGCGAATAGGAAAAAGTGAGTGAGTGAGTGAGTGAGTTGGATTTAACGCCGCTTTTAACATTATTCCAGTTGTATCGCGGCGTGTCAGCTTAATGTGGGAGGAAAGCCCGAAGTGATACAGGTCTCAGACGTTTACCACTTCGGTGAAACCCATGAGCACGGGTATGGTGCTGACAAACCTAGAAACATAATGGGGGCGAACCGGGATTCGAACCCACAATCATAGGTGTCTGGCGTGCCCAAGGAACGCAACTCTGCACATCGAATCGCGGCGCATTAGACGACTGGGCCACCCGTGCCCCCGAATAGGGAAAAGTAGGTGTGAAGATTTTGTGAATGGACCACTGAAAATCAGTGATGACACCAGGTGTTGGTGAAAAGTGCCCTAGCACCGCCAGTCACATAATTTGCATAAAAAGGCAGTATTTATTGCCTGACACAGCAGTAGTCGGCCTGTAAACAAACCAGACAATCAAGTGATCAATGAACCAGAAAATCCAATTACACAAACAGCGCATTTATTGATTTTTTTTAAACTAAAAAACCGATATATTCATTTTAAATTACGTCTACAGTGAGCAAGAGCAGATATTCTGCTGCTTATAAGTAAAGAAAAACGTTTACGAAATATAAACGTTTTGCTACACAGTTTTGCTACAAGAATGAAAACATTTGATATTGACTGACAGCAACCCATCAATGCAAACATGCCATAAACAGAGAAACTGCTATCTATTATTCGTTGAGTACTGTCTATTAATCTCGATAAAATCTTTGGACACATTTGTGCTTAGGTTCTCACACATACCTATCTTTATTGATCAGCCTTGATGCTGTTCTATTTTTATTTTATTTTACATCATTTATTCATGTTAATTGTCCACGATTTTACATGGCCCTGTACATTGTCACGTGGACTGGCATACCAGGGTTTGTATTTGGGTTTGAGTTGCTTAACGCAATAATACTCATCTAATTATTCAGTACACATTTAATTTTTTCTGCAAGATTAACATTGTTATACTGTAGTACTTTGTATTCTATTTCTAGTTCTCTTTTAAATATTCTAAAAGGCTGTCGGTTGTTCTACAATCTTATTGCGTCAAATTTCTTATGACTATTTTGTATGACTTCAGCAAGGCGTTAGATATCACATCAACAGAACACAATGAAAATATAAAAATGTGTCAAACCTTTTTCTTCAATAGTGTTTAGTTTTCCGAAAAATTTCGTATTTATTATTGATAGACTGTCGAGTCAATCAGCATGGGGTTTTGATCACGTGGGGGATGTCAATATCAAGATCAATGGACCAAACTATCTGATTAGCATCGTCAAATTGATTGTTGTGACGTTGATGTCAATATCACAAAAGTGTCTACACTGATATGCAGTCACACCCCTTGTAACAGCAGGGTACCGCTCCGGATTAACAAATGTCCTCATTAACGAATCATAGATATAAGGTTATTTCCCTTGGTGTCTGTACAGACGTTCTAAACACTTGTCGCCTTAAGACAGGTAGTGTGGCGTTTAGTCACGGAAGTGAAGTATATCTTTTTTTTAAATATAAATTTACAAAATTTTAAAAAATCCAAAGAGAGACCAGGACAATCCGTAATTTCAGGTAGGGCTGAGGTAGTCTAGACTTGCCAAATCATTCTAGACTTAAATTGGACTCCTAATTTTAACTTACTCTCTTGGATCCGGGAGACCCAACGGCGATTTTAACTGGTAAGCGGGTGAATTTTATTTTTAAGTTTTCCGCCGCTTTGAACAATATTTCATTTATTTCACGGCGTGAAAGCTTGACGTTGTTGGAAAACCCGAAGTGATGCAGGTCTTAGACGTTTACCTCTTTGGTGAAACATACGAGCACGGGTATGGTGCTGACCCCTAGAACCGTAATCAATGCGAACCGGGACTCGAACCCACGATCATAGGTTTCTGACACGCCAAGGGACGCTTCTCTGCACAACGAATTACGGCGCCTTAGACGACTGGGCCACCCATTTTACTATCTACACATTAATAGACATCCAGTATCCATGGAGACATGTGCACCTAGTGCCCCACTAGTGTATGTAAAACAAAGTGTCCTGCTTACATCAATTATACTACAGCTGTATTATTTCTGATAATGTCGACGCAGAGGGCAGCATTATTTCTTCAGCTACTGCTATTTCAAACATAGATTGTTACGAAACACACCTATGTTTTTTCACCGCCTACGGCTGGAATTAATATTTCATGTCCAGTCAAAAGATTGTGTACTTTTATAAATATCAATATCGTCATCTCAAAATAATTAATTCTAAAACCTACAAGTTAATCCCCTTGTTAAGCAACGTTATATTCCTACTGGATTAAAAAGGTTATCTTTTGTTGACAATATCGACTTCGAAGGCAAATGTAATTTATCATTCAATGACTTGCTATTTTTCACAATCTTTATCTTTGACTGCCAATATCCCGTGTGGCCAGTAACTCGTGATAAAAGAGGAAATGCTATCAACATCCCTCTGTCAATCACGCAACACCTATTAGTCAATTTAGCTTATCATCCCGATGAAATGAACAACCAGCTAGACGAATTACCGACGGTGTATCCGACAGATGGTTTTGCTGCCACGGATGCCGACCTCAGTGAACTGTATACAGGCAACACTAACGTGTTTTCTTTACCCTCTGTTTTTGAAAGGAAATAAACTCATGTGCATCGCTAGTATAATTTAGTGCAGATTTCAGCTGTAGCACGGCTAAGAGTTCTCACTTGTCGATAGCTGTCAATCACCGACGTCAACGTGTCACACCGTGTTGCTTCAACTCAGCGTGTCTGGATGAATGTAACGTTGGACTGTTGTAAGTGTAGCTGTACACCACTTATTTCAATTTCGAAATTCAATAAAACTGAGAAAACAACGTTATATAAAATAAGTTTCTTTTTATTCTTTATATGTTAAAATATATAAGCAACAAAGCCATTATCATAATCATAAGAAATCTCTGCTAAAAACACAGCGCACTGTACGATTCTGACTATATCATTAGCATGTGTTTATGAATCACACCATCAAATAGTGATTATACCATGTGTTTGTTAAAAGTTGAACGTATCCTGCCACACTTGTTGCACTCTTCACAAACACATGCAAAGGCAAGTTAACTATTCACCTGAAAATATAAACCGGAAAATGTGGTACAAGTCAAAATAGGGAATTGCATGGAACATCATTTTTGTCAATGATGTGTCAAATTTGGAAAAGTCCTTCACATGTCTATCGTAAAGCTCTTGGAAAGTTTTACATTGGCTTTGAATATTGTAACATTAATGAAACAACTTTTGACCAAGAGTCGCTTGACACTCTTTGAAATCTTCGTACAAAGAGCATGCGCGATTGTACTTAAAAATTATTAAGTGCATGATTGCACGGGAACAAGAATGCAGAGAAAACTAACGCATGATTCTGTGGAAGCTCACACATGATTCTTAAGAATTTAACATATGATTCTAAGGAATCAAATGCTTGATTTGGTGGAATATTGCTTGACATAGAGGAAAGTTGGGCATTGGAAGGTTGAAGTGTTCCCGCTTGTCATAAGCTGATATTGCGATTGTTACGAGACCTGTATACATGACTTTTTACCACAACTATTATCACCTGAATGACGCGCGTGTTGGTAACGATGTTGCGGGAGTACGTTGGTTCACCTTTTGTTTTATCGAAATGACAGCAGATCAAATATAACAGTTATGCTTTAACCAACTAAGGAGTCGAACCCGGACTATGGGTGAACGCCAAACCGCTGACGTCTTTGGAAAGATAGTATAAAAGAATTTATTGTTGAAATTGATAGGGACGTGTTGCATGAGCGATGACTCTTTGTTCTCTGTTGTTTCGAGCACAAGGTTCGTCATTAACGTAAAATCCAAACATCGAAGCTCTGCATAATTAGCCGATAGATCATTTGTTTTAAATTGTGCTCAAGGAAATTGAGATCGCAAGTTTGGGAAAAAGTGACCCATTAAAAACTCGTGGAAATTCCAGAAGACCGTTTTAGACGGAAACTCCTTAATTTCACTATTTGTTTTGAAGGAATTGGCAAATTTGAGACTTTGAGAAAAGTAAAATTAAACAAGGAAGACTGAAGGTAAATCGTCGGTTTGGAAAGTTGCATTCTTCAAGAATGTATAAATAAACGTTTACGTTTCAGGTCTTTGAGATTCCAAGCTTCTTTCCTCTGGTGATGATGAATGTTTAAAAACGAGTTAACCAGAATGCCGAAACTCGACGCCAATAAACAAACACGCACTGTCAAATAAACACAATGGTCTTGGCTTAAGTCAATCACTTATGCAGTGAATTTACATGGCCTGAGGGCTGTGTAGGTCAAATCAGCGATGGTTGTAAAGACGACACAGAAACCTACAGTATAATCACAGTTAGGAAATATTCTCCTCAGTTTGTGCGGAAACACGTCACTAACCTTGTTTTCATAGATTCCAAAGTGTGCCTATAAACTGTGTGTGTGTGTGTGTGTGTGTGTGTGTGTGTGTGTGTGTGTGTGTGTGTGTGTGTGTGTGTGTGTGTGTGTGTGTGTGTGTGTGTGTGAAACTAACATATATATTAAGCACATGTTGTTTGAAACCTGACACATTATCACGTGGAAACTAGCAAATGGTTGTGAGAAACCTTACATTTGATCGCATGGGTCAATTTGAAAACAGCGCATGATTTTATAGAAACTGGTTCGTTATTAAATTGAATCTTACATGTGATAATACGGAAATAAACACATTCATTATGGAAACTGACACACGTTTATATAGAATCTAGCGTTGTACTGAAATCTAGCATACTGATGTAGAGAAACCAGCACATGATTGATGGTGATGGTGATGTGAAAACTAACGCATGATTCTGTGGAAGCTCACACATGATTCTTAAGAATTTAACATATGATTCTAAGGAATTAAACGTATGATTCTGCTGAAAATAACACGTCATTCTAAGAAAACTAACACGCGACTCTACGGAACACAAGATTCTACAGAACCCACCACAACAGTACGAAAACTAACATGTGCTTCTACGAAACAAACACACGATTCTACGTGTACTTACACATACCTCTGTATAATCGTACAAGACTCTACAAATGCTAATTGCGCCAATGGTGTGATTCCCTGACCCGCGGGGAGGGACACGACTGGCCCCACCCACACCATGCCTCCCCCGCATCCCACGGCACACTGCCCCTGGTTTCCCGGCCCATATGTTGAGGAACAGTCCAAGTATATCGTACAATAATAAACTTGTCTCCTCTTGGTGTGCAGCACCGCTCTCCATTCTATCAGTTTGTAAATATACAGGCGGGTGGTATATCGCGTGTACTAGATAGACAATATTTACATAAACCGATAAAACGCTTGATAATTTTTGACTTTGCTTTTTTATGTTCAAAGAGGAAAATTCTGGTGGAAGTTGTCGTTTCCGTGTTGAGTAGACGAAAACAAAGGAGAAAGTTTACGTAAAGTCTCAGATTACACGTACTGCTGTTATAAGTTTGAATTACCGAAGGGGTTTGTATTTCGTCCGTGTATCGATATATATCTCTTGAAATCTACAATCGTGTCAATAACCAGATGGCAAGATTCGCCCTGCTGAGGATTCCAGTGTTGCGGTGTACCGTTGTTCATTTTACATCATAACAACGCTGCCAGGTTGTCAACAACTTCGTTATAATGGTTTAGTACCTCTGTTAGAATAGTTATTTACCTGTTGCTATATCAACGTTATGATGGCCTTGTCATTCATAGGTGTGATTATGTTCGTGTGTTTATGCAAAATTATTCGGATGTGAAAATGTGTTTTAACTATGCATAATTGTGTATACTTTACCACCAACTGAGCATTATGTGTTTTAGTTTTGACATGGAGCACAGTTAATGTTTTTTAAACATAATGTCATAGAATAATAATTTCGTGTTTTTAGTGTTAATAACACGAGTCTTATCGACCGTATCTTATGCTTGTCATCGCATTACCTATTTATTTCGTAATGGTCGACGTCAAACGTTCCAGTTCATATCATTCATGGAAAATAACAAGTGGTTATATAATCACACATCGGGATTAAGCAGATCAACACCACTGAGATTACTCAAATCTGTACAAAGAGATTTACGTGCGATACCGACTACAACACACCACGTGAACAGGTCAAAAGAAAGTTACGTCACCTGCCCGCTCGTGGCTTCAAAGTGCTGACCTTGCAATTGTCTCAGTGTCAGGATACAAGTATTGATTATTACACGATGATACTCGTGGGATTTGTGTACTTGCCGAAATAAAGTAATGTGTAAGGTTTAACAAAATAAAGTTAAAGCCTAAAACTGAAATACCCTCGGGAATCGGTGCGTCACTTCTGCGCGTCAGTAACGTTTTTGCCACACAAAAAAACAATTTAACTTCAAATTCGAACAGTCTGTCATCCAAGCTTATAAAGCTATCACAGTATTACCCTATATTGCATTGGGTTCCTGACAACCTCAGGCAAACCTTGTAACCAGCTTATCTTCCATGCCCAGGTTTTGAAGCGGTTCTCTTCCAAACTTGGGTTATGAAATTGATCACTTCTAAACCTGCTTTGAGGTTTTATATTTCAATTGTAATACCTGGGTTTTAAAACTAACGTTTTATAAACTTGCCGCTTGATGTGAACACAGTTCTATTTGATGATTAGTTAAAAATCACAAAACAATAAATGAACGTGAATCTAACCTGTAACCTGACATATCGTGGATCTAGACGGTTCTTTGGCCATCCGGCTTTTCCCTCGATCGCGGTTTTATATTTTCAAGCAAAACCTCAGAAGCGTGTTTTATCTTAATCTGGACAAATGTCATTATAATACAGAAACAGGAAAAGAAGAGTTAATAGTGTGCCAAGTGCAACATACATGTAAATCAATAGCCATTTCATATATATTTTTATATGAACATCCAGCCAAGGTACACTAGCACTCTCAGGGAACACAATCACACTCAGGGAACACTAGCACAACCAGGGAACACCCGCACAACCAGGGAACACTTACAACCCCAGGGAACGCTAGCACACACAAGGAACACTAGCGCAGTATACAGTACCCTGGACAGGTGTCAGGGACCTTACCTTTCCACACAATGCCTTCGAATGTTTCGACCCATTCAGACCAGAGACTGTTGACTTCTGCAAAACATGATAACTGCGGTTAGAATAACATAGGTACAGAATCAATGCGATGCAGCAGAAATACCGTGATGCAAAAGGACATTCAGGTAGATGCAGTTTGTTTGTTTGTTTGTTGTTTAAAGCCACACTCAGCAATATTCAAGCTTTGTGACGGCGGTCTGTAAGTAATCGAGTCTGGACCAGACAATCACGTGACTGACATCGATCTACGTAATTGGGATACGATGACATGCATCAACCAAGTCAGCAAGCCTGACCACACGATCCCGTTAGTCGCCTCTTACGACAAGCACGGGTTGCTGAAGACCTATGTTAACCCGGATCGTAACGGGTGTTCGATGAAGTAGCGTGTTCGGGTAGAATTCAGTAGAATGTCAGAAAAATGTCGAATATTAGTTGTACGTTCAATGATGAGGTGGACTTTTCAGCGAAAGAAGAGACTATTCAGATAGACGCATAACATCCAGATGGATTCTTCATATCAATATTCAGCTAGATGTAGGTGATGTAGTAGAATGATCAAAGATAAGCTCCGTTAACGTCACAAGTCAAGTTGGTTGGTTGGTTTGTTGTTTAACGCCGCACTCAGCAATATTCCAGCTATATGACGGCGGGCTGTAAATAATCGAGTCTGGACCAGACAATTCAGTAGTTAATATTATGAGCATTAATCCACACAATTGGGATCGATGACGTGCATCAACCAAGTCAGCGAGCCTGACCACCCGATCCCGTAAGTCGCCTCTTACGACAAGCATAGTCACCTTTTACGGCAAGCATGGGTTGCCGAAGACCTATTCTACCCCGGATCTTCACGGGTCTCTGAAGTAAAGATTCTACATCCGAAAACTAATAATACTGTATGTAAAATTCTTAGATGTAATACAAAGCGAATCACTCTATAGGCGACACGTGGTACAGTGCCATAAACGAACGTTGGGTACATTGAATTGGTAATATAATACAAGCGATTGTTTATTGTAGCCAAAACAATGCGTCATGTAGTCATATTAAGCATAGAAAACACAAAACCATTAAAGTTTCTATTCATGTAAAGTATTTACGTCGTTCAAGTCCGCTTTTTAACCTGGTCTGTTACGTTTGTTGACGTTAAAAGCAATCAGGCGGTATTTGGTTACATCTGGCGACACTGAACTCACCCAGAGCTACCGTTTGATGTGGTGGTATGATAAGCTCACCGTTGTAGTGGACAGAGCTACCGTGCCGCACGTCAGAATAAGCAATTAACAAAGTCTTTACATATCCTAACGAGTTTGCAATTTAATCCCACTTTTTTATCACCCCACTACTTCGTGAGCTACTAGATCGACGACGCGACAATACCTCAGCGTGAGGTTAGGAGCGAATCAAAAGACGCTTTTTGTACCCTTTGAACTGTTTCATTTACAGTGTAATCAGTCTATTTATCATGTTCTATTTAACCCTTCGTCCGCCGTGTTGCTCACGAGGTCTTTGGCTGACATGTTAATCTGATGGTTATTTTCGATAAGTTTTAAAATCTGCAATGTTTTGACGGGATATAATTTCATTGACATTGTATAAGACGAGAATTGGTAATTTATTTTCGATGAACAGGGGCGATTTGGTTTGTAGTGCAAAGTCCTGTTGTTCGCAAAGCTTTTGGTGACTGGCGTGTGTTGAACCCAGGATTAAACACTGCCTGTGTGCTACCCCACACCGACCGAGATCACAAATATTATTGATCTAATCATAGAATGCATTAATCAAAATGTAACATGTGTGCAGCGGGTATACTGGTTATGACAATCTAAAACATTTATCATATTCAATGTGGCATTATTATTCTTTTAAAACCGAAGACGCCATATATCACGACTACGACTACTACTGCGACGACCACGATGACCACGACTACGACTACGACTACTTCTTCTGCTTGTGCTTCTGCTACTTCTGCTGGGGCGGTCGGGTAGCCTAGTGGTTAAAGCGTTCGCTCGTCACGCCGAAGACAAGGGTTCGATTCCCGACATGGTTACAATGTGTGAAGCCCATTTCTGGTGTCCCCCGCCGTGATATTGCTGGAATATTGCTAAAAGCAGCGTAAAACCATACTCACTCACTCACTCACTCTACCTCTGCTACTACTACTACTGCTACTGCTGAGGTTACTACTACTATTACTACTTCTACTACCGCTATTACTACTTCTACTACCACTACTACTGCTGCTGCTGCTACTACTCCTACTGCTGCTGCTACTATTAATACTAATATTACTGATGCTGCTACTACTACAATAATACTGATACTCCTCCCCCTCCTCCCCCTCCTCCTTATCCTCTGGATACAAGTTAGTTCTTTCTTTCTCATAACGCCTCCCTCCGAAATCCAGAGGAGATCTCAGTTACTGTAAGGCATTCCTTAATTGCAAAAATATGTTCAGCGGAACAAATTCCCCTTTTTTTCCAATCACAAAAGTATGAGACTATGAAATCAGTTGGTTAGAAACATTGAAAATTCGTTCAAAAACGATTATGTAGTAATACCTACAGGCGTCTTTGGTATTTTCACGAGAAACTCACCAAGGCATGTCCGTGAAATGGAGCATGGTGGTATGTTTTCGTCGTAAAGTATAATGTATACTTAGTTTAATATATATTCTATGGCTCTTAATGCTTACTTACATTTCGTTGTATTGGTTAAATAACATTTAGAGAACACGAAAAGAGCCATGAACTTCAGCGGCGGTAGCATCATCATCTCGTCCAAGACAGACAGATCGCAACCACGTGGATATCAGGGGTAACTAGTACTACCTGACGTTAAGTAGCCATGACGTCGAGGAGAGTTAACTACTTCTGACGATTTTAACAAAGATTTCACCGTAAACAACGAATCACTTTGAAAGTATAAATCACTGGTCCCTTCAGAACAAACGCTGTTCGGAAACTTGGTTGGGTAGTCTGGTAGTAAAAACTTTCACTTTTGCGACAATCCATATGTAAACAGTTTTTAAGCGTTTTGCTCTGATATTGCTTATAAGAATAATACGACTCATACCACTCTTGCTAAAAAGTTGTTTGATCAAGGTTACAACATTCAAGGCTCAGTAAAACTTTCAAAAAGTTTTATGGTACCCATGTGGAGGCCATTTCTAATTTTGACGTATTTGTGATGTCCGATATAATTCCCCATTTTGACTTGTACCATATGTTCCCGTGTTGTTTTTTAGGTGAACAGTTGGCTTGCCTTTGCATGTGTTTGTGAAAGGTGCAAGATACGCCCACCTTTATTGCGGCAATTGGAATTGGTTTTATCTGTTTTATTAATAACGCAAAGTCACTCACACACTTACCAACTGGAGCGGCGGGTAGCCTAGTGGCTAGAGCGTTGGCCATGCCGAAGACCCGGGTTCGATTCCCAACACGGGTATAATGTATGAAGCCCATTTCGTGTGGCCCCTGGCGTGAATCTTGAAAATGTGGCGTAAAACCCTACTCACCGACCCATCCACTCACTCAATCACTCACTCGCCAGTTTTGGTCGACCCTGTTAATTTGAACATGGCGGCTTTCAGACCATTCAAACCAGAAACAAATATCAAACTCTGCTCTTCGTTAAACCAAACTCCATTAATAACAAAGCGATTTCCACCATACTACTGTATTGACAAGGTTTCGTTTTATGTCGAACGCATACAAGATGTACCTTTATATACAAGAGATAATTGAAATATTTTTTTCTTGAAAACTCACACCATTGTCTTTTATTCTCACGGACTATACCTCGCCAGCTGTAAGCAATACCCCCGTCACTGTACCCCACATTGTTACAACCTGACGAGACTTCTGATGGGGCTTCAGATTGTCTCAGATTCCATTAACTGGCTACAATATATAGATATACATACATAGATAAAACCACGTAGACAAAACATGGAATGGGTTTGAACACATCATGGAACTCGATCCTCCCCCCGACAGATAGTAACGGTTGTCTGTATATGATTGTGTGAACTATACCATGGCCAATACCGTTACAATGTTACCCATCTACGCTGACGTGCTTCCATGAACACATACCTATAGTAATAGGCTAATAATTCAATATCACGTTACTTATGCATACATTAGGACCGCTCACAACACGAAGCAATCTGGACGTGTGGTCTGGAATTTTTATCTGATGGCGATACTGCCCTGTGCGAAATCACTGGACCAGAAAGAAGGAGGAAGCACGTCACGTCAACCCTTACAAGACGGGACCCAGTTAAACTGTAGAGATAATACAATGCAAATATGGCAAGTGTGTACTTGACTATGGCTGTGGTATTTTATTCTTTCGTTCTGTTTTTAATTTTAGATAAAGGATCTAGTGGTCTACACATCTAATAATTGTATCTTTTGAAGATACCGAGATTGTTGTTCATCCAGTTTCAATGCCTCGGGTGTTGATTCTAATTTTCGTTTTAAAAAACCCTGCATGTTTTGTCACGTTTCCAGTCGAAATTGGTCTATTGCTCTGATATAATGCCGTATATTGCATTATATAGACGAGTTTCACTAACAGATAATGTATTTGAAATACATAATTTATTTTATGAATTTAATTTTTTTTTATTATCACCAAATGCTATACATTTTCCCTTTTACGCTCAGCTGGAATATTTTGGCTTTAAATATTGTTATCAGGAAGTAAAGTGTTCGAAATGTGTTATCCTGAAGTGTATATCAACTTCGGAGTTGCGCATGTTTCATATTTAAATACTTATTCATTGAATTCAAGATTTAAAAGTTGAAAACTGTACACACACTAAAACAGTAAGTAAAGTTTTCGAAATATGTTATCCTGAAGTGTATATCAACTTCGGAGTTGCGCATGTTTCATATTTAAATACTTATTCATTGAATTCAAGATTTAGAAGTTGAAAACTTCTACATACACTAAAACAGTACGGTTCAAACGTGAACTTTAGCCCGGTGGACCAAGTTGTCCTACGCACCGAAATTCGCTGTGTTGCATCTTTGAGGAGTGCCAGAAACCAATGGCCGCGGGTTCGAGTTCCCATTTTCTTCTAGGTTTGTCAGCACCATACCCGTACCATACATTAAGCTGACACGCTGAAATTCTGTTTAAAAAGGCGGCAAGCCCAACTGACTCAAACGTACACATAAAATGTCAACGCCAGAAAATAACCATCATCGATTATCCGCCGAAACAGATCCCAATGGGCCTATAAGCAAAATTACATCGACAATTATATGAATGGATAACCGAAAATCAATGGTGAGACCAGGTGTTTGTGAAAATCAATAACGACACCGAATGTTCGCGTAAACTAAATAAATTAAAGGGGAAGTGTACACGCAAAAATCACTTTCTTTCTTTTACTAAACAAAACTCAATTTTAGAATTAGTTAGTATCTGTGTTTGAAAATATACACTCATTTTTTTTCACAGTGAAAGTAGGAAGCTCACAATAGTGTGAAAGTGATATGCCGTTATGAGGCCTTCGTTTTACGAGCAAAATAGGCCTGAGTTATCCCCCTTAGATGATGACGTAATTGGTGCCAATTCAACTGGGTCCCTGTCTATTCTCAACGCAAAAGATATCAAGGACCAGTTTGCGGTAAAACAACATGGTCTACGACACACTCCGGCGCAGTGGTGACTCAGCATAACACAATTCTGGCTGGCATCTGAGATGCTAGAATTACAAAACTGTACCTACACCACGTGAAGCGGCTCTAACAAAGCATGATGACGTCATAATGTTTATCAATTGGCACCAATGACGTCATATTGCAAGGGGCATAAGCCATGGTGTTTTTGTTATGGAAATAGAACACTTGGTAAATGTGAAAAATATAAATCGTTTTAGTGCAAAAAATATGTTAATTAAATATGATGTTTTCATATTTTTGTCTATGACACTTCTATGTTAACACTTTTAATGTGGAAAAAGTACAAGAAAAAATGGTTCATTTCCGTGTGAACTTGCCCTTTAAACTCAATCAAATAACGAAGATTACCACTGGGTCGTGTACCCTTGTGTTGTATACCTTGAAAAACCCCGATAACAGTATTTATCCCGACAAGTGACATAAGATATAACCTTATATCTACAGCTGCCAGGCACATATTATAGACATAAAATATCCACTCCAATATATATCAGTATTGGTAAAAAACTGATCAAGATACGTCATGGCAGAGTTAAAAACTAGCTCTTCACGCCTAACCTTGTGTAATTAATTGCATGAAATGATGTGTTTTATCTCGCGATATTCTCACGATACATTTCAGCTTAGCTCGCTTTTGAATGGCACATTGGGTTTGTACAAACCTCGACCAGGTGGTAGCACAACATGGCTGTATCTCGTTAGATGTGGTATACGCGCTTGATCTCTGAATTTTCAAGTGAGAAGATTGTCAATGTAATTTCAGAATACAAACAACCCTCCGTGGCTGCCAATCGAGGGTTAGTGGATAGTGGATCATTACAGCACCCCGAACGAAGAACAATTTGAAACAAGGGTATGCAAACGTTGCTGTGTTTTGTCAGATGGGTGCGTGTGTTTTTTCGCTTTCCAGCATCGGTTTCTAATTTGAACCCCAACTGTACCCCCCATTAAATGTGCGAATGTCTTTTATATGTGTTTCTGTAAACTCAAAATCGATCTTACTGTAATAAATATATCATTCCCAATCGCCTCACGCAAATCTCCTTCGCCTACTCGACACCTATACTTCTACTCCACTGTACTACCTATATCAAGCAACCCATTCTTGCCGTAAAAGGCTACTATGCTCGTAAAGGCGACTAACGGAATCGGGTGGTCAGGCTCGCTGACTTGGTTGATGCATGTCATCGTATCCCAATTACGTAGATCGATGTCAGTCACTGGACTGTCTGGTCCAGACTCCATTTTCTTTACAGACCGCTGTCATAAAGATGGAACATTGCTGAGTGCGGCGTTAAACAACAAACAAACAAACAACCCACTATCAAGCCAGCAACCTATGCTGGTTGAATTGCGATAAAATGGATCGGGTGGTCAGGCTCGGTGACTAGGTTGATTCCATGTCTTCGTACCTCGACTGGTTGGATCGTTGTTCGCAATATAAATCACTGGAGTGTCTGGTCCAGACTCGAGTATGTATTCGCTGCTGTCATATATTGCTGAGAGCGGCGTTAAACAAAAAGAAACAAACACACACAAAAACACACACGCGCGTGCGTGTGCACGTCGCTATATAAGTGCAATAATTCCAAACGCAACGTTAAACCCCACCTCACCTCACCTCACCTCACCTCACCTCACCCCACCCCACCTCACCTCACCCCACCCCACCTCACCTCACCTCACCTCACCTCACCTCACCTCACCTCACCTCACCTCACCTCACCTCACCTCACTACTACCACCACTACTACTACTACTACTACTACTACTACTACTACTACTACTACTACTACTACTACTACTACTACTACGCTACACTTCCACTTCCACAGCCTATTGGTAGGCTTGGTACTCTCGCACCTACCACTGCCCCTACCCTCCACTCTTACTTAGAAGACCTCCACAGACAGTTTCTACAACCCCCCTACCACACAAAACTGCATCTCCCTGGTCTTCCTCCACCGATCCATCCGTACTCTTGACCATTCCCTTGCCCCTGACCTACCCCAGTGCGCACATCGATAGATCTCGCGTCCACCCAGCCCTATACCTACCTAAATCACCATCCCTACCCCCATAACTATCCTCTACCCCTTCCCCTATCCCTTCCTCGACCACACACCCTAACCCGACCACGTGCCCATCCCACCCCATCCCACCCCACCACACCACACCCTACCACACCACACAACACCACACCACACCACAACCTACCACACCACACCACACCACACCACACCACACCACACCACACCACACCACACCACACCACACCACAACCTACCACACCACACCACAACCTACCACACCACACCACACCCTACCACACCACAACCTACCACACCACACCACACCACACCACACCACACCACACCACACCACACCACACCACAACCTACCCCACCACACCACACCACACCACACCACACCACAACCTACCACACCACACCACAACCTACCACACCACACCACACCACACCACACCACAACCTACCACACCACACCACACCACACCACAACCTACCCCACCACACCACACCACAACCTACCACACCACACCACAACCTACCACACCACACCACACCCTACCACACCACACCACACCACACCACAACCTACCACACCACACCACAACCTACCACACCACACCACACCACAACCTACCCCACCACACCACACCACAACCTACCCCCTGCAACCCTACCCCACCACACAACACCACACCACAACCTACCCCACCCCACCACACCACACCACACCACAACATACCCCACCACACCACACCACACCACAACCTACCACACCACACCACACCCTACATGACCACAACCTACCCCATCCCACCACACCACACCACACCACACCACAACCTACCCCATCACACCACACCCCACCCCACCACACCACAACCTACCACACCACACCACACCCCACATAACCACAACCTACCCCATCACACCACACCACACCACACCACATCACAACCTACCACACCATACCACACCACATCCTACCCCACCACATGACACCCCACCACATCCTACCCTATCACATCACACCACACCACAACCTGCCCCACCACACCACACCACACCACAACCTACCCCATCACACCACAGCCTACCACACCACACCACACCACAACCTACCCCACCACACCACATCACAACCAACCCAACCACACCACACCACACCACACCACACCACAACCTACCCCATCACACCACAACCTACCACACCACACCACACCACAACCTACCCCACAACACCACACCACAACCTACCCCATCAAACCACAACCTACCACACCACACAACACCACACCACACCACACCACACCACAACCTACCCCACCCCATCACACCACAACCTACCCCATCACACCACAACCTACCACACCACACCACACCACAACCTACCACACCACACCACAACCTACCCCACCACACCACACCACACCACACCACAACCTACCCCACCACACCACACCACAACCTACCACACCACACCACACCACACCACACCACACCACACCACACCACACCACACCACACCACAACCTACCCCACCACAACCTATCACACCACATCACACCACACCACACCACACCACACCACAACCTACCCCACCACACCACACCCTGATCCGTATCCTATTGACGCTCCTCATCCCATTGCAACAAAATACAAAGAGAAAGATATGTATGCGAATACATTTATTCACAGATCGTAGATCGGTTCATCTACGCCTTCAACCTCACTCCACCCCATTCCCTACCCCCATCCCCATCCCCAACCCCCAATACATACCCCCCACACCCCCATGTGAAACTCCGCCCCCACATCTCTGCACACCGACTGTGCTTTTGACAAGGGCAGCTGACCGTGAGGCGAGCCGCGATTCCCACTTCTGGCGAAGGAATCTCTGCCCGGAATTCTAATTTATTTGCTGCTGAAATAACTATTTACCCTGATTTATTGACAGTTCTCAGCTCAATAAGCCAGCATATCATCTTGTACCGTCATTATCTATAATACAGGGGCTTGTTAGTTTAGGTGTCAGGGAAGATAAGATACCCAACGCTCCAGCAAGGGGCAGTCCAGGTCTACCGTAAACGATTAATCATTAAAAGTACCTTTTTTATCACTTGGTACGGCCTGCCGTACACTATGGCGACGTTCATGGTGTATTATCATGTTAACGGAGAGCGTGTTGCGTTGACAAGTTTCTTACATGGATCCCTACTGGATATACCACGAACCCATGCTCCTTTAGAGTGCGGGGAGGCCTAGGATACAAATGTAGCAAGTTATATAGGCAAGCATGTCCATATTACACCGTAATATTCATAAAAAGTGAGTAGCGGCTTTTAGCAATGGGCTTCACATTGTAGTCATTTTGGGAATCGAACTCGGACGTTTGGTGTGAGAGGTGGTGGGGTGGCCAACTGGTTAAAGCGCTTGCTCGTCACGCCGAAGGCCCGGGTTCGATTCCCCAAGTGGATACAATGTCTTAAGCCCATTTCTGGTGTCCACTGCCGTCATATTGCTGAAAGCGGCGTAAAACCAAACTCACTCATTCACTAACGTTCGGTGTGACAAGCGAACGCTCTGACTAGTAGACTACTCCGCAGGCTTTCAAAATGTTATTTGGACGTTACCATTTATCCGTATGTAAAACACATCTTACAAGTAGTATATATGTATGGGGACACCAAGAAAAAATGCACCTGAACCATGGTCTACGATGTGACGACACAGCGCTATAATCACTAGGCTGCCCCATATATCGATAGAAAATACCTAGAGACCGTAAAGTTTTATATCGTCTAAAATGAGTTGCCGATTTAAAGGAGTTAAAGACTGTCAGTGTACTTAAATGAGTATAAACTTCAATCCTGTGTAGCACTCTGCGGCTATGAAGTGTACACATGACCACCAAATTTTAAAGACGCACTTCGTGTCCAGTTCAATATATAAACGAAGGGGCAAAATATAGTTTCTATTTCATGTAATTAAAAATGGAAAGAAAATATTGATTGATTTGATTATGTCTATTTAACAATCACTCATTCCTGCGACACTTTGTAAAAAGTAATCTGTGGCTGGGTAATTTTGTGTAAAAAGAAATTGGTTCAAAGAAGACTGGGGTAAGAAATGTATTTGTAACGACATGACCCCGACCACGTTTGAAAGCCAAAAAAGATTATTATGCTGATATTTTAAAATATTTTTTTTAGACTTTAAAAAGTTTTAAATCAAATAATTTCTTTATAAAAAATCCTTGAGTGCTGACTAAGCTCCAGCACAGTTCATTTTTTGGTTACAAAAACAAACGTATAATATAAAACTGAGAGGTATAGTTTCACTTGCCCCTCAGTTTGTCTATGGTGTAAATTCAAGAAAACCTTAACGGGTTCCTGTCCCTGCCAAATACTCCGTGTGGATCCTGGTTATAAGTGATCCCTGTGCCCGGCTGATGGACGCCTGACGTCACAACATAACATCCGATGGTCAGGCTGCGTGGCTGATTGTGTCATCGTACCCGGAGACATAGATGGGTGGTGTTTTTAAGTCATTTAGTAACTTATTTAAGTAAGTGAGTGAGTATAGTTTAACGCCATTTTAAGCAATAGTCCAGTAATATCGCAAAATGAGATCCAGCAATGACCTTCACAAATTATACCCATGTGGAGAATCGAACCCGGACAATCGACGTGACGAGGGAATGATTTAACCTCCAGGCTACCCCTGGGCCACGATTACCTACAGACCAGCGTGACAGGGCTAGAATATTCACTCACTAACTCACAAGATATGCTGTCACTTAATAACTACTGCGATGTGTTCTCGATATAAACGATTATAGCTAAAATGGATAGAATTGTCATAAAAACGCCCGCATGTTATCAGAAATGAGCGGGACACTGTAACTTGATAATGCCCTCATATTACTTGACGACGGGCCATTATCAGGCCTGTTGTTAGGTGACGTCATAGGATAGGGATAGGTGACGTTACGTTCAATAGTGACGTCATCTGGTTTGTTCTATGACGTTTCCTTATTTGTAAAAGTGGGTCAGTGACATTCGTGTTGATTGCAATAAATGTTTCAAAATCGACATTGTTGTTTCTTTTTATTTGATAACAAATTCCATCCATTTCAGCTATAATAACGGTAACGCTATTTTTCAGGGCATCATCATTTACAGAAGCCCTCGGTCTTTTCAACTGCCCTCCTTCGTCGGGCAGTTAATGGAAGACCTCGGGCTTCTGCAAATGATAATGCCCTGAAAAATAGCGTTATCTTATAGTATGCTCGTAGCAGTATTTTTGTAATCAAAGTGACGTCTTACATATTACAGAAGAAGACGTATTAATAAGATCTGGAAAAAATGTCACGTCGTTATATCTATTTTCTATTTACAGGGACATTAACGGTTGATAGACCTGGATATTGAAACAGATGTTGCAAAAGATGTTTAACGATAATTCTAAGTCGTCATGGCTGTGCGTGATTAATCAACTTGGTTAACCAGTCGAGACAGCAATGCGATGAAAAGTAACACACGACAACTGATTTCTGCAAGATGGAAAATATTTCGTAGGTATAAACTCCATTGCATTGCAATAAAATCCACCTACCGATTGCCGTCATTCGGGGCTTGTGAGTGCGTGACACGCGGTACACCTTAGACATCTGGCAATGAAGCTCATTTGGGTTTTTTAACGTTTTATATTTAATACAACCGTGTGTTGAAGTGACGAGATACCATATGCGGCGACATGTGCCACCTATTACCGAGTTTACTGCTCGAATCGTACAGTAATAGACATAAACAATCATCAAACGGCAATCAGAGGGTCATATTTCCATCCTACTATACCTCTATTATAGCCGGTAGGCGTGAAAGCTTTGAATAAATGTGTTATTATGGTGCACACGGGACAAAGAACGCGCACAACACAGTCCATACATGATCTTCGGCTTTGTTCTCGGGGGAATGTTAAAGTACGAGACCACAGGTCGCATTAGTGTAAGAATGCCATGCTAGCAAACACATTATCTCGTGGTGATTTAATCGGCGAATTTATTCGTAAGAATGGGCATCATTGCCATTTCATCAAAGTTAGTTTCACAAACAGAGACACAAACTCACACGCACATACACACTCACTAACACACACTCAGACGGGCACACAAATATTCATACACACACTCACACACACACACACACACACACACACACACACACACACACACACGCACGCGCGCGCGCGCGCGCGCACAGACACACGAACTCACAGACACATGCACGAACACAAACAAACAAAACACTCACACATACATTCACACACAGACACTCACACAAGCACTCACACACATATACACAAGATGTCACTTCGTACACGCACACACTAATGCACACACACACACACACTCACACTTACACACACACACTCACTGACACAGTTTTACACGCACACATACGCGTGCGCATCTACAATTATACACACAGTGTGATGCATATACCCAGGTTTGCTTGCCCTTGATCAAGGTCACAGAAATAATACAAAATGTGAAACCTCAATAATGTCTGTGAAACTTCAATAATGTCTGTGAAACCGCGTAATCCTCAAACGCCAATTACCGTTTAAGTATACATTACGAGGGGCACGGGTGGATCAGTCGTCTAATGCGCCGCGAGTCGCTGTGCAGAGTTGCGTCCCTTGGGCACACCAGAAACCTATGATTGTGGGTTCGAATCCCGGTTTGCCCCGATTACGTTTCTAGGTTTGTCAGCACCATACCCGTGCTCGTGGGTTTCACCGGAGTGGTAAACGTCCGAGACCTGCATCACTTCGGGCTTTCCTCCCATATTAAGCTGACACGCCGTGATATAACTGGAATAATGTTAAAAGCGGCGTTAAACCCAACTCACTCACTCACTCTATATTACGTCACGGTCCCGGCATTATCAGCATCGACACCAATGCCTTACATCTGCGCACTGCTTGTCGCGAACTACCGATAACTCAAAAGCCCCAAGGTTAACGGATAGAAGGATTTCAGTGTGTACATGAAGGCCTACGTTCCTACCGAAACAACCAAACTAACAGTACGCCGTGTACACTCTCAGTCCACCACACACTATAAACATGAACCTGTCCATGCTTGTATTCACGTTCCACTTGTGAATCGCTATGTGTCGTTTGTGCAGCCGGGGTCAGTATTGTTTACTACCACAGCTGGCTGACATTTCAAACATTATCATAAGGACTCCCTCGGGCGTCGTACAATCACGTGGACCCACACAACGCCGAGCTCTTTAAAAAAAACTGCAGTTATCTGCCCCTAGATTGAGACAAGAGATTATAGGGATTAAAATACTTGAATCAATTTTACATTATATATCACAATCATTTGCAACAGTTCCAATTTATACGGCCATAACAAAGACCCGCTACATGGAATTGAGTGATTTGCATATATAAATAATAGATAATGACGGTCCTCCTGTACTTCTGTTGTGGAAGTAAGCGGCATTGTGAACAATCTAAATAGATTGAAATGCCCCCTTTGTGTTTCTAGCATAGACACTAGGAAGTGCCCACTGATGTCTCAATGTGGACACCACCGAACACCGCCCAGGCGTCAGTGCACACGAATATCAAATGCGTTATTGTGTACAAAAGTAAATAAATTATTTGAAGGAACTCTGTGTTGTGATATCTCTATGATGGTTTCCGTACTGTTCGTGTTGTGACTCGAGAGCTGTGTCACATAACGGTACGTATTGCCTCATTTGATGCCATTCGTCTGAGGATTATTTCAGGTCAACACAACGCTTACGTCTATCTTACTGTAGCGCATCGTCACCTAGTAGATATATATGCTGAGGCAGATAAACATGCTGGTGGGATGCTAATATATGTGGGATACAGCAAGATCTGTCGTATTCTAATGTTTTGAAACAGCATCGAGTATATATCTGCCTTAGTGTAGTGAAACAACATCGAGCATATATCTGCCTAAGTGTAGTGAAACAACATCGAGCATATATCTGCTTTAGTGTAGTGAAACAACATCGAGTATATATCTGCCTTAGTGTAGTGAAACAACATCGAATATATGTCTGCCTTAGTGTAGTGAAACAACATCGAGTATATATCTGCCTAAGTGTAGTGAAACAACATCGAGTATATATCTGCCTAAGTGTAGTGAAACAACATCGAGTATATATCTGCCTCAGTGTAGTGAAACAACATCGAGTATATATCTGCCTAGGTTGTAGTGAAACAACATCGAGCATATATCTGCATAAGTGTAGTGAAACAACATCGAGCATATATCTGCCTAGGTGTAGTGAAACAACATCGAGCATATATCTGCCTTAGTGTAGTGAAACAACATCGAGCATATATCTGCCTTAGTGTAGTGAAACAACATCGAGCATATATCTGCCTTAGTGTAGTGAAACAACATCGAGCATATATCTGCCTTAGTGTAGTGAAACAACATCGAGCATATATCTGCCTCAGTGTAGTGAAACAACATCGAGCATATATCTGCCTTAGTGTAGTGAAACAACATCGATCATATATCTGCCTAGGTGTAGTAAAACAAGATCGAGCATATACCTGTCTTAGTATAGTGAAACAACATCGAGCATATATCTGCCTTAGTGTAGTGAAACAACATCGAGTATATACCTGCCTTAGTATAGTTAAACAACATCGAGTATATATCTGCCTTAGTGTAGTGAAACAACATCGAGTATATATCTGCCTTAGTGTAGTGAAACAACATCGAGCATATATCTGCCTTAGTGTAGTGAAACAACATCGAGCATATATCTGCCTTAGTGTAGTGAAACAACATCGAGCATATATCTGCTTTAGTGTAGTGAAACAACATCGAGCATATATCTGCCTAGGTGTAGTAAAACAAGATCGAGCATATACCTGTCTTAGTATAGTGAAACAACATCGAGCATATATCTGCCTTAGTGTAGTGAAACAACATCGAGTATATACCTGCCTTAGTATAGTTAAACAACATCGAGTATATATCTGCCTTAGTGTAGTGAAACAACATCGAGTATATATCTGCCTTAGTGTAGTGAAACAACATCGAACATATATCTGCCTTAGTGTAGTGAAACAACATCGAGCATATATCTGCCTTAGTGTAGTGAAACAACATCGAGCATATATCTGCCTTAGTGTAGTGAAACAACATCGAGCATATATCTGCCTAGGTGTAGTAAAACAAGATCGAGCATATACCTGTCTTAGTATAGTGAAACAACATCGAGCATATATCTGCCTTAGTGTAGTGAAACAACATCGAGCATATATCTGCCTAGGTGTAGTAAAACAAGATCGAGCATATACCTGTCTTAGTATAGTGCATCAACATCGAGCATAAGACTGTCTTATCCTAGTCAGACACATATGTGCCTAAGTGTGGTGAAGGGGGCATGTATGGCCCATACAGTCGTCTAAGACGCTGCGATTCACTTTCTAGAGTTGCGGCCCTTGGACATGCCAGAATCCTATGATTGTGGGTTCGAATCCAGGTTTGCTCCGATTATGTTTCTAGGTTTGTCAGCACCATACCCCTGATCGTGGGTTTCACCGAAATGATAAACGTCTGAGACCTGCACCACTTCGGGCTTTCCTCCCACATTAAGCTGACACGCCGCGATGTAACTGGAATACTGTTAAAAGCGGCATTAAACCCAAATCACTCACTCACTAGTGTAGTGAAACACCATCGAGCATATATCTGCCTCATTGTAGTGAAACAACATCGAGCATATGACTCTCTTGATGGCATGCAACACCATTTAGCATGTGTTTGTCCTTGTGAGTGAGTGAGTGAGTTTGGTTTAACGCCGCTTTAAACAGTATTCCAGTTATATCACGGCGCGTCAGCTTAATGAGGGAGGAAAGCCCGAAGTGATGCAGGTCTCAGACGTTTACCACTTCGGTGAAACCCACGAGCACGGGTATGGTGCTGACAAACCTAGAAACATAATCGGGGCGAACCGGGATTCGAACCCACAATCATAGGTTTCTGGTGTGCCCAAGGGACGCAACTCTGCACAGCGAATCGCGGCGCCTTAGACGACTGGGCCACCCGTGCCCCCGTTTGTCCTTGTGAAGAGCAATACCAGCTAGCATCTGTCTCGAGTAGTGCAACAGCATCTACCACGTATCTATCACTTAACGTTAAGCCATATTCACAATAAAACTATATCAGCCGAAGCGTTCAGCCACAGCACCTTTCTCAGACAAAAGTACATCCCCAGTAAGTTTGAATCGAACCACATTGTTTGTCTGATATATCATATCGCATGATGTATTTTAGCCGAACACATACTCATTACCTTAATCACATCGAGACATTGTCTCAGTTTAACGCATGGCACTGATGTCTAGATCTATCCACAACATTGGCAGCAGACCGTGAAGCATGATTCCACTGTGCTGTTCCGACACATGAATCTCCGTGTGGTACATGGTGTGTATATGGAGCGGCAGGCTGAGGATGCAGCCAGCTGTACATCTTCCCACTGTGTAGTCATACGTAAACCTGTACAAGATGTTTATTTATACTTTCACCAACAAACAGGATTCTGAGCCTCATTGTAACCTTATTGAACTAATTACGCAACAGTGGTGTACTCTCTGTAGATTGAGGAGGAATTAAGCAAGAGCTCTGATGATCTAACTGTAGACGTATGCATCATGTTCAATCGCGTATCTCATGACACCGGCATGAACACAGCTATTTCATTTGGAACTTTTTTCACAATTAGGTTTCCACACATCGAATTCTCCCGCAAATCTGGAAACACATCATCTTTCTGAATGTACTCAAATAGCTGGGAGACACATATGATGGTCTAATTAAATGCTAAGACGTTATGATACAATTGGATGACATTATAAGTTTTCTATGACAGTTTAAAGATGATGATGAGCAGGATGATGATGATGATGATGATGATGATGATGATGATGATGATGATGATGATGTACTGGCTCCATACAAAAGGCACATGCTCAAAGAGATCACACTATCACCCCAGTCAATGGATCAGTGTGCATTCGATTTTCATTCTCATCTCCATGGGGAGTATACAACCCCCGCTGCCGGTGAGCAGCCACATTACCATCTTACCCTACCAACCAGATGAGCAAAATGACGCGAAAAATCAAATAAATCGAAGTTTGTCTTACAGATATTAAGCAAACGCAATAGTAAAAGGGATGCTGTATTCATGTCGCCATGCTGAATGTCATCTTTTCTTTTCAAACTCAGGACATGACGATTACCAAGAACAGTATTCATACCCAGCGATGAGCAGAAAAGATTTCCGGGATTCAAAGCCAAAGTAACGCCGTTCTTGAAGCCTCAGATTGTGGGGCCCACGCCCATTCGTTTTACAATAAATGAGTAAATCCAACAGCCTCAGTTTATGCTTGAAGGGGAATGACCCAGACTCACGTGTGTATATTTATACCCTAGTTCTTAATAAGGCGACCGTGACATACTAGACTAATAAAGGTTCCGCTAATTCAAGTGCAGAGAAGTAAGTCACTGTGTGCACTAAAAAACAATCATGAATCTCCGACAGTAAACACAGCTTATGAGATCGCTCACATGCAAAAAGTAGAACTGTGCTTTGCTATTTGGCTCCGTCGTGGCGAAAAGTGTAAGACGGATAAGACAGTTCTTTTGTTCTTGATGATGTGGCATGTCTTAAATAAAAGCTGAATGTTGACGAGTGAAATACATTTCAACACCGCCCCTTCAAGACCACGTGGCGAAAAGCTTAAATTCGGGACGAACCCCGTTATAGCGAATACCCTTGCTAGTTGCATGCAGCTTAAATGTCCTTGGTAATAAAATTTGTTATATTTTTTGTGTCTAACTTATGGCTTTTCTTCAGCGACAATTCGTGAATTTCTCAGAATTAATTGAACATTACGGACACGTGGCATGTCCACCATCTTGAAATCAGACCCGAATGAAATTGATTCTGTTTTTGACTGCTGATTGACAGGAGGTTTTCATTTCACCTGGACTATGGATCACTTAAACGACTGCGCTTCTCGGAAAAATATTTTCACACAAAACAATTTCCAACTATTTAGAGACAATAAAGGAATTTAGAAAATCTATATAACGAAGGTTAGCAGCTGGTAGAATTGCAGTTATTTTTTAATTACAGCGTGATAACTGACAAGTATTTATAAACAATTAAGTAAACGTATATGGTTTGCCATTTCAGCGCGTTCATCACTCCACAGTTTACGCTCATCAAACCAAGCAGGAACATGTAATGGAGTGAGTGAGTGTGGTTTTACGCCGCTTTTCGTAATATCCCTGCAATATAGCTGTAGGGGATACCAGACGTCGGCTTCACAAATTGTACTAATGTTGGCAATCGACCTCGGGCCTTCGGTGTCTACATGTCACAACTTTCGAGGCGCAATCGAAAATGCTCTCTGCACAGAGATTTCAAAGAGCCCCATGCGACTCTTGCTCCAAACTTGTTTGATCAGATTACAACAGCCAAGGCCTTAGAAAAGCTTTCAAAACGTTTCATGGCAGATAAGTGGACATGTCCAAATTTGACACATCAGCAACAAAAATAGTGTCTGATGCAATTCCCTACTTTGACGTGTATCATAAATATGTTCCCGTGTGTTTTTCATGCGAATACTTGACTTGCCTTTGCACGTGTTTGTGACGCGTGCTCACCATTTCTCGAACCCCTGGTGCCATACTTATTTGATAATGATTCATGAACACATGTTCATGATCGTACTATGAATTTCTTTGCAGACATAATATTGCCAAAAATATTCATGGTTGGATACAAGATAAATTTAGCTGGGGAAGAAATCTTATTGTGTTCTATGTTTCAGAGATAATAGCAACAGTCAACCATTGTTAAATATCTAACGATATAAATTCAAAACGTCAGCGCCAGAGAATAATCACTCCTGATTTTCTGTCGAAACATATGCCATTGGGAGTAAATGGCGAAATAGTGATGAAAACTCTATGAAATGATCACTGAAAATCATTGACAACACCAGGTGTTTGCGAAAAGAAAGAAACTAAATGCCACCAGGCCTCCAACTCGCTTCGCTAGAAGTCTCGATACAGCGCCAAGCTTGTTCCCTTCTAAGTAAGATTTCAACTACTTTAATCTCTGACCAAAGGTGTCCAACATGTTTTAGTCTGCTGCCTAACAACACGTAAGCAACGTCTTCATCGCACTGTGGTATGCTGGGTAATTAGGTACTCTCGTTAATAAAACGTCGGAAAGGTGAGCCGCGAGCTCGTATCTCGACCCACTTCCGGTTATAGAGTTAATTTGGAGGTCTTCAAAAAGTCGAAATTCCGGAAGTAATTTTGTTGCTTGGCTTCGAGCGTATATATACAAAATATGTGCCAAATCTAAATTTTAACAGACTTACGTTGATTTACTCGAAGTCTGTCACAGTTTAATGTTAATTACAGACGAGAGCATAAGAGGTTTAGTTGTTAGGTCAGAAACGTTTCACACCGAATAAAAAGATTTGAAATACGACTTCAGTAAATGTAAAAACGTAAATAAGTGTATACATATCTGTCATTAAAGCGAATCGGGATTTGTTTTTTAAAGGCGTTAAACTGGTTTCTTTTTTATATATGAATTCGAATGTTTCCTTTTTATTACATACAAATACATAGCTTCACTTGTTAATGTTTTATATTGTCAATAGAAAGAAATCCAGATTCTTTTATTTAGCATATTCAGTACACTTAACTACTTTAAGAGCATGAACTGTCCTTTCATCCCTACCCTGCTTATACCATGCGTATATAACAGATTAACTGTTTCAAGTAGTTATGTGTTTTTGTGTCATGACAAACACTTTTGGCTGTCTTACAAATCCCAAATTGATAGGATAACGTGGGAAGAATATAGCACAAATATATTTTTATCCAAATACTCTGAACGCATGAACGCAGATAATTTGGATTCGTAGTAATGAATTCAACATACAAGCTAAGTTTGTGAAAGTGTGTTTGTTGTTAGTAAACAAAGAAAATATGGTGTCAATTTCACTGACATGAACACGTTTCTTCTTCAATACACACGCCCATGTTTAAAGCTGTCGTGTAACACACACTCACCGATGACATACAGACGTGACATTTAACCCTCAATGAGAATCCAAGATGGCGACCATATGGACGCACGTGCGAGCAACATGCTAACGGCCGCAATGCGCATGATGATTATTTCCAAGAAGAGTGATGAGTGGTGAGCTAGTGAAATCAACATGCCAGCTACTGCAATGAGCATGGAGGTCTTTGAAAGAGGCGCGAGCGTCTGAAATTAACATGAAATCGATGCCATTTCTTCTGAGAGGAAAGGGGCGTGATCTTGATATGTACATGTGCAAATGGAAGAGGAATACATACACTTATACGTCCTCTCAGAATTTTGATTCAAAGATAAGGATCTCTTAAAGTACTTCATTTGTTTCAAAAAGGTTTTATTTCCTTCTGGGCAGAATGTTAATACATTTGAGGCAACCGGCAATATGTTTACCTCAAGTCGGTGTACTAAAACTGCAGGGTGTTTTTGTACAGTGAGTGCATTTTGTATGCACACAAAACGTGTAAATCACGTGCAGGGACATTTTATGTTGATTACGTTTTGATAACCACATTGAATTAAATTTAGAAACCGGCACTGGAACTTTGTCTCGCTTTCAAATTCGGATATAAAAAAATGGTTTGTTTTGGCCCAGATTTGATTATTTACAGACTGTGGTTATATAGTTGGGCGATGGCGTTAAACAACTCTCCATTTCTCCCTCCCCATCTCACTCACTCACTCACTCACAAAGACATATACTATATTTCCAAACATGACAAATGTGATGTAAAAAAAGATCGATATGACGATAGACGAGAATGTCTTACATGCTAGCTCGAAAGTTTGGTACCTTTACCTGAATAAAAGGTATTTTCAAAAATTAAGTTTCACCAATCAAAATAGTGTATAAATTGCGCATATTCCTTGCGGTTGAATGATTAAATAGCGTTGTTTGTAATGGGATTAGGCTGGATTTGAATACTGAGAAAGAAAGAGATTTAACAAAAACCGTAAAATATAAGGCCAGTTTGACGTTGATAAGAAACCACATGAATCAGACTACTTATAGGAAAACCCATGTTGCACTACCATTGGGGTTTCGGAGACGAGAATTAAGTGTGAAAATCCAACGTTTGTGAACTTGTTAAACGTTGTCCCAGTAAAAGAACCTATTCGTAACACTCCTTGTCGCAAATTTAAATAAACTATATTCTGTTGGATACGATAGAAAACATTCACGGAGATTATAGATCCTATTATCGCTGCAAATGCACAGCAACATCGATGCCATGCTTACTGAAAATAAAGCGAAGCTGACAAAAGGTTAGAACAACTTCACAAATACTGTACTTTGTAACGCGCACAATAGCACGTGGTATTATTGCATTGTGAAATGTACACGGCATATATTGATATTGACAACGCAAAACGTAATCCTTGTAGTATTGAGCACACGTGACTTTTCCGAGACATTTGGCAAGTATATTGCATCTAGTTTCCTATCTGTGTAAACAGTTGTCTGAATCAAGGGCAGATTGTATTTTAGGCCTCCCATACCTCTTTATCTAAATCTCGAAAAGATTACTTTTCAAAACAAGTTTTACTTTCATCTCGGGAGAAGTTTATGGAGTTTCGGCATATAAAGACCATCTATGCTTTGTTTGTCGTCAGTGTTGTAAGGTACTCTGGTACGGACACTATCCACAACACTACACGCCCACTGTTTAGAAAACACTGCACTTTACGCTCAAGTCTGGGAGTGCTGAACGTATGAACAGAGCCAGCCATCGTTCGCTGTGGGTGCGTTCCAACTGTCAAGTCACAATTGCAGAAAACACAAAGCTTTGCTGTCTTAAAGCTAGCGATTTATGGTATGATGATCTTGAAATGTTAGCGTAGGCAGTATACATACATTGTAACGCCACTAGTTCCACTAGCGCTGCTCTTGTTTAAGCAATGCCTTCCATTGATGTATCTCTCCGTTTAATTATAAGATATAGTTTCACTTCTTACTTTCCACGAGTAAACAAAGCACTTTCAAAACATAAAATAAATAACAAAAATTGTGGTTAGAGACTTTCCACGTGACTGCACAAAGGAACGGAGTGAGTGAGTATGGTTTTACGCCGCTCTTAGCAATATTCCAGCAATATCACGACGGGGGAGACCAGAAATGGGCTTTGCACATTGTATACATGTCGGAAATCGAAACCGGGTCTTCTTAACCACTAGGCTACCCGACTGCCCCCATAACAGAATATAGAAGATGTCATCCATCAAATACCTTGTCTTAACTGTTTACAGTTTAGTTTACCGTTAACATCCGTGTGTCCCATGTGTGCTGGTTCCAAACATGGACAATATGTTCCACTCTTGTTAACATACGAGACCTACATGTCACCTCAATTCTTAATTCGAAATGACTTGAAACCTTTCTTAACTCAATTGATCAAAACCGATTATTATGTTTTTTGCAAACTCAAAATCGAGTCGTTTTTGCGTTCAATCAATAACCAACATGTTTTGTAAGCGCCAATGCCACGTAATATCAATCACCAACGACCCAATATCATATGTCATATGAAATATCGTTAAGAGTCAACATCATGTGTATATCAAATCTTTATCTCGTAATAAAAGTCAGTGATAGCAGTCAGCAATGTTCATCCACTGTTCCTGTTAATGGTTATGTTCTCGTCACTCCAATCAGCACACAATTCCAGCATCAGTGTTCTGATTTCCACACATTTAACAGCTGACTCTGATACTATGAATACTTGATCATACAATTATCAATCTGCCCAAAGAATTAGCTCTCTCGTAACGCCGATGGCCCTGTTTTATCAATATACGTGGACATCTTACGTGCAAAGTTCATTATCTGCTTGGCTTATGAACAACCTACCATAGCAGCTAAAGAGAAAAGAAAGGTATACCCTTCAACCACAATTAATTTCCTAAGCCCTAATAGTTCTGGTCATTGTTTTTCAATACATATAAAGTCACATAAACATGCATATGTGATTACTCCACACCTAGCGGACCGTCCCGGACAACGTCATGCTGATATATCGATAATACGAACAGCATCAGCCTCGCTTTCAAATATGTGGTCTTGGAGATAAGCTTTTTACATTGCGTTAACCTTCTCATTGTGATCCTGGTTGAAACATACGTACGGACACGTGCACATATTATACTTCTGGTTTTTTTGCATCCAAGAGATATTGACAATGTGTGCAAGTATGACACAGACGGTTGTTGTGTTTTTTAACTAAATGCATTTCTTTCACCATATGCCAAACAGCTGACGGGGTCCTTCAAACTGTTCTAGAAGCGTAAAAAATAACGCCAGGCCAAATTGTATTTTATTAGCTGTATGAAATAGCCATTTTGACGACGGATCCAACGATGCGTGTTTTCTGTTTATTCTTGGCATAGTTAATGTACAAACAATTTGCATGCAATACGATATTGTTATGGAAAATCACACAAAGAACAACATAGCTATTCGACGCCAGGGCTGGTGCCATCGGTCATGGGTGCACTTACCACGAGCAAAGTTTGCACAAAAAATGTTCTATAAATTAGAACCTGTGAGTGTTAATGTACTGAGCTTGAATTGATAGTGTTTGGGTTTCCTGGTAAAACAATGAAAGTTGGCCATCAGTTTAACTATATACTAGGATTTACCTACACGTGTGATCGGCATTGAAGACAACAATAAAGAAGACGGATGCACTTTACACACTTTTGACCCTTTTATGTCCCCGGTGCGTGAAAATATATAGAAAATGCGTTATCCATGTATTCAAGTAAAAGATTATTTGTATGCGCTTTGGTGATATTTGCTGTGATCCCGTCGAAGAAAAATAGGCATGATAGAATTACCACACGTGCTGCACGGATTTAAAAATCTCACTTATTTACGACCGGTCACGAGATAAAACGGGGTTAATAAGATTATCGAATAAAGCACTTTTGGAGTCATCTTCAGTTCAAAATTGTTCAGTTATTGTAATAAATAGGGTTTATCATTTAATGGGTAGTTCTAAAATAATGAGAATTCCATGTTTCAAAATATATATTTTAGGAAAATAACATTTCTCATTCATCACTATAGAATAAGTAAAAAAACCGTCATCTGCTCTAACTTATCAAGGACCAATACACTATTTAAGATGTAAACGACACGTGGCTGCGCCCCTCGTGGTTTATTTTCCCTGCCGTGTTATTAAACAACGACCACGAGTCGTTTATTTCTTATATGAATTATCAACATTATGTACAGCCTCTTTAAGGATGTTGAAAAAATGTACAAGCTTTAAAAATAGTTACCTTAATATTAATTATGATGACTCCCGGAATAGAATCCGACCCTGGCAATGTCAGACAAGTCCATTTTAGGAACAGGTGGGTTAAGTTTGGTATTTCTCGCATATTCTCACAATCCTCACGTCGATTACCTGTACTTTTTCTCCTAATACATATTGTTATATCTCTCCCACTTATGGATGCGACTGTTCGGCCACTTCTTTTATCTGCGTACCCCAGTTAAATATATGGGGGACAACTCACTTGACACTTCCCTCTCAAAATTAACGTCGTCCAATATATGACGTCATAAAGTTGCGAGGGCATATTCGAATCATTCGAATGATGTCATGATAGAACAATGTTTTATCGTGAAATAAACAACGCTTCGTTCTTCGTTGCTCAGTGCGATTTATCGCGTAGCTATCTCTTATAAACGAATGGACAATGTTCCTAAGAATGCAGAAAAATCTCACATATCTACCAGATTCCGCATACATTATGCGGTTTGAATATGAAACAGTAACGGGAGTCTGCAGTGTGATTAAATGAAATAGTTCTAATTTCCACTAGATTCAGGTGTATTTTTTATATAGTCGATAAATCATTACCAACTTCAACAACGTGTTTGTTTACGAAGAAGAGAATTAGGGCTCCTCTACCACGGTCAGGAGCCCGCTCAAGTCTAGGTCTAGACGTAGTAATTAGTACCCCGTGTTGGAATGAGACTTAGTCGCTCTGTAATTAGCGCAAGCAGTTACAACTACCTTAAACTAGATTCTAAACCTTGAGTAGACAGACAGCTAAAGTAGACGGGTAGGCAGAGTGTTGTTTAAATCAAATTATTCTGAGTAAACCGGTAAAGTAATATATTCCCCCAAATAAAGTTATCAGCTTTGTTGAAATTATATTTTACAGGAACACTTGTCTTTTACAGCCTAGAGCTGGGAAGGAGTGGGACGCTAATGTTGAGCGGGCGAAAATAAGATACTTGAGATGAGAGGTACGGATGACACTGGGTTTGTTTTGACACATATATGATCCAGGATATGCTTGAGAGACGAACTAGACTCGAAGCCATCCCTGTTTCCAAAGTGAACTTTAAAAATAATATGAAAACTCAAGGTATATCTTATTTCTCATAACTAGTGGGTTCCTGACGCTACAAACCTCTTACTTTTAAGAAAATTTGTTTTTTCTTACCTTGTTGTTGCCGTTTGTTTAATTGTTTATACTTTTGAAATTTTAATAATATACTGCTCCTGCTATTCTGAGTCGCTGCAAAGTTGCACGTTTATCCACCTCCAGCACCTCAGGCTGCCCCTTAAACAAAAATATACGAAACATCTCAAGCAAGTCTACAATACTTTGGCAAGTCTAGATTTCTTCAGTTTCTTGAAAATGGTGGCTGGGCTCCTTTATATAATATATATAAAGAAAACTAAACAAAATAAATCCTTTTCATTTTAAAGACTACTTATTAATCTAGCATCTCTGTCGAAACGTTTCTCAATAGTGGACAAGGTTATTCGGCTCAAACGAAAATAAACATGTTATACTTCTCCTTTTTCACGGTTGGCTGGTTGTAAGATTCGAAGCGCGAAATCGAACTGGGAATGTGCGTAGGTGAAAAGATGAGACACCCACTGCGCTATCCTTCCTTCCTCGCTGGGTGGAACTGTACGTTGTTAAAGCGAGGTCCGTTTTCACGAGAGACTCATTAAACTGGCATACCTTTCTCTGCCGGATTCTCAAACAAAGGCAAATACTTTCTCTTCTTGCACGTGCAACTTATATGAAGCACAACAAACTAAAAAGCGAAAACGAACATTAAAGCTTTGTTCACGGGTCACCAACACATTGTTTTCCATTTGGATGAGGTTTTCCAAAATAAACACCATATTTCAGAAGGCACACAGAAAACAATATCGGGGAGAGTGCCTCGCTGACACTGAGAAGAATTTCCCTATCTTGCTTACTGAGTTTCTTGGAAGGTGATAATCCGTTTAATGCGTCTATTCCAGGAATTCGAGAGAAAAAATAGCATTGTGATGGGTTATTGGTTTTGGCTTTGAACTGAAAAAAAGAGTTTCTTAAACGAAAAAATCTCTTAAACCTCATGTGTTAGATTACATTACCAAACTGAACACGGACTCGGTGCATGCGCCGTGGTTAGATTGGTGTTTCTCTGAACTAAGTAGTGGGTTTTTTTTACCAAGCTTGGTGTAAACAGTGAACGGCTGGGTTATGTGGGGTTGTTAATCGGGTATACGTATGTCTTAAAAAGGAAAAAAAAACATGTACGTAAGAGCATTATTGCACTGTACAAATGTACTTCAGTTTTGCAGACATTTTTCATCTTGAAACAGATGTGATGTCCTTTCCATTGACGTGATCGATATAACTGCATTTTGGACTGGCCATGGTAACGGTCAAAATACAAATGACCCCTGTATTTAGTTTTGATGTTGTCGAAATTGAAAATACATCGAGTTTTCCATAGTTCGAGATAACCGGAGTGTCGATATAAGATCATGATGACCAGAAGGGGTCAATCTGGACACCAAGATTAATATCTGAAAGGGGCATTTGGCTCGTCCACCGGTTAGCTTGATTGGAGCCGTTCGAAAACCAGCTAATCGTTGAAGTTCACATAAATATTAGATACTTTTCAAAAACATTTCCTTCCACATTGATACGCTATTGCCAACGATGTTAGAGGAAATGTATACCAATTTCGTAAAAGTTCCTCACTTTTTTGCCCAAAAGGTTCTCTACAGCTGCTATGACATCATCGTTCAAGGGCGGTCGGGTAGCTTAGTGGTTAAAGCGTTCGCTCGTCACGCCGAAGACCCGGGTTCGATCCCGACATAGGTACAACATTTGAAGCCCATTTTTGGTGTCCCCCGCCGTGATATTGCTGGAATATTGCTAAAAGCGGCGTAAAATCAAACTCACTCACTCACTCATCGTTCAAGTGGAACTGGGTTCCTTTTAGAGTTGTTTTCATGTTATGGAACAGATTGAAGTTTGACCGAGACAGATTAAGAGAATAAGGTGGGTGCTGAAGGAGTTCAAAGCCACACTTAAAGCTTTGAACATCATCATCCATATTCACCAGATTTGAAAAATAATTGGCAACCAATTCCAGTCCATCTTTGTTCATAACCGTTTCAGCCAGCCCTCGTAAGATATATGTCTGTCTTCTATTATATGCTTCCAGTGATCCTGTCAATGGATCATTTATTGGGGTATTATAAGTGTATCCATTATTCCAAACAGGACACTTTTCTGTGGGCAAAAGTAGATGAGGTGAGGTGAGGTGAGATGAGGTGAGGTGAGGTGAAATGGGGTTCAACGTCGCGTCCAAGATTATTGCACTTATATAGCGACGTGCATGTACGTGTGTGTGTTTGTGTGGCTGCTTGTACTAGTCCGGACTGATGCCGATTTATAGTGCTAGCTCACTGAGATACCATGCCGCACTTAAACATGAATACTCCACTCAGACACAGTATATTGACTCCGAGCCGACCGGTCCTTGTTTCAGCCCCTTATAGCCGAACGCCAGACAGGGTAACAACAAGTACCATCTTTTAACGTCTTTTGGTATGACGCGGCGTGGACCCAACCCCTGACCTTCCTCTCTCCGGGCGGACGCTCTACCAGTAGACCACGGAGGCGGTCCAAAAGTAGATCAAGGCAAAAGTAGATGGAACCGTCCAGAACCAGGCTTGAGCCAAGGTTGTGGAGCAAAGCCACTTTAAATACTGTGATATTAATTGTAGTCGAATTAATGAGGTTACGTTGTCATTTCTGAAACTGCATCCAAAATATGCGTGATGTATGAGTGAATGGTTTGAGGAGCGGTCGGGCAGCGTAGTTGTTAAAGCGTTCGCTCGTCACGCCGAAGACAAGGGTTCGATTCCCGACATGGGTACTATGTGTGAAGCCCATTTCTGGTGTCCCCCGCCGTGATATTGCTGGAATATTGCTAAAGGCGGCGTAAAACCATACTCACTGACACTGAATGGTTTGATGTTGGTGCAATTGCCTTTTCTGACTTGTACCATATGTTCCTGTTTTGTTTTTCAGATGAACAATTGACTTGCCACTGCATGTGGTTTAGGCCTTCCGCGAACACATGGTACCATCAATATTTGATAATGATTCATAAACATATGCTTATGACACAATCGGAATCTATTTTGTTTTTATTAGTTGCTTTTATTTGCGCACATTGAGGCCACATGTACTTTGTCCATAATAATAGGGTTACGGTAGCAGTGAAAATTTAGAATTAAGAAAGATTGATAATCAAGTTTCTCTTTGTAAAAAATAGGAGAGAATAAAATTTATGGATATTCGGATGTATATGATATAAAGTTGGAATATATATATATCTGTCGAAAATGATCAAATGCAGGACACACAAGCATCTCACATAACGAATTTCATTTCTTCCGCCAGTTTCAATTTCAAGCCAGTGTAAACATCATCTAAATCGAGATAAGCATCTGCGAAATTTACAAACATTTATTCAAGTTAAAGTCGAAATCAAATAACGGACTCTGCTTATAGTACAGATTTCTCATGAAAGAAATTGTCGCTTTTATTCACCTGTCTCAATCGATGCAATTCAAAATTGGAGTTGCTTCCCGTATCTGTCTGGATCCAGTGATCACTGATTCGATCCGATTATGAACCTCGGTTCTGCATATCAGTCTGCGTAAAAGATTACCCCCTCCTCCTCCTTCCCACAACCCCCAGCCCACCGGCTCCACCACGTGAATACCTACTCATCTTATGGAAGTGTTTGACGTTTCAGTTCAAAGTAAATAATAGCAGAAATAATGTTTGGAGTGCCAACATTCATCTTACTTGAGGAAGTAAAGAATACAAGATCTGTTTTACCTTGATGTTCCCTGTCAAACATAGGTTTGAAATTCTTTCCCAAAGTTGGGAGCTCGAACAAAACGGGGGATGTTTTACATGCTGGTTTCATCTTGAGGTAGGTGTTTGTGATAGGATATTTTTTTCATATGTATTTGGATTCCATGTGGCAGTGATGTAGAAATAACAGTAGTCATTTTAGGTTTTGGCATTAAAGATTTGGCAGATTTGCAAAATGTTGACCAGACTGAAAATTGATTCTATTTATAACTAAAAACAACGAAAGTTCTCCGCGAATGTTTTGATGGTGGTGAAAACGATATTCAACATCTTCACCGATGTCAGATCACATCATTTGGCTCCGCCAAGAAAAGTAGTACCAGTGACGAAATGATTATTCTGGTGATTGGCATATTTCAAATCAAAGAATATATATTGAGATGGACTGATGGGAGGGGTGGGGTTTGCAGCTCTTTTTCATTCGGAATTCACAGTAAGGGCCTTGCACGAAAGACGCATCGCCAGCTACGGTATCACTATTTGTTCAAACGTGGGCGGAAGGATAATGTCACTATTTGTACTCAAGGTCGTTATACATAAATGAATGTGGAGATGGGTTATGGACATTGAACGAGTGCATATCATGTTACATGTTGATTTGTAATAAAATGTGGAACTGGCCTGTAAGGAATCTCATATATTGCAGATCGTGAACGAATGGTGTTTTATGCCGCTTTTGTCAAAATTTACAGCGGACCGCCTCCGTGGTCTAGAGGTAGGGTGTCCGCCAGGAGAGCGGAAGGTCCGGGGTTCGATCCCTGGCCGCGTCATACTGAAGGCGTTAAAAGATGGTGCTTGTTGTTACCCTGTCTGGCGCTCGGCATTAAGGGGCTAAAACAAGGAGTCAGTATACTGTGTTTGAGTGGGGTATTCATGTTAAACTGAGGCATGGTATCTCAGTGGTCTAGCACTTTAAATCGGCATCAGTCCAGACTTGAGTGTGAGTGTGCCTCAATGTGCGCAAATAAAAGCAACTAATAAAAAAAAAATAGATTCCGATTGTGTCATAAGCATATGTTTATGAATCACTATCAAATATTGATGGTACCATGTGTTCGCGGAAGGCCTAAACCACATGTAGTGGCAAGTCAATTGTTCATCTGAAAAACAAAACAGGAACATATGGTACAAGTCAGAAAAGGCAATTGCACCAACATCAAACCATTCAGTGTCAGTGAGTATGGTTTTACGCCGCTTTTAGCAATATTCCAGCAATATCACGGCGGGGGACACCAGAAATGGGCTTCACACATTGTACCCATGTCGGGAATCGAACCCTTGTCTTCGGCGTGACGAGCAAACGCTTTAACCACTAGGCTACCCGACCGTCCCCCGGACTTGTACAAGCAGCCACACACACACACACACACACACACACACACACACACACACACACACACACACACACACACACACACATGTACCCATGCGTGGAATCGAACCTACGTGCTGATCGACTAAATCTATGAAATATTACGGTCGAATTCCGCTCGACTGTGTGTCTTCAATATGCAAAACTAGACTAACGTCAATCACGTTGTATGCCTTAATCTAGATGACCATACGACAGGCATAATAAACAAGGACATGATTAGTCGGATAAAGCTCAATATCGGCAGCGCTAAAGTGTAGATATGTTCTAATTTGCGCTCAATCAGGCAATATATCTAGGACCATAAATTAGTTTTAACGACATGCCGAAAAACGACTAATTTCCCGCTATGGCCACCGTGAGCCACGTTGCGAAGATAGCCATTTGTGTCAGACGAGATAACCCCACTCTTACGCTGATTTGTCATCGCCACCGCCCCCTGGTGGTCACCGTATGAACTACCCTCAGCTATTATCTTTAAGGAGATTTTGATGAGACGAGAAGCACGTTGAGAAGAATAATTAGCTATCGTATGATCTCAAGATATGCACTAGGCATTTTGATGGGAACATTTGCAACCAGTCACTCTGCGATGAAGATGATCATTTATTTACAAGACGAGCAAAGGGGTGTGTAAGGGTGTATTCACAACACAGTTTGCCTGAACTTTATCCACGCTGGGTTCAGAGTAGGATATCCAGCAATATACAACACGCGGACGTTGGTAAGGACCGGCTTTGTTTGGAGTCAATCCATCAGGATCGTCCATTCACAGAACATATATAGATGCTGGAAACAGAAATGAAACAAGAAGGCGATGGTTTGGGCGACGTGTTGGCGTGTGTAAATAAACGTGTATCCTGTGTAAATCCTTCTGTGTCAATCCTTCTGTCGGAAGCCTCTTCCTGGGAGTAGTCAATGGCTGTGGCACATATTTTCTCAGATGTAAATCAACCGTCGCTGGATGTCGTTGATGTTTGTATTGATAGTATCTGCGCCCGAACCCCGACCCCACACAGTTACAAACAATACAATGGCGATGAAGAAACAATCAAACAGTTTGTTTTGGTGCTTTAAACACTGATGCTTGAGGCCATGTCAATTACAAGCACGTCACCAAACATGAACATGGTACACCCTGCATACATTTCCTAAATTCCTACCACAAAATGTAATAGTAATGATAATAATGATGACGATAAGGAGTGAGTGAGTGAGTGAGTTGGGTTTAACGCCGCTTTTAACAGTATTGCAGTTATATCACGGCGTGTCAGCTTAATGTGGGAGGAAAGCCCGAAGTGATGCAGGTCTCAGACGTTTACCATTTCGGTGAAACCCACGAGCACGGGTATGGTGCTGACAAACCTAGAAACATAATCGGGGCGAACCGGGATTCGAACCCACAATCATAGGTTTCTGGCGTGCCCAAGGGGCGCAACTGATGACGATAAGGAAGACAACAACAATACTAATGATAATAATTTCCAAATATCTAATAATACAGTTTCCAAAGAAAATGAACCACAAAAGGGTAATAAACAAAATCACCCAAAGAAAAAACGGTTCCAAATTAAACTAAATGAAACATGGAAAAACATATCCTGGATAGAACTTTGCTTAAAATTACGTTCCTCAGGGCAATCGATGTCAAAACGGCAAAAATCAACATGTAAAAGTTTAAAAACAAAATACAAGACAACAAAAGAGAAGATTCTTAATCAAATTCTTGAATATCTGACAGCAAAGTTAAAGGTTTGGACAGAAAGAAAAAGAAAGTGGGACAAGAAAAATAAGTTCATAAAACAAAACATTGTTTAAATCCTATGAAAAACAATTTTACAGGAAACTAAAGGCATCCAATAGCAGGGATGAGAAAAGACCCACCATTGATTCCAGTGAAAGGTTTTGGAGACAGTTGTGGTCTATACCCACCAACTGTAACCATGGGTAGAGGAATAGAATGATTGTGTACACGAAAAAATAAAACCACCATTTTTGTGTTTCATTACACCTGATTGCCTGAAAAATGTAATTAAAAAGTCCAAATCTAATACGGCGCCAGGGCCTGATGGTATTCGAAACCGGTTTTGGAAACTGTTCCCTTGTGTCCTAACACCATTTCTTCATTGTTTAAATTCTCTTGTGGTTACAGGGGATGTTCCGCCTTCGTTGTGCAAAGGTCGAACAATACTTCTCCCAAAGAAAGGTGATTTGATTGATCCCCAAAACGTACGCCCTATTACTTGTCTGAATACATAATACAGATCATGTGTCATCGTACTGCGCATCCAATGACATTATTAACATAGAGCAGTAAGGAGCAAGAAAGGGATGTTGGGGTTGTTAGGATCAACTACAAGTTCAGAAAATGATCCTTGAAGAGGCTAAAACATTATTGACCATCCTGTGGAAGGTCAGATTAGGGACAAACTCCAGAATGCCCATATCAACACTTCGGGCAGAGTCCAAATGTAGACTTAAGAAAATCTAGAGTTCAGAGCTGAACGCTCTCAATAAAGTCAAAGCAACAAATACTTATGCTGTGCCCGTCCTTTCGTATTCCTTTGGTGTTGCTGATTGGATGAAAAAAGAAATTCAGGGTATTGGCACCCTCACACGAAGAATCATGTCAGACAATAGATCCCGCCACCCTCGCTATTCCCTAAATCGCTTATATTTACCAACTATGATGGGAGGGCGTGGTTTGATTAATGTGGAGGCTCTTCATGATAGAATCGTTTTGTTCACTTTTGCACACATTTATTTGTCCGATGATCCTCTGGTGAAGCATGTCAAGACTCATGATGAAAACAAGGCATTCCACAGTTTTCTAAAACGAGCCAAGAATGTGGGACATAATCTCAATGTCAGTGTTGATTATGTTGATGGTTCTGTACTTGCTGCATGGTACAGAATTGAGTGTCAACCAAGCGAAGTGCCATATTAAATCGGCCCAGACTCAGTTTAGAGACGCTATCTGAACGACCACTGCATCGAGTTTATGTGCAGTGTGTTGAGAAGGTAAGCAACCCTGCAGAGTCCTTCGCTTGGATGAGGTCGGCTGGCCTGAAAAGTGAAACAGAAGGCTTTTTGTTTGCTACTCAGGACCATTCACTTCCCACTCGAAACCGTCAATGTGTGATTTTGCATCAAAAAGTAAATATGAAATGTAGATTATGTAATGAATTTAATGAGACTGTCTAACACATTGTCAGTGGATGCCCAGCTTTGGCACAAGCGACACGATGAAGTGGCTCGATCCTACTGTTCTCTGTGCCTTAGGTTTCGTACCTCCCAATCTGCTGACTGACATTGGTCACCCGGGTTTGCTACCAGGAATACAGCCCTTCTGGTAATCTGGGTAACGCAGTCTTCACATTCTCCGAAAAGTTCTGGATGGGTTTGACTAGGCAGCGCTTCCTGGGAGGTGTCCCATTCGCTGCCTGGGCTGCGTGTAGAGGGGGCAAGGGCCCTGAGCTGATGATGAGCCTACCAAGCCTGACTGTGCCGGGATCACCAAAACCCTCTTTGATGCATTTATTTCTTTTAATCGGTAAATGATAATAATATCGGAATTACTATAAAAATAGAGAATAATTTAACATTATATCGTGATGACGATGATTATGATTATATGAGGATGGTTTCAACATAAGATCATAACATCATCATTATTATAATCATTATTATAATCATCATCATCATCTCTGCGGAAATAACTCTCAAAAAATAGTTTTAACACAGAAAGACGACAGATGAATGCCGGGTTCGTAAGAGACGTGTACATTGAGTGTCCTGGGCAGGAACAGTTAACTATTTATACTACCTACCAGTGGCCTTGTTTTCAGGTAGAGTGGGTGGTGGAACAGACAAACAGCCAATTAGTGGCTCCTGTCAGTGAATATTATACTCTAAATATCTACTCTGCCATGTCACTACAAACATGCGTTGCTTTGACTACAAACGAATAGGAAATTGGATTGACTATGCGTGACAAAAGCACAAAAACCCGTTGTAATACTATGACGTATACCCATACCTTCTCAAGGGAGCTTTCTTGGGTTTCCTCAACATGAGGTCAGATCCTCACATGGTCATCGATCCTAAAGATCCAGTATATTGTGGAGTTGTTATGGAAGGTGGTTCTTTAGTTAATATACCTGAAGTAATGAAGGCATAAACTGGTTTCTACAAACAGGCTGTTGTTTGACTAAACACGAACAATCAATCGCGATGCAAATTGATTGCTATTTCAATAGTTGGTGTTTGTGTATTGCCATCGGAACATTGACAATTGCAACGCATCGAAAGTACAGTTACTGACTGCATCCTTGCTGAAGTGTTCTCGTTTTACACGTACTTTCATAATTCAAACAGATTGCCAGAAAAACAATCCCCATAACGGTTTTATGAACAACAGTGAGTACAGTACGGTTATAACGAACTCAAAGGGACCAGTTATTTTAGTTCGTTAAAACCGTAGTTCGTTATAAGCATATATGCAACATACACACAGCAAATGGACGGGACCAAAAAGACCCATTTGTTGTATCGTCTGTTCGTTATAAGCGTGTTCGTTATAAACGTAGTTTACTGTAGTTTTTCGGTGTAATATGTACATCTCAGCTTCATGCTGAGGCTGGGGTCAGATGAAATGAAGTTGAAGTCACGTACAGGATTACGTCACTCCTATAGTGACGTGCGCGCGTTTGTGTGCATGTGTGTGTGTGTGTGTGTATGTGTTTGTGTGTGTGAGCGTGTGTGTGTGCGTGTGTGTGTGAGTGAGCGTGTGTGTGTGTGTGTGTGTGTGTGTGAGCGTGTGTGTGTGTGTGTGTGTGTGTGTGTGTGTGTGTGTGTGTGTGTGTGTGTGTGTGAGCGTGTGTGAGCGTGTGTGTATGTGTCTGTCTGTCTGCATGCACAAGTCGGGACTTAAACTGGTTTTATTGTGCAAACCCTCTGAGATACCATGCCACAGTGTAACAATTAGCCTTGCTCTAAAGTTGTACTGAATGATAAACCTTTATAATAGGGAAGTCTAGATGAGGAAGACAGCCTTTTATATTGACACATTCTCTTATTATTTATATAATCTAGAAATTATGATTTAATCTAATAATTATTGCCTTAGAGACTTTTGTGCAAGTCTAGGTTACAACAATCACTATCTTTTAACAACTTTTGGTATGACGTCTTTATGCTGTCGAAAACAGTAAGTGAAACACGTTTGCCACCTGTGGACACATATTTGCCAGGGCTATAGTTCTGACGAACCGAGGTTCATAATCGGATCGAAACAGTGATTCGGGCACATGATCAGCGGATCCTGGTTCATATGGAAAGCAATTCTGCATTGTGAATTGCATCGATTTAAACCAGTGAACGAAAACATTACCATAATTATAAGAAATCTCTACTAAAAATAAACTCTGACTATATCATAAGCATGCATGTGTTTATGGATCACTGTTAAATAGTGATAACACCAGAAGTTCTCAGAAGACGATGAATCGCTGGTAGAGCAGATTGATGGGCGGATAGATATGGATATTTATTGAGTGAGTGAGTTGGGTTCAGAGCCGCTTTGGGGGGCACGGGTGGCCCAGTCGTCTGAGGCGCCGCGATTCGCTGTGCAGAGTTGCGTCCCTTGGGCACGCCAGAAACCTATGATTGTGGGTTCGAATCCCGGTTCGCCCCGATTATGTTTCTAGATTTGTCAGCACCATACCCGTGCTCGTGGGTTTCACCGAAGTGGTAAACGTCTGAGACCTGCATCACTTCGGGCTTTCCTCCCTCATTAAGCTGACGCGCCGTGATATAACTGCAATACTGTTAAAAGCGGCGTGAGGAAGAAACATACTGGGTCATTTCTGTTTTAAATTACACTCTTACGTACAAACTAAACTACGTCACTCCCTAATACCATATGACAGAAGGATGTTCTATGTATAACAAAAAAGGCTCGTAAACAACTTACAGACAGTAAGAGAATCGGCAGGCCGTCTTTAGACACAACCAATATAAATCATCTTCATATTTTCAACTCATTAAAACCATTTCGACATCATGAAGAGACTTGGCAACATTTGCCAGCATTGATACTTCCTTGGACAAACCTTCATTACGTGAGGCATACCTCTTGTCAAATACTGATAAATAATTACTTCGCCTAATTTCTTTACCAGCTACAAACGTGGAAGATAAACAACGCAATTCCAAACCATTACTTTGTGGCGCAAATTGCTCTATTATCCTGCGATGCTGGAAATTTTTGTTTACTTGTTTATTGTTTCTGGTTACTTTTCTTCATACAATGTAGGTCTAACATTCTAAAAGGTAATTGGCTTGTATTATTTCATGACGGTATGCTCTTTGAGACACCGATACGTGACAAGGCAGCATTTGTATGAACGCCGAAGTATATCATACGGAATAAATATATATATTCATTAATATCTCTTTGAACTCCAGTCCATCATCAATACTAAACGTGTATAAGTGTAACGACTTGCAATTACCGTTGGAAATAAATTTCTTTTCAAACTTTATATCGTTTTATCAAAACGCTCAGCTGTTGTAAAGTATTTTTTTTCAAAATTATGACTACATTATCAAACTGGCCTGCCGTGATAAAATGTAATTTTCCATGGGGCGGTAGCATTATAGTTGTTGGCCGGCTTAATGAAAGCCTATTTCAACAATATGAATTAAACAAGATAGGCAGGCGGTGAATGTGAAGTGTTTATGTAACGCCTTCGGACGAAGAACCATCAACGATACCGCCGCCACAGACATCAACATTAAAAAGAAATCACTGCTCCTTCATTTAGAAAGCCTGAACGAAAAAAGTCAGCTCGTGTACTATGAAAAAACGGTTTCGATAAAGCGTGGCAGGAAACATTGGTTGCAGTTCAATCAGGTCAGTTCGGTACGAAATGTTACAGGCGTTGGCTTGTTATATTTTCTGTAGTTTGTGGATGTTTAATTCACAATTTTCTTTGATATCAAATATCAATGTGATAGAAATTATTGCAACTAACAAACGTGCATTGTCAGTGGGAGTTTCCATGAAGAAAGCGGTGCAGGCGTTTAGAGCTGATTTCGGAGAATTTCTCTGACTTATTCTAAAGTAACGACACAAGGTCGCTCTGGATGACCCAAACCGAATGGGGTTGGGTTTTTTGCAATTAGTCCGTTTCTTTAAGTGAATGGAGGGATGGAAGATCAAATGTATATAGTAAAACTTCAAAAACAGATTTGCGGGTGCCATTTTGTTGCCCGGAAATTTCATTTCGAATCACGTAGGAATGCTATGACGTCATGAGGCAATGGATGAAGTGCTATGCTTCCGTGATAGATGGTTGGCAGAATGTGGACAAAATCGAAATAGAGGTTATTCTGATCAACTTCATGTGCAATTCGTGTGGTATTAATTTCGCCAGTGCTACGGGATTTGTTTCAGATTTAGGATTCACAAAACATAGATCTATCAAGAAAAGTTCTCATAAGAAGCAAAAAGTCGGGAAGATGCACTGTACCCAGTCTCTTTCATCAACGACCGTCCACCAGTCAGATTACAGCACAATTCAGGATTATTTCCGGTTCAGACAAATTGAAGTGAAAAATTAAGAACAAATTATTCATAGATCAGTATAAACAATGACACCAGGTCGCAAAAATTCCAGAAGTACCCATCTTGAGTGAAGGTTAAAGTCACTTTACAGTTGGTCCTTGAACAACTGCGTGTCTGGCAAAGTCTAGGAAACAGTCTTATGTCAAATAAGTCGACGATGACGACGAAGTGTGGTTAGTTACGTTGGTAGAGACATCATCGGAGTGAGAAGGGGTTAAACAATATCACAGCCCTATACTGTTTTATTAAAGACAGACGGACAGGCAGACAGACGAAACATGGACAGGGATAGGAATACAGTCTCACCGCCCGACATGGCCCCAACCTACAGCGTTCACGAGAAATACTACACTTACATATTGCGCAGTCTTCGCATCACTATCACTTTGACATTATGAAATATTGGCAATACCTTGGTAATCTGCCAAAGGGAACCGCTTTTGTTTGATATCGTCTACGCGGAGATAGTGTTTCGCAATCGCGTCAGAGACATGCACGCTGGAGGTGGCAATATGGGAGCCAATGAGGGGGAAGTTATGCCATCAACAATAAGACACTGTGCCAAATATTTCGTGCGCATGTACTCTGTCATATCTTTGACCGTGACACAAATACAACCATATTCCCACGCGCGAAGGGAAGAAAGTTAAATCGTAGGTCCAACTCCCTAAAACGGACACTTTGCTGCCTCTCGCTTCGTCTGGGCCCTAATAGACCATGGTGGGGTTTTCCACAAGATGATATGAATATGCTGTATCCGCAATTTCCTATGTTGATACATGGTGGCGGTGTAAGCATTTGTTGGTGTAGAAAACATATGCGTGGGATATGATGAATGTCGATATTACCGGCAAACCAGCGGGATTCTTTGTCCCGCTTAATGCGACCAGCTGTCTGTAAAAACGATCTCAGCGTACCGAGGAGCACACACAGTGAAGATGGCACCACTTTCCTGAGAAAGGTTGAGGACGAGATGCGTGTGAATGCACTGTTGTTAACAGGCATGATCTGCACGTGTTAGTTTAACGATATATGGTTTTAGAAAAATGACATTAGTTTTTTTGGTTCAATGTCTTTTTATGTATCAGTATGATGTATCACGTGTGATACTAACCATTTATATCTCTCAGTGATAAAGGTATAACGACATTTATTGAATTATCGATGCATCGCATATGACTGATAGCAATGAACCTATTGTGCCTGTTTTACATTATTATCCAACAGTTGTACCTATTTTACAATGGTATCCAGTAGTTGTACCTATTTTACAATGGTATCCAGTAGTTGTACCTATTTTACATTATTATCCAACAGTTGTACCTATTTTACAATGGTATCCAATAGTTGTACCTATTTTACATTATTATCCAACAGTTGTACCTATTTTACAATGGTATCCAGTAGTTGTACCTATTTTACATTATTATCCAACAGTTGTACCTATTTTACATTATTATCCAACAGTTGTACCTATTTTACAATGGTATCCAGTAGTTGTACCAACTATACAATGGTATCCAATAGTTGTACCTATTTTACAGTGGTATCCAACAGTTGTACCTATTTTACAATGGTATCCAGTAGTTGTACCCATTTTACAATATTATCCAACAGTTGCACCTATTTTACAATGGTATCCAGTAGTTGTACCAACTATACAATGGTATCCAATAGTTGTACCTATTTTACAGTGGTATCCAACAGTTGTACCTATTTTACAATGGTATCCAGTAGTTGTACCCATTTTACAATATTATCCAACAGTTGCACCTATTTTACAATGGTATCCAGTAGTTGTACCCATTTTACAATGGTATCCAGTAGTTGTACCTATTTTACAATGGTATCCAGTAGTTGTACCTATTTTACAATGGTATCCAATAGTTGTACCTATTTTACATTATTATCCAACAGTTGTACCTATTTTACAATGGTATCCAGTAGTTGTACCTATTTTACAATGGTATCCAGTAGTTGTACCTATTTTACATTATTATCCAACAGTTGTACCTATTTTACAATGGTATCAAATAGTTGTACCTATTTTACATTATTATCCAACAGTTGTACCTATTTTACATTATTATCCAACAGTTATACCTATTTTACAATGGTATCCAGTAGTTGTACCAACTATACAATGGTATCCAATAGTTGTACCTATTTTACAGTGGTATCCAACAGTTGTACCTATTTTACAATGGTATCCAGTAGTTGTACCCATTTTACAATATTATCCAACAGTTGTACCTATTTTATAATAGTATCATATAGTTGTACCTATTTTACAATAGTATCCAATAGTTGTACCTTTTTTTACAATAGTATCCAATAGTTGTACGTTTTACGTTTATCAAATAGTTGTATATATTTCACAATAGGGTCCAGTAATGTTTTGAACTATTGCAATAAAATTACAATCGTAAACATTCCCTCGATTGTCACCCCAACGCGGTGATAACCGATGTGACAATTGTTAAACATTAATTAATGCATTGATAGTTGTATGCGTAACGCGTTTTTGTTTTGTTTATATGGAGATCTCTATTTAATTTCAGTGATGGTTTCCAAAGGATGTATTCAGCGTAGGTAGCATATTATTATAGTTTTAAATTTGATTGGCTAATGTCTGTGCCTTCCAGCTTACGGTAGGTTGATAAGCTTGCATCTGCCATCTTTGACCCATAATGTGTCACTCCGCCGTCGCTCTTTGGTGGAGAGGTCATTCCCCGTGATAAAACTTACTTAATGATTAAAATGACATTGAGTCCTTGTATATTTGATATCACTAATATTTGCATTCGTTAGTCAAACATCAGCCAAGGCTTTTGATGTCAAGGTTTGGATTTTATTACATTTATCGACTCGTGCCACCGTAGATATCACACGCATCACAGAGTGGAGGTTGAACGATCGATGGTTTGGTGGGTTGAAGTGAAATGAGGTTAAACGTCGCGTTCAAGATAATTGCACTTAAATAGGTGAGTGTGAGTGAGTGTGTGCGTATGTGTGTGTGCGTGCTTGCGTGCTTGCGTGCATGCGTGCGTGCGTGCGTGCATATGTGTGTGTGCACTATTATGGCCTAGTGCTAGCCCACTAAGTGAATGAGTGAGTGAGTATGGTTTTACGCCGCTTTTAGCAACATTCCAGCAATATCACGTTGGTGACACCAGAAATGGGCTTCACACATTGTACCCATGTCGAGAATCGAACCCGGGTCTTTAGCGTGACGGGCGAACGCTTAACCACCAGGCTACCCGACCGCCCCGTCAGCCCACTGACACCATGACGCAGTTTAACATACTTACCCCACACAGACACAGGGAAGTGACACCGAGACGACCAGTCCTTGTTTTATCCTAGCAGGGTTCCAACATGTACCATCTTCCACGTCTTTTGGTATGGCGCGGCACGGGATCGAACCCCGACCTTCCGCAAGACAGTACATCGATGCATTGGCGGCAGGTTGAAATATCACAAGTTGATATCGATAGCGATGTAGACAATTAGGTTCATTACAATGAACATATACAGATAATTAACACCTTCAGTGACTGATTGGCCATGTTTACGCCCAATATTCCAATAATATCACGCAGAAATGGGCTTCGCACTTTGAATCCAGTGTAAATCGAACTCGGACTTTCCGCGTGACAAGAGAACGCTTTACCCACGAAGCTACCCCGCCCCCGCCTTATGTCGTGTCATCAAAACAGACTACAATGAGATCTTCCTTGACGACCAAACTTAACCCCACTGTGTCCCGTGAAGGTCCGTTGGTCAGGCTCGCTGACTTGGTTGATGCATGTCATCGTATCCCAATCGCGTATATAGATACTCATGATTTCAACCCAAGCACTAGATACTCGATTATTTACAGACCGCCGTCATAAAGCTGGAATATTGCTGAATGCGACGTTAAACAACAAACAGACAACGAAACAAACTATTTCCCCTGCAGTCGGAGACCCCTGCTGCAATACACCGAACCAAGAAAATGGACGATTCACTAATTCACTCACTCACACAATCCATTCAGAATACTTTAAAACACACACTCACATTCATACATATTCATACATGTCAATACATGTCAATACAAATGTTGGACGAGCACACCTGTTATTATCAATAGGGCTTCCATTGCCCTAGATTCGTAACCATAACGACGGGAGCTTGGGATGGACAATATTGCGTCAGATAATGGACTATGGTCACTTCAGATAAGCCGCACGTGTCACGAGACGTCTGATCGCCACTGGTCACGCGCTAATGTAAAGCGTTCTACGTCATATGATAAGGCGCCACCTGGTAGCGTAAATCTCCGTCTGTTTCTTTGTTTACAGTCCATTGAGCTTGTCTGCAAGGTGATATTTTCACGAACACGTCTTCTTGAATCGCCTGTACATATGTTTATGCATATTCATCCCTGGTCTGTCAGCACTAGAACCATGTCCGTTGGTTTCATCAAATACATAAACGCCCTAGACCTGAGTCACTAATCTTTCCTCCCGTCTTTACATGTTCAAATGACCGCCTCCGTGGTCTAGTGGTAAAGCAACCGCCCGGAGAGCGGAAGGTCATACCAAAAGACGTTAAAAGATGGTACTTGTTGTTACCCTGTCTGACGCTCGGCATTAAGGGGCTAAAACAAGGACTTGTCGGCTTGGAGTCAGTATACTGTGTCTGAGTGGGGTATTCATGTTAAACTGCGGCATGGTATCTCAGTGGGCTAGCACTATAAATCGGCATCAGTCCGGGCTAGTACAAGCAGCCACACTAACACACACACATACATGCACGTCGCTATATAAGTGCAATAATCTTGGACGCGACGGTAAACCCCATTTCACCTCACCTCACATGTTCAAGTCCCAACCAACTCATTCACTGGCTTGACGTGTTAAACGTCAAGGTAATTTAGAGACGATCACCTTTTATGACCATTTGGATCAATTGCAAACAAACATATGTCAGTATTAAATGTTTGAATGACATCTCAAGCATGTGTCGTTGGGCGAGTCTATCAAAAATACATACCTTCGAAAACGTTTTCAACAAATGATTAAAAAAACATGACATTAGTATTGTGTAAACTTTGGGGTGGGGATGCTATCAATATTTGCTTCGAATTCAATCTAAATTACACTGCATGAGAATAAACGGTTCGAAAAAAACGTCTTTTATATATTCACCACCGAGCACGTCAATCAAAAGTTCATTTCATGTCGATTTCATCTGGCTGGTTGTGTGTAGCCGTGATCGATGTCTGAATGATCTGCATTTCTATTGCGCGAATATGTGTGGTGATTATGGGCAGTGAAAGCACGTTTCTCGGTCGCTTGTGTACATTGTGTACTTGGTTGCAGCATGAACAACTACTCCATTGTCAGTATCTGACACGTAGTCCCTCTAGTGATGGACGATTGTTTGATTGTTCACTGACATTCGCACCTGTGGTTCCAACTGGCCACGACTAGTTGAGCTCTGAATATATACACATCACAAGCTACGAGTCGTCATTCCCAAGGAATCCATTTTGATGATCCTTCAAAATTGACATTAAGTTAGAATCATTTCTGAAATGTATTGATAATTTTATCATATTGATTATTAACTATCAATAGTCATACTGTTGAATATTAATGTGTCAAGAAAAAATGCAATGCATAAATGTTTATTTATAAAGCTAATGTATGGTTCGTAGGCTTCTATTTTCAGAAGCCTTAACTGCCTGTTATTATTCGGTGTATTCCACAAAGGAAAACTTTGGAAACAACTACGGATTAGTAAAACCTCGTTTACTCGAGCAAATGTTTACATCGAACGTCGAGTTATCCTTATGTCGAGACAACCGGGTTATCGATATTTTGTCACAGTAAACATTCTAATGTTATTCAAACATCAATAAAGAGTGTGATGGTTTAATCCATACCTTGACCATAAATAACAACGACAAAAACCCTTTCAATAATCAGAAGAAATCTCTTCTGAAAGCAGAGCGCATTGTTGGATTCCGACTATGTTAAAAAATCAGAGTCAAATGATGATGACACTGGGTATACGCGAGACGGTGACACCCGTTTCGCGTAAACACATGCAAAGGCAAGTCAATTTTTTTTACCTGACAAGACACGGGAACATATGGTGCAAGTCAAAATAGGGAATTGCGCGAGACATCATTTTGGGCACTGATGCGTCAAACTTGGAAATGTCCTCCACGTATCTACCATGAAACGTTTTGAAAGCTTTACTGAGTCCCGCGAGATGTAACCCTGGCCAAGCCCGTTAGGTTTAAATCCTTCCAAAGGAATGCGCTGGCAAGGTTAAGAAAGATGAAAATATCTCAGCTAATTATCAACTGACATGAATCGATCTCCATACTGTTCTAAATGGATAACACGGCCATAACTACTCCTAGCTATACATATACCGTTATGAAAGGATAACACTGTCATGACTACTCCAAGCTATACATATACTGTTATGAAAGGATAACACTGTCATAACAACTCCAAGCTATACATATACTGTTATGAAAGGATAACACTGTCATAACAACTCCAAGCTATACATATACCGTTATGAAAGGATAACACTGTCATAACTACTCCAAGCTATACATATACTGTTATGAAAGGATAACACGGTCATAACAACTCCAAGCTATACATATACTGTTATGAAAGGATAACACGGTCATAACAACTCCAAGCTATACATATACCGTTATGAAAGGATAACACTGTCATAACAACTCCAAGCTATACATATACCGTTATGAAAGGATAACACTGTCATAACTCCAAGCTATATATATACTGTTATGAAAGGATAACACGTTCATAACTACTCCAAGCTATACATATACCGTTATAAAAGGATAACACTGTCACAAAACCTCCAAGACAGACATATACCGTTATGATATATACTGTTATGAAAGGATAACATGGTCATAACTACTGTAAGCGTTATATATGTTACAGGAAACAAGTATAATCCGTGATTAAGTCTAATGACTGAAAATTTCAGTCTGAGACCTGTATCACTTCGGGCTTTCCTACCACATTAAGCGGACACGCCGTGATATAACAGAAATACCATTCATAATGGGCGTTAAGCGAAACTTACTCACGTATTAAATCGTAAATACCACCAATATGCAAATGTGCTTTATTGAATAGCGCATTTGGCAATATATAGGACTATATTATCCATAAACACATTAGTTTCTCTTACAGACACCAGAGCATATACTGAATAACACAGCCTCTTTCAACTCTTGTTCCTTGTCAGCTCTAGCAGCCTACACTCATCCCTTTTTTCGGTTTCAGGTTAATAGTCTCTTACAGACCCACAGCATAATACCAAATAAAACATTCGCTCTATTTCTACTTTCATCCTCTTTGGCAGATCTAGCAGCCTACATTTATACCTATTTCAGTTCTAGTTAAATAGTCTCTCTTGTAGACCCCACAGCATATACCAAATAAAACATACATCCTCTTCCACTTCTATCCCTTTTGTAAGTTCCAGCAACCTTTTCCGAACCCATTTTTTAGTTATGGTTTAAAAGTCTCTTACAGACCCCACGGCATATACTAAATAAAACATTCACCCTCTTTCCACTCTTATCCCTTTTGTAAGTTCTAGCAACCTTTTCCCCAACCCATTTTTTAGTTATGGTTAAAAAGTCTCTTACAGACCCCACGGCATATACTAACTAAAACATTTACACTCTGTTCTGGACTGGCAACATTTTATCTGGTCTGGTAACCTTGTAAAGTTGCCAGTCCGGCTGTCTGACTAATATGTCAGGGAATTTTATACACTGATATACTAAATAAAACATTGATCCTCTCACCAGTCTTATCCCATTATCAGCTCTGGGGGCCTACACTCATCCCCTTTTCAGCTCTAGGTACACAGTCTCTTTCAGAACCCTTTCAGACCAGAAATTAAGAGCCTTGCGAGTTAATGTTCGTGGGGTCGCTTACAGAATGAATTTATTTGACCTCATACACACCTTTATTTCAGGGAATACTGTAAACAGCTTTATTTCTGCGCCGTTAAAATATTGCGAATACCACACCAAAGACAATACTGCGACGTATATGTTAGTCTACAATCTCAACTACATTCATGTTAAAATAAGTATCAAATCAACTGCACATTGTACACGTGGTGCGCCATGAGAAACATCCTCTGTATGTCTTAAACCTACTGCAGGATGAACTGTATCAGATTGACAGATAACACAAGCTCCAAACCATGACATTATGTTAAATGTTTATAGGGAATTCAATTCAATCAATTCATTTTGAAACATGTATAAGATAAAGTCATAGTTTTCAGAAATCAAATTGCTGAAAAAGTTTTTAATAGTATTTCACATTGATAAAAGCTTTTGAAATGGTGGAATCTCTGTCGCTATATTATAAAGTCCATATGTAAGGTAAGGGGAGAGACATGCATTCCCAATTTTTGTTTGTTATTATCTTTTGATTTTACATGAAATATGCCATATATACATATAGATATGTATTTTTTTATTCTGTTAAAAAAAAAATACATCAAGTGTAATTTTAAGTTGCCTTGCTTAATAATAAAAGTAATGCATTGTCTCCAGTCATTTGTAACATTTTGTACGGTTGTGAGTGAGTGAGTCAGTGAGTTATTCATCTCCAATAATTGAAGATGTTCGCTAGGCCCTTTTCTATTATATATGACCAGATATTCATACATTCGTTCTCGAGTACCGCTTGTCTGACGAATAGAACCCCAAAATAACGTGACAGTGTCCCACCTGACTTGCTGTTGAGTGACGTTCATATGTCAATCACTGGATTATCTGCCCCGGACTCCAATATTTTCAGACCGTCGTTATATAGCTGGAATATTTCTGATTTCGGCGATAAAAACAAACAACATATTGTTATAACGAAAGGATATAAGATGCATAGATGAAAATGATCTATCAAGATTGTGATGAACTTCCATAACGCTTCAGTCACCAAGGCTTTATTTGGAAATGGCCATGCCTGGCTCACGTTAGCAAAGGTATAGACGTTGAATAAGACGGTCACCGGGGAAATTATTCACTGCATAATTGATACACAGTGGAGGAATTTAGCTCAAAGGTAAAGGGGTCAGATGCAGTGAGGTCCTTTTTAGACGCAGTGTGGACCATGTAGGATGTAGTGTGGACCATGTAGGATGTAGGGTGGACTGTGTAAGATGTAGTGTGGACTGTGTAAGGTGTAGTGTGGACGGTGTAAGATGTAGTGTGGACTGTGTTAGATGTAGCGTGGACTGTGTTAGATGTAGTGTGGACTGTGTTAGATGTAGCGTGGACTGTGTTAAATGTAGCGTGGACTCTGTAAGATGTAGTGTGGACTGTGTAAGATGTAGTGTGGACTGTGTAAGATGTAGTGTGGACCGTGTAAGATGTAGTGTGGACTGTGTAAGATGTAGTGTGGACTGTGTAAGATGTAGTGTGGACTGTGTAAGATGTAGTGTGGACTGTGTAAGATGTAGCGTGGACTGTGTAAGATGTAGTGTGGACTGTGTTAGATGTAGTGTGGACTGTGTAAGATGTAGTGTGGACTGTGTTAGATGTAGCGTGGACTGTGTAAGATGTAGTGTAGACTGTGTAGGATGTAGCGTGGACTGTGTAAGTTGTAGCGTGGACTATGTTAGATGCAGTGTGGACTGTGTAGGATGTAGCGTGGACTGTGTAAGATGTAGTGTGGACTGTGTAGGATGTAGTGTGGACTTGTAAGATGCAGTGTGGACTGAGTAAGATGTAGCGTGGACTGTGTTAGATGTAGTGTGGACTGTGTAAGATGTAACGTGGACTGTGTAAGATGTAGCGTGGACTGTGTAAGATGTAGTGTGGACTGTGTAAGATGTAGTGTGGACTGTGTAAGATGTAGTGTGGACTGTGTTAGATGTAGCGTGGACTGTGTAAGATGTAGTGTGGACTGTGTTAGATGTAGCGTGGACTGTGTAAGATGTAGTGTGGACTGTGTTAGATGTAGCGTGAACTGTGTAAGATGTAGTGTAGACTGTGTAGGATGTAGCGTGGACTCTGTAAGTTGTAGCGTGGACTATGTTAGATGCAGTGTGGACCGTGTAGGATGTAACGTGGACTGTGTAAGATGTAGGGTGGACTGTGTAAGATGTAGTGTGGACTTGTAAGATGCAGTGTGGACTGAGTAAGATGTAGCGTGGACTGTGTTAGATGTAGTGTGGACTGTGTAAGATGTAACGTGGACTGTGTAAGATGTAGTGTGGACTGTGTAAGATGTAGCGTGGACTGTGTAAGATGTAGTGTGGACTGTGTAAGATGTAGTGTGGACTGTGTTAGATGTAGTGTGGACTGTGTAAGATGTAGTGTGGACTGTGTAAGATGTAGTGTGGACTGAGTAAGATGTAGCGTGGACTGTGTTAGATGTAGTGTGGACTGTGTAAGATGTAACGTGGACTGTGTAAGATGTAGTGTGGACTGTGTAAGATGTAGTGTGGACTGTGTAGGATGTAGTGTGGACTGTGTAAGTTGTAGCGTGGACTATGTTAGATGCAGTGTGGACCGTGTATGATGTAGTGTGGACTCTGTAAGATGTAGTGTGGACTGTGTAGGATGTAGTGTGGACTGTGTAAGTTGTAGCGTGGGCTATGTTAGATGCAGTGTGGACTGAGTAAGATGTAGCGTGGACTGTGTTAGATGTAGTGTGGACTGTGTAAGATGTAACGTGGACTGTGTAAGATGTAGTGTGGACTGTGTTAGATGTAGTGTGAACAGTGTTAGGTGTAGTGAGCTCAGGACAGTGTAAGATGTAGTGAGCTCAGGACAGTGTTAGATGTAGTGAGCTCAGGACAGTGTAAGATGTAATGACCTCAGGACTGTGTAAGATGTAGTGAGCTCAGGACAGTGTAAGATGTAGTGAGCTCAGGGCTGTGTAAGATGTAGTGAGCTAAGAACTTGACAGAGAAAGATGTAGTGTGGGCTGTGTAAGATGTAGTGAGCTCAGGACAGTGTAAGATGCAGTGTGGACTGTGTAAGATGTAGTGAGCTCAGGACAGTGTAAGATGTAGTGAGCTCAGGACAGTGTTAGATGCCGTGAGTTCAGGACTGTGTAAGATGTAATGAGCTCAGGACGGTGAAAGATGTAGTGAGCTCAGGAGAGTGTTAGATGTAGTGAGCTCAGGACTGTGTAAGATCTAATGAGCTCAGGACTGTGTAAGATGTAGTGAGCTCGAGGCTGTGTAAGATGTAGTGAGCTAAGAACGTTGTTAGATGTAGCGTGGACTGTGTAAGATGTAAATGAGCTCAGGATTGTGTAGACTGTGTTAGATGTCGCGATCTCAGGACTGTGTACAGTGTAGCTTGGACTGTGTACGATGTAGTGAGGACCGTTTAAGATGTAGCGTGGACCGTGTAAGATGTAGTGAGCTCAGGACTGTGGTAGATGTCGTGAGAAATTGGTAGTTTGTAGCGTGGACCGTATAAGATGTAGTGAGCTCAGAACTGTGTTAGATAAAGTGTGGACCGTGTAAGATGTGGTGAGCTCGGGACAGTGTTACATGTCGTGAGGACCGCGTAATTTGTAGCGTAGACCGTGTTAGATGTAGTGAGCTCAGGACTGTGTAAGATGTAGCGTGGACTGTGTAAGGTGTAGCGTGGACCGTGTAATCTGTAGCCTGGACTGTGTAAGGTGTAGCGTGGACCGTGTAATCTGTAGCCTGGACTGTGTAAGATGTAGTGAGGACCGTGTAATCTGTAGCCTGGACTGTATAAGATGTACTGAAGACCGTGTAATGTGTAGCCTGGACTGTGTAAGGTGTAGTGAGCTCAGGGCTGTGTAAGATGTCGTGGACCTTGTAAGATGTATCTAGCTCAGTGCTGTGTAAGGTGTTGTGTACTGTCTAAGATGTCGGAAGCTCAGGACAGTGTAAGATGTACCGTGGACCGTGTAAGATGTCGTGAGCTCAGGACTGTGTAAAATGTAGTGAGCTCAGGACAGTGTTAAATGTAGTGAGCTCAGGACAGTGTAAGATGTAGTGAGTTCAGGACAGTGTTAGATGCCGTGAGTTCAGGACAGTGTAAGATGTTGTGAACTCAGGACAGTGTTAGATGTAGTGAGTTCAGGACAGTGTTAGATGCCGTGAGTTCAGGACTGTGTAAGATGTAGTGAGCTCAGGACAGTGTTAGATGTAGTGAGCTCAGGGCAGTGTAAGATGTAGTGAGCTCAGGACAATGTTAAATGTAATGAGCTCAGGACAGTGTAAGATGAAGTGAGTTCAGGACAGTGTTAGATGTAGTGAGCTCAGGGCAGTGTAAGATGTAGTAAGCTCAGGACAGTGTTAGATGTAGTGAGCTCAGGACAGTGTAAGATGTAGTGAGTTCAGGACAGTGTTAGATGCCGTGAGTTCAGGACTATGTAAGATGTAGTGAGCTCAGGACTGTGTTAGATGTAATGAGCTCAGGACAGTGTTAGATGTAGTGAGCTCAGGGCAGTGTAAGATGTAATGACCTCAGGACTGTGTAAGATGTAGTGAGCTCAGGACAATGTTAAATGTAGTGAGCTCAGGACTGTGTAAGATGTAGTGAGTTCAGGACAGTGTTAGATGCCGTGAGTTCAGGACAGTGTAAGATGTTGTGAACTCAGGACAGTGTTAGATGTCGTGATCTCAGGACTGTGTACAGTGTAGTGAGGAACGATGTGTGAACGATGTAGTGAGGACCGTTTAAGATGTAGCGTGAACCCTGTAAGATGTCGTGAGCTCAGGACTGTGTTAGATGTCGTGATCTCAGGACTGTGTACGATGTAACGTGGACCGTGTAAGATGCAGCGTGGACCGTGTAAGATGTTGTGGAATCGTGTAAGATGTCGTGAGCTCAGGACAGTGTAAGATGTTGTGGAATCGTGTAAGATATAGTATAGTGAGCTCAGGACTGTGTTAGATGTCGTGATCTCAGGACTGTGTGTGATGTAGCGTGGACCTTGTAAGACGTATCTAGCTCAGGAGAGTGTAAGGTGTTGTGAGCTCAGGACAGTGTAAGATGTCGTGAGCTCAGGACTGTGTAAGATGTAGTGAGCTCAGGACAATGTTAAATGTAGTGAGCTCAGGACAGTGTAAGATGTAGTGAGTTCAGGACAGTGTTAGATGCCGTGAGTTCAGGACAGTGTAAGATGTTGTGAACTCAGGACAGTGTTAGATGTCGTGATCTCAGGACTGTGTACAGTGTAGTGAGGAACGATGTGTGAACGATGTAGTGAGGACCGTTTAAGATGTAGCGTGAACCCTGTAAGATGTCGTGAGCTCAGGACTGTGTTAGATGTCGTGATCTCAGGACTGTGTACGATGTAACGTGGACCGTGTAAGATGCAGCGTGGACCGTGTAAGATGTTGTGGAATCGTGTAAGATGTCGTGAGCTCAGGACAGTGTAAGATGTTGTGGAATCGTGTAAGATGTAGTATAGTGAGCTCAGGACTGTGTTAGATGTCGTGATCTCAGGACTGTGTGCGATGTAGCGTGGACCTTGTAAGACGTATCTAGCTCAGGAGATTGTAAGGTGTTGTGAACTCAGGACTGTGTAAGATGTCGTGAGCTCAGGACTGTGTTAGACGTCGTGAGCTCAGGACTGTGTGCGATGTAACGTGGACCGTGTAAGATGCAGCGTGGACCATGTGAGATGTCGTGAGCTCAGGACTGTGTTAGATGTCGTGAGCTCAGGACTGTGTACGATGTAACGTGGACCGTGTAAGATGCAGCGTGGACCGTGTAAGATGTTGTGGATTCGTGTAAGATGTAGTAGAGTGAGCTCAGGACTGTGTTAGATGTCGTGTGAAACGGCCATTGATGCACTTTACGTGTGTGCATCATATTAGCGATGGGTGAATTCTGGTGTATGTAAGTGCGCAGATATGATGTACGTGTATATTTAGTCGTGCTATGTTTATGTCTGCCAATCACCGCCCCGTGTATATAAACTAAGCCACGTCAGTTCTGATTAGCAGTTAGTTCATGCTTATATTTGTATATCTCAAACAGCTCAAAATGCGTTTCGACATATGTCATTTCGTTGACAAACTGGAACTTTTTCACTTTAAAATATTAAATAAAAAGTGCACTTGATAACATATAAACATCTTTTTGCCTGTTTGTAAGTTTGGAAACGGGACTCCGTTCAACGTGGGATGTTTGTAATCGCATATTGAAATCAAACAGAATAAAGATTCCCCGCCTAAACAGAGTGGGTATATAATACTCTTATTGACAATCCTAACTTAAAAGCAGTTACTTCTGAAATTTAAGGATGCAATGTTGTTTCATAGAAGTGCAAGACTCCATCAATATATTCATATACAACATTCTTTTGGTTTGTTTCTTTAAAGCCCCTAATGTTCTATAGTGAATGCTGCTGCGTTTTTTTCTTTCCTACATGGTGGAGGGAATACATTTTAATGAACATGTTATTAAATAACTTACGGAAGGTCCACACAGTGTTCTGTATATTTGATTGCCTTTTCTCAGTTCCAGTTGTTGTACGCTTACCGTTAAAACCAAATGCTGAATTAATCAAGTAATCCTGTATGTAATCTACCCACAAATCCTATTCCCGCTGCTAATTTCTTTGGAAGTTCAGATTCGAATCATGAATAATCCTTATTCATGCATGAATGCTGCGTTTAGCCATGATATAAATAATGCCAGTTAATCCCCTTTATCCCATCGAAGTAAGGGACATTTATTATTGACCATTATCTAACACTATACCGTTGAATTAACTATTCAGGGGCAATAAGATTAATGTTCGCAAATTGCGTCTTATCACGAGGTCAAACAGAAACCTGGGTTCATTAAGCACCCTTGTACTTAAAACTAAATTCAGCGTTTTATCAAATTGGTATGAAATGTTCGGAATAATCATAATTTCAATTTGTTAAAGTATCTACGTAATAATATTTCTAAGGCTGAGTGTATAGCGAGTGCTACAGCAGGATATGCTTAGTCTTTAACGAACACCTGGTGTCATCACTGATTTTCAATTAACCATTCATATATATTTCATCACTATTTTGCTTTTACGCCTAACGGAATTTGCTTCGAGATTTTCGAGACTGATTAGTCTTTGGTGTTGACTTTATTCATCAATTGCTTCACACGTTTGTGTAAATAAAATATAATCACAGCAAGACTTTTAAAAAGTTTGTAAATTATTCAAAAACTAGAATATTCTACAATAAAGATCGATACTCTGCAACCAAAGAACCTATAGAACTCGTCACAAAAATACAGAGAAAAATATATACAGGGAATATAGCATATCAATAAGATGTGAATAACTGTTATTCAAACATATTTATTTACACTCTATAAACCACAGTTCATAGAACATGAGTGCAGCTCAAGTTACACATCTACAATAAAGTTCAAGATGGATATTGTGTCGTAAAGCCTTGCCTGATTGACATAATCGATTGACATATTTAACGAATTTAACATAGGATTATACATTATGCTAGTTTTGGTTTAATCATATTGCACCTGCATAGACATCGAACCTGGTTTACCCATAAAAAACTATCTAAAGTTCCGTTGATGTGAGTGCATTCTTTATCAAACGAAACAGTAGCCATTTGTACCTGAATAACATGTTGATAAGATGCGGGATCATCTGAATTTTGATATACGCTCACTCGAAGTCTGCATTCTCCATTGTGTCGGTTTTTACGTGCCACATATTATACCTGTGCTATAAAATCTATTCCCAAGCTTCTCTTTTAATTCATTTTACACTAAATTAGCGTGGAGGAGTCCGACACGCTACAAATATATGCTATCAAAATTTCACTTGCATATAAAAAATAAGTCCTTAAAGAAAATCATATGGAGGAGATCATATGTTATTGTATTACATTTTGATTTTTTTATGGTTAATATGGTCATAGGTAATTTCAGTTTTCGGTCATTCGTGGACGCTTTGTAAAACATACTTCTATGTGTACGGGGTTTACTTTCTAACGGTATATTTTTGAAATATTCGTTATCACTTGAGATGTAACATATATCACTAATCGATGCAAACTAAATTACATCATTAATATGTTTAATAATTCATTTTTATCATCAATCAATTGCGTGTGTGTTTCTCAAATTCAAATCGCTTATTTTACACAGGAGTAAATTAGAAAATCGACGCTCCACGCTTAATGCATTATGTAAATATAAACCAAATATTTCTAAAAACGGGGAAGAATAGGAAAACCAGATGGCTTTCTGCCTAGTTCATTTCCTGGCTGACGTTTTCCATTTGTTTTACGAAAAAAAAATTTGCACGATTTTTTTAAAATACTTATGTGTGTGAAGTCAAATGCTTAGCTTGAATTACTTCTATGATATATGATTCCAACAGCTGTGCGATTATTTTAACATCTGCGGACGAATAACGTTTATTGAAATCTGTAAAAGACGTAATTAATTAAGATGGCAGTTATTTGCGTACATTTAAAAACTTTGCCCGCACACACAACTGATAGGTTTCAGTGTCTGTGTGTGAAAGGTTATGAATTCCAAGCGAATAAGACATGTGTATTCCCAGCTTGATATCTACATATTCATTATAGCTTTCACCTCCCTCCCCCCCCCCCCCCCCCTCCCTTTCTTGTTGATATCTATCCTTACTTACTCCACACGGTCCTCTGATACGGTGATACAGTTTATCATAACACACATTTACACTGATATGTGATAGACCGGCACATGTTGGGACCGCGTGAAATCTCAACCTGCCCTTAAGACATGTTTCACGTTCCCCCTGGATGACAGAGGTCCTTACGTTAGTTAATGTACGAATTCAATCTGAAAAAGTTAAATTTATTCCCCATTTCTGTCGTGTAGCTGGGTTCCTGTGTAGATCAACGGCTTTTGCATGCGTAGATTTACAGTTGTGGCGAGTGGCGTTACGTGGGGGGAAGCATGGTTAAGGCCATGTTTACACGTGCGTTTAAACTAATGCTGTATAATTGCTCACAATATTATGACAAGGAGATACAGCGTAACAAAAAAGATTGATCAGAGAAACGACATTTGGATTGGGGGTAGTGGGTGAGAACTGAGATGTGGGGAAGGATATAGAGGGAGAGGCGCTTTGAATGCATGTGGAATATGAACATATATATAAACGATTCAATAATTATGGAAATTGTATTTAAGTAATTAATTTTAAATGATAACATATATTTTTTAATATAATCGGAGCATTGGGACTTTCCATGCATCTTGGAAATAACCATTATATCCACAATGCAACGCTGACGTAACTTTTACAACGTAATTACTATCAGGTCTTAACTCTTCTTAAAAGTATAGATTATGCATTGATCGTAATTCGGATTAGTCGGAATCGTAAGGTGGATTTCTTACGGGAAATGGAATCTGTTTCGTCGCATAATCGAGGCTTGTTGTTGTCTGGCGTTGACGTTTTATATTTATGATAATGGAAGGACATTGTCGCTTTTATTTACGTATTTAGTATTATTATGCAGGACACAAACAGTTTCAATGGTATTCCATTTTAACGCTTCGTGTTAGTTTCCAATTGAACCAAGCTGAAAAACAGACAAGTCTTAGGCGTCAACGTGTCTATAAAATGTATACTTTTCATGGTTTAAGTTTAACTCACATATAAGATCGCCTGATGATATGCAGTTGTATCTAATCATCAGCCCCCATGCAACACTTGAAATAAACACGTAGTGAGTGAGTGAGTTTATACTTTATTTATGCTAATATTTCAGCCATATCGTGACAAAAATAAACATGTAACACTACTTGGAACTACTTGACACAGCCCAAATATACGGTTGAGTAAACTGATAAACGAGTAAACATGATCAATATCGTTTCGACAGTGCAGCTGGGGCGCCTTTAAGTGTCAAACCCATGATTTGAAAAGTTGTGAAACATGTATAGCTTAAAGTAAAACTATATATAAATATCATCTTTTGATATCATATTTTGATTGCTTTTTAATGTGTAGGCAAAAATACACACTGTGGGGTAATTATATTTAATTACGGGTTATTGTAATTCTTAATGACCAGAATTATTGACGTTAATTTACGCTTAACTAAGGGAATGAAATACTCTTAATGCACGTATGTCAATATTGTAATACCTTTACTGATGCTACACGACAATTAGCTTGATTTACTGGGCGAGGACAATGCCTATACTAATATCCCATTGTCTTGTCCTAGGTTCCAGCTAATTAACCCGCGCTGTAAACCCATTGCTAGTTACCGCTCTCTACATCTGTCAATCACTGTCAATCCCCTTTGTAAAATGTATTCACAACTAAACAAACAACGTAGATTGTCGTTAATCACTTGTTCATTTCTCCCAGCGTGACTGCGTTGTGTCATTTTCAGCTCGTTACTGTCATGTTCCTACAACCTATGTGTTGTCATCCATTTCCATTGAATATTTAACTTGTAGATTTCAATCAAGTTCTTCTTGTATACTGTCAATGTAAACGACATGCAAAAAATATCGTTCATTAACGTTATTATGGCAACAGTTGCTGAGTGTCTATTTCATGTGTCAGGATGTGCACAGATGTATATATCATGTCACGCTTGTATATTACCGTTGCTCTGCACATAAACATGTTCGTTGTATTGTACCTTGTCCTGACACAAGTCACATTGTATACGCTGCCATTGATAATTGGTAGTTTCAATTGTTAAACAAATGTCATACATTTATTCCAATAACGTATTTCTCAGTAATTGGTCCTCGACGAAGGGTCATAATGTGTTCATTTCAAATGCGTCCATCAAAATGTTATTGAAAATCATATATTTTAAAATAGATTGTTCATTATTTCATTCTACAACTATCACGTTTCCTTGGCAACATGTCGGATAATGAAACTAGGTTTTCAATCAACAAACATCAGTACATTTCATGTCACCTTATAAATAATATTTTGACAAAGGTATGACATATTTCTTAAATGATATCATGCTTATACGCCAGGTCATTAGAATCTATATTCGTCTTCTAAGCCAGCTTAGTGGATTTGATATACTCGTTGGTATTGGCAAACATGTACATTTCGTGTGAAGCCTTGTTCATTGCATACGGGACGTGTTAGTCATTTCAAGGACTCATTGTGATGTCATCTGTTTGTTTGGTTTCCTGGCAAATTTTCAGTAACTGTTCTCAAAGTGTCTCTTTTTTATCGGTGATATTACAGCAACGTGGAGATACGTTGTATGACATCTGGCATTCAAGTACTCATAAACCTGCTTCCCTTGTGGTAGAAACACATATATGTACACGCTACCTGAAGATACGGGTACACAATGATATAAAGAATATAAGATTTCCCCTTCTAAAAATGATACAAAATACGAAAATGTGGAAAAGGTTGTGATGAAAGTCGGGACGCCCCAGAATTAACTGTAATTTTATATGTATACATTTTTTATATATTGTAAGTCATAATATATATATGTATGTATGTGTGTGTGTGTGGGGTGGGGGGGTGGGGGGGGGGGGGGGGGTTGGGGGTATAACACTGCTCATATGTTCTCATCTATAATATGTCGATTTGTTTCGAAGCACATTCAGTACTCAGAGGGTAGTGATTTTTCATCTGAAGAATATAAACCCCATTAGTTTTTAAAATATTTGATTTTTTGATAATGAAAATTGAAACTAAATCTTATTCCTGCCGTCAATTTTTGTGTTATTTTGTTAATATGTCTTCTTATTTTCATCCCCATCCAAATATACAGCAGACTTAAAGGTAGAAAATTTGAGCAGGACTTTTTTCTCCTCAATACCATTACAACGACACCAGACTCACCAGTTTTATCATGACAAGTGTCTTTGTACACATAACAGACTGATCAACCTGTGAAATGAGACAGGCCATATAATCAAATATATTTGTCATTGGGTGTTAGTCATGCTCTAAATTTAAAAAAGCGCAATATTATTCGTAATCCTCAACTCGGGTATTATACATTTAAATTCAAATAGTACAGAATTCAAAAACAGATATTTCGTAATTTTTGAGATTTCGATTCACAGCAAACTAAATGTATATAACCGTCGTCATACAGCTAGAGTGTGGCGTTAAATAAAAAAAAACAAATAAACAAAACATGTATATACTAAAGAAGAATTAATTTCAGCCCCGATACTTGCTGTATATGGTTGAATGTTCATCTATTAGCATGGGAAGCTTTCACACATCACAAATAATAAATTTTGAAAGGCAGATTTTCCATAAATACCATGCTGTGATTAGAAAGTATGCCCCTAAAATTACAGGGGCTCTTGTTGACAAAGTAGTTTGGGGATGGTATTTCATTCAGGGCAGTCTGTCAGAGACTATCATACATAGGACTCCCCGGCGCATGCCTCGCATTCGTCTCCCAACCACAGATAGTAATGTGTGTGTACACTACTCAACATACCCAATATCCGGAAAATTGAATTAAAACACAGATGTAGACAAATACCGGAGGCCGCGTATAGGGGGACAAACATGTGTTCAGTCGGACCACTGCTGAGAGGTTTGGGGAGGGGCGGGGAGACATGGGGGGCAGACATACATACGCTTCACCATGGAGGGAAGGGGGGGGGGGTCACGCGACAACGTTATGCAGGTTTAAACCTTTTGGGGGATGCAGGGTGAGGTATATCGTTCTTTTGCCATTGTTTATTGCTTTTCGGTTCAAGTTCAAATACAATTTACACGATATATGAAATACAATCATGATATACGTGTATATAGACTTGCACAAGTCACTAAGTCAATAATTATATAAATCATAACTTCTAGATTGTATCAATAATAAGAACAAGTTGTCCCCATAAGAGATTGGCGCCCTTAGAACTGTGGATTGTACTAGGCTGTTATCCAGACTTGCCCATTGTAAGGCTAGAATTACAATACATCCATGGACTTATCTTTCAGTACAGCCTTGGAGCAAGGCTAACATATATATACTAAAACGCATATTACTGGTATATGAAGATGTGTGATCGAAAACAATATAAGAGATGCTCCTTTGATCTGTGGGGTTGGGTAATGCGTCTAGTTGGTCGTGACGTGGACGGTGTTGGGGAGATGCAAGCATGTGCATAGTCGGCCTGGTGTGGAGAGAGAGAGAGGGGGGGAGCTTTTTGATGTACCCGTCCTTCACAAGACGTTATGCAACGTCTGTACACGCGCGCACATGGCACCCCCTCCCCTAGGAAGAGGCCAAACAGCCCGGGGAGGGGGACAGGCGGTATTGTCATTTACCTTGTGTCCTAATTAGTGGAATTACGACATGGGATTATATAACTGACACTGTGCCAGAACTAATTTTGATAAATTCGACAATAACAGAAGTACACCATTGCCGAAGAATGACATAATTCACTGTAAGACAACGATAACACAATTCGGAGGTTTACTCAAATAAACATACGTTATTTGTATTAATTTTAGTTGTCTCGTCTCCTGAGTAGACATATATATATTTATATGTTTAACTGGCATCTCATAAAATAGCTCATACCTATATATTTTTTTATCATTATTATTGGTCAGTTTCATTCATCTTGATGAGGACCGATGAGAAAAGATAATGGTTTACATTGCTAGACTTGCACATGGTCTGTTATGAATTTTTTTATTACACATTACTTTTTTCTCATCAAACATATATTTTCTCATTCTCCGTGATACATGCCAACTATTATAATCTAGATTCTTTTCCATCAAACTGGATGTTTTTTTCGGTCATGGTGCGTGCATGGGAAGTTTTTTCTTTCACATTTTATCAAGCAGCATTTCCGTTAGAATTTGAGTTAACAAGGGTTAGGATCAACCTAATGGCATCACTAGAAATAGGTGACCTAGGTCAGACTGTCAAAATCACCCTTTCAAAACAAATAATGACCCCTCTAAAAGAATGCTAAAATTTTGTCGCTGAACCGTTTTCCACATGTCTCAGCTGAGATCGAAGTGAAAGTCAAAGATGGGAAACGTGTATTTTAATCAGTGTAATAGATATCATCTGACATCATTTTCTTCATATATACACTGATGTGTATTGCAATTAACCTAAAAATATGTATAATCATTTGTATGGAAAAGGTTTTGTCGATTATATTTTCACCATGTTTTCATGCTCTCATTTTATGTACAATCATTTGCCATGCTGTTATCACTGCACTGTATAATTGTCCTATTTTTGTACCATGTCCTAAGAGGACGTTATTGTACAATAAAAGTACCGATTTTTTAATTTTTGCAGTTAATTGCGCCACCGAGCTGACAGAACTGGAGACAATGTAACGACATACATCTGTCAGGTTATTGATAGTAGAATTCATCTATTTCATGACCGTCAGTTTAATATCGCCACACATTGATCCAGCATGGAAACAGAGGGACAGGTAGTAGTTATCTATGTCGTTATAACGTCACATATATTCAGTTCATACTACAATGTATCCCCGTTAAACCGGACACCATTATTCCGGCATATCGCCTGTTGAGCGATTCCCTTTGGGAATGAATATTCAAATAAACGTTGTTACTACAGTAAACTACGGTTATAACGAACACGCTTATAACGAACTGACGGATATAACGGCCTTACTTTTTTGGTCCCGACTATTTGCTGTAGTTATGCTGTATATATGCTTATAACTAACTACGGTTATAACGAACTAAAATTAGTAGTCCCTTTGAGTTCGTTATAACCGTACTTTACTGTAACCCATACTTTTCTTTCGTTAATCCGAAAATATGGTATTCTAGACGCTTTTCCAAGGGTAAGTATACTCCGAATAAAAGAGATTTCACTTTCTGTTCTTGTTATACAAATTCATTTTATTATCTTCAATTAAACTTGGTTTAAATAGAAGCGACAGAAACCTTTCTATATCCATCTTAAGGCATATCTCTAAAAGTAGAGACTGCGATTCCAACTGTATCGTGATCATGTGTTTATGAATCGCTATCAAATAGTGACGATAGCAGGTCTTCGCGAAAGATGTTCGTATCATGTGGCATCCATCACAAACACATGCAAAGGCAAGTCAATTATGCTTCTGAAATAAACATGGGAACACGTGGTACAAGTCAAGGAATTGCATAGGGCATCATTTATGTCACTGATGCGTCAAATTTGGTTACCGTATTCGACGCATTAAGCGCCCCGCTCTAATAAGCGCCCACTGCGATAGTTGCTAATATACTGGCTGGTGAACAATGTAAATTAGCACACCTTCCGATTGATCAATGTACACAAGACTTATTTATTCGTGTATAAAACGCACTCGTGTGTTATATGCACCCTTAATTATGGGCAATTAAATTCTGGACAAATATATCCGTCGCACATAAACATTTCAGGCTGTCAGCATAAACCACGATACTTATCTTTCAACTATATTTTTTTCTCACCAAAATAATATTCTAATAAGAGCCCCCTATTTTTAATTTTGAGAGCGCCCTGGGCGCTTATTACGTCGAATACGGTATGTCCTCCACACTAGTCCTGCACCATGACCGTGGAATATATTTATTTTATGAAAAAACATAATCTAGAAATGCATACAAAAGCAAGTCTAGCCAGCTCAAGCTAGCTCTATTCTGAAATCAGCATAGGGAACTTTTTTTTTTTAGAGTCAAGAAGGATCTTGTGTAATATAAGATTTCAGAGACTAAATGTTAGTCTACCTCCACACGTCTACCATAAAACGTTTTGAAAGCTTTACTGCACGAGGCATTGCATATCTAAACCTTGATCAAACTTTTTAAAAGTTGTATGACGCTCTTTGAAATTTCCTTAGAAATAGCCACATCATGTTTGCGCAGATTCATATTGATGGATTTTGGCGCAGAATCATATTGATGACTCACTTCTTTCTCCTGTTTTTCGAAAACAAATGATTCTGAAATCTGATATCTCTTCAATTAAAAAACAACACCATTTTACAAATCTATTTAGTTATTGCAGCGTAATAGTCAGCCCTGATACCCATCTACACGGCTGGAATACACATCTTGACCACTGCATACCGCTGTCTCTTCCCAGACCAACATCCCCCACCCCACCCACCGCAATGTGTGTGGTAAGGCGATCCCCACCCCTGGAGCTCCCTGTCACAACAGGTTACAGTGGGTCTGGGTGAGACCCTGTTTTAACCCCAACCCTGCATTACTGATCATTAGCTTAGATCATCTCGCTCCTAAAGCCATTTGCACTAATCACGTCCATTTGTTGATGTACATGTCATACTTTAAACATGTGGTCAGATGAAATGTACACACATGCATGCGGTATGGGGTCAAGGTCGGGGCTTGGTGATGGACAATTGATAACGTGCCATTCTTTCTGCATTGTCAGCAACTATTTGCCTGTATACAGACTTGGTCATGTTTCTAAAACAATAATGATTACTTTAAATAATAATTTCTAGATTATAAAAATAGTTATCCATGTAAGACACTGGTATCCTTTTACTGTCGACTTGCCTATCATCAGGATAGAATCCTGTATCTTAAAGTACATCCTTGGAGCAAGGCTAGACTGCATACACCCTGTTGAAATGCCACAAAATACGTTAAAATAAAATTTAAACAAATAGTGAACAAGCCACTGGGTGCAAGTACGAAATAACCTTAACTATATCCTGAAATTCCTTCCATCTTGATTGAAATGTACAACCACACATGCCTGAGATAAATTAATGAAGGTAAATAGATTCCGAAGTTTTTTATTTATTTTTAAAAAAAACATCACTTCAACCTCGATAACTAATATTGATAAAAAAAAGGGAGGAATCGAGGCCAGGATAGATTATTTAGGTCAGTATCTAAACCTATTTGTTGCCAAAGGTGTATTTATTGTTAGTGTAATATATTGATAATAAATAAGTAATATACGCGTGTTCACGTGACACTTGTTTATGTTTGTCTATTGTACAAATATATTAATTTATATGCCTTACATTGTTCACAGTGTGTATACTACAAACCTATCAAATTGAACCACCAGATGTGATGGGATTCAAAGAGCGTTAGCTGTCACATTACATTGTGATGTGTGTTTTCTCTAAATAAGAGTTTGGGACCGAGTTCGTATTTCGTGTTCTAAAGATGATCATAACAGTTATAGCTGTTTGTTAAATATATAAAAACCTACTCGCTTCTTTGCTTTGAGACACACTAAAGGGTTTTTCTTCACCAAAGTCGTAGCTCTGCATGGATGGAAGTCGCGTAATAAAGACGCTGTGAGCAATAAAACGGTGTATTACTTTTAAGTTACGATTTCAAATCGAAAAAAGGTAAGTTTGAACATAAACCAGTACAAGTGGGCCAATACTGAAAAAGTAAGTATTCTTATTTACGTGTGAAACCTCGTTAATCAGGACCCCGAGAGTCCGGAAACCTTGTTTATACGACGAATGTAAGTGGATATATCTACATATGAAGGTGCATACAAAGTGATGTTGAACCGTCTACCAATAAACCCTTGATCCGGAAATGTGTTTATCTAAACGATCTATAAAAAATCTCTACCGTCCGGATTAACGAGGTTGAACTTTGTAATTGATTATACTTACCTGTTTAATCCCAACAATGTGATGTACCTCAGAATGTGTTCAGTTTAACATAGTGGCTTCATTTTCCGAATCCCATGCACAAGCCTAAGTCTAAACAGCCCTGGGTCAACGTATACATATCCCACGTATACATTTTAAGATCTATGTTGTTAGTTACCGTGGCAACAAGGTTTCTGCATTCATCAAAACATTGTCTAAAAACATACCTAGATTAACATGACCAGGAACTGAAAAAAAACGTAGATGCTGGCATGAGTTAAGCAGGTCGATGCTGCGTTGGCTGTTTCCTCGCCATGTAGTGATAGCACAATCATCATCGATGAGATGATATATATCCGTAAGGTGTGAATGATACCTGTATTCGTGGTACAGTAAACTACGGTTATAACGAACTCAAAGGGACCACTTATTTTAATTCGTTATAACCGTAGTTCGTTATAAACATATGTACAGCACACATACAGCAAATGGACGGGACCAAGAAATAGTTCGTTTTATCCGTCAGTTCGTTGTAAGCGTGTTCGTTATAAACGTAGTTTACTGTAATTCTTTTCCATTGAGATTCCTGATGTGTAATTCTGTTTCCATTCGTACTGTTTCCATTCGTACTGATTCTATGATATAATTAAACATAATTTAAATTTAAAATGTGTTTTACTCTAATTCGTCCCGTGTGTAATAAAGATATTTTAAAAACAATATTTGCGATAGTTCAGATAATTATCAAATATCTTGTTAGATTTTAGTAGATTAGAATTTTAAAATACCTTGTCCATACAAGCCCCAAAGCAACATTGAAATATGTATGACTTGTGAGTTGGGTTTAACGCCGCTTTTAACAGTATTCCAGTTATATCACGGCGTGTCAGCTTAATGTGGGAGGAAAGCCCGAAGTGATGCAGATCTCAGACGTTTACCACTTCGGCGGAACCCACGAGCACGGGTATGGTGCTGACAAACCTAGAAACATAATCGGGGCGGACCGTTTTCTGGCGTGCCCAAGGGACGCAACTCTGCACAACGAATTGCGGCGCCTTAGACGACTGGGCCACCCGTGCCCCCGAAATATGTACTCCGAGGAATCATATTCCAATTCCAAGATATTGCCTTTTATGCTCCATAACTATCAACTACAGTCTAGCAGCTTCGCGGTCATCAATGTGTGTTATGTCGTTAAGTACATTTTCATTATTTGTACATCATTTTTTAATGTATCTCCCCCTGTGTAAATACCCCGTGGAATGTATCTTGCTTAAATCACATATGTATACCTCTCCATGTGGACATGCCAAGATAAATATCTTTCACATATACATTCATGTGCTTGAATATCGAAATACCCACTTGAATGGTGCTATTAAATTGCACGCCACGCAACTTTCAACAATTGCTTCACGCGTCCTATGCGCAATCGTAGAACACATCAAACATAAGTTCTTGTTTGCATCAATTTTTTAACCAAAAGCCATTACAATTGAAATGCCTATAATTAAATGTGTCAGATGTATACAACTACTGTTGTACATATCAAGCCTTTCAATAAAATACTTTTTGTTTGCAACCAGGACATTTAATGACCCATTGTCTTTAAATACCTGAAACATTATCCGATTAAGCTCATCCAGTTCCTCAGAAACAGATTTGCTGTAACAATATCAAAGCCTGTTCATTCCAAATTGAATTGATAATCAGACCTTGTTAGCGTAATTGAAATTAAACGACATTCAACTTGCAAATTTTCTGTGGCACTGATAGAAAAGAAAACATTGAAGGTGTACTCAGTGATATTAACATGGTGTCAGCACCTCTCTCTGTCGCTATGTATGTATCGTGTTTTAATGAACTGATGGTAATAAACACTACTAATTGTTATCAAATATTTGCTTTTTATTAGATTTCCCCTTTTCCGTTGCCAGCACGTGTCGAACATGGCGTAAATCAAAGTTAACTTGAAACACGTGGCGGCCTCACACCCGGCGATGTCGGTTTCAGGGGGACCTTGTGATCGTGTTGTCAATCAAGGGAACTATGTAGGGTTTGTTGCAACACATAACATCTAGTCTCGTTTTGGATTTAAATAATATGGATTTCCTGTAAACCCCCATAAACCATCTGCTCTATTTACGAGCTTGTAAGGGAACCTCCAGTGAACTATTGCGTCTGAAAGTGCATAACATCGATGTTGAGTGATTGCTTTGTACAACGAATATGCTGGTGTATATTTCATGGACAATTCGAACAACAAAATTTGATGTATTTTACCAAGTGAATGTACGAGCATCTGATGAAACTATTTACTTTGACAAAAGCCTAAGTTATAGCTATATCCATACGCCGATTCAAGAACTATTATCTAACGGAGTGGTGATGAACAAGATGTATGAAGCTGTTAGAAGCAATACATGTTCATAGAAAATGGGAAATATCTATTCTCATTGCTTGACAAATATACAACATGATTAAGTCAACTGCGTAATCTGATATCACAGATCCTTGGTATTGTTATGAATACAAATAATCGATATATGTTCACAGTAGACAGGCGAGTTTCACTTCACGTAGTCAGTGTTTAGGTAAAGCCTAGCATGCCTTTGAGTGACGTTACACCGGGGCCTGTGTATTCAACAGGCTCATGTCATTTTCATTGATTGACAGTTATGGCCTCTCACATATCAATATCAGCTTGAAATCAACATCGGCTTGCAGGAACATGCAATGTCTGTTTACACTGTGCGGTTCAATCATAACGCCATAAAATACGTTCTTGAACGTTAATGATACCAGATCGAAAATCGTCTTGTGTGCATGTGACCTTAATTAATCACACATTGCTGTAGTGAACTGTCTGGCAATGTTAATGAAAAATCAATTCAACTCAATGCTGATGTACCAGCTGTAGAATTTTCAATGTTCATAATAAAAAATGCAATTAAATAAAATGTTCTTGATTAATGATTCCAGCGTCCCATGGATGTGAATAAGGTTGGGCTTTCATGGATGTTATATTAAATTTGACGACGTATCAGTGACATTGATAACACAGTTTGGTATGAGATCACATTGTATTTACCTCTACGCGTGCTGAATCCGAAGCATGACGCATATCTTTGTATTGGCTTTCTCACTATCAAGTGGGATACAAATGTATTGAACAAGTCTTTGAAAAGGTTCCTGTCGTGAATTTAAAAGAATAATTAATGTTCTAAATGTACAGAAAAATGCGTGGAGATTTCATAATGTTGGAGTTTGTTGGGGCTAACGCTAAGGGGCAATGAGTTGTTTATGTTATATTGTGATTTTAATATTACTGTTGCATAGCAAACGTCACTCCCACATTACGTCAACACAACACACGAAGACCAAACCACGAATGATGTATGCGTTCTTCGAATGTGTGAGGCAATCATTTCACACAAACGAGACCCATGGGTTTCCAGAAATGGAAACAGTCACCTCAGAATGAAACCAACACGTCAAACACAACCCAAAGCCGAAGACAATGGCCCAAGTCATTCGCAAAGCGCCGTAACGAAAGAATCACACACATAACACACCTCTAGAATACAAGAAAAAAAACTTTATTCAAAATCATATCGCATTTTTTTTTTTGAAAATGGGAAGCTGTCTACTGTAGAGTGTAGGTAAAAATGTAATTAGTATATATCACGTCAAAAAAACAGAAACGCACAGCACTCTCGCTTACCTAATCGTTCAATAAAACAATCCTTAAACAAATATCTTTGATAAATATCTATCCCAAAATAATCTTCCTCTAAGACATCGTGAAGATTGGTAACGATCCGTGAAAGAAAACGCCAAAGGCCTCCATAATGTGAAATTGTGAAAAAATGTTAGGTTCAGACAGGCTGAATGTCATGGCAAGGACGTTGTAGAGACGTCATGTTTTTCACATGCAAAATGTGTTGATAAGGGTCGGTCTACCCCAACGTGGCTTTGGACCGTCGGTACGGAGCGCCATCTTGAAGCTGATCTGTCCCCGTACAGAAACAACTACGACAATTTTGACACATAGTTTGAAGGCCCGCTTAACAATGATTTGGCAGCCTTCCAAAACATAAGTTTAGCAGCTTATGTTTTCCATGTAGCTAAAATCCACACCTTCCGACCAAGAGAAAATACTGCTCTCTAGATGGCGCAAACTTTGATATTTTCTCTTCACCCTCTCCAGACGGAATAAATGGAATTCCATTCAGAGCACCACCATAGCACATCCTCGCAAAAATCTCCCTTTTTCCCATGCCCTGTCGTTCTCCAAACGCACAACAGAACTCTTGCAGATAATACGAAACGATATCGCAAGCGGCTTATCGGGCGGAGCTAGTTGGAGGCGGAGCTACTGCACGTGATTGTAATGTATGCACAGTGGGCGGAGCTTAGCTGAGCTGCTCTGATCGGGACCAAGCGTACAAATACACGTCCAGGTAGAGTAGCTAGCATTGACAATTTGGAAGGTCAGTCACTCGGAATAGCGAAGGAGTAACTGTCCATCTACCGTCCAACCTTACTAGTCGTTTGTTCATAGTATCTCGGACTTTGCTGTGTTTATTTCTCTATACTTCTGTCTGTCTCTCTCTCTCTTGTATTATATCATGGCGACTACCACCCCCACTACTGGCGTGCAGCAAAAGGATACCACTTTCACTAAAATATTCGTCGGAGGGCTACCATACCATACGACTGATCAATCGCTGAGAGAATACTTCGATAAGTTCGGCGATATTGAAGAGGCTGTGGTAATTACTGACAGACAAACAGGAAAAAGTAGAGGATACGGATTTGTAAGTATATTTGGTTCGTCACATGCTTGTTAATAACACGTAGGATGAGATCCACATATGAACTATAGCAGTCGTCGGGTTGTATCACTCCAGAACGGATACCAGTTTGTGAACCTGTTTATTCATTACACCCTGTCTTTGTTTATTTGTTCTGAACACTCGCCACTTCCTAACTATGTACGTTAGAGTAAAGATTGTGTAATCTCGCGTGTTAAACTCAAACTGTTTTTAGCCTTCCGTGTGGAGCTTCATATCTCAATTTGAAATCTCTCTTTCTAAGATCGTATCGGACATGTGTAACTTGAACCTTAAAACACGTTTCCAGGAGTTATCAGTGAAATGAGGTTTTAACAGAGCAGGGACGTTCCCTAGGTTTCGACTGTACTTTATTTGAGCCTGTCGTGACACATTTTGTCCGGTCTCAAATTGACATGAAATTAGCAAGATCCATTCGGTGTAAATTTCACGAAAATATAAGAACAGAAAAAAACCAGAATGATGCAAGTTATATCTCGTGCCCTCACAAACTGATGATAAATTGGACATTTTATGACTTCAGCCAGATAAGAGTAATAAAGCTCCCTCACTCTGATAAGCAGGGCTCTGGCATGCTGTCAGTAGCATGCGTAGCGGCGCTTTACACCGTCATCAATTGCTTTGGTTCACAAGAGACAATACCAACTAATGTATCAGCGTTCGTAGTATCGTAATACGCAGATGCTGATCGATATCAAGTCAATCATGTTTTATTTCAATGCCATCCCGTTACTCATTGTCAGGTGCTCAAACAACTGGTATAATCAATTTCTGTCGGTTCAACTACACATGGGCCCTTAAAGCTCTATAAAGGAAAATGTTCCTTAATTCTCTCGCCTAGTTTCCCTTTACATCTGTCATATATACACCTCTCGTTGTCTTTATCTTGTCAAATTCATTGTCCCCAAAGTACTTTTAGCTGCTTGTGCTTAATGAGGCGTTGCTGCCCTATGTAACTGCATTGTTGGTTTCATGGTATGAAATAGACATTCTAGGACAATAGAGAACGTACATATGTCACATCCAGACCCAAATAACCCCCTCGAGACGCCCCCCCTCAGGGTCCATTATACTGGTCACTGCTTTGAAAATAGAATTTGATTCGTTTCCATGGTGACAGCGCAACGAACTGTCCAAGCGTTATTACTTCTGAACATAGAGCTACTGCAATCAGTATTTACAAGGGTGTTAATTAATATTAGATGTCGGGAGCATGTACGACAGCCCCCTGTTAATGAACGAGCCATGTGTTTATGATCAGACGAACAATCCTGACACGTCCCGTGATGTGCTAGACCGAATAGCGTATTCACTTGAGTTGAAAGCAATTTGAAATATGCACTTGATGGTCCGAGTGAATGTTGGCGAAGAAAGTGGGGCACCATTGTACTTAAAACATGCCTGAATTTTCGCCTTTTAGTGACAGTGGTATTACGTTATCAATCATATGATTTTGAAAGAACATTTTTTCTCATTACTTTGTACAGCTGATACGTAAACTCTTAAATGCACGTGTTTTCTATCTTGATATGGGTTGCTGTATAACAACAACCAGTTGTTCATTTCACATGTCTATAGCACACGTGAATCTCAACTGAGTGCTTGATGAATATTACATGTAGATTTCCAATGCTGTGTTTCGCTCGGTTGCAGGTGACAATGGCTGACAGAGCAGCGGCAGAGCGTGCTTGCAAGGACCCCAATCCTATCATTGATGGCAGAAAAGCCAACGTGAATCTTGCTTATCTGGGGGCGAAACCTAGGGGGAACCTCACATCAGGTAAGTTCCTCTCCCCCATACCCCACCACCACCAACAACAACAACAACTCAATACACAGCACGGTCATGCTAAGCCTTCGTTCACGCCGGTCAAATCTCCATACACCATCTACACGTTGAAAGGAATCAATTGTTTACACGCAGTGTTATAAGTAGCAAGGAATGACCATGCATAATTCAGGAGCATGCATTACTGGCTGTGCATTCTGCCTGGTAAGTTGAACATGATATAACACATAACCAAATTTTGAAACATTGCACATAATGTAAAGATATTATATTTATTTATTTATTTATTTATTTATTTATGCTGGTATATCATATATCACTGCGCCAGCTGAATATATCAAGAGACGTGTGTGTATTGGTGGCTCGAAATTGAGTGGATCGAATTGCAACGTCTATATTACCATTATAGACACTAGTTCAATGCCATGGCTGAATTTATAACCCGATACACGTCACACATTAACATACACTGACAACAGGACAGTATGGCGTACTTTAACATGGGCGGCACACCCACTTAAGTAATAATTCATTTACGACACAACTATAAGAAAACAATACTTCAAATAATAGACAAAAGGCTATGACGTCATTCAGAAATCCAAATGTATGGCCATCTCTGGCGTTTTTATATTTGGGTAGCCCCCCACCCGAGGTAAGGAATGTGAGAACCGTTATCCGTTGACCCGATCCACCTGGGTGATTCTCTATTGACGCGCGTTGCGAGTAATATATAGCTGACAGGAAAATAGTATGAACTTGAAGCCTGTTCTAAACCAAGCCACTGTGACCGACCGTCTCTTTGGGAATGTTCTCAACGACGTTAATCCTCTCCATAAACGGCCGTCAAGTCTGGGTAAACAGGCATATATGGAAAGGAATGAATTGGCCATATAAACCTAATTAAACGTATCATAGAATCTTCACAGTCACTAACTGCTTGATGGTCCAAATAGTTATTAATGGAATCAGAGTTTTGATAAGACCGCTGCTTCACATAGTTGTCTATATTGAATTGTGTTGACGACTTTTTAGTGCACTTTCTTTACCGAAGTCATTATTAATACACTTACAGAAGTGATTAAATGTGATTAAATGTTTGACCTCTATTATATCTCTGAGTGAATCAGCTTATTAAACTGGCAACGCGAATGCAATTCAAAGTTTGTTAACTCATTTAATCCTCGAGGTTCCAAAGCCAACGTCAGTTTACCGTAGGAAATGCGAACGGTAGTAGATTTGTCCAACTTAATGAAGTTTGGTAAGGTAAAATGTCTTAATAACACTGCACTGAAGGTAACGTTTCTGACGTTGAAACGTCTAGTCGTGGTATTGAACAACGACCGTAGCTTAGGGAAAACTGTCTGGGTGGGTTTCCTAACCTCGTTATCAGTTAATGCGAGCAAGTAATTAAACGTTCTACCAAAAGCAATTTCTACTTAGCGAGATTGGACGAGGACGCGTCGATGGCATATCTTGATGCTACTGCCGCGAAAGGCCAACGTCCAGTAGGGTTGCTCTTGACAGAACCCGGATGAAGCAACATGGCGCCGACACATGTTTCCATAATTATGAGCTTGGCAATACACGTGCTTTTGATACTCCGTATCGTAAGAATTCACAAGTATACTAATGTGCACATCAAAACTACTATGTGGGATGTTATTTATAGGCACCATAACATCGTGTTAAGCGTGGAACCCGACATAAGCCAATAAACATGTCTACACTGTTTCTTATAGCCGGAGTCATGGAAATTAAATTTAGTAATTTAGCAAATGATGTCATGTGAAATCAAACGTGGCGCCTGGATAGCTGATTCAGCGTTTTAATTCACACGATCTCACGTTCTGGGGAAATATTTGATTCCATGTTTGTTGCAACTAGTAGTGTGCTTACCGTAGGGAAGCGGTAGGAGAAACAGGCAAACTGCGCCGAAAGCAGCTGGCAGATTTCTCTCGTTTGCCATCTGGCCATAGCCTTTGGGTTAATGGTTCCAGTCATCTCCCTCGGTCTCATCCAGCGCCAAGACAGCTACCAGATTCTATTTCCTAACAAAATACGTGATGAAAAAAGAAACGGAAAACGGAATGTGATTATTGACTGCCCGGGCACCCGCCGTCATAGCAGTAAATCCCAAACTCTGAAAGACTCCAGCTTGTTTTCCAAATACTTTTACGTATGTGTCCCAGATACTACTTATTTTACGACGTGTTTATATTTACGTTCTGTGTTTTCTTTCCTATAGAACCTATTCCCTTATTGGCCAATTTCTTCCATTGTTTATATCCGTGATCAGTAATTAGGCCAATTTGGGGGGTTATCTCCCCTCCTACCCTCTAACCTTCTTCTGGTATTTGTTAAATGGATTTCTTCGATTTATTCTGGGCTGTTATAAACTTGATGACATGCGTCTGTCGGTGCACTGAAGATGGTCATTTCTACATACTTCAAAGACAACGAATAAATATTTACACAGTTATCCGTTCTCATCTTCCTATTTGCGTATCCTTCCACGAGGCTAGACTTGAACCCAGAAACATGGCGTCATCTTCACAACAAACGTTGTATTTGCGAACAATGTTCAGCATATTTTCATAAACAGATGGCGTCTGGTTTATGGCTGCAAACATATCGTATTAAATTTATCTATCACAATGAGAAATGCTATGATATTCACCATGTCTGTAAATCAAATGTGATTCGTGTATGTGTTGTATTTATGTTCAAAATAGAATAAATAAAGATCGATTCCCAAAAGGGTGGACAGAGTAAATATTCTATGCCATCTGATGCACTTGGAATTCGAAATAACTTTGACAATATTTCATTTTGATCTTCTGTTCATGTAGTTTATTTTATCACACTATTTTATGATAATGTAGTTTATTTTATCACACTATTTAATGTTAATTCTAATGTATTGATTGTTTTCTTTTCAGCGAGTTTACCGTTTGCAATAAAGACAGGCATTCCCATGCTTCCTGGACAATATGGGTGAGTCTTATAGTCTTTTCAAGCACTTCAACTCTCAACAGGAAACGCTATGCTCGGCGTACAAGGTTCCCTAACCCTTCTCTTATATGGTCAGGCTGCTAATTGATCCCCAGATATGTTTTGTTATAAGAGTGAATCTGGTTTTCATATGCGCTAGACGTTTCTCCAACCTCTGATATTTGAAAATGTAAACTCCCACCCCATGCGCGTGAGCGGCTGACGTCACAACATGTCTTCCCTTTCCCTGATGTTTCAAAATATTGGCCACCAGATGGCGCTGAGGATCAGATTCATTGTAGGAAAACATCCTGTGAATCCTTTGCCTCAAAAGTCTTGGTGCAGTGCGAAAAACATTTCAGAGGTGGGTGGGAACAAGATGGCGGCTAAGACAAAGGGAAAGCGGGAGGTGTTAAGTTTTGGATTTTTTTTACAGTAAAGCAAAAACGAATTAAAGTTTTCTGTTGAAGGAACTTTATCAATTTTGAAATTTAAAGAGATAGTTCTTGTTATGTAAGACTAGATAGTTTAGCCCTTATAAGAAAAAAATGTAAGATGTATTCCTTTTTATCCCATAGCGACAAACTGAGATGAGGGTAGCTGGCATAACGCATAACACTTCATCTAGGTCAGAAGACTTGACCTTAGGAGGTCACGTGGTGACCAGTGCTCGAACAAACGAGAACAGGGTACCTGGTGTTCTTGTGTTTTGTGCGAGATCCGATTTCGTTTTAACGTGGTTTGACTTTTTTCATTTTGCTTGCCGCGTGTGGTGAGGGCCTGATTCCTACTTTGTGTGACGCCGAATCCCCCGACGTTATTTTTTTTCATTTTAAAGCCCGTGTGTTTGTAACTGGACTGTGTTGTTCCTTTAGTCTGCCGCTGTTGTGATCTACTAACAACACTGAGTCAGGTGACAGCAAGATATGAGACCTAACACCTGCATACACACTTAGTCTTTCACCGCCTAAAGGCTTACAGTAGGATCTCGTCGAGGACAATCAGTACTGAGGCTCCAATGTTAAGTCTTAGAACATCGTTTGTTGTATATATTGGCTTTTAATATCGTGAAAGTTCCAAGCTGGCCTTTACAATCAAGTATTTATAATTATATGTAGGATTAGTTTCATAATCAACACCAAAGGTCGAGTAGGGTCAAGGTTAAAGGTCATTGGTTCCGTTATCCTTAGGTAATACAAGTAAAACGCTAAGTAAGTTCATTATGTATCCCTGCATTGTGCAAGTTTGACCCAGGTGTAGTTCTATCACAGTTGCCCTGTTAGACTCCCGAGGTCCCAACAGTGGCGTGGTTAGTGTGATAGCCGGGACTTATCGGCCATATCTCTTAGCTCTGATAACCGCCATTAAGTTAGATTGTATTCTTCGTGTCACAGTCAATTGTGTTTCTCTTCATCCGACAAAGATAACTGTTCCTTCTCTCACCAGACTCCAGACTCAAAGGTCAAGGGTGAACACTCCTGATTCCGACAATGTCCACAGAACGAATATGAGATATCACTCGTTGCTTCCCCCATGTGTTCATTTGCCTCAAGCTGCCGAAGAGCAGATGCACGTTATGGCCAAACTGGTCTCCCATACATGTATCAGTTAGAGCGATAACGCGTTTCCTTTGTCCAGTTCAAACTTCGATAGCGAGTATGTACAAGAGATTAAATCTCCCTGCCAAGCTGGTGAGTGGGGAAGAGACGTGGTGATCGTTTCAAGGTGGTGAAATTCCTTCTGGACTGCTTAAATTAACTAATTTTATGGGTGTAATTTGGCTATTAGAAAGGGCCGCTTCTCGACTGACATTGATGTATAGTATTTCGTCATGGAGCCATCTAGCGAGGGGTTTTACTCGATTCTGACGCGCCCGCCTCTATTCTTATCCCCTCATACCTATTTCCAGACCCCTGACTTTACTTTACCGGAAACCCACAGTTTTCTCAATATTAAGTGCCGTTATGGAAATACGGGATTACCCGTCAAATCCTTAAATGAAACTTACTAATTAGAACCTCCCTATCAAATCGGAAACAAATTCGTAAGGTCTGTTTAACCTTATAATTCTTTCAGTCTCAACGTGGATAAACTTTCAACCATGAAACTCTCATATACTGCTTGTTTCAAATGGGTTGCATTCCTATGTTAGGTTTATTGCGTATTTACGCATTTCAATTCGGCTACTTTCCTTGTTTGGGAGATTTCTGTGGCAGAAGCAATAAGGCCTGTTGCGCACACGTGAGCAGCTGTTGAATATATACGATTCCCGTTCCCAGTTGTCTAGATCGCCGTGTGTTTAATTAAAGTTCGCGATGAGTAGTGCTTGGACTGTGTGTCTGTAGATTCGACATTAAGTGATTGTCTCTGTTTATGTAAAGGAAAACGGCTTCTCATCACAAATAGTTGCTTGAAGACAGAGATTAACTCTAGCTTCTCAGAGCATGTAGGGCATCCATAGTACATACAAAATAAAACAGATCTCCACACGTAATTGTTGGGACGAGTTCAGTGAAACCACAATACCATTCACCTGCTTGAATCTTCAGCCATTATTCCGCTCGGGTCATGCAAAACATATAAATCCCAACCCAACCCCTCTCCGTTACAATCCGTTGTACGAATACCACAACCGCCGCGCTCTCGTGAACACGGCTTCTCATAAGGCATTCAAAATGACTGCATTATAAAGTGGAGACAGCACTGCAGTGAGACCAATGCGTCCGCATGATTGATCAGGTACCCTGACCTCCATTTGTCTGTGACCCCACAGTGTATACCCACCCGTTACCCCGAACCCCGTTCCTCAGTCAACATACACATTTATTTACCGTTGAACCCCAGCCGCCATAGCTAGCCGATAACGTATATCCTCGTGGGGAATACAAAAACACGACCACAGCTTGCGTAATATCATGGCGCGGAGACGGATTTATTTCAGTTCCGTTAAATCGTTCTGTTTTTTAGATTTGTAAATACTGTTCTAATCATTTTATTTGAACGGAAATTGTAATCGCTGTCATGACACACAGTATCACAGCGGCCATTAAACACGATCATCGCAAGCCTCTGACTGTACAGCATAGAAGACTGGGAGGCTATCGCGTTATCTGTTCCGTGATCTATAGTCAGATCTAGGTTGTCGGGTTTTCTAACATTGATCCTTACATGGGCTAACCTATATCGGGTAGAACATTTTCCTGTTGGTATCCGAGGTGTAATCAGAGTGACGCGCTGTAAAACCTGTCGGTAAGACGTGTGCATAGTCTGAAGCGCTGTCGCTGTCATTCGGTACACATGTTTCCCGCCAACACTCTAAAGCAGACGATCAGTTATGGCGACGCAGACGCGTTGTCTATGTATGGCAGCACATGCTTCTGACCCGTCAGTAACTACCATGCCGTTATTTTGTGCATCGGTATCAATATCGCGATTGCTTATTAATAATGCATTTCCTTGATACTTAGTCATGTTTAAGTGATATTATGCCTTCGCTCTACAATGAATCTATTCAATAGCTGTACATGCCTATTTGCACTGTTTATGATCCAGAATTAGTTAAAGATCAAACGTATACCTGTACTTGACAATAGGATATGATCTACTGTGTGGTAATTTTACGTTTTCACGTTGAACGTTTCACCTGTGTCTGACCTCCTTGTCGCGGTCAGCATGACATAAGCAATAAATTCTGATGTCAACGGTTTCTGGTTAAAAACCCTCACAGCAATTGCTCTGTTGATGGAATCCGGTAACTCGACCCATCTGCCAATAACGACATCCGTTGACAAATTTGACTTTACTTTACAACAATGGCAGAAAAAAAACGGAAGAACACCCCACCACGCAAATAATTTACCCCCTCGATGTAAATTGAACCATCAAAGCTTGAGCGTGATATGTATGAGTTATTATACAAACAAAACGTAAATCCTCAAGGATCGTGTTCACCATCGCTAATGTGTTTCATAAGCAGACTGTTGACTCCAACGAATAGCTAAAGAATCACGAAACGTTCAACGCCACAACCATCATGTAATGAAATTTTGGCTGCCAGACGATAGAATATGCTTTAACTTCAAGTTAGGGTGTGTGAGACAGAAGCCTTTGTTCTGGTCACGGCACGCACATGGGCTGTTGAAGATTGCTGAAGTCTCGAATACTCCAAACCACACGAGCGTATTCAATGTAATTACGTTGGTTGTATTCACACCAGATATACGACTTGTATTACTCTTGTCTAGTAGAAATCATCTAACTTGATTATCGCTATTGAAATGCAGGCAAGATGAGAACACCTGGACTCATTTAACGCACAATTCGCTCACAAATCTCGGCATAGTTCGGATCAATTTCTCCAGACACCTTCTCCACATCTGCAGCCACTTACAGATTATCGACTATTGTGTAATACGTACCTGGCGCAGAAAACCTCCTTGACTCACACGTGGATGTGATGTTCTTCATTTGCAACGTTGAGCGCAACCTTGACCTGATTCAGTTGCAAGATCGCGATTCCGGATTGGTTTTTTTTTCAAACGTATCAGCAACTCAAGAAATACCAACGTATTTCAACCAGAACTAAAAAATGGTGTTATCTTGGCAAACGCGTTGGCCAAAAATCTTTCATCGTATACACTCTAAGTGTGAACAGGATTTTAACAAAAACGAAACTGCTGTCAAGTTGTGGATTCATTGTACCTAAGGCTATACTTAGTGCATCTGTGGCTCTCTGTCAGATTAGCCGGTAAATTTGACCTTGACTTGAGATGACCCTTCGTATGTCATGACTTGAACCGACACCTGATTCAGTCTTCATCGCTTATCGTCACAATCGGAACTGTCAAAAGAGGGCTCTGATTTACCTCTTTAAAAAGCCGAGAGGATCCGATTTACCAATCCCACAGATCACACGCGCCCTAAACATTACCGCGACAGCTCTTGTAAGTAAAAGTCGCTTTTTAATACACCGGAGCAATTTATTTAAAATTAGGAACTCTTCACATACGGCCAAAGAAAATTGAAACAATTGCCTAGACGCCAAGCATAGACTCAGACATTAATTCAGCATCTATCTTGAATCATTTGTAGTTTTACCTGATATGCATTTGAATTAGTCTGAATTCTTGCTGTGTAGCGATCACATCTTATATATTTGTAGAAGAACATATTCATTATGTTTAATTCCAACAGATGGCGTGCCTGTTTGCTGACGAACCAATAATTTTCACGTCCTCGTCTATTGAGATAATTCATTGCTATGGTGGTACCTCAGCATGTAGAACGAGCTCGCTGCCTCTAGGAGTCAAGTTGCAGGATGAAAACTGAATGTCTTATTGTCGGAGTACGAGCTTGCAGACACACCGAATTAGTTTCCCTATCCAGTTTTTCCCAACCATTTAGCACTCCTCTTCGTCTTCAGAATGGGTGTTCTATCTTATAATGTAAACCAATTGTCACACCATTTGACCAAATCACTGTAGGTAACCAGGATCTGAATTAAACGTGACTTTGAAATATTGCATTAATCTGCCGTAAACCATCCCTAACAGAGATGTAATTCGGGCAGCTAATTTGAATGCGTTCTTTCGAACTGAGTAACTTCGGTAGACATCAATAGCTCTATATGTTTATTTTCTGAGTTCATATTGACAGGAAACAAAGCAACAAATACTATTTCCCGACAGACTATACTTCTTTGTTCTACAACGAGTCTTAGTGCAGTGGTAAATAACAAGGGTCAATTACAGCTCAAAGGAATCAGTTTCGGACAATTGATTTCAAATTATTGGAGCGTTCCTTTAGGAAGGCTGCTGTTTTGACATGTAGATAACAGATAGGTGTATACGTCTGTCTATGTCTTGTCACAACACAGATATTTCATGCTGCTTTTTCATTTACCCGGGTTGTTAAAACCGTACGAAATTTCACCCTTGAGCAGACTGAAGGCAGAACCCCTCATTTGAGTCTCTATTGAGGTGCAGCTCAACTCCACCAGTAATGTGTTTCTCTAGCAACTGGTCTATTTCCTTCCATTGTTTGTAATGGTCGTAAAGAACACTGTCTACAGCTGCACAGGCGTTGTATATTTCAACCTAAGTGAAATCGAAATCATTCATCGTAGATCTTCATCCTCGTATCCAGTTTCGGGTATGTGAAGTGAGACCTTATCTGGAACGGTAATCCAGACAAGCACGACTATGCTTTTGAACTAATTTGCTCTGTGTATCGAGCGGCTGTTATTCTAGTATTTACTTACCCTGACATTATTCTGGACAAGCGTATCGCTTATTTGTTATCAACAAGTTACATAACTATGTCAAATTTGAAATAGCTGATTTGGGTATCGCTGATCAGATTAAATTGTTTGAACTTTGCTAACGGTGAATAGCTTTTGAAATAAAGCAAATGCGGGGAGTTTAGATATGAGGCATTTGTATAGCTTGAAATGTATACAAAGATGGCAGATTGGCTTCTAACGACAGAATAATAAAACACGTTGTAAAACCATGTTGTAATTCGAGCCCCGAGCGGCGAGCCGCGTGGTCCGCCATTCATCTGTATCATGCACCGGTAATTTTTGCTGTGTGTCGAAAGATAAGCGCCCTAGTAGTCGAAATCTTAACATCTAGCTCTCTCTTTCGCCTTCTTGTAACACTGAAAGCGAATTTCCAGGCACCTTGAGTCAAATATAAGAAAATTCAAAATATATTGCTGCTTTTAGAATAATGACGTTTGCAATGCGTTCAACTTGAGAAGAAAAAAATCAAGTCCCCCCCCCCCCCCCCCCCATCGTTCTTGTTTTCTGCATTGCCATAACTAAAGAATATATTATGTTTTCGTTATTGATTATACTGGGACTTTATGACGTCACGACGTTGGCCTATTGCCCCAACATTCAGTCAGGAAGTACGTCTATTGCAAATTTCAAAGGAACTGAAGATCAATGAAGAATTGCCGATTAATAGCCTATGACTGCTGGTTCTTCAAGTCCGTGTCAGTTTTATACAGCGCCTAGATTGTATGATACCTTTCTTTCAGTAAAAGCACTAAGGCTGGTTTGTTTTGACTTCGAGGCTTTCACCCGAACTAGGACTGTTATAGGCACCGTTGTTTGTTGTGATAACACAAGTCAGATAGTTCTTGTCACAATAGGATTAAGCTGAAGGAAGTGGAAGTGCGCATGTCCGTTGACCCTAAGGCAGTAAGGTTCTACGTTCCTGGCGCCTATGCCTATGTACACCTGTCCTGTATCCCTATAGCTATAACACAACAGTATTGACCTGTGTACCCGCCGCGTTTACCTTTCGGATAAAGGAACTACGTATTCTGATCAACTTGACAATAACTTAACTACACTAAAATTCGCACAGCCAGTCTATAAAGTTGGCTTGCATCTTTGGCCGATTCATCTTCATCTTTTCTTGGTGACGAATCCTTTTTGTTGTGTTTGACATTATGGCAATTATTGTTGTGTGGTTATTTCCATTTAGAAGCTGTTTTTTGTTGTCACTATATACATTTTCTGCTCACTCTGTTGATCTTGCTTGCTTTGGCCACGCGGGTTGTAGACACGACTTAACGCCGGAGATGGCACCATATTCACTGCTCCGGAGACTTGACTTCCATTTCCCATAGAATAGCGTACTTTTTACTACACGAGTGTTGAATAACGGTTTATCTTTGTGTGTTTTGTGTTTGAATTGAATAATGGGTTTTTGTTCAGCTCTTAATCGTCTCTGAGAATAGTTGTAGTGAGATGACCAAATTCCGCACTAATTGTAACATGTTGTTTATTCAAAGTAGAGTGAAGTTATAAAAAACATTCACGCTGCCGTTGTCAAGATACTGAGCTATGAGCGTATACAGGGTATGAAATCTGGCGAAACAGAAATCAGCGTTCCTTTGAGATTATGATAAGGCATGAAAGAATGTTGTAGTTATACTCTGCCAAATTTTTAGTTATTTTCGTATACAAAACCTAATTATGTTTTACCCTCTTAAATGTAGATTATTGAAATGTTTATTTACAAACCACGTTTGACTGAATGTTACGAGTGAAAATCTAAATATCTCATTTTCTGTTTCAGCTTTCCACAGTACGTGTATCCTTCCGCCTACTTGGCCTCGCCAGGAGTTTTGGCAATGCCCCACTCACCGCTGTCTCCCACAACCGGAACTACATCCGCCCAATACATCGCGGACTATTCCACGGCCGCTTACACCGGACAGTTTAACGGGGGGTTTGATGCCTACCCCTACACGACGACAGCTAACGGATACGGAGTACCCGCAGCCTATACATACGCCGTCCCACAACAAATAGCAAATGGAAATGGCACACACTTCGCCCACTACCAACAACAACAAATTCAAGAGCGAATGCAGTAAAAGAGGACTGAACCTAGGAATCTCCACATAATTATGAATGGACACGGACTCTAAATCTAGACAGTCCACTCGAATATTCTGAAAGTCCGAGAATATCTGACCATGTGACGTACCCTCTGCCTGAAAGCCCACCCAGGTGGCGCCACCTATGTCTCTTCTATGCAAGGGATACGTACCTTGATTAATGAGCGTATGGAACTATTTGACAGTGCGGAAGTATTATTGGAATGAATTGTTCTATTCCGGTTTACTGCGGATGGATACAACCCAGAAAGTGTATATACGTCCACATGTCGTAATGCTTATCAAAATATGACGTCAGCATTTTATGTGTAATATGCAAATGTTGTTATGTTCACGTGTCGTCCTAGTTTCCGTCCAGATCGCTTTGACTTGCCGCGAAAAGCGTCAACCACATGGCGACCTTAATGTTGTAAGGTCTCATATATGTCTCATCTCGCTGTAGATAGATACCACTGTAGATAACAGAACTTGTAGCTATTGTAGAATCACTAGTTAGACATTAACCTGGTTTTAGGATAAGATGGCGGAGCTGCCAAATGAATTATTACACCATAATATGAATGAAATCCAGATGCATTTTGACAGAAGTGCTAGAAATGATAAATTTGATATTATCAACAACCGCCAAGTCTTTCTACGTCATAAATCCCTTACGTCATCGTAGCGACAGTTTCGTATCTTTATTCTCATCCGTAGTTTCGCATTTTACCCGTTAACCCATTTTATCATTATTGTGAATTATGTCCCCGGACGTCCAACTCTCGTCTTCTTAGTGCCTTATAAAATACACTCTGCTTTAATATATATGTTGGGAGCATGAATGAGTACTGGCGTACGTCTGAGAATATGTGTCTTGAGCAGGATATTATACAAAGTTACAAGTCTGTATGTTTTGACTTGTCTAGAGATGTACGTCTCATTTTCAATCAGTATTTATTATATCTTGTTGAACTTATAATATAGACTTGGCTCCTGTATCCGAAGCTGCCATCTCACAATTGTTGTTATCAATATTTTATCTATGGCATGCCATAGGGGACACATTTCGACATTATTACTATTTATAGTTCATATTTATGGGTGGTTTTGGATACAGGAGAAACAGTCATTATATTGTTACCTCCTTTTGTACATTTTGAACATACCGAACAAGCAAAGTGAAATCCGTCTAATTTATTCAATTTGCGCGTGATCCATTTTCCCAAGGCAACAGAAGTCTTGCGGCGAAGAGCCGAGCACAGGGACTACTTGCACTGTTTTTCCGATTAAACACATGGTAATGTGCCTTAAGGTTATGTATTCCTACGCCAGTTGTATTAATGGCGGATAGATATGTGGGCAGTGAACGCGTTCTCACTCATCGCTGGTCTATTTTTATTTCGTCATGAATTTTATTTTTGTATCAAATTTGTTAAATCATTCTCATTCACCATGCTGCATTCCATGCACAATTTATAAGGTTCCTTTTTAACGTATATTTTTATCTAAATTTGTATTTATTGTTTTACTTGTTTTCAAACGTAGTGGGTTTCGTAATACTAACTTTAAGCTTTACTCTGGACTGTTAGGCAAGCTATTCTATCGAACACGCAGAAAAGAATTCAACAAATCCATTGGTATTTAATCAGAAAAATAGTGCACGTAGTATTTCCTGTCAAACCGGAAGTCACCAGTTATTTGTCAGGGACTATTTCCGGCCATTTACATCACATTTGTTTTAATGTCGTTGCGCTAACTAAGAGGACAAAGTTTTTTGTATTATTTATTGACAATCTTTGGCAAAGATTGCCATTTAATATTTAATGTAAATGTTGAAGTATTTTACATCAGTTACTCTGTATTGTTGAGGTGTAGTGGCCCCAACATGACGAAGTTTTTGTAAATTTCTGTCGTTTTTAGCTAACTTATAAACCGAATATGCAGACTAACCGTCATCACTGTAAGATAATCATAGATACATGTATTTAATTTTATTGCCATTAATTATAAGGAGAGGTTGGGACATGATGAAGATGCATAATGATGCCACATGCAATATGTGTGCATTGTAAACCAACTTGTACCTATGTTATAATCATGAAAATAAACAAAAACATGTTAAATATATATCCTTTGTTGTTGTATTTACCTTTATGCTATCAGCATCCTTTGATGCCCTAGAGGAGCGATGAATGTGATGTCCAGCCAAACGATATAACCCCTGGATTATTAAAATAATCTTGTTGGAGTGGGGGCACCTGTTCTTATATATCCAGATTCGACCATCATTGAGAAATGCTTAACATTGTAGCATTATCGATTTGACAAATCCCATTCACGTGAATATCTTTTTTAGTCTTTGTAACCATGAACAACAGATCCAAGTGACAAAGAAAAGGTTAATCCAATAATGTTTATCCCCATCAGATCATTTACCTTTTATGGTTGAGATACTGACGACTATACCCACCCTCTCCCTCATGGGGCCATCAAGCTTACGATGGCATGCGAGGCAATATAGATCAGGGTAGCTTAGTACTTGTAGCCTATATACGCATTGATTTTTGGATAATGATACCGCTCTAGATCAATACGATTGTGAGGAGCGACAGACTCGAAGCAAGGCATGCAGTGTCCATCATTGCTCTGATATCCGTCGTTGTCACACACATACATTATTTTCCAGTGCACTTGTATTGAGACACGTTCGTGAACACGACCCTACACTAACATGGCTCTGATGTGAGGTCACAGGTCGGTCAAACTGTTTGTCACTGCAACACACAAGGTCAAGAACATCGACCAGTAAGTTAGTTCGAGGTTCGAATTCAATATTGGCCGGTCGGGTAGACTTGAGGTTTAAAGCATTCGCTATTCAGGCTGAAAGTAACGGGTTCGATTCCCAATATTGGTACAATGTGTGAAGTCCATTCTTGGTGTCCCATGTCGTATGTCTGGAATTTTGATAAAAGCGGCGTAATACCTCACTCGCTCACTTTGTAATATTTATAACTGATAAAATAAGATTTCTGTCCCCGCTCTTTCAGTTTTATGTATATGTACTTATATATGAAACATTACTGGGTATTTGATAGTTTTAGGTTTTCTTTTGCTTTACAAAAATATATAGAAACCAAATCGAATAGGGATACTCTCTTGACGAGATTCAAATACCACACATAAATGTTGCTTTCAGGGCAATCGACAGATGAGGAATGTGGGCTGTTACTGTTTAAGAATACTTCAACGTAACATGAATAGTTCAGTATGCCTAATTCTCGCTTTTATAAAGGTAAACGTAGCTCCAGTTATCTTTTATACTTTCTTTTTGCCAAAATTCCTGACATACAGAGAATCAATATGCTTTATTGCAGACCTCATCACGTACTAAACTGCCGAACAAAACAAAGTATAAACCCATGTTTGATTGTGGCTAAACATGAAAAAACCAAGACATGGTTATTCGATGGTAATCTATTTGATACGGGGAGCACAGAGGTTCTATGGACCTCAGGTATGCACAGTTTTCGGCCTAGTAACTGTTTGATGACGTTTGAAACTTTTGGGTTCAAATCCAATTATCAAGTGTATACTTTTTTCCCAGCAGTCTAACATATATTCCAGTATACAGCGATGCCAATAATCAAACAATTGCTAAAAAAAACTTTTTGATGCATACCGGGATATATTTCTGATGTTCATGTAAATAATGAGAACATGAGATAGTTGTACTTTGTTTCCCGGTGATCTGAATTGATGGATGGATAAATGAATGAATAAACATTTCGTCGTTGAATGAATGTGTTAATAAATGATTAAATAAAATAAATGAAATTCACGTTTTGGCTTGAAATGAATGAATGAATGAATGAATGAATTAATTAATTAATTAATTAATTAATTAATAAGAAGAATTGACGTTTTGCCGTACTTCCTAGCCTCCTACACAACAATGCTCCTTATATGAGAGTCTGTGTCAAATGACATCGTGGGAAGTGGAGCACCCGGTCTCTACCCCGCACACGGTGTTGGCCAGGGGTCAACGACGGGTGTGTTCAGATATATGATTGTATCGTGTAGTTATGCAAGGACCTTGTGTTCTTATCACTAAACAAACAACTAAATGCATATTCCATGCAGCATTATGCAGTCACTGCATTCTGTCATATTTCAACAGGCCTATCAAGTTTGCGTCCATTTTGAAATTGTAGCAATCTTTGTGAAGTCAAACTCGGGGATTTTTTATATATTTCTTCATCTTTGAAATGTATATATTACTGTCAATGAAAATGTTATAAACAGTCGGACAAAAAGTATACACCTATATTTGATGGTCGCTAAATATGAAACAAACAAGAAATGGCTATTCGATGGTGATGTATTTTATACGGGTATCATAGTTGTGTTTTGGACCTTAAGTGTGCATTGTTTCGGCGACTGTTTTCCGCTTAGTAAAGTTTTGATAACGTCTAATGGGCGGTCGGGTAGCCTAGTGGTTAAAGCGTTCGCTCGCCACGCCGAAGACCCGGGTTCGATTCCCGACATGGGTACAATGTGTGAAGCCCATTTCTGGTGTCCCCCGCCGTGATATTGCTGGAATATTGCTAAAAGCGGCGTAAAACCATACTCACTCACTCACTCACTCACGATAACGTCTGTAATGTTTTAGTCAAATCCAATATTCAAGTGTATGCTTTCTTTGGCAGTTTATACCTGTCAACCTTTTAACTAAAAATATAAAACATACGTTTTATATCCACAATAGGAAGCAAAGAAATCAAAAATCGGTAAATGATTCAACAGTGTGACGTAAGGCGGGCTATTATAATTCTCTTAATATCGTAGAATAACTAAATACAAAACCCAGCAAGATATAAATATGATATAACATTTCGGCAGTTTTCGTGTCGTATATATTTTCATGTCGTGGTAATTACGTTTTATGTTTTAAATTGCACAGTGGACCTTATACCCCAGTGTAAAGCCATCTATCATATCTGAGGTGTCATGTCTGTGTCTTTAGTTAGAAAAAAGGAGGGCAAATCATTATTTGTCTACTCACTCTGACAATAACATATTGTGTGCCAATACCACATGTTTCAAATCAATCCCCATCAAACATAGCCTGGCTTCAGAAGCCGTTATTTATGAAAATAAAGACTAGAAAGGGTTATATGACCCTCTTTGCCAAGTCATTATGCGAGTACCAAACACCAGCCACCTCGCGATCTAGAACATATTTAAATTCAAATCTGGCACAGCCCATGATTCAACGGGTAGGTGGTCGTATTGACCGCAGAGCTATGAGTCACCCGACCCCCCTACCCCGCAACCCCCCACCCCTGATTTAAAGAGTCTCCCGCACGGTCTAAGTACCCCCAATAGAAGCCCTGCTCTCGGGTAGCTCAGATATACCCGCCATCTCCACCCTGCCCCCCTAAACACCGGGGAGACGGGAGATCTAAATCAACAGAGGGACCCCTTGGCGCGGCAAGACCCCTATCCGAGTCACAGCCGGCCCCTTTCTCGTTCACCCGGACTTTGAAAGAACTAAGAAATGTTGAAACCATTTGCTTATGTCGCAACTGTATTGTGGTGGGAGAAGGTGGGTAACGGGCGCTGATAGACTATAGATATCGACTCGGGAGCGACATGAGCTGATTTTGCCTGCTATCACTACGTGATAAAAATGCCCAAATTCAACGACTCTCAAAGTCCAATATTTGCTTTTGTTAGAAACCAGGTCTTGTGAGTGAGATTGAATACCTTGGAAATCCTATACCCTAAGCAAGCAATATCGAGCCGGATATTATGCAAGTCTATTTCTATATTTCCAGAAGTTTTTATTAAACAAACTAATGAATATGTCAAAAGCAGTATTAATAATAAGCTGTTTACTGAAGGGTTTATCTGTGATCCCAATTTGGTTAGTTTAACAACCCGGTTTTTGTAAAATTATATTAAATTAGGTGCTTGATAAACGATTTCATTTTCACGTGATGCACCCGCCTGGGACTGTGTCTGACCGGCTTGTCTGAGTCAGTACACGTGGCGCAGTGTCTGATTACTTCTGAGAAGCTAGGTTTCTATATCTGTATATGTGACTTTTGAAAGTTGACATCTTGTGTATCTGTATTGTCAAGTTCTTTATGAGCAATTATATCTGTCTACACGTCTGTGTCTGTAGTTGTCCATGGACAGATGCAGACACAGATGTGTAGACAGATAAAATGTCTGTAGGTATCTTCATCTGTGTCGGTAGCTGTCTGCATCTGTGTCGGTAGCTGTCTGTAAGTGTCTACATGTGTCTGTAAAGGCTTAGTCGTCATACATCTGTGTCGGTAGCTGTCTGTAAGTGTCTACATGTGTCTGTAAAGGCTTAGTTGTCATACATCTGTGTCGGTAGCTGTCTGTAAGTGTCTACATGTGTCTGTAAAGGCTTAGTTGTCATACATCTGTGTCTGTAGCTGTCCACGTCTGTGTCAACATTTGTATTTGACTCGCTACATGTAAGGTGCATCTATCTATATTTGTATCTGAATCTGTCTGTCCACTTAGGTATGTATCTGCATATTCGGTAGCACTCTTCGTCCGTGTCGATATCCACCATAGCAGTCAGTAAATGTCTACGCCTGTGTCTGGAGATGTCTGTCGGTATACACGTCTTTAGCGGTCTACGTCTGTGTCTGGAGATGTCTGTAGGTATCTACGTCTTTAGCGGTCTACTTCTGTGTCTGGAGATGTCTGTAGGTATCTACGTCTGTCTCTATAGATACCTGTAGGTGTCTACGTCTTTATCAGTCTACGTTTGTGTCTGGAGATGTCTGTAGGTATCTACGTCTATAGCGGTCTACGTCTGTGTCTGTAGATGTCTGTAGGTATCTACGTCTATAGCGGTCTACAACTGTTTTTGTAGATGTCTGTAGGTATCTACGTCTTTAGCGGTCTACGTCTGTGTCTATAGTAGTCTGTAGGTGTCTACGACTGTGTCTGGAGATGTCTGTAGGTATCTACGTCTATAGCGGTCTACGTCTGTGTCTATAGATGTCTGTAGATATCTACGTCTTTAGCGGTCTACGTCTGTGTCTGTAGATGTCTTTAGGTATCTACGTCTATAGCGGTCTACGTCTGTCTACATATGTCTACATCTACATCTGTGTCTGCTTCTGTGTCGAGGTGTCTACATATGTGTCTGTGTCTGTGTCTGAGTTTTATAACCATGTGTGTCTGTATACGTGTGTCTCTTCATATCAGTATCTGTGTCTGTATACGTGTGTCTCTTCATATCAGTATCCGTCTCTGTATTCGTGTGTCTGTTCATATCGGTATCTGTGTATGTTCATATCAGTGTCTGTATACGTGTGTCTGTTCATATCATTCTCCGTGTCTGTATACGTGTGTCTCTTCATATCAGTACCCGTGTCTGTATACGTGTGTCTGTTCATATCGGTATCTGTGTATGTTCATATCAGTGTCTGTATACGTGTGTTAGTTCATATCATTCTCCGTGTCTGTATACGTGTGTCTGTTCATATCAGTATCCGTGTCTGAACGTGTCTGTTCATATCGGTATCTGTGTCTGTATACACTTGTCTGTTTTTATCGGTATCTGTGTATGTATACACGTGTCTGTTTATATCGGTATATGTGTATGTATAGACGTGTCTGTTTATATCGGTATCTGTTTGGGTTTGTTTATATCAGAGTCTGTCCATACTTACATGTTGTCTATTTATATCAGTACACGTGCCCATATATGCGTTTCTGTTTACTTCAGTCTCTGTTACATCTTCATCTGTGTTGTTTTTTAATAACACGTATATGTGTGAAGATATCGTCTTTCGAGCTCTCGTCGATAAAAATATATTAGCTGATGACACTGGGAACCCGGGTATTCAATTCAGGGTCTGGGAAGTGCCCATTGAGTCGGCAATATTCTCTTCTCATTTTCACGTGTTAGCCTGGTACATGGCGATGGCGCTTTGTCTTGGTAATATTGAAGGCACTGATGTCGGCTAGAAAAAACAAACAACTATATCGTGAGCATAACTATCCCCTTCGCATTCTATTTTGGAAATTACTGCCAACAAATATAACCACAAAGAAACATTTTGCTTTTACTTCCTGTCAGCCATAGGCCCAGATAAGCCATTTTTGTTTGTATCGTTTTCTGAATGTTTTGTCTGTTTTGTTTGTTTTTACACAATGGACTGACGTTACTTTTGTTACTCTTTTCAGATTTCTTCATGTACGCAGCTGTGTATGACCGACGTAATCTATTGTGGTCATTGTCATAAGTCATTATGCAAAACAAAATATGCCCCTTCATACGTCATAGTGCCCGTTTACTGCTTAATGATTGGTTGAATGTTTACTTCACTTGTTTTAAAGGACATTAAATTGTAACCATACACCAGGAAGAGTGAGTTGTGTTTAACGCCACTTTTAACAGTATTCCAGTCATATCACGGCGTATGAGCTTAAAGTGGGAGGAAAGCCCGAAGTGATGCAGGCCTTACCACTTCGGTGAAACCCACGAGCACGGGTATGGTGCTGACAAACCTAGAAACATAACCGAGGCGAACCGGGATTCGAACCCACAATCATAGGTTTCTGGCGTTCCCTAGGCACGCAACTCTGCACATCGAATCGCGGCGCCTTAGACGACTGGGCCACCCGTGCCCCCTTACACCAGAGATTATCGCTTACTATATATTACCATACAAGTAGTCATTTATTTATATCGGATCAATTTATATGTCATCCAATTGAATGTTAGCTACAAACTATACCCAAGGGCAAAGGAAATTTTACATGTGTGCAACAAATATCAGTTGTATCAAACCAAAATGTATTGTGTTTGCAAATGTTGCGTAAATCAATAACAAAGGTCATTCAACACAAGCTGTAAGGTTACTGTAACTGAGACGTCAAGACCGACAAGTCACACAAGGGTTCTAAAATGAACCAACACTGAAGTCAATAAAAAGTCAATCTCAACATGAAAAATGTCTGCGATGTCGTGTGTGACCACTTCAGCATGAATAAAAGTGAAGACACGATTTAGCATCGATGTAGTGAATCTTCTGGTGACGTCATTTGGGATGGGTTGCAGTTCCTCTGACAGACCTTGTGCCAAGTGCTGTGTGTTGAGAGGTGGCTGCTGTCTCAATCGAATCTGGAGGTCAAGGTGGCCCTACACACGCTCGAGGGGGGACCTGTCTGGAGAGCGTACAGGACCTGGCAAGACGTTGACGTTATTCTTGAAGAAATCCTGACACAATTGTAATGATGGGTCTGGTGTTATCCTGTTAGAAAAGGGCTCCTGTGGATGTTGTTTAGGAATAACAGCAAAACTGGTGCTAGAACTCCATCCCTGTTTCTCAGAGCAGATAGGTTGCCATTAATGACGAGTCTGGTTGTCCTATTGTCAGAGATGTCACCCACACCATGACGCTGCCACTTCGGTTGGACTCATTTTATTGAAAGCAACGAGCTGTGCGTTCCCCTGTACGTCTGTAAACTCTCGCCCTTCCATCAGTCTTGGGGAGGCAGAACCTACTCCCGTCCGAGAAGATCCTTCGCCAATCGCATAATTGCCAACGCCTAACACGTCTAGCCCATGATAATCTTGCCTAACGAAGTCTGTTGGTCAATGTTGCCCCTCTATAAGGTCTGTCGACTCTGATACCAGCAGCACGCAGTCGTCTTGACACTGTCTGTCGACTCTGATACCAGCAGCGCGCAATCGCCTTGTTGCTGTCTCTTGACTCACACGATTCGCTGATGACGTCACCGTAAAAAAACGTCCATAGATATCGGTCATCATGCGGACTTGTGGGCTTGGTCTGCCTGTTCTAGGACTGTCAGAAGTCTGTTTGAAGCGATTCATCAAGTTACCAACTGCAACAGCCAAAGGCTAATGTAATGTGGGGTTGGATGCCCCTAGATGGAGTATTCCAGTTGTTCGATCGCGTTGTTCTGCAGCGAGCGGTGCCACTATGTGGAATGTTTCCTATTGATGTGCATGCTCTAGTGATGTTTGGGTTTATTTTTATAGCCAAAGTGCACGTACAGTTTTTGTAGGTAGTAAAACACGGGATTTTACCCATTTAGACACTGCATGATGTCATGTTGCTTCCTTTGTTTATGCATGTGCTTGTTGGGTTTAGTCGATTGTTTATGCATGTGCTTGTTGGGTTTAGTCGATTGTTTATGCATGTGCTTGTGGGTTTAGTCGATTGTTTATGCATGTGCTTGTTGGGTTTAGTCGATAGTTTATGCATGTGCTTGATGGGTTTAGTCGATTGTTTATGCATGTACTTGTGGGTTTAGTCGATTGTTTAAGCATGTGCTTGTGGGTTTAGTCGATTGTTTATGCATGTGCTTGTGGGTTTAGTCGATTGTTTATGCATGTGCTTGTGGGTTTAGTCGATTGTTTATCCATGTGCTTGTGGGTTTAGTCGATTGTTTATGCATGTGCTTGTTGGGTTTAGTCGACTGTTTATGCATGTGCTTGTTGGGTTTAGTCGACTGTTTATGCATGTGCTTGATGGGTTTAGTCGATTGTTTATGCATATGGTTGCGTCATAATATCTATGATCTCCTAAATATCGTTTCCATGTGTTACGTTTCTTATGGACTTGAGTATATTTCGATAATAAGTTTTAAGAAGCATTCTTGGCAAAAACGTAATCTCAGGCGCATTCGGATTGGTTCGTCGTGTTTTTCGCACATAACACTGATCGATAAGAGGACTTATTTTCTTTGCAGGTTACGGAAAGGGGCGAGAGGTGACGAATAATTCTGCAGCTGACATCGAGCAACTGACCGACCATGAATGGTAATATAGTTATTAACACTTGGTTAGGTGTGTGACGGTTCGTTGTGAGTTCATTTGTCCCCTGCGAACTCTGACACAGCATATGCTGACCGAGTACATGCAGAAGGAAAGGTGTACATCAGTGGCAGGTTATTAAACAAATAGAATATTAATTGTTAACACACAAGTCTATTTCCGTCTCATGACTTTCTTATAAATACCATGTCATGTAAGCTGAACGTATGATCAATCACCAAACACCTCGTTGACGGGATGCGTGTGGTAAATGAGTGTGAAAGGATCCTCATTATGCGTGTGTGGAACACCTCTCGAGGCCCAGTGACTATCTCGAGAGCTGCCCTAAACAAGCTACTGACATCATTGTTACGGGGTAGGGGAGTAGTGATGAGATTCCTGGGTCGGACTTAATCCATGCTCCATATCTCCTTACACCAGCATTGGAAGCCGGCTTAGTGTCGAATTTTATGGAGATCGGTTGACGTGTAAACTCCCTCCACTTCCTCTCTTTCTCTCATTCTTCACTCCTCTCTTTCTCTTTCACTCATTCTTCTCTCCCTCTTCTTCTTTCTCTTATTCTTCACTTCCTTTTTCTTCTTTCTCTTATTCTTCACTCCAATCTTCTTCTTTCTCTCATTCTTCACTTCCTTCTTCTTCTTTTACTCATTCTTCACTCCCCTCTTCTTCTTTCTCTTATTCTTCACTTCCTTCTTCTTCTTTCTCTCATTCTTCACTCTCCTCTTCTTCTTTCTCTCTTTCTTCACTCCCCTCTTCTTTCTCTCATTCTTCACTCCCCTCTTCTTCTTTCTCTCATTCTTCACTCTCCTCTTCTTCTTTCTCTCATTCTTCACTCTCCTCTTCTTCTTTCTCTCATTCTTCACTCCCCTCTTCTTCTTCCTCTCATTCTTCACTCCCCTCTTCTTCTTTCTCTCATTCTTCACTCCCCTCTTCTTCTTTCTCTCATTCCTTACTCCCCTTTTCCCCCTCTCTCTCTCTCTCTCTCTCTCTCTCTCTCTCTCTCTCACTTGATCTTCACTCTTCTTTTCCGCTCTCTTTTCCCAATATCAGTCTCATTGACACTGGTCAGTGAATCGGGCTCTCAGAGACAAACGTGACATCCGGGAAACCATATCTAAGGGTGGCTACTCTGAGTCATGGGAGAGGATAAGGTCGAACGACAGTGTGGGGATGTAATTCGTGTGTCACATTCCAGTTATTGTCAGTGGCAATGAAGTGGCAACAGTGGCAATGAAGTTGAAGCGTTTATTCCGTTGCATTTAATGTTACTTTATCAATGGGTTGGTTATACATGAACAAACATCACTAAAAGATGCATGGATTCTGCAACACAGCCGTTTTTCCTATCAATGTGTTGTTCCACGGAGACCGTGTTGGCAGTACAGGGTGCGGGGACAGGGGCGGTGCAGGGACGCACACGGTGCGGGGGACAGAGACGGTGCAGTGACAGAGACGGTGCGGGGACAGAGACAGTGCGGGGAAGAGACGGTGCGGGACAGAAGCGGTGCAGGGACGTGAGACGGTGTGGGGACAGAGACGGTGCGAGGACAGAGGCAGTGCGGGGACGTGAAACGGTACGGGACAGGCGGTTAGGGGACGTGAGACGGTGCGAGGACAGAGACGGTTCGGGGACGTGAGACGGTGCGGGGACAGGGGCGGTGCGGGGACAGAGGCAGTGTCGGGACGTGAGACGGTGCGGGGACAGAGACGGTACGGGGACAGGGGCGGTGCGGGGACAGGGGCGGTGCGGGGACAGAGGCAGTGCGGGGACGTGAGACGGTGCGAGGACAGAGACGGTGCGAGGACAGAGACGGTACGGGGACAGGGGCGGTGCGGGGACAGAGGCGGTGTGGGGACAGAGACAGTGCGGGGACGTGAGACGGTGCGAGGACAGAGTCGGTGCGGGGACAGAGACGGTGCGAGGACAGAGACGGTGCGGGGACAGAGGCGGTCCGGGGACAGATGTGGTTCAAGGGGAGGGGGCACACGACAGGAGACGGTGCGATATTAAAGATGGTGCAACGGTAAGAGACGGTGCGGGGACAGGAGGTGCACTGCCAGTCTCATTAATATCACACCATTTCCTCCGTTACTATACCTCTGTGTGTGAAGATTTGAGCACACCGCCATAGGCGGTCGCACCATCTACACCCAAAGGGGTTCTTATGGAGGGTATATTTGTGTTTTTGTGGTTTTATATTTTGGCCTGGAAAGCTGTAATCTGATTGGCTCTAGAACCCACTCAGACTTCAGACTTCAGACTTCGTTACTTCGAATTTTCTTCACAAATTAAGCCGAAACGTGGCGATCTTTCTCAGTTCTGGAGTCCAATGACTGACATGGACGTGACGTCGTTGTTCGCTTTCCGGCAGTGGCGACGGCGTGAGGGGTTGCTGAACTCACACTTCAGCAGCGATAACGAGAGCTGATTTCCCAGAAGAATGCCCCGAAATGTGGCTGTTTGTGCTCCATCACATGGAACGGATGAATCGATGGATTGGGTGCATCGTTGGTTCTTGAATTACGGAAGCTCATCTACTTTCTGCTGAATTAACTCTGAACAGTCTCATTTATTTGCTTCTTGGTATACATAAAATGAGATTTTAATTGCTATTATTGATGGTAATCGATAAAAAGCCATACGTAGCAGTCGCCCAATGTGAACATACTCAGACAAAGGCAATACTTTAATTTCATACAGGATACATGTTGATTATTCATTACGATACAAATGAAATTTTAATAACTATCATGGCAAACAATGCCTAGTATTTGCATTGTTTCTATACACTAAATAAATGAATAAACCATGCTTTCAAGCACTTAAAAGGGAAAAAATATGTCTAATGGTCTCTTGAAATAAAACACATGGGTGAGTGAGTGAGTGAGTTGGGTTTAGCGCCGCTTTTAATAATATCCCAGTTATATCGCGGCGTGTCAGCTTAATGTGGGAGGAAAGCCCGAAGTGATGCAGGTATCAGACGTTTACCACTTCGGTGAAACCCACGAGCACGGGTATGGTGCTGACAAACCTAGAAACATAATCGGGGCGAACCGGGATTCGAACCCACAATCATAGGTTTCTGGCCCAAGGGATGCAACTCTGCACATCGAATCGCGGCGCCTTAGACAACTGGGCCACCCGTGACCCCTAAAACACATGGAGTCGACCTGGGAGTTTGTATCAAGATTAGAATTTTTCAGCTACGGCTACAAAACCAATAATTATTTTATTTAAAACTATGAGCCTGATTTGTTTAAAAGAAAATTGCTTGCAACAATGTAATTTTCATGCAGGCAATTTCTTTTTTTTTTTCAACAGTCAATCTCAATGGCTTATATGGGGAGGGATGGCTCACTCGCCTTGTGTGCCGCATTTCACTGTGCTGAGTTACGTCCCTTGTGCGTGCCAGAAACCTATGATCGTAGGTTTGAATCCCGGTTCACCCTGATGTTTCTAGGTTTGTTTACATTAACCCGTGCTCTTGGTTTTCACCATAGTGCTAAACGTTTAAGTGAGTGAGTGAGTGAGATGGGTTTAACGCCACTTTCAACAGTATTCCAGTCATATCGCGGCGTGTCAGCTTAATTTGGGAGGAAAGTGACGCAGGTCTCAGAGGTTTACCACTTCGGTGAAACTCACGAGCACGGACAAACATAGAAAAATAATTCTGGGCGAACTGGGATTCGAACCCACAACCATAGGTTTCTGGCGTGCCCAAGGGACGCAACTCTGCACAGCGAATCGCGGCGCCTTAGATGACTGGGCCACCCGTGCCCCCCGAAACGTTTAAGACCATCATAAATTCGGGCTATCATTCACACTAAGCCGATATAACTTAAATACAGTTCAAAGCGGCGTTAACACAATTCACTCAGTATTTGAGCACGTAGTGTACCAATAGGTCACATTGACAGGGCAGTTCAGCAGTAACAACCAAGATTCCGTTTGCTTACTGCATATGATTAGTTTACCCATTACCATCAGTCGTTGTCGTAATAATTCGGCAATAAGTCTATCGTGATATCTTTGGGATTATTTCTTTTCTGGACCAACTGTTTCAATCCTTCTTCCAATCCTTCTTGTTGGCCACGATGACCGCGACAACTGAAGGAGGAGAGTATATACAACCCACGCCTCTGGAGTACATTCGTTTTTTGAATTCTTGCAAAACAACAAACATCATTTTCTCACTTCGTTTACACACAAAGCGTGTGGGTATTTTGTTCAACCCACACATACGTACACATACAGCGTAATCCGGGAGAAAATGTGTGAACACAATTATGACATTCCCGGTGCGTTGTTAATGAGTAGTCATAGAGAAAATATGTAACTAGAACCATGCTACCATCTTTCTGTGCTCCACATCCCAACCTTCCTAAACCCATACCCCACCCCACACCAACCTCCCAAACCCCGAATCTCCCAACCCCCTAACATGCTCAGCCTGCCTACAAACTCTCGTAAAACAGTCTCCTACCTATCACTCCATTAGATAAACAGAGCCATGTCTGATCTTTACAACACGTCCCATGAGTATATTATATATTTATCGGCATGTCTCTAGCTAATTGGCGGGCATAGATTGGCATATGGCGGTACACCAGAAGCGGCATCTACATTGATAGGAGGTTATGAAGTGTGAAGTTGCTCCTGGATGCTATCGATCGCTCATTATTCACGAATGGCTTTGTCTAATTATTTATCTCGCGAGAAGCAACGAGACTTGGAAAACGTATTTCGGCGAGATATGTCGACAAGATGGTGACTGAAGATTACCGAAGCCTAACTCGATCTGGCGCTGGTGTGTGTGTGAGTAAAACGAGACAAACCCGGAGATTAAATTCCATACCGTGACGACGAAATTAAAGAAAAACAAAATTTTCAAAGAGTTCACCTACCGTCAAATATAATTCGAAAACAACTCGTCTATTTAAAGATTCACATTATCCCAATGGCTACGATCAATGGCTTTGTTGACCAACTAACGTTAAACTACGTCAGACATCTGTGAACCTTTGAAATGGTACTTGCATGTGTTGTCTGTCGTTTGTTAACGAGTGCCGGTGCAGTGTGAAAATTGTACACTTTGGCTGCACCGGGGGAGGCGGAGGGTGGCAGGGGGAGGTGGGGCGTGGGAGACAGATAGAGATAGAGGTGGAAGCTTAAAAAGATGTGGGTGCTGACTGTTATGACTCCAGCGACGCCCCTTTCAGTAAATCACCCCAGGAATTCATACAAACAGCAAATATGTAGCCGACGTTTTAATGTCAGGTGTTGCTGGCGTTTCGTACCAAAGGTCAAACCGTCTAGCGCGGTTAGCCGACGGTCAGTTCCGGACATTGGTCTGGTATTCTACTGAAAGGGTTGTATGTATTTTATAAAAATATGAATTACGGGTTCCAAGCATTTTATCTTATTCCTTTGATTATATGTGTTTAAATAATATTGTATGTGCCAAATTGATATTATTGCATAGTTTGTAATTTGTCCAGAGTGGGCGTTTTCTCCTTGCATTTTTCTTCTTCCTCTGGGGGCACAGGTAGCCCTGTTGCAATTCGCTGTGCAGAGTTGCGTCCCTTGGGCACGCCAGAAACCTATGATTGTGGGTTTGAATCACGGTTCCCCCTGATTATGTTTGTCAGCACCAAAGCAATGTTCGTGGGTTTAACCAAAGTGGTAAACGTCTGAAGCCTGCATCACTGTGCGCTTTCCTCCCATAATAAACTGACACTCCATGATGTAACTGATGTGAGTGAGTGAGTATGGTTTTACGCCGCTTTTAGCAGTATTCCAGCAATATCACAGCGGGGGACACCAGAAATGGGCTTCACACATTGTACCCATGTCGGGAATCTAACCCGGGTCTTTGGCGTGACGAGCGAACGCTTTAATCACTAGGCTACCCGGTCGCCCCTGTAACTGAAGCTATGTTCAAAGCGGCGTTACACCCAACTCACTCACTTAGCCTTCTTCTTCTTCTTTTAATCACTTCCCCTTTACTCTCATGTAGTATATTCCCATCATCTTTTCAGCACTAAAATTAAGAGACTTGAGAGTTCCTTTATAGAAGTAATTTATGATACCTCACATGGGACTTTATTTCGGTGATCATATCTACGTCACTTTCTCTTATTAGGGTTTTTCTTCTCAGAATATGGCCATACCCCAAACAGAAATACATGTTGCACATGTGGTGTCTCCTTTGGAAAGCGACTTTGCCCATGTCCACCTGAAAGTCAATGGGCATCTGTCAGGATGAGATGGTAATGTGACTGTTGTATACTCCCCAGGGAGTTGAGAAAGAAAATGGAGTGACACTGATCCACTGATCATCATCGTTATTATTATTGAAACCTAATACTTTCACGTTATTGCCAAGATGATTTTTTGAATAAAGGGGAATAAGTTTTCAAGTTTGAAAGAGCAAATAAGGCACAACCGCACATATGTTTTCTTTAGAGATGGAATAGTTTCAGTGTTATCATAGCGGAAACTTTAAACTCCACTCACACGAGGGAAGTAAAGGCACTTCTTTGTCGTTACGGACAGCCGCCGGCGTATCACGTGATCTTTGAAACACCACGTGACTTTGCGTATGGGTTTCAGGCTCGCCGTTAGCGCGCGTATGAAGTTATTTTCAGAAACAACAAAATTAAAAGAAAAAGTCCATTTTCGGCGTACGATGATGACAAAAACACATTTTGCGATAATCTTGCGGTATCTGTTTGGCATATTGAAAGTCGCCGGTTATAGTGTTAAATGCATGTGTTGGGAAGAATCTTCTTGGGGTTGGGGTATTTTTATTTGTTGATGTTCCTCGCCGGTGGACCGTGATATGTTTACATGTTTACAAACAGATGCCCGCGTGACCCGAGTTGGGGAAACAAAGCCTCGGAGAGCCTCATGAAGCCTCTCATCTACACACGGTCAGCTTAGTGGAAATAAACTGGCGCTGAGACGATGATGTACTAAATTATTTAGTCCCTCAGATGTTTTCGTCTAGACTTGGGGGTGGGAGTGATCATCTACTTCTACTTAGGTGTCGAAACCTACTAGGAATAGCCCGGGAACATTTTATATGTGAACGAGTTGAGTCTCTCAGCATGCGCGCGTGTCGTTGATGGCCGTATGTACTTTCTTTGTCTTCATCACCAGTGTAATATTGTCATCCATCTCTGACAAGCTTTGTCTTTATCTCCAGTGTAATATTGTAACCCATCTCTACCAAGCTTTGTCTTCACCTCCAGTGCTAAATTGTCACCCATCTCTACCAAGCTTTGTCTTCATCTCCAGTGTAATATTGTCATCCATCTCTACCAAACTTTGTCTTCATCTCCAGTGTAATATTGTCATCCATCTCTACCAAACTTTGTCTTCATCTCCAGTGTAATATTGTCACCCATCTCTACCAAATTTTGTCTTCATCTCCAGTGTAATATTGTCATCCATCTCGACCAAACTTTGTCTTCATCTCCAGTGTAATATTTTCACCCATCTCTACCAAGCTTTGTCTTCATCTCCAGTGTAATATTGTCACCCATCTCTACCAAGCTTTGTCTTCATCTCCAGTGTAATATTGTCACCCATGTCTACCAAAGTTTGTCTTCACCTCCAGTGCAATATTATCACCCATCTCGACCAAGCTTTGTCTTCATTTCCTGTGTAATATTGTCACCCATCTCGACCAAGCTTTGTCTTCATTTCCTGTGTAATATTGTCATCCATCTCTGCCAAGCTTTGTCTTCATTTCCTGTGTAATATTGTCACCCATCTCGACCCAGTTTTGTCTTCACCTCCAGTGCAATATTGTCACCCATCTCTACCAAGTTCTACTACTATCCTCGTTACGTACATCTACCCTACCCGTTCACCACCCACCACGCCTTGTGGTCAGTCAAAGTATCCCGCATATAACACTCCACCCAGCACTCACGCACACGCACGTTTTTAAGTCCTGCAGAGCGTGCCGTATCTCTGCGCTGAGAAAGCTGTTCCCCCTAAAAGCAGTTTACCCCGCTAGTAAACAAAACAGGTCACGTTTCTTGAATTTATAGACTACAATTCAATGTCTTTAGTGTGATATTTCGGCTGTTTGTGTTTGTTTAACATTTGATGAGGCCGTAGATTATGTCTTCAAACACATTACATATGGTGGATTTTTTCATGTGAATGATTTGTAGCTGTTCCTGTTCGTAAACCCCGGAGTGATACCAAGTCATATCTCTTACCCAGCGATAAATGTTGGATCTCACAGTGCCTTAAATACGCAGTGTAACTGTAATGAAAGGTACGAAATCTTTGTCACTGTATTCAACTAAAGGCCTTTACTAATTTGTGTCTGATTGAAAAAATATATTTTCAACAATGTTTTCAGTTTTGAGAGTTTGTTGTTTAAAGTCGCCTTCAGCAATATTCCAGCTATACGACGTTTTATGGCGGACAAGCGGAGGACATTTCCAAATTTGACGCATCGGTGACAAAAATAGTGTCCGATGCAATTCCCTGTCTTGATTTGAATCATACGTGTCAGGTGAAGAATTGACTTGCCTTTGCATGTGTTTGCAAAGAGTGTCACCGTTTGGTCAGAATACGCTCACCTTTTCGTGAACACCTGGTATCATCACTGTTAGATAGACATTCATAAACACATGCTTTAAATATAGCCGGAATTGTACAGCGGAGTGTAGGCTTTCGGGTAGCCTAGTGGTTAAAGCGTTCTTTCGTCACGCCAAAGACCCGGGTTCGATTCCCGACATGGGTACAATGTGTGAAGCCCATTTCTGGTGTCCCCTGCAGCGATATTACTGGAATATTGCTAAAAGCGGCGTAAAATCATCTCACTCACTCATATGCTAAAGTCACAATAGGGAATTGCATCGGACTTCATTTTGTCACAGGCGCATCAAATTTGTAAATGTCCTCCACATGTGTACCAAATAACTTTTTGAAAGCTACGCTACGTTATGTCTTGTCTTTTTGGCAAGAGTGGTATGACATTGCTTTTTAGAAAGGTGAACCATATGTCACCGTAAGACCTCACCAGTTCCGTTCGCCCTTAAAATTTGGTATTTTTGAACGAGAAACTATTTTTTACTAAAAAAGCGACCGGTTTTAAATGCTGATTAAAGTGTGTCCGTCGACCGGTGTGAAAACTGGGATGGTTTTGATTTAGTTTGTCATAAACCAAAAAAAACCTGGGAGGATTGCATCTCAGGAAGACATTGACTGCAACAATCATTGGTGTATATTGGATGTTATCTGCACTATTTATAGAGAGGGCAGAGGGTGAGGTGTGATAAGAGCCCTTTTTGCCTACAGGATCCGCATTATTTAGGAAGTAAGCAAACTTTTAGAATTCCTTATGAAATTGAACAGATGTGTTCATAATTTGTATTTTATTTCAACACATGTGTTTGACTTAAAATTACATCACCTGTACAATATGTCAAAGAAGGGGTGATTTAAGAGATTTTTTAGGAAGTGTATTTTCTCATATTTGAACGTGAGCAAGTCGAGACCCAAGCTTAGACGTTGTAGGCCAAGACAATCACATTTTGAAGAATCAATCGGGTTTATTACATTCAGGACACATTTATTAATTTGATTTGAACTTGGTTTGAGGACAATCAAATGAATACCATATGAAGATACAGTAGAGCCATTGGTTTTATGGCAAGATACAGTAGAGCCATTGGTTTTATGGCAAGATACAGTAGAGCCATTGGTTTTATGGCAAGATACAGTAGAGCCATTGGTTTTATGGCAATCAAACGACAATAACATTAAGGCTGCTACAAAAAACAGTTAAGCACATTGATTTGCAGGCAATCAGATGCACAATAAGCACACTGCCTGAAGTACATTAGTTTCCAACATTAGTGTTTCTTTTAACACTTCCATCTTTGTTTGAGAATCTGTTTTCGTTGCGTGGTCTGTGGCAGGGGTGCCATAGAGAATTAACCTAAAGACTCCCATCTCTTTAAAATGATATTTCAGATCAGTTGCAGATTCTATTTGGGTGTTCCGTTTAAGGAAACACACCCATTTCAGTCTCTTTATACGCCTATTTTGTAATTTCAGAGGTTTGACAGATAATATAGGGAAAGGCACCGTCGCCTGTTTGGTCCCCACGCGAACAGGATATGGCTGTTCCGTAGTAAGCAGCCATATTTCTGTGTCCCATTTCACTGGTATAAATCATTTATGTTTGTATACTAACCGCACTTTTGCTATTTTTCGCCAAATAAATGCAAAAATAGAATCTAATGGCAAAAACTCGCACGTATTTATTTTCTTACACATTCACGAAACTGTTTTGTTTTGAAAGTGAAAGACTGCAGAAAGCAGAGTTGTGTGAGCAGATAGTTTAAAAACTGGAACAAAAGTATTTAATATCATTGCCTGATACTACAGAGTCAAAACCAATGAGTTCAAATGCAAATTAGGAGAAAAAAGTAATAGTTTTAGAAAGAGGGAAAAGTATAAAAGCGTTAAAAATTGGAACCAGTAATAACATTTATACAGCTGAAACGGACGCTAGAATAAATAACATCAATGTATAAGATTCGCTCCTTTTCTCGTCTTATGTGAAAGACCCTTATCAAAATAAAAGTGAAAGCTTGACATTTGACCGAAGACGTCAATGTTAGTTCGCGATCCCAACATCAAGCCTGTGAGTGATCCCACTTCAACACCCCTGAACGTTCTGTAGAATCGGGCTTTGAACTGATGGATAAGTATTTTGAACAATCTCTTTGCCTGAAGTAAAAAAGGATGAGAGAATGAGAAGGAAGTGATAGAAGGTTAGATTTTCGCGTTTGGCCTGACCTTGGCTTCTCACCAGCGCGCACCTGGCGGTGAGATCAAAGAGTTTAATCGACATTGTGTGTTAACAAAACGTCAGTGTTCCTATCTGTATGGGTGTCAACAGCATGTATGTCTTTGGGACAAGTAGTCTGATTTACTGTTATTCACGTTGTGTAAACAGTATAGGTACTCGCTGAGTGAGTTAAGGTGTCAATAGTACTTCAGCTGTATGATGGGATGTCAGCTAATGTTAGTGAAAACAGAAGGTGGAACACGGATATGATGCTTACGACATATTCACATCATATTCACATCAACACATATTCACATCAACACATATCATAGTCACGCGGATATGATGCTTACGACATATTCACATCATATTCACATCAACACATATTCACATCAACACATATCATAGTCACGCGGATATGATGCTTACGACATATTCACATCATATTCACATCAACACATATCATATCCACGCGGATATGATGCTTAAGATATATTCACATCATATTCCCATCAACACACATTCATATCAACACATGCCATAGCCACGCGGATATGATGCTTACGACATATTCACATCATATTCACATCAACACATATTCACATCAACACATATCATAGTCACGCGGATATGATGCTTACGACATATTCACATCATATTCACATCAACACATATCATAGCCACGCGGATATGATGCTTACGATATATTCACATCATATTCACATCAACACATATTCACATCAACACATGTCATAGCCACGCGGATACGATGCTTATCGTCATACTCACATCATATTCACATCAACACATATTCACATCAACACATATCATAGCCACGCGGATATGATGCTTACGGCATATTCACATCATATTCACATCAACACATATTCACATCAACACATATCATAGTCACGCGGATATGATGCTTACGACATACGACTCTTGCTCGGAGGTTGTTTGATTAGGACTGCACCATTCTTGGCCTCGGTGGAGCTATCAGGGGTTTTGTGTTGGACATGTGGAGGACATTTCCCAAATCTGACGCCTCGGGGTGTCTGATTTGGGCTTGTGCAATATAATACGGTGTTTTTTTTCAGATGAACAATTGACTTGTATTTGCATGTATTTGTGACGGGTGAGATCGGTGGGTCAGGATACGATTACCTTTTTGCGAACACCTGGTGGAATCACTATTTGATAGTGATTCATAAACACTTATGATTTATTGATTTAGTCGGAATCATACAATTGACTCTGCTGTTAGAGGAGACTTATGAATTTGGAAATGTTGGTTTTTTTGTCGCTTTTCATTTACAAACCAAAGTTCACAACCGGATCAATGAGCCGGTTCTGGTGTCGATAAGGGACAAGACTGTTCACGTTTTCGTTCTAATGATTTACTGTTACTTTCATGGTCTCTAGGGTGCACGGGTAAGTCATGTTCAAGCTTTGTACTGTTTATTTCAACAGTTGTTCATATTTGTAAGTGTCGGAATTAATGCCATAATACTGTAGACAGTGCTGGTAACAGTTTTTACGGTCAAACAAATACAAGGGGAAAATATGGCTGACTGAAGCCGGTTCCCTGAAGTTTTAAAAACTGTTTAAGTGATGGAATTGCAGCTGCATCTCTAAACACTTTTCCATAGTCGGTCTGGAAAAGGGTCATCCCAGATAAATTGATGCTGTCGGTAGTCAGATTAAAGATTCTTCACAGTAATTGAACGGGACAGAGAGATTGAACGATAATGAAAACGGATGTATGATCGCATAAGAGATAGGGGTAATATGAGTGAATGGGGCACTTTGGCAGGGGAATTGTGTTAGATAAAGCAAGTTGGGAGGCAGCTTCCTAAACACAGGTAGGTGATGAAATATACAATATCATAGGTTATATCACTATACATCCGGATACAGATGAAAGCCCATAGAGACCTCACACAGGGAGAGGCGAAACAAGGAAGAAATACAAAGAAGGAGGTCAACTGGTTGTTAAATGTAGGTCAAAGTGAAAAAGAATCGGCTGGAGAGAGAGAGAGAAAGAGAAAGAGAGAGCAAGACATAGCCATACACCAAAAAAATACATGTCGGAAGATCAAGACATAGGAGAGAGAGAGAGAGAGAGAGAGAGAGAAAGAGAGAGAGAAAGAGAGAGCAAGACATAACCATACACCAAAAAACTACATGTCGGAAGATCAAGACAAAGGAGAGAGAGAGAGAGAGAGAGAGAGAGAGAGAGAGAGAGTAATATTAGGCAAGACATAGAGATGACACAGAGGACAGGGACAAGACAAAGGAGAACACACGACACAACCAGAAGTAGAAAAGGAGAGGAGAGAAGAGAGTTAAAGGACAAGACAAAGATGGAGAGCACAAGATACAACCAATAGTAGAGAGAGGGGAGAGAATAGACAAGACAAAGAGAGAGGGGAGGGAGATAAAGAGACAGACTCAGAGAGAAAGAGCGTGAGAGACACATATGCGAAGAAAATCGGAGATGACCTGTAAGTTGAATAGGAGCACGAGACATATGAGAGACAAGCAGACAGACTGAGCTCACAACAGGACAACCACAGGCGGATGTGGAGAACGGCACAGGAATGGAAGAACAACGACGGCAATCTCCCCTGGGAGGAGGAAACAGATAAAAAGTGCGTTACTCTAGACGAGGAAAGTGATCGTAAAACAGACAACGTCACCAGAAGACGACAGATACGGACAATTATACAAAGAGAAAAACACACGAATTTCTTTACGGGGCTTGGAGAGATACAGCAGACTTTATTTACGCCAGGAACGCAGACAAATTAGTTGCACAATGAATTCTGACGGAACGGAGTATGCATTCACAATATCTGAAGCTTAATCAAATTTCACGATCCTCCAAACGTTGGTGTACAAAGTTCATGAAATGTCGATAAAATGTTTGTGTCTCCATTCGCCGATTCAGCCAATCAATCAGAAACACCCGACAAAAGAAATACTGGTCTCGCCGAGGTACGAAATGTACACCCGGACATATGAAATGTACAACCTGCCATATCCCGGGTTGTAATAACAACGTTGCAATCCACCTGCTATCGACAAGGCTGTGTTACACCCAGCTGATATGTACCCGTAAGTCGCACCTAAAACATGGCAACAGATTAAAATTGACAGGTGGCGTTCTCATGGCGGCTTCACCGACCTGGACGTGATGAATCGTGGGTTATACTTAGAGCAATGTTGTCAAGAGAGATTAACAAGTAATTGACTTCGGTTTTTTTTAAAATATAACTAGCACAAGGAAGCTTGTTAACTGTTCAGTCATTTAACGTAAAGCTATAGATAACAAAGTATGTGCATGCATTGGTTAGAATATCAAACTAAACTGACGGGTTTAAGAAAGTACACACTTAAAAAAATGGATTTCACCAAATAAATACAAACGATATCAAAACGTTACGAGGCTGAATGCAGTCGCCAACACGTAACCATGATACCCGTATAAAATACATTACAACCGATAACTACTTCTTGTTTGTTTCATTTTAGCCACAACCAAACATGTATACTTTCTTTTGTCCGACTGTATATTAGATAATGGTTTTTCATGACGTAAGTTTTTTTACAGATCAATATGTTGATGTGACGTTTTAACATCCACCGTAACAAAAGATAACGCCAAAGGATGTTAACCCATCCCCCCACTTAGTGAATCCCCAGACAATGTTAAAGTGCGTTCTCGTCTGGGATAATACATAAACAACTTTCATGTTCACATATTTTTCATATGTCATTCCGACGTGAAAGAGCTAGAATATTGCCAATAGTTATAAAGCCAACTCACTCACTAACTCATCTCATCAGCTCGCGTTATCTCGTAATCTCGCTTTGTTCCAGTCTCGTATCATTACATGTCATCTCGCGTTACTTCATATAATCATATCTTATAATTGTACATGGTCATCTCGTAGTGTGTCATATTATTATTAAGCGCTATATCGTATTATCATGTCGGGTTATTTCATATCATCTTGCGTTCTTATATATTATTATATCACATTACCTCATACTACAATTTCTCATTATTACCATTGCTTATTTTCAAAACCCTCATGGTGTCATGTCTACAAAGAAATTGAATCAAGACATTTACCTACAAATTACGACCCGTGAAGATCCGGAGTAGAACAGGTCTTCAGCAACCCATGCTTGCCGTACAAGGTGACTATGCTGGTCGTAAGAGGTGACTAACGGGATCGGGTAGTCAGGCTCGCTGACTTGGTTGATGCATGTCATCGATCTCAATTGCGTGGATCGATGCTCGTAATATCAATCACTGGATTGTCTGGTCTAGAATCGATTATTTACAGACCGCGGTCATATAGCTGGAATATTGCTGAGTGTGGCGTAAAACAAACAAACAAACCAACCAACCTACAAATTACAGTCAAAAGGTGTAAAGCATCATGGTGTTATCGCTCACGTGAATAAATAGCATCTGGGGGCAATGTGAATGTTTGTTTCAACGAAAGCATCACCCTTTCTGTAGATTCAGATCCAAGGAATGGTGCCCACCAAAGCAGTGTTTACAGACAAAGTAAGATCCTATATAATCAGCTTGACGATCGGCTTTCATCAGTTCAGATGCGTTTTCGCGAACTGATCTAAAGGGATTAGACCATGAACCTGTCATTGTGTAAAGTCATGACCATTTTTTAACCAACCAGATCAGATTATGTCCGAAAAGAAACTATTCAAAAACACACCGATACATTGATGACATAATAAAGTGTAGCCATGTTTGTGTAAAACAGACGCATTTGTAAGACCCAAAAGGATGTTTTGGCGTAACAGGATCAGTAAAGCTATATCACGTTGTTTGTAAACAATCAAGACAAACGAATGATAAAATGTGCAACAATCAACGTCGTTGTTGCACGATGACATATGATCATAAATAGTCATACATTTTAACCAACCAATCCCCTTTTTAGTGAGGTCATTCTGTGCCGCTGCCTCATGGGATCATCACGTTAACATTGAACATTAGCTTGTCCTTTCTGCTGTACAAATAACGGCCGCGTGTGGATTCTGGGTTAACATAGGCTTGCTTGACGTATGAGGTGACTTAATGGGTGGGGTGAGTGAGTGAGTTTGATTTTACGCCGCTTTTAGCAATATTCCAGCAATATCACGGTGGTTGACACCAGAAATGGGCCTCACACATTGTACCCATGTTGGGAATCGAACCTGGGTCTTCGGTTTGACGCGCGAACGCTTTAACCACTAGGCTACCCGACAGCCCCGGATGGGGGGAGAGACTCGGTGACACTCAGAGATGTTTAAACAGTGAGTGAGTATTGCTTAACGCCGCATCAGAAATGTTGCTGCTATTCGCGATGAGGATGCTTAAACAAAGAAAAGAAAGATCATTAAATGAATAGAGAATTGTTTAGTATTCACGCACGCGCGCGCGCACGCACGCAAACTCTCCCGTTCCCAGATACCTGCACTTGTCGTTAGAGACCAATCGGGTGGTCAGACTTGATTCATTGCGTGTCATCGTATCCCCGACGGTGTGGATTGTTATTCATTACATCAATCACTGGATTGGTCCAGAGTCGATTATTTACCGGCCATCGTCATATAGCTGGATCATTGCTGAGTGCGGCTTTAAACAACAGACTAGCAACAACATCAATCAACCGATATCATTATATTTCTTGTGCCATCAAACTAACCAGAAGTGGACATCCCGACCGGACATAAAGCACGGGCTGTACACATTGTACCCGTGTGAAGAATCAAACCCAGACAGACATTCAGCATGACGAGCGAGTGAGTTTTGTTTTACACCGCGAGTAGCAGATTTTACAGATTCAAATGAATAAATCAACAAAGAGGGTGTGGTGATCCTGGCAGAGTCAGGCTGGTTAGGCTCATCGTCAGCTCAAGGCCCTTGCCGCCTTTACACGCAGCCCAGACCGCGAATGGGACTTCTCCCAGGAAGCGCTGCCTAGTCAAATCCACCAAGAACTTTTCGGAGAATGTAGCGACTCAGCCTCCACTCAGCCAACACTGCAGCCTTCTACCCAGATTGTCAGAAGGGCGGTATTCCTGGCAGCAAACCCGGGTACTCTCCCAATGTCAGTCAGGTACCAAATCTAAGGCACCGAAATAAATGGGGTGCGGACAACTGGGTACTTGGGATGCAAGCGTGTCATTTCTGAAGCGAGCTCCGCATATTTGCCATGTTTTTCCCGAATCTTGTTAATCACATCAAAAAGGACAGATTTTAATTATATAAATGGTTTCATTGGATTTATCAAAAATGGCAATGTTAGGTGTATTGGCCTGGATAAGGCTGAGGCTGTATACGGGCCTATTCTAAAGAACTTTTTTAATGATCATTTTCCATGACGCCCTCTACATACTCCGGGTCGTACCATGCATGGACCTCTGAGTCACAACCATGGCGAAGGCGGTAATAAAATGTTGCTTAAGATACTGTGTTTGTGCCAAAGCTGGGCATCCACTGACAATGTGTTGGACAGTTTCATTAAATTCATTACATAATCTTCATTTCCTATTCACATTTTAATGCAAAATCGTACACTGACGGTTTCGACTGGAAAGTGACTGGTCCTGTGCAGCGAACAGAAAGCATTCTGTGTCACTTTTCAGCATCCGTCACAAACACATGCAAAGGCAAGTCAATTGTTCACACACAAAAAAACCACGGGAGCATGTCTTCATTAAAACTGTTTGAAAGCTTTATTTAGGCCTTGAATGTTGTAACCCTGATCAAACGACTTCTGGGCAAGAGCCGTACGACGCTCTTTGAAATCTTGGTATAAAGAGTATGCTCGAATATATCAAAAACTTGTGAAATGTAAACACCAAAGGCCCGAACTGCTGAAATATTGATCGACATGAAGGGAAAGTTGACTTGTCATATAGTCTTATGGAGAGTGTTTAGTCACTCAGAATCTTTATGCATAGATTTTTATAAGAAAAGACGAGCCGGCCTCACTGGTCTCTTTTATCTTAACGTTAGTCCTTTCACTCATGCGTCCGGATTCACGAGGTTTTTACGTATGTATCTATTGATGGACAGACTCGCAGATACGCATCTAACATCTGAATGCACGAGAGCTCACGTGGCGATATTCACAGCACGTTCACCACCACGACACACATTCAGGGCATAGTGTCTGAAGAAACGGAGTTGAACCGTACGTTTTGTTGTTGTTTTGACAATGGCCGAAACAGGAATGTGGAAGATAAACATTCGCCGATAAATACCATAAGGATATTTGGTGGGAAATATTTCAATAGTCGTCTTGACGCCCAACACGAGACCGACTCATTTTGCAATTTTCTGGATCATTTGAGACTTATAACGTGTTCTCTCCCCTCCGTTCAACACAAATCTTGTACTTTAGCTTGAGGACGAAGCGCCTAGCCTAGTAAACTTTAACCGAGGATTTTTCGTTTGAAATGTGGTATTAAGTGCCATCCGGTTAGAAGCTTAGTGGATGAATACTCCACCAGAAGGAAACGTCTCTTAAAACCCTGCAAATGTAGGAATATTCCCTTTTCCGATGTTGCAAACTGTCTTAACAATATTTTGATGGCGCAATAATGCTTCATTTAGCAAATGACGCCCGACATTGATGCGGAGAGAGGCTTATTGTTTCGAGATTTGAAACAACAATGGCCTCCATTTTTCAATTTCACATCCAAAGCGCACGTGAACCGCGCACTACGGACATGCGCAGTAATGCTACCCTGAGGACTTGCAGCAAAATAGTATTTTCTTGAAGTCAGGTACTGTATGCCCTTTAGAACGGATCACAGCAAGAGATGAGGAGTTTGACATTACTGCCAATTTGGCATGCGCAGACGGATCTGTAATAGTACTTATTTGAAAAAAACAAACAAACAAAAAATACTAATGATTTTAAAGAGGAATGTTAAACATTTTTCGATAGGCTGTACCTACTTTGATACTTATTTTCTCCAATTTACAGCTCTCTCTATTCGGTCATATTTCTACTTGGTTCTTGAAGAGCACAACTTATAAGTAAACAGACACATTTGTACAGAGGTAATAGCACCCTTTTCGCTATCATTGCATTCGTTCAATACTTTTCTCAAATGGACTTATAAAGACGTCTGTTTCGTTAAAAAGGTAAGACTGAGTACCAGAAAGTTAAAAAAAAATGTCCAAGGACAAGTTAAACGAAAGTAAAGTAAATTGGAAAACGGTTTGTTTGCAGCATCATTGTTTTACAAAGTTGTTTAACAAAAAGTATAAAATATGTGTTAATGCATCAAAAAGTCGTCAGTCAAGTAGCTTTTGTTTTACCATAACTTACATAAAACATTCAGCTAATGTAATTTGTGTCTCATAAACACAAATCTTATATAAATATAGGATGCATTGTGCAAACGAAATTGAAAACTAGAATCTGAAATAACGAAATCCGTTTGGAATGGCCAGTCGTAGAGTATAATGTGTTTGATGGATACAGAAAACATATTTCCTCGGTGACCAAACCCTTGAAGTTATACACGTGTATGTTGTACATTAGTGCTTTAACTCCTCAGAATATTTTACACAGACTGGTCAGTGTTCATTAGAGTATAAAGTTCGTTTCCAGACTGACCGCCTGCCCAGTGTCCAGGATGGTCATGAATGAAGATGAACGTATAGAATGTCTTTGTTTTGAAGACCACTCGGTAGCGAATTTCTGTCCTGACCGATCCGCCATATGTATGATTTATGAGATGCTTGTCCCCCTCCCCCCCCCCCCCCCCCCCCCCCCCCCTCTCTCCCAAGCCCCTTACCCCACTGATGGGATTCAGACATCCTATCCAGTGGACCCTTCCTTTGATGCTTGTTTTGCATGGCTGATATGCAACCCTGCGGAGCAGCCACGGCCATAGTAGACAGTGGTCAAAGAGGATGACCGCTCCTAGTTTACCCCCTGTCCCAGTCTCCTGGCGTTCGGTCGGTGCTCAATATCAACTCTAATAGGTTAGCGTATCACATATTACTGCCAACATCGGCGAACTACAGTTTGGACACCACATGGTAAACATGGGTTGTACGTTTTTATGGAGAGTTGGGGTTGCAGTTATTTTTGTTCCATACCCTACGTTCCCACCCCACCTCAATGCAACTCCTGAAGTAAAACGTTAGCTCTATTATAGAACGCTTTAAATACCAAAGCTCTTCCGACCCGTATGAACCTGTCCCTGTATATGTCGTAATGTATGATTTACGATGACCGCAATGCCGCTCCACCCCACGCAAACAGATCATCGCTTCCAGGCCTTTGCCCCCGTCGTGGTGCTGTCAGCTGTGACTCTGGCCGACCCAAGGAGTGACGGTCCCCGAAATGACTCCGCACCAAACCACCCCATTAATTCCCCACCGTTGTCCCCCTAGTATCACACACCGACCATGTATCATGGCCACCACCCACCCGGCCCCTCTGTCCAGACATGTTCCCCATCTATGAGATGAGATGCTCCCACGGTCCACATCTCCAACCAAGCGTACTTCAACAACAAACTGTCCCTCGGTCAATGGTCAGTCCTTCACGGACTGCCTAGGACTGACCACATCACTCGTCCAGGGCACAGCGCCACCGGTTAATTTCTAACACATGTGGAGATGAAATAAACTTTGCTCCTCAGCATGACATGAATTTGGTATTCTCTTTGTTGGAGCATGTGGGTTCATACAGTTTTATTGCCGAAAGAGGGAGTATGTGTAACCTCCAATAAATGACGTTTACGGCAACTGAGCAGAGAAGGCGTTCTGTTCCCCTGCCTGCGTGTAATAAGCCGGAACTTAGCGGGTTTCTCTCATTTTCCGTGCCATTGAATTGTCACAGAAACCAAACATTCTTACCACCGTTCCCCGCTCTCTGACAAAAAACTCTATTTTCTCGGCTACAGTCGTTTTACAAAGTAAATTACGAAATATACACAGAACGTTTTTTGGCGATTGCGACAACCGAAAATAGGTTCACTGATAACGACATTGTTACGATATCATGACGAATGTGTAGATGGATCATTAAAACTATCACAACAGACGTGGAAACGTTTGTCATGTAAATAAGCGGTAATGTACGTGTTTGTCGGTGTAGTATTCAACGGGTAATGTACTCAGAGTGCTGTAATTTACTTGGCTGCCAACACTCAGAACTCATCGGACATCTCACTATGGAGATGCACTTTACGGAAATAGGTTTGCCGATTGTACTGGAATCTGTGTGACGTCACAGTCTCTTTGTGTTAACTGGTCCCAACACAAATATGCGCATTGTACATGGACGTGACCTGTACTTGTACCTTACATCATGGAGCATGAGTGCATGGGATGACGGGCTGACGAATCTGACAGTAATGGTTTCAGGGAATTTTCAAAAATAGCACATGCGGTCCATTTTCTAATTATCGTTGACTCCATACCACGCGTGAGGTCACTGGTAGGGTAGTATGACGTACTGTTTCAATAAACAATATCCCAGTCCCACCACGTCATGGGACCACAAGAATGGTCTTCATCTTTATGTGGCCCCGGCAAACACTTTAACCGTATCTACCAATACAGGAGAGCGGGCTATGCAATATATACCATCAGGGGCATAATCGAGAGCACAATGTCTGTCCGTAACATTGATGTCGTACAGAGGACCAGAGTCGAGAGCACCATGTCTGTCCGTAGCATTGATGTCGTACAGAGGACCAGAGTCGAGAGCACCATGTCTGTCCGTAACAACTATGTCGTACAGAGGACCATAGTCGACAGCACCATGTCTGTCCGTAACATCTATGTCGTACAGAGGAACAGAGTCGAGAGCACCATGTCTGTCCGTAACATTGATGTCGTACAGAGGACCAGAGTCGAGAGCACCATGTCTGTCCGTAACAACTATGTCGTACAGAGGACCAGAGTCGACAGCACCATGTCTGTCCGTAACATCTATGTCGTACAGAGGACCAGAGTCGACAGCACCATGTCTGTCCGTAACATCTATGTCGTACAGAGGACCAGAGTCGACAGCACCATGTCTGTCCGTAACATTGATGTCGTACAGAGGACCAGAGTCGAGAGCACCATGTCTGTCCGTAACATCTATGTCGTACAGAGGACCAGAGTCGACAGCACCATGTCTGTCCGTAACATCTATGTCGTACAGAGGACCAGAGTCGAGAGCACCATGTCTGTCCGTAACATCTATGTCGTACAGAGGACCAGATTCGAGAGCACCATGTCTGTCCGTAACATTGATGTCGTACAGAGGACCAGAGTCGAGAGCACCGTTACTGTCCGCATCATCGACGATGGGGAGCACGGGCATAATTGACGTAGCCGTACATGTTTGTCCAAAACCGGAAATATTTTTGTGTGAGATCAATGAAGTACACTTCAGCAACAGCAACACATTTCAAGAGCATCATGTCATACCATCCCATAGAACCTACCCTTACAGAAAATGCACCACAGATGTGAATGACGACGCACCCCATATCCCCTTGACCCCCACCTATCAACATCAACCCCAATCCCAACCCCTCCCCACCTTCGAGTGACCAGTCTCCAACTAGTGATGTCCAGTGCCAGCAGTGCAAACACTTCAGGTATGCTTGTCCACTTTCACGGAGTGGCTCAACTATGCACTGACCTGTCCACATCGCCGCTGTGGATGGACCTGAGTAGAATGTCGTTTCCACCCCCTGTATCATAACAACTGTCCGCCACTTGAAACTTTCCTGGTATTCGAAACCTGTCGAGGAGAACCAGATCGCTTCCAACGTTAGGAGATGTTTTTGTCTGGAACCCCCTAAAGCTGCATGTTATCATATGGCAGAAGCCTACGCTCACGGCTGCTTCGCCAAGGAGATATATTCGCTTTGTTCCCCCTTCCCCCCCCCCCCCCCCCCCCCCCCCCTCCTCCTCCTCCCACCTTCCCCTCCCCCTCCCTTCGGGCACATCTGGTCAGGGTGGAACCGTTCTTCATTTTGTGTATACAAACCCTGATGTATCTGTAGAAATTCCTACTATATATCAGGATATCTACATCTCGGGACTAGGTGTGAGGATGGGTTTTGGAACTGACGTAGCTGACTCTGATGGGTGACGTTCATGAAATATCCGCAGTATTATCATCAATCTTACGCCTCAGGAGACACTGAGTGCATACCCGTCATAGGAATTAGTCCAAGTCATTATAAATGAGACATCACACGAGTTTCAGATGTTATCCCAGTGCAGTGAGAACACATAGTTCTAGTTCACACATCTCACAGAGTGACTTTAGAGCAGAACATTTCACCCCAGTAACCCGTCGTTTTAAAGCACGTTGACTGAATTGAGAATCGGATGGTTGAAATGCATTTCCTCTGGGTGTTCGTCTTTGCAATCCGACGGCTTTGATTTATATCATATTATCAACCAATGTCTGTTTCAGATTCGATAATAGACATGAGCATTGTTTTAAGCGGTGTAAAACAATAGTCACTTACACGTCAACAAGTACATAAAGAGCAGGTCTATGTGGTTGCATAAGATTGTGCAACACATGAAACATGCATTCTTATGTTTAATTGAAACAACTGCATCATTCTTGTGTATTGTCCTCCAGATCTTTACATAATATCGATGCATTGTTCTCTACATCTTCTCACAATATCGATGTATTGTTCTCTACATCTTCTCACAATATCGATGTATTGTTGTTCTCGACATCTTCTCACAATATCGATGTATTGTTCTCGACATCTTCTCACAATATCGATGTATTGTTCTCGACATCTTCTCACAATATCGATGTATTGTTCTCGACATCTTCTCACAATATCGATGTATTGTTCTCGACATCTTCTCACAATATCGATGTATTGTTCTCGACATCTTCTCACAATATCCATGCATTATTCTCTACATATTCTCACAATATCGATGCATTGTTCTCTACATATTCTCACAATATCCATGCATTATTATCTACATCTTCTCACAATATCGACGTATTGTTGCATTGTTCTGAACATCTCACAATACAAATGCATTGTTCTTTACATATTCTCACAATATCGATGCATTGTTCTCTACATATTCTCACAATATCGATGCATTGTTCTTTACATATTCTCAAAATATCGATGCATTGTTCTTTACATATTCTCACAATACCAATGCATTGTTCTTTACATATTCTCACAATATCGATGCATTGTTCTTTACATATTCTCACAATATCGATGCATTGTCCTTTACATATTCTCACAATATCGATGCATTGTTCTTTACATATTCTCATAATATCGAAGCAGTGTTCTCTACATCTTTTCACAACGGTGAACTTTCAATCAGTCAACTTGACAAACGGACACATGTCACCACGCTTCTTGTTTTGGGGGGTTGGATGTATTGCAAATTCCTGTTATATTTTTGTTTTATTTTTTATTTTTGTTAACATGACAGCATTTAATATGTGGTGTATGTTGCGTTTCCTTCGTGAGTGAATATAGTTTTACACCTCTTCGAGCAGTATTCCAATCATACCATGGCGAGGGACACATAGATTGTGTTTACATTGTACCCATATTGAGAATCGAAACTGGATATTCGGTGGGACGAGCCAATACTTGAACCACAAGGCTAGTCTCACTATTGCCTCGGTGGGCATTCCGTTTCTGATTAGACTCCCGGCACCCAAAGATTTTCGTCAGAGCCGTCTTAAATGAGGATCGGGTTGTCACAATCCAAGATCTGGCTGGTTGTGGGTTACTGTTGTCCATTATATCTACCACCGGTCTGCGAAGCCACGTTCAAGTATTTACAAGCCTCGTGATGATGGTATATATAGCTGACTGCTGCGTTAAACAACATTTACTCCATTTCCGAGATGAATATAATAGAGAATATGCCATTTATAAAACAATAAATTTTCTCCTCTATTTCTACCTCTAACGATATGGAAGAGAGCTAGCTGCACTTGCTTTTTGAAAATCTAGAATTGTTTTGGTTTCATAAAATACAATAACATATTCCACAGTATTGGTGCGGGACAACAGTCACATATCCCCTTCTTGGCAATAAACTTCATTTTATTAGATTTGACTAAAATATTACAAAAGTTTCAAAACGTTACTTGGTTGAAAGAAATGGTCCTAGGGTCCTAGACACAACAATGATACCCGTATAAAATACATCACCATCGATTAATATCATCTTTTGTTTGGTTCATTTATAGCCACCGTGGGTGTATACTCTCTTGACATGCAGTTTAGTATTTAGCAACGCATGACTTTGAATGAATTGCCCAAACACCAATATCTCCTGTGATGGGGAATCCATCATTGTGTTTTGTGTATTTGTTCACAAACTAACCTTTTTAGTTACTGCTCTTTAACCTGAATTATTCATATTTATTGAACAATTTGTTATATTGTTAATACCCTCGTGTTAACCATGTTGAATGTTTAATGGTAAGAAAATATTATTTATTACAAATCTTCATATCACTGATGACAAGCAGAGCGCAACGAAGGGCAATCATGGATTAGAAATACCAGTCAAAATAATATGACTATTTGATGTAATGGCAGTTCACGACCAGAATTGAGTAAATCACCAAGGTTTATTTTCATAAGTCAGCAGTCAATCACGAAAGTTCGTTATGCAGTTTAATATCCAGAGTTACATTTCTGGCAAATAGGTTTTGTGGTTGGTTCGTAGTCCGTGAGATTATGAATGATCAATTTTCCGCATCGGTGTGTATCTCCTACACGCCAATTTACCACGTGGTCTGCAGGGATCTGCGCGTACTACCCTCCCGCGGAGTGCTGCCCCCACATCACTACAACGCTCTCATTTCAACAACACCGCACCAATTACAGTCGAACCAGATGCAGAGTAAGACTGTTGTTGGGGTACTTTGAAAAACTGGAAAATCACCATAGCCTCATAAACTGTTCTCATTAGAATAGTTATTGGAGTTTCAAGTCTTTGAAATTCAATCTGTAATTCTTTCTATTTCGAACCTGTAGTAAAATATTTTAAGTTCGTGGAAGTGTTGAAAGCAAGTCACAAAGACAAAATGATGATTGACATGAGCGTGCGCGGAGATAAAAAATCCTTCATGGTTTTCATCACCAGTAATTGAAGGGTTTTGTTATTTTAGCTCCGTTTGCAATAATTCACGGTTGTAAATATATTGCGAATAGCAACGGTCACCCTGCTTACGACATTGACCATTTTTTCCCCAAACATCTCATATGCTTATTTTTGTCCAAAATATGAATCACATGGAGGCAACTGGATAAACATATCTTCGAAACAGCTTAAAGTAAATCAAAGAAACTTTTTACGACTTGCCGTATGTCGACATCCTATACCTATTTTCGGCAGTCATGTCAATGAAGATCTTAAACATGGGCGTCGTGTGAAAGCTTACAACTATTATGTGGCTCATATTCATTTCAAGAAAGATTTATGAAGTAATATCTTAAGGAATCCAAGAGGTTTCCGAAGAATTTGAACGGACATCTTTCCAAAGATTCCCGAATAGCTCACGAGACGACGGGTTCCAGTGACCCCTGTGTATTATGTAGAGTTGTTGACATACGGAGATTGATTCTCATGTTTTCTTTCTGCTCCAGTCGGAATCCTCACTTACAGATGATGATATTACCAAATCGACGATGCAAGTAGCGTTACTTGCCTTTGAAAGGGAATCCTTATATTTGAAGGCACAGTAATACCGGTAAATTGATTTGTTATGTACATATGTTTACGTGGAGCCCAGATGAAAGGTGGCGTATGGCAGAACGCTGGAGTGTTGCTGTCAGGCGTGTGGTCGGGCGAGTGTCTGGCATCAAAAATTATTGACAGCAATAATTGACAGTTATAGACATCACACGTGATGTCCGTTACGCCGTTAATTTCTTACCTAATCGAAAAAAGAGTGAAATTAGCATCAATGCCGGTGGTAAGGATTATGTGAGCTTTTTCTTTCACACCTCATCAGTACTGACATTTTTGGAAGAACTCTTCGAATTAGAATGTTTCCAATGTCTGAAAATGTGTGAACTGAACTTATGTTGCCAATATTTTCTTTATGTATGCCTTCACATTCATATGTATGTCCTAATTTAGGCTAATAGCGTCAACCAGCAGCGGATCCTGCCACGGATAAGGAACACAAACCTGCGCAATAAATTGCGGCACCTTCTAGTTCTAGTCCTCGTACACCTTCCAGCGATGCATATGAAATGGAAATGCTTGTGGCGTCACTACACCATTGCTTCTTACACTCGGCAAAATGAGTTTTGTGAAAAACACATGACAATAGAGATATCAGATAAATGGAATGGGTATAAAGTAGCGGATGCAAAGTCAAACTCATGCACGATTACATTGAATGTTATACGAAACACATAGATGCGAGTGCTCGCATTATTTTTATTATCCCATTTCATTCCTGCTGCTTTTTGTACAGAGAAAGGTGTTTGGTTGGTAAGAACATACACTTTCATTATCAGAACTCCGGATTCCTGTCGTGAGAACTAACTGACGATGTGTCATACTGTATCTCCAGGAGCATGACGTTATGGAACAAAAGCCACAAGTCACCGAACAAAGGCATTCGGCTCGCTTCAGTCCTATTTATAGTTCATCTCGGCGTTAGGAGGAATCCATATTGCAACTGACTTCATTGGTGTCACTACTTCACGTTGCTATTTTGTTACACAACATAATCTTACGGCAGTATTGACCGTTGCACGATATTGAATCGTTTACCTTATTTCTATTAGCCTTATTTTACAAAAGAAAATCACAAAATCGGCCGCCATGTTGACTGTACCGCGAAATCACCCACTATCACGAACTCCATTGGTGCCCGAGTGACAGTCATGTAACGGAATAAACCGAGTCGACCCGAATGTGTGTCATTGCAACTGTGCTGACGTTTTTTTTGTGAATTTGAAGATAAAGCCAACGTTTTGTTGCGGTTCTTTTAAAAAATCGAACGTTTCGTTAATGTTGTCAACAACATGTGTAACTTATCTTAGTCCTGGCAAAGCAGGTATGTTCACGTTTCTGCTGCACCATCACGGAACGCGTCTGTGTTGTGAAACCACTGTTCTTTGACAAAACACCTGTATATGTGCTCCCTGAAATTCACGGGTCATCAGCTCCTCCATGTTCCTACTAACTCCTTTTATTTACATATAGCTCCTATAAATGTTTCACAGCCTACTTTGAAGAGTGGCCATCCGTTCTTCGCCGCCATTCCGAATGTCATCGCGAACATGAGCCATTGTTTTTACAGCAGAAAATATGAAAATCCCAGAAGAGTTCAAACACCATGCATAATTAAAAGAACACCCACGATGGAAACAGAGGGAACATTGCACTGCCAATTCTTCTAGAACGATGGCGATCGTCCTTAAATTGCCAGTTACTTCTTAACGCAGGGCTTTAATTTTTGGAACTACTTTTTGCCACCGACATGGCGGAAGAATGTTGGGGTTATTAGGCTTTATTATGTGGATAGGTAGTGTTGCCGATCCATAGACAGTTTTATCACTTGCATGCAATTCTGTTGCCCTTATCTCTCTGAAGTTTGTCTCGACACAAGATTGCTTTACAAGCCGGCTACACACTTCGTTTGTTTAATATACTTTGATACCCAACTATCCGCCTACAGGTTTCATCATGTCTGCCAGTGGTGTTAGATTGACACGACCTACGTACTGCTTATTTATCAATTAAATACAAATGAACATTATCTGTGGCAATTTCTTCGTCTTCTTATATAAAACTAAGTTACATTCCTTAAAACGTTGAGTGCCACGACTCTTGGAATCTAGGAACTCCTGGATTTGCCGACACTATCGTCGATCAAAAAAGGGTTTGTGTTGCACGCAGCCAAATGCAAGATAAGGGATTCTGAGACTATGACGTCACAGTAAACATGATGCCTACTTTCGGTTTGTGGCCGTAACATTCTCATTGGAATATATCATCATGTACAACTGTACTGTAGTGTAGGGAATGTACATATATTTCAAGTGAGTAATTCGAATCGAAGAGAACGCCCAAAGGCCTCCGGGCATAATTCGGAAAGATGTTCAGATAAAAATAGCTCACCCAAAGTTCATACAGAAGTATCCTTGTTGAATCTGTGGTTTTGAAACTATTCTAACGGTAATGGAATTTTCGGGATTTTTTTGTAGCAAGAGAGAAGTAAGAATAGTGGTGGTCAAGTGGTAAGCGTCTGTCTGGAGAGTGGAAGGTCCGTGGTTCGATTCCCGGCCGCGTCATACCAAAAGACGTCAAAAGACGCCCTGCCTGGAGCGCGGCATTAGAGGCTTAAACAAGGACTGTCGGCACGGAGTCAGTATTCTGTGTTTGATTGGGGTATGGGGCATGGTATCTCAGTGGGCTAGCACTATAAAAATCGGCATTAGTCCGGACTAGTACAAGCTCGTCGCTATATCACTTGACACCCATGAATAGGTCTTCAGCAACCCAGGTTGCCGTATGAGGCGACTATGCTTGTCGTAAGAGGCGAATAACGGGTTTGGGTGGTCAGGCTCGCTGATTTGGTTGATGCATGTCACCGTATCCCAATTGCGTGGATCGATGCTCATTATGTCACTCATTGGATTGTCCATACCCGATTAATTACAGACCGCCGACGTATAGCTTAAATTTTGCTGAGTGCGGCGTTTAACAACACAAACAAAGACTTCACCTTACCTCATCTCATCTTAATCGAGGTTAGGGGTCAGTGAAAATAAGAACTCGGGGCCAGGACCCTGATGTATAACGGTTAAATAACCTGTTATACACAGTATCCCTGACTCTCCCTGCCTCCCCATCTCCACCTCAAATTACTACCGTTTTCCATTGTGCTTAAAACATTGACTAAAATATGTCGGTTTGATAATAATATCTTTGACCAAAATCAGGCACCTTTTTCTGTGTTTTTGGCAATGATTCATATTCTTTACGCTAAAGTGAAGTTTCAGGTGAGATGGAATGTTCTTTCAAACAGCACCTTTGTTGTAAAATTGCTGAAAGTTTTAAAACACTTAACAAACATAATGGTAGCTGCGAGATGATTTCATCATACTCAGTATCCACACACGTCTCGCTCGGTTGAAACTTTGAACACGAACCGAAGACGCGAAACAGTTAAAATCGTAATTCCAAAATTCTTGTGTTTGCTTTATTTTCCGTTTTTGTTGATTGAAGGTGTTTTTGCATTCTGCCTTGTGCGTCGCTCACCCATTGTGTTTGCGTGTCGCTAGTGTTTTTCTGCCTGTTATCTTAAGGTGTGCATCTTATGTGGCCTGAAGTATATCCCAAAGTTATCCCCCGAGTTGTGTTAGTTATCCATCTTTTGTTATCTCCAAATAATCTTCCCATCGTTAAGCCCTCTTTTTTCATCATATATCAACAACAAATCTTGATGGGACTTTTTACTTCATGTACGAAAATAGGCATTTCACTGGCTATTATAGCCTAGTACTTTATCCAGTTAAAACCTCAACAAAAGGCTTTGTGAAAGCACATATGGCCATGCACTCAAAACTACCAATTTCCTCGCGTTCCTAGCCTTGCTCCAAGGCTGTGCTGAATGATATGTCCATAGGTGTGTAGTAATTCTATCCTTATATTAAAAAAGTCTAGATAAACGGACAGTTGTAAGGTGGCCAGTCTTTTACTGTTCATATTTTTTTAGTCTAGATGTTATGATTTAAACTAATAACGTTTGACTTATAAACATGTGCAAGTCTATCGCGTATCATACCCTGCTGGGAATACAAACTTTGAACCGCTTGGTGAGTTCAAAAACGTATGAAATCGTTGAATTTCAAACAGCATGACGCATACACAGGGCATAAATCTTGTACGCGTGCGGGGTTTTCCCGAGGGTGGGGACTTTTGGACCTATCATCGGCATCCTCATAAACATCCCAGACGGCAACAGGGTCGACAGTACCGCGCCGACTACAGCACGGGCTATCGTGGACCACGCGTGGCTGTCTTTCATCGGAAGTGTTTCTCCCTGAAACAGAAAGAATGCAAATGAGAAAAATGCTTGGACTTCCAATACCGTTGAGAAAAAAACAACAAACATAAATCGCTTTGTCCTGCCATCTGGGGGGTTTATGACCATGATGGTGTTTTGTACCTCACGCTCTGCGCACGTTGTTCGCCCCATCTCGTGGCGATAGACCTATTTGCCTCCTTATCCATATGGCTTGGTTGATTAACTGAGTCTTAATATCTTCAAACGTCACGATGATGGTTTGTACACACACGTGAATTGATATATGCAGGTTACTGTCTATGGACAAGAACTGACACCAGCCCTTGGCTCTATGGGAATATGGTGATAGACATAAATTTATATACTCGTCGCCAAATGACACGCGAACAATAGAAACATATTGATTGGTTGGTTTGTTGTTTTACGCCGCACTCAGCAATGTACCAGCTATATGACTGCGGTCAGTAAATAACCTAGTCTGAACCAGACAATCCAGTGATTGATATCATGAGCATCGATCCACGCCAGAAACCTATGATTGTGGGTTCGAATCCCGGTTCGCCCCAATTATGTTTCTAGGTTTGTCAGCACCATACCCGTGCTCGTGGGTTTCACCGAAGTGGTAAACGTCTGAGACCTGCATCACTTTGGGCTTTCCTCCCACATTAAGCTGACACGCCGTGATATAACTGGAATACTGTTAAAAGCGGCGTTAAACCCAACTCACTCACTCAAGAGTTACCACTGTGTCTTTGTTCTCATCACAATATGCTACATGTAATTTCTAAACGTAACACGCTAATCCTGCACGAGACAAATGGAGAATCCCGAGTCATGGATCTATGACGTCACATGTGATGCTTTCGTGAGCGTCTGTTCACACAACATACCGGTATGTTCGTTTGTGCATCTAACTAATCTATCAATACTTCATATAAATAGGATTTCCTTTCATCGATTTCATGGATAGAAGTGGCCGATTTGTTGTGTAGAGTTGTGTCCCTTAATTGTGACAGGATCCATTGCCAGTTTTATTCTCGGATTCGCACCTTTATTAGATTACGATCATTGATCTGCGAGCTCCTTTCTAGGCCGTCACGGATGTGTTTAATCTCCATGATCTCCGCCCCTTGGGCCTTCCTCCGAGATCAAGCTGTCACGTGATGTAACTGAAATACAGTTCAGGGTGGCGTACCATCCAACTCTCTCACCTAGATCGAACGTGAAGATCCGGGTATCAGCAACCCATGCGTGGTACACGAGAGGTGACTATGCTTGTCGTAAGAGGCGACTAACGGGATCGGGTGGTCAGGCTCGGGTGACTTTGGTGTATGTCATTGTATCCCAGATTCGCATACCAGTGCTCATGATGTCAATCATTGGATTGTCTGGTAGAGATCAGATTATTTACATACCGCCGTCATATATCAGGAATATTACTGAGTGCGACGTTAAACAATAAACAATCAAACTCCGCTAGATCGGTACAAAGAGGTTGCCTAGACTATTATGTTATCTAGGGGGAAATGTGTACTTCGCGAACGTTTGGTCACAATGAGACTGACGCTGAAGCATGGCCTGTATGTCAAATACCTGAAAACATCTGAACAGTGCAAGATCTCACTAGCGCAAAATAACACCTCCATAAGGAAGTACTGAGAAAGTAAGATCACCCGCGATAAACCCATCTCTACTATGACGCATGCGCAGGACGTCGACCCTCTAAAAAACATGTATGCACAGGTCAACCGTCGGTGTCGCTTTGATGTCGGCCTGTTGCTTGATATCGACACCGCCGTTGTATTTGGATAACACTCTTTACTGATAAGAATCATGTGATATTGGCGAACTCAAATCATAGTCTATATACTGTTACGAGATACACACTAAGTGATGAATGTTCAACACCATAAAATGACTGCATCGGATATTTGAACACAACTGTACGCTAGCATCATAGTAAACACAGTACTAAATTTCACATAATTTGAAATAATCCACCGGATTGACATACTAAGCCATGGCCGGCGATGGGCTGGCAAACTGTTTAACGTATCATGTCGTCACGTCGAAAGTCCGGTTTCGATTCCATACATGGGTACAATGTGTTTCTCGACGTGATAGTGGTGAGATATTGCTAAAAACGGCGTATAATCAAAGTCTATATTGTGATACAACGGTTCTTACTTCGCGCATCAAATCACATGAGCACCTTAATTAAAAAAATGAAAAGATTTGGAAAATATCTGTTGACGCAGAGTTGGCGGTGCATTTGCTTTGCAAATCCTGCAATCGACCGAAATCTGCACGACAGTTTACGAACCGGATGTCAATTTCATTAAGCTATTTAGATTGGACTATGCATAGACTCGTTAGTCCAGCCAAACTTTAACTCAATACTTCCAGCTTCGTTTTGCGAGGATGGAAACTGGACTTTTATGGTCAGTTAATTTCCTTGCCTGGGATAGATGGAACCCTGTGAGCACGGGTATATTGTGCTGCTGATATTTAAATAAGACTTTATAAATGATAAGTTGTTATGCGATTTTATTTCATTCTTTACTCCATGATCGTCATCAAGAATGAACTCAACCGGATTTACATCTTGGGGCCACACACTGAAATACCTCGTCGCCCTCATCCGCCAGAAATACATCGAAGCAGACAGGGACCAATACATCCTCCCTTTTCAACCGATTTTAGTCTTGGAAAACAAATGTGCCCTGTCCCCTGTGCTCCGTGCCCTGTGCCCTCTGCTCCGTGCCCTGTGCCCTGTTTCCCGTTACCCGTCCTCTATCCCCTATCCCCTATCCCCTGTCCTCTGTCCCCTGTGCCCTATGCAATCCACTGTGCTCTGCCCCCTGTCCCGTGTCCCGTTTATAGACCCTATCATCACTGGTGGCTAGGTAACGGTAAAACCCCCCTTCACTACTGTCCACTAATCCACTGTTCCATTCGATCAACCATTTAACAAGTACCATCCACACGCATTGGTGAACCATTCAACAAGAACCAACACGTGTCATATACACACGCCAGTCACCAATTCAACAACAAAAGCGTACCATCCACACCAGTCGGTCAGTCAGTCATTCAAGGACAAACGCATACCACCCACACCAGTCTTGTCAAACATTCAACAAAAACAAACGCGTATCATCCACACACGTCAGTCAGTCAATCATTCAACAACAACAAACGCGTACCATCCACACAAGTCAGTCAATCATTCAACAACAACAAAGGCGTACCATCGACACACGTCAGTCACCCATTTAACAACAACCAGTGCGTAACATCATCACACGTCGTACAAACAATCAACACCAACCAACACGTACCACCCACACAAGTCAGTCAAAATTTATCCAACAACCAACGCATACCATCCGCCAAAGTCATTCAACACAACTAACACGTACCACACACACAAGTCAGTTAAACATTCAACAACCAACGCATACCATCCGCCAAAGTCATTCAACACAACTAACGCGTACCACAAACACAAGTCAGGCAACCATTCAAACAGCAACCAACCCGTACCACCCACACAAGTCAGTTAAACTTTCAACAACCAACGCATACCATCCGCCAAAGTCATTCAACACAACTAACGCGTACCACAAACACAAGTCAGTTAAACATTCAACAACAACCAACGCATACCATCCGCCAAAGTCATTCAACACAACTAACGCGTACCACACACACAAGTCAGTTAAACATTCAACAACAACCAACGCATACCATCCGCCAAAGTCATTCAACACAACTAACGCGTACCACAAACACAAGTCAGTTAAACATTCAACAACAACCAACGCATACCATCCGCCAAAGTCATTCAACACAACTAACACGTACCACACACACAAGTCAGTTAAACATTCAACAACCAACGCATACCATTCACCAAAGTCATTCAACACGCGTACCATACACACACGTCGGGCAACCATTCAACTGAAGAACCAACACGTACCACCAACATAAGTCAGTCAATCATTCAACAACATCACATACCATCCACACAACCCAATAAAAAATAGCGCCACAGTCGGTGTCGGAGACACCAAAATGTCCAAAAGGTGTTAAACTGAAACCCAGTCTTTGGCTACAAAGTGAGAATTTCAGTAGCGTATCAATGATTAGAGATGAAAGATACACAACCTAATCATCTATGTACGTCAAGGACGCGTGCTTCAATGAAAATGTAATTAAAACTGTTTATCAATAATTATAAGGACAGTTATGATGCACAGTGTGCCCCTTTTGAAAATGGCGTTGCAAGATGCAGATAGAGCCGTGAGCCGTTCTGTTTAAAAGCGATAATCAGCATGCCCCGAAATGACGCAGAAAGGTATACATACATGCTCAGTCTATTCGCTTGACGATAACCAGAAAGGCATGTTAATGAGAGTGAATCTGGATTTTTACGATGTTTCTCTGAAGTCCAGGAATTTAATGGCTACAAAGACATGTTAAAGCTTATCTGAAGTTGTTGTTAGAAGCATTTTTTTCGTATAAAAATGGATGAAAAAGGTTTAAGTTCGATGTTCAGACATGATAAATGACACTAGTCGGCGTGAGATGGCGATATCATTAGATTCGTGTTTACTTACCCACATTTTGGGATCTAGATACGTATATACTATACGTACGAATTCATACGGCTGGAACAAAGTCATAACGTACGGCGTCATTCATCAATACATACTAACTGATACACATCCACGTGGTAATACGCGTCAGGGGACTGAATCACGACGTATCGAGACTTATTCGATAGCCTAGCGTGCACTCGTCACGTCGAAGACCCGGGTTCGAATCCTACAATAGGCATCGTGAGTGAAGCCCATCTTTGCGGTGATATTTTAGGAATAGAGCTAAAGTGTAAAACCAAACTCGCTTATTTAGTGACGGTGCTGGGTTGGCCTCACAATTACAAACACACCACACATCTATGTGGGCAAACAATTCCGGTGAAATTTGACCGCAAAACTTATTGTTAGCTCTGCTCACTCGCTGACTCACTAAATCATGCCAACATGTCTTTATACGTGTGGCTCTACAGATCCAATTGTGTAAAACAACATGTACAAACCACGAGTGAGTGAGCTGAATACCGCTTTTAACAGTATTCCAGTTATATCACGGCGTGTCAGCTTCATGTGGGAGGAAAGCCCGAAGTGATGCAGGTCTCAGGCGTTTACCACTTCGGTGAAACCCACGAGCACGGGTATGGTGCTGACAAACCTAGAAACATAATCGGGGTGAACCGGGATTCGAACCCACAATCAGGTTTCTGGTGTTCCAAAGGGACGCAACTCTGCACAGCGTGTCGCGGCGCCTTAGACGATTGGGCCACCCGTGCCCCCTGTACAAACCATAAGTCAATAATTGAGATGAGTGAGATCATTTTGCTGCGTATCGAAATGGTAGAGTATGCTTAGTTATGTTAACAAGACCCTATTCACTCAATGTGCAATGTGTTAGTCATCTGTGTTAGTACCGACTGATACAGGGCGGTGGGTAGACTTCTGGTTAGAGCATTCGTTAGTCACACCAAAGGCCAGCTAGGTACACACTGTGAAGTCCATTTTTGGCGTCCCTAACTGGGATATTGCTGGAAGATGAAAAAACATGCTCGCACCACACCCACTCACTCACTCAACCATGCACACACACACACACACATACACACACACACGCACACACACACACACACACACACACACACACACACACACTCTCTCTCTCTCTCTCTCTCTCTCTCTCTCTCTCTCTCTCTCTCCCTCTCTCTCTCTCTCTCTCTCTCCCTCTCTCTCTCTCTCTCTCTCTCTCTCTCTCTCTGGTTAATACGGGACCGCCATCGTGGTCACGGAAAGCGGGAGGTCCTGGGTTCGATCCCCGGCTTCGTCATACCAAAAGACGCTAAAAGATGGTACTTGTTACCCTGCCTGGCGGACGGCGAAAAAAAACAAAGATTGGCCGGCTCGGAGTCTGAGTGTGTCTGAGTGGGGTATTCATGTTAAACTGCGACATGGTATCTCAGTGGGCAAGCACCAGACGTCAGCACCCACACCACCTGCATGCATGTCGCTATATACGTGTAATAATCTTGAACGCGACGTTAACCCCATTTCACCTCACCTTTAATAAATACGTTCATATTTAATGATCATTCGCTTAGATACCAATCAGGCAATACTCATCGATTTTATACAACTCAGAAATTGATATTGAACCTATTGAACTCTTTTAGCACATCATCAGATCAGCTGTATCTTTCACAAACAAGGTGGTGCCACGTGCTATCAAATTATGCCAACCGGCAGCTCCATTTGTCCGCAGTAAAAACACTCACTCGGGCAAATATCTCCCTCATTCTACATCGCCATTAATCTGAGCGATGGGCTGACAACTATTTGGAAATGGAGTCAGTTTGTTTTTCCTTCCGCAAGTCCTTTACTTCCTAAGTGTTAAAGGTTATTATAACAGATATTTTCTCGCATGTTAGATAAGATCTTAATTCTGTTGAGTTACTGCCTCTACTTCCGTAGAAAAGTATAATATTTGATATCATTTCTGAGTACCCGTCTTCCTATGGTAATAAGCAAAGGCTTGATCTCAACCAGATGTGTTAAATTCTTAACACATGATTTCAAACGACCTTTGTAAAAAGTTTGCTCAGGGGAGGTAATCGAGGCCACATGTTATAAGGCTGCCGTATAAACAGCCCATTCAGATACACGCGCTCGTCGCCTCGCCGCAAATTCCGTCACCCCTTAAGGTGTATTATTGAATTTTTACGCCAGTAATTTTTCCATTAAGATATTTACATTAGGTGTATTGAAAGTATTTATTTACCTGCAATGATTTACGCAGAAATTGGCGCACTTCAGTCGTACAATTCTTTACAGAGCTGGAAATAGAAAATAATTGTTTGGATAACAAACTCAGAAAATCTACGATCATCTAAACAGTAAAGTGTCCAAAGGAGGGGTTTACAGTCATTGATAAATTACGGTGGTGTTAGCAAATGCCTAACGGGAATGACGTCACAGTTATGGAGTGGAATAACAGGCGGGGCCACCAGTATGAGATTACGGTCTTCTGGAACTGATTTCTTTGACGAAGAATAAGACAAGCGGTGTTATAATTGTTAGATATCGCACGATCATGTTTCCATCTCACATAAGAGGTTATTGCCGTCGATGTTTGGTGGCAGTTTGCGTGTGAGTACATTATTTGCGAGGAACTACTTTGCAATGAGACACCGACCGTTGTAAATAATGGATCATTATCTTAATCACTGATTCTGCACCTGATTCTAGTCAGCCGGCCTAAGATGCACTGCATGACCTGTACAGGTCACCGGGACTAAATACTAATGGGCTTGTTTTATGCCGTTTAAACTGAGCGGCTTTTAATACAGCGCGGATATCTACCTCCCCCGTGTCATGCATGCCAGACAGGGTAGCAACAAGTACCATACTTTAACGTATTTTGGTATGACGCGGTCGGGGATCGAAGCCCGGACCTTCTGCTCACCGGGCGGACGGTGAGCAACTCTGCACAGCGACCTTCCGCCGTAGACCTAGACTAACATTTAGTCTCTGAAATCTTATATTACACAATATCCTTCTTGACACTAAATAAAAAAAAAATCCCTATGCTGATTCCAGTGGAATAGAGCTAGCTTGAGCTGGCTAGACTTGCTTTTGTATGCTTTTGTATGTATTTCTAGATTTATTATTTTTTCATAAATAAATATATTCCACGGTCATGGTGCAGGACTACTGTAGACCACACGTGCGTACTTCTCCCACATGCATAAGAGGCACTTTTGTTGTTATTTGTCTTTAGTGGTTATTATCATCAGAACCAAACACAAAAGACAGATAACATTCAATTTGATAATCGTGTAAATATATTTGTTATCAACTACAAGTAATTGTCACAGGAAAACAAACCTAATGTGTCAGTTTTCACACTACACAATGTTTTGGATTATTTATCTTGCATGCAGTGTAATATGCAATCTTTTGAAGCCGATTGTACGCAGGCCAGTCGCTATTTACTGAATTAAACATGGATGTCTGTATCACTTTACTCGGTAATAACGTGACATAATCCTAGAACCAGTCAGACCCGGCCACGTCACGCATATTTAAACAGCACCCTCATGTGGCGCCCGCATAAGTCAATATGTTGCATAATTCAATTAACCTGTCTATCTGAAGATGAGGTCGTTCGGTTTGTAATCCCTTCATCTGCATGATAACTGACAATAAAATGTTGTAATTCGAGTTATTAAACCTTTTCTTTGTAAGCTCGTTTGACTTGGCGTTTGGACGCGCGAAATCCGTCGTGCCAATAGATACCCGGCACGCAAGCTTTCAATCATTGACCGATTCAAAGCCACGCTTTAACCAATTGAATATATCTCAATTGCAAAATGAGAATTAATTTAACGCGTATTGGGTGTAATATAGGAGTGGAATGTAACGAGTAGTTAGATTCTTTCTGCGATTATGTATTTTTAATGTGAATCTCGTTACGGGTTCGTTGCCAGGGGCAGACAACTGTAATTACCTCCCCTCATCACGGAAGCTTGTGATTAAGGTAGGATGATGTTTTCGATGGAAGTGTGATACAGGATTGGTTCTTTAGAATATTTGATATGCCACTTTTGGGAATATCATTGATATGTATGCTGGAGTTATGGTTCCCGCAAAATGTATCATGGAAATAATTCCATTTACCCTGAACTTAAACCTTCCGAAAACTCGTTTGTCGGTTCATTATATATAATTGGTATATTGGTGCTGTATAATTGATATGTTGGTGCTGTATAACTGCTCTGTTGGTGCTGTATAATTGGTATGTTGGTGTTGTATATTTGGTATGTTGTTGATGTATAATTGTTCTGTTGGTGCTGTATAACTGCCCTGATGGTGCTGTATAACTGCCCTGATGGTGCTGTATAACTGCCCTGATGGTGCTGTATAACTGCTCTGTTGGTGCTGTATAATTGGTATGTTGGTGTTGTATATTTGGTATGTTGTTGATGTATAATTGTTCTGTTGGTGCTGTATAACTGCCCTGATGGTGCTGTATAACTGCTCTGTTGGTGCTCTATAATTGCTCTGTTGGTGCTGTATAACTGCCATGATGGTGCTGTATAACTGCTCTGTTGGAGCTGTATAACTGCCCTGATGGTGCTGTATAACTGCCCTGATGGTGCTGTATAACTGCCCTGATGGTGCTGTATAACGGCCCTGATGGTGCTGTATAACTGCTCTGTTGGTGCTGTATAATTGCTCTGTTGTTGCTGTATAACTGCCCTGATGGTGCTGTATAACTGCCCTGATGGCGCTATATAACTGCCCTGATGGTGCTGTATAACTGCCCTGATGGTGCTGTATAACTGCCCTGATGGTGCTGTATAACTGCCCTGATGGTGCTGTATAACTGCCCTGATGGTGCTGTATAACTGCTCTGTTGGTGCTGTATAACTGTTCTGTTGGAGCTGTATAATTGTTTCTGGTGGTGTTGTATAATTGGCCTGCTGGTGCTGTATAGTTGTTTCTGTTGGTGCTGTATAACTGCTCTGTTGGTGCTGTATAACTGCCCTGATGGTGATGTATAACTGCCCTGATGGTGATGTATATTTGTATGATTTAAATATCGACATAATATTTATAGCTGAAAAGTTGTTCGCTGCGGCGTAAAACAATTTTAAAAAAAACAGATGTATGCTGATGATGTATCGGTGGTCTGTTGCAGTTGATGATGTGAGTGGCCCACTTCGTGACACATCGCACATTGTTTAACAATGCCGCCCATTATCATATAACCCTATGACCCTCAGGCTCCGCCATAGAAATAGCCTTTCGGATTTAGTGAAACGGTTTCACAAGACCTCGCTGATCAGTTTCATACATAGTACTTTCGCTGTCTCATGACAGCTCTTCAGTGTAACTGACAATGACATATAATGACGTCATACTTATGTCATTGTCAGTTACACTGAAGAGCTGTCATGAGACAGCGAAAGTACTATGTATGAAACTGATATAAAGAAGATGATGGACTAACGTGGACTTTATTATTTTATTATATATTACATGTACAACGATTGAACATTTACCTCATTTTTGTATATATATATATATATATATATATATATATATATATATATATATATATATATATATATATATATATATATATATATGCAGGTAGGAATTAAATGTGTTACCTCCCGCGAGCAGTATATTATTGGACGTAAAGTGCTATATATATCTTTGCCCAGACAACACGTGCATTTCAGCTTAGAGATGGGTTTATTTACCTTTCTGTGTTCGAGATCCCCGTTGAATGATGTAATGAAAACTATATCATCACTTAGCGGCAGGGAAAGACATTCCTTCTAGCTGCGTCTCATTCTTCGTTGAAAGCGCCAACATTTCCCAAGTCTTGCTCACTCTAATGCTGGGGGTTTAATTCCCTTTTCCAATAAGTCGTATCAACGTCAAAACGAATAAACAAATTTGCACATTTCCATTTAATTGAATTACAAGTCGGAAACTTGCCTGGATTCGTAGAAGACGTATTATCAATGTTCTTAGGCACAAGATAATTTCAGATATATTCCAAGGTTTAGATTCTGCATGACTGTTCTTCGTAATCGATGTAAGTGTCTTGCAAGTGCAGCATCATTTATTGAGTGGTAGACACATTCTCGTGGATGTCATGTGTTAACCAGGTGGGCATAACAGGTTCAGAAAGTTTATCTTCCGTTTCGTATTTTGACAGGGAACTCTGTATATTTTAATGAAATCATGTTTTTACCCCAAAACCCCACTCTCTTGGAGTAGTTACGCTATGAGCGGGTAACATTTTGAATTAGTGTTTTTAATATCCATATGTCAAAGGCGTTTTTCTTGCTCGGTAAGACGAGTCTAATTATGCAAAGAACAGTTTTAAAAAACTTAAAAACAAACGGGGAGCGAAAACATATGTGTTTATAGTAAATGTGAGTGAGTATTGTTTACGCCACTTTTCGTAGTATTTTGCCAGTACTACAGCTGGGACTCACTCATAATAATAGGGGACGGTCGGGTAACCTTGTGGTTAAATCGTTCGCTCGTCACGCCGAAGATTCCCGATATGGGTACAATGTGTGAAGCCCAATTCTGGTGTCCCCCGCCCTGATATTGTTGGAATATTGCTAAAAGCGGCGTAAAACCATCTCACTGAACTCACTCATAAAAATAGTATTCACACTTTGTACCTGGGTCATCAGTGAAATGAGCTAGCGTTTTAACCACTAGTGAGTGAGTATGGTTTAACGACGTTTTTAGCAATATTCCAGCAATATCAGGGCGGACGTTCATATACCGCGCTTCCAACGCTCGGCCCACGCTCAACCAATGCCCGCCTGACGCCAATCTGACGCGGACCCGACGCATTTGAATTGGGCTCACTTTCTAAATGTCTAGTAAGGCGCCACTAACCAAATCTCATCTGCCCCACTGAAATGGAGTTTTTGTATCATTTTAGGTTAGTCTAAACTACACCTGAATATAATTCCGGAATACAAAAGCGGCAAGTCATCGTAGTAGTAAAAGGGTCCTCTCGTCAAATCCTGTGTTCGATTCCGCACACAGATTCAAGCCAATTCCGTAAGCCCACTGACAACTGATAAACACAAACACCCATGTCCCACTCATACCTCATACCTGAAAAAGTCTCCTTTCGAGTACCTCGTTACCCATACTGTAAATAATCTGAGTTTTCCGCGAGCGAGGTGTAAACTGTTGTCGTTGAGGTGTAGACCAGGTATCTGTTCTTGCCTTCTTCTTCCTACACTGTTACAACTGCGTCATTACTCTCCTAATTAGCAAAGAAACCTCAGAGAGATCGTTACCGTGAACAAGGCGATTTAGCGCGAAACGACCAACCCTACATATTAAAAAGTTCTTACAACTCTCGAGTTTTCGTAGTAAACGTCAGTCGCGTTTGTGTTCCACTACGCCTTGCTCACTGTTGCATTCATCTTCACTTTATAAACTGTATACATACAACACAGAGCGTTTTTGCCTATCTATTTCATCCAAATTCAAGGGAAACAACTTCCATAAATCTCAGTAGCAATAAAGAATATACATAATTTAAATGTTTGTATGTTTTAACTTCTTATGAAAATAATCACTTGATAACAAACTTTATACACTTTTATCAACAGTCTATCAATAACATGAGAACAGGTATGTAAAATTTAAACCATCTTTATCGTAAGAGGTTAAACAAATTCATACATCCCGAGAAAGCGCGTTTTTTGCGGCGTTGGCGTTTGATTACCTCTTGACAGGGGTGCTCGTTATATAAAATCCAGGATGGGTGTCGGAGCTACGGGGGCTGATTAGAAGGATGTTGCGTTTGTGTTTTAATGGAAGGCTTCAAGAAATCAAGAGGATGTGGCGTCATGGTCATCGTGATTACATCACGTCCCAATACATACTTAACTATAAGCATGTGTTTAATGTACTTTGATCTTGGCTACTCTCAATATATATACACTCTTTCCGATAGCCCTTCTTACCACTTCCCCCCTAAAATCGTTGCCAAAATAATTCTTCTTTTCACTTTCATCTTATCTTTGCAATTGACGCATATACATCTTCGTTAATGTTCAGTCCATGTCTAACGCCAACCCTGCAGTTTATCCTCGCGATCCATTTCCCAGCAACCCCCACGTTCCATCATCTTCGGCCATGTCCCCTGATTGTGATTTTGTGTCCGTTCCCATTGTGCTCCCTGGCTTCAGGGACCGCCTCCGTTTTCTTCTTGCAGACCGTCCGCCTGGAGAGCGGAGAGTCCTGTATGATCCCCGGCTGCGTCATACCAAAAGACGTTAAAAGATGGTACTTGTTGTTACCCTGCCTGTCGCTCGGTGGTCGACTCGGAGTCAAAAGACTGTGTCTGAGTAGGCTATTCATGTTAAACTGCGGCATGGTATCTCAGTTGGCTGGCATTATGAACTCGGCCTTAGTCCGGACTAGTACAAGCAGCCACGCACGCACGAACACACACACACACACACACACACACACACACACACACACACACACACACACACACGTCGCCATATAACTGCTATAATCTTGAACGCCACGTTAAACCCCATTTTAATTTACCTCACCCTGGCTTCAGAATCATCGACCTGGTACAATCTTCCATAGGCTCATCACGCTCAAAGATAATCTGATCACTTCACTCACTCACTGTGGTTCTATACATAATATGATTGAATTACTTTCCGCTTTGACATAAGCATCGTATGTTATTACGCCTCCATCGAACCATAAAAAATATTTTCAAGTACGATTAATACAGTCATGCTTTAACATCAATCCAGTCATATCACAAACTGTATTTGCGTCGTCAATTTTGCAAGTCCTGCATCAATCAAACCCTCCCGAATCAACCCTTTATTAATTCAACAATATCACAGCCAGAACCTGAATCTAAACTACAACAACCTAGCTTGCATTAGCACATCCTTATATCACTACTCAACGCACTCAAGCATCCATATATTAATCATCAACCACACCAACCAGCTGGCCCGAACCCACCCTACCTCTTCTCCTTCCCTCAGATCCTCACGCCACGCCACGCCACGCCTACCCTACCCTACCCTACCCTACCCTACCCTACCCTAGCCACGCCACACACCACAGCAAGCCAATATCTTCCTCTTCTGACAGATCCTGCAATTTGTTGTGCAGAGTTGCGTCCCTTGGCCACGCCAAAAGCTGCGAATGTGCCACAACACAACATAACACAACACAACAACATAACATCTTCCCCTTCTTTCAGATCCTCACTCAACACCTTTCTTCTCCCACGCCACACCAGCTAACCCGACCTCACCCAACATCTTCCCCTTCGATCAGATCCTGCAATTCGCTGTGCAGAGTTGCGCCAAAAACCAATGATTGTGGTTTCGAATCCCGGTTCTCTTTGATCTAGGTTTGTCAGCATCATACCCGTGCACGTGGGTTTCACAAAAGTGGTAACGCGAGAGACCTGATCACTTCGGGCTTTCCTCCCACATTAAGCTGACACGCCGTGATATAACTGGAATACTGTTAAAAGCGGCGTTAAATCCAACTCACTCACTCTTGCTGATCCTCACTCAACACACAGCTTCTCCTACATGACATCAGCTAATCCGATATCACCCACACCCACCCCTACCAACGCCAAACCCCATTCTCACTAGTCATATCTCATCGTACTTGGAAATATGAAGAGAAGACCCACAGACAATAACCTATCTTTATTTTGAGCTCAGCTGCCGCTTTGAGGAACACAACAGATGCGATACTTCTCTTTACGACCACATCCCGGCACCATCAGCATCTATGCCCGAGCTAGGGTCTGAAATACACACATCTCAAATTAAATTCGAAATCACCTTTATCTTGACTTAAATAATGAAGCATAAATCCCCAAACGACCACAGAAGCACGCGGCTATACATTAGAACACAAACAGCTGATACAAGTTCTCATATTTTAAATTGAAACAGATTTTAACTCCTTGAATAGAATGGTGTTAAAAATAAACTCCCTCGTCTTTCATGTCCGCCTACAAGTTGAGATACTATGGTCCTTGTTTTATACAATTTGGCTGAAATCTCCGAGGATTTGCCCCCATAGTCAATTTCAACATTCTCAGTTTACATATAACGTCTAGAATGTAGCCCCGGGCGATAAGGATATAGTGCTATACACATTTTTGTGAAGCATTAAAAGATTACAGTGTAATAAAGCCATTAAACTATTTCAAGTTGGTGTTAGGCTACGTAATAAAATTAATTCAAAATTTAACTCGATAAAATATAATTTATGGTTTCCTCAAATCGAGGTCATAGTGAACGCCCTACTCTGTCAAGACACCGCTTATTGCAATTGGAGAAGAACTGGAGAAGAACACTGAATAATTAGGAAAGCGGTTATCTGGCATACGTAGACTGGGTTCTGTCTGGTCATATCTGTAATTACCTTGGCGGTGCGCTGTCAAATATTAGTGCCACCTGGGCGGCAAGTGGGTGGGTGTAACATACAACGGAAAATAGAGTCGTGAATATTCGGTTCTGAACGGAGACATTCGGCTTGTCCCGGCATGTAAGGAGAAACTGCCTGTTACATAACTGACTTGTTCAACTGTATATATGCGCAAATAGTTCAGACAGACAGGAACCCAGTCAAGTTGCACAGTGAACGAGTGAGGGATGTTTTTATAGTTTGGGAAAAGGGGACACAGAGAGAGGGGGTGGAGGGAGGTGGGAGGAAAAGGAGGGAGAGACCAATATGATGACGTCAATCGGTTGTTGCAGTTGAGTCAGGAATTGACTGGTTAAACGTGTTAAACTTACGTAACTATCGGTCATGATGCAAAAAATATTATATTTATATCAACCATAACATGATTTAAGTTGGTGAAATCACTGGAATCGGCTGATTCCGAAAGTAGAATCAATAGGTTCGAGTTATTTCTCCAAGACAGAAAAGGGAGGGGGGGGGGGGGGGGGGGGGGGGCGGGCGTCGTAAAGACAACAATACACACGCCCAGAGAATTTTAGCATGAAGCACAATCTACAGCATGCTACCTATGCACATGGTTGATCTACTCAGAGCTTTTTATCCATTGTTCCGGGGGCACCCCAGAGTCCCGATAATGCGCCGTCACTTGTCCACAATTTATTACTTTAATACCAAATTAGCCCAGAAAGAACATATACCCTTTGAACCCGGAAGTCCAGAATTGCCAGCCAGAACACAGGTGGTGAAGTCGATCTCTGATAGTTTCGATAGGTTACTATGATTTAGAATGTATTATAAATACGTTTCTTCAACAGATTCACCTCTGAGAGTCGACATCCTCCTTCACGTTTAATTCAGCTGATAAATTCCGAAGGCGTTACTGAAACCTGGCCACAGGTGAATCTTTTTCTTCGGCGAATTTAAGCAATCATTGTCAGTATTGTGTTACGTGAAATATTCGTTTTCTTTAGAGAATTCAAGGATCTGATATAAGACCATGTTCAAATTAATTGCAGGAAATTGTTTCACGTACAGCACGTTGCCTGATTTAGACCGAGACTCTGTCTACAAGGACTAGGCGGCTGCGCATTCCAACAGAGAAACCGTTTATACCTTTGGTTAGTTCCACAACGGGGCTGCTGCCTACATCTTTGAAGTCACATACGCTAGCATTCACACGCCGTGCACGTACAGGCTATTTATAGATCTATAACGGAAACAGCACATCAATATTTATCAATATTTAACCATTATGATGACGTCATGCTATCGTTGCATTTGATTCTGAGCCAGGAATTCACTGGCAATTTTGAACGTGCATTTTCAAAAATGTAATACTGTCACAAATGTAGGTCATTGTGAAAAATTATAGATGTATGGGAAGGAAACTAATCAAAACTCTGGCTCTCGATTATGAAAACGCCCTATATAATATTATGTACAGGCCACAAAAAGGCTCGCTTGATCACGCGGAACTAGTAACATTCATACGAACCTTATTCAGTACGTCTGCCATGGTACCATAGTTATAAATTCATGAGATTCCTATTAAGATTTTTGAACGAATATCATTGCATAATGTTTGAAGCATCCAGGGTATAATATCTTCTTTATTTTATAATGAGTGTGAGTGAGTTTGATTTTACGCCGCAATATCACGACGGGGGACACCAGAAATGGGCTTCACACATTGTACCCATGTCGGGAATCGAACTCGAGCTCTTGCTTTAACCACTAGGCTACCCGACCGCCCCTTATTTTATAATACATACCGTGGACCCCTTCGCTAACATAGTTCGTTTTGAGTCCGAAATTACGCTGAAGTAACCGTCCAATGAAATTGCCACCATTGGCGAGAGAAAGGCTTTGCGGAGTTACTGACAGGAGGTATGGTGACGTCACTGCCAAAGCGAACCTGAAGTAGAAAATTGTTCCAGGGTATTTATCGTAATAGAATCGTCGATACCCTACATTACCGAGGATATGTTAGTCGTTGTCAATGTAGTTTCACCAGACCTACCCCTATATGTCTGGTCATATCTGTAATTAACTTGGCGGTGCGGACCACCCCACCCCTATTTTGAAAACCAAATGTACTATGTTGCAGGCAGTAAAATAATCTGAGAGAGGATTTTGATATATTGGACGCTACCCTTTTAAAAATGCTGGATCCGCCCTTGATAGGACGGACATTTGCAAAACGGGTGAATGACAGTGCTGATAGAATTCGCCTGCTCATGCGTCAGTTCTAAACAGTGGAGACATGTTCTTAACTATTTGCGTATTACCGCCCACGCGTGGCTGGTTGTTCTCTGTGTTCAATCTGATCATCTCGTGACCCAGCACAAATATTTAGTACTCAGGACAAATATTGACTCAGTAGGGTTTTTTATATATGTACATTTGTATTGTACATACTGGGTCATATTGACCTTCCTAAGTGAGGAAATATTTGTATAATTTTTTGTTAGTAAGGGGTGGGTAAAGTTCACAATGCTCGTAGCGGTCAAATTACAGCGGCAGGCGCCACAAATTGTTTAAGAAAGTGTGCCCACATGAATCCTTTGTGTATGTCAAGGGCGAACGCACTGTGTTTTGCTATCCTAGTACCCTCACATCATGATGAGTGAGAATGGTTTTACGCAGTGGTGTTTTATCAATATTCCAGCCATATCATCCCGGAGGACGCCAAAAGTGACGTTAAAGAATGTAGCCACGATTGGAATCGGTCTTCCGTGAGAGTTTACAAGGCTACCCCACCACAGGGCAACCCACACACCCGGGTCACATTGTGATACCTGTTATACCCGGTCGTCTAAGACACCACAATTAACTGTACAGACTTTCATCCCTTGGGTTTGACACTTTCATATATTGTTGGATCGAATCCCAAATTTCCCCTGAATGTAACCCTTGATTTGTAATCATCCAACCCATGTTCGGAGGATTCAGAAAGGTGAAGATTGTCTTAGATTTCGTGTTTCCTCCCTCATTGAGCTTACGCTCCGTGATAGGAATAATACACTGTTCCTAGCCCACTTGAATAAAGAACAATTCTTCCAGGAATTTTCCCTGAACTGAAAGCCGCACTAACTTCCTATGTACCAGCTTTTGTTAATTCAACTGAAAGATACACTAGCTTCCCCTGAGACACTATTGTTAATTCAACTGAAAGATACACTAGCCTCCCCTGAGACACTATTGTTAATTAAACTGAAATCCGCACTAACTTCCTCTGTACCAGCTGTTGTAAATTCAACTGAAAGAAACACTTAGTCTAACTTTCTCTGTATCAGCTGTTGTAAATTCAACTGAAAGATACACTAGCTTCCCCTGAGACACTATTGTTAATTCAACTGAAAGATACACAAGCCTCCCCTGATAAACTATTGTTAATTCAACTGAAAGATACAATAACTTCCCCTGAGACTTCCCCTGTTAATTCAACTGAAAGATACAATAACTTCCTCTATACCAGCTCGTGTTAATTCACCTGATACCTAACTTCCTCTGTACCAGCTCTTGTTAATTAAACTGAAAGATAGAATAACTTCCTCTGTACCAGCTCTTGTTAATTCAACTGAAAGATACAATAACTTCTCCTGAGACACTGTTGTTAATTAAACTGAAAGCTACACTGACCTCCCCCTGAGACACTATTGTTCATTTAACTCAAATCTACATTATCTTCCCCTAATCTGTGACAAACTACGTTAACTTCCTCTTTGACACTATTGATAATTTAACACAAGGCTATATTAACTTCCCATGTTACACTATTGGTAATTAAACTCAAGGCTATATTAACTTCCCATGTTACACTATTGGTAATTAAACTTAAGGCTATATTAACTTCCCATGTTACACTATTGGTAATTAAACTCAAGGCTATATTAACTTCCCATGTTACACTATTGGTAATTAAACTCAAGTCTATATTAACTTCCCATGTTACACTATTGGTAATTAAACTCAAGTCTATATTAACTTCCCATGTGACACTATTGTTAATTAAACTCAAAACAATGTCAAGTTATCCGGTGACTATTGTTAATTAAACCCCAAGCTACATTAACTTCCTCTATGACACAATTGATAATTTAACTCAAGTCTATATTAACTTCCCATGTGACACTATTGGTAATTAAACTCAAAACAATGTCAAGTTATCCGGTGACTATTGTTAATTAAACTCCAAGCTACGTTAACTTCCTCTATGATAATAATATTGTTAATTAAACACAAGGCAAAATTAACTTCCAATGTTAACTGAACTCCAAGCTTCGTTAACATCCTCTGTGACATTATTGTTAATTAAACTCAAAGCTACGTTAACTTCCTCTATGACTCATGAAATCCCGATGCCCGTTTACTACCACTTTCACTTGCCGACCCACCATGAAATCTCCCTCCCACAAGCTACCTAACCGTCGTGGCTGGGCCCGGGTGGTCACATACTTCGCAGTTTTATATATAGTACAAGTCAGCGTTTGTCACTCGTTGGTCGCTTTCTTTAGAGATCATAGTTTTGGAGTGTTTACATACACTGCATTTCCCCGTTAAGAGCGACAGTAGATGAACTATACCACTAAATGTCAACTCTTTGTTTGAACACATGTCTGCCTATGAATTCATCACGGAGTCTATCAATGTTAACAGCGTTTTGTACTCGGTGAGTCCTTTACGCTATGTATAGCTGTTATCACTGTGCCATGATCGTGAAGTAAATGTACCAGTAAGCTCAATTAGTTTTCTTCATAAATATTGTTTATCCGTGACATTCAAAGAAATACAGCAGTGATTTTGTTTTAACGCCGCTTTTAGCAATATTCCAGCAATATCACGGCTGTGGACAGAAATAAGCTTCACATATTGTGTACCCACGTGGAGAATCGAACACGGGACATTGGGCTGATGAACGAACGCATGAACCACTCGACTACCCCAATCTCATGAGAGAGAACAGATGGGTTTGAAGGTATCTCCCACTGTTGTGTCTGCATGACTACCTTGTGAGGTTCATCACTGAACAGTGTAACCTCGTTAATCCGCATTTTCCCAGTCACATTGAAATCTTCCGGATTAACAAATGTCCGTATTAACGAATCATTGTTACGGAACAATGTCGCTTTGCACACGTATTAGAAATGTCAGGCAGTAAGCGTTCGTAAAATAGGGGGTCCGGATTAACGAGGTCCGGACTCACGAGGTTTTACTGAATATCAATATTTGTGGTCTTTCGTCTTTTACTTCTTTAGATTTAAACTTACATGGAAATGTAACTCTCGATGCATGTGCACTACACAAACGTTTAGTTTCGGTATTTGCTGATACGTAACACATACGAGATCCTTGTGAGGATTTCTGGGAAGAGTTGGGATTATTTGTCCCAAGTATCCCTTGTTTGTTTGGTTGGTTGTCATACGCCACAATCAGCAATATTCCAGCTATATGACGGCGGTCTGTAAATAATCGAGCCTGGACCAGACAATCAAGTGATTGATATCATGAGCATCAATTAACACAATTGGGATCGATGACATGCATCAACCAAGTCAGCGAGCCTGACCACACGATCCTGTTAGCCTCCTTTTACGACAATCATAGTCACCTTTTACGGTAAACATGGGTTGCTGAAGATCTATTCTCCCCCGGAATCTCCACGGGTCCTATCCCATGTTTGAAGTACAAGACGACTTATAAGGGGTAGCCCAGTGGTTAAAGCGTTCGCTCGTCACGCCGAAAACCCGGGTTCAATTCCCCACATTGGTACAATTTTTCTGGTGTGCCCCGACGTGATATTGGTCGAATATTGCTAAGACCTCCCTCCCTGCCTCCCTCCCTCACTCAATCACTCACTCACTCACTAACTCACTCGTCTGTCTGGCCCATGTTCGATTTTCCCCTGCCACCGTGATACATACTACTTCACTTTTGATCTTGTCATGATGCACACAAATGATTCTCGTGGGTCAAGTGAATATTTAAATATATCTGACATATCTGATTATCCTTTATCAAAAGTTGAGTGATTTATTTGGAAGTTGCTGGCTGCGGAGTTAAGTATGATTCACTCACTCATGCTATTAATATGATGCTTTCAGTCAATTATTATCTATCACCGATCCATCGAAAAGACAATCAGCGGCCGTACAGGAGTAGGGAGTGGGGTAGGGAGAAATGGGGCGTTTAGTATTATTTCCAACCTTCAGCGACGTGCATACATCGTGGTTGGTCGGTCTCTGTGTGTGCGTGTCTGTATGTGTGTATGTATATGTGTGTCTGTGCCTGTGTTTGTTTGTGTCTGTGTATGTATGTGTGCGTGTTTTTTGTGTCTCTGTGCATATGTGTCTATGTCTGTGTGTCTGTATGTGTATGTGTGTTATTGTGTATGTGTCTGTATCTGTGTGTGTGAATGCGCGTGTCTGTTTGTGTATGTATTTGTGTCACTGTGTATGTGTGTCTGTATGTATGTGCGTGTCTGTGAGTTTTCTGCGTGTGTCTGTGTATATGTGTGTCTGTGTTAATGCGTGTGTATGTGTGTCTCTGAGTATGTGCGTATTTGTGTGTGTATGTATATGTGTCTCTGTGTGTGTATGTGTCGGGGGGTATGTCTGTGTGAATGTGTGTGAGTGTGTGTCTGTGTATATGTGTGTCTGTGTTATTGCGTGTGTGTATGTGTGTCTCTGAGTATGTCAGTATTTGTGTGTGTGTATATCTGTCTCTGTGTGTGTATGTGTCTGAGTGTGTGTATGTGTGTGAGTGTGTATCTGTGTGTGTAAGTATAGGTGCCTCTTTGTGTATGTGTGTGGGGGTGGGAGGGTCTGTGTGTATGTGTGTGAGTGTGTATTGTATGTGTGTGTCTGTGTGAATGCGTGTGTGGATCTGTGTATGTGTGTGTATGTGTGTATGTGTGTGCCTGCGCCTGTGCCTGTTCCTGTGTCTGTGCCTGTTCTTGTGTCTTTGCCTGTGTCTGTTCCTTTGCCTGTTCCTGTGTGTGTTCCTGTGTCTGTGCCTGTGTCTGTGCCTGTTCCTGTGTCTGTGTCTGTGCCTCTGTCTGTGCCCGTGTCTGTGCCTGTGTCTGTGCCTGTGCCTATGTCTTTTCATGTGTCTATGCCTGTGCCTGTGCCTGTGCCTATGTCTGTGCCTGTGTCTGTGCCTGTTCTTGTGTATGTGCCTGTGTCTGTGCCCGTGTCTGTGCCTGTGTCTGTGCCTGTGTATGTGCCTATGTCTGTGCCTGTGTCCGTGCCTGTGCTTGTGTCTGTGCCCGTGTCTGTGCCTCTGTGCATGTGTCTGTGCCTGTGTCTGTGCCCGTGTCTGTGCCTCTGTGCCTGTGTCTGTGCCTGTGCTTGTGTCTGTGCCTGTGCTTGTGTCTGTGCCTGTGCTTGTGTCTGTGCCTGTGCCTGTGCCTATGTCTGTGCCAGTGTCTGTGCCTGTGCCTATGTCTGTGCCTCTGTGCTTGTGTCTGTGCCTGTGTCTGTGCCTGTGTATGTGCCTATGTCTGTGCCTGTGTCTGTGCCTGTGCTTGTGTCTGTGCCCGTGTCTGTGCCTCTGTGCATGTATCTGTGCCTGTCCTTGTGTCTGTGCCTGTGTCTGTGCCCGTGTCTGTGCCTCTGTGCCTGTGTCTGTGCCTGTGCTTGTGTCTGTGCCTATGTCTGTGCCTGTGCTTGTGCTTGTGTCTGTGCCTGTGCTTGTGTCTGTGCCTGTGCCTATGTCTGTGCCAGTACCTGTGCCTGTGCCTATGTCTGTGCCTCTGTGCTTGTATCTGTGCCTGTGTCTGTGCCCGTGTCTGTGCATGTGTCTGTGCCTGTGCTTGTGTCTGTGCCTGTGCCTGTGCCTATGGCTGTGTCTGTGCTTGTGTCTGTGCCTGTGTCTGTGTTTGTGCCTTTTCTTGTGTCTGTGCTTGTGTCTGTGCCTGTGTCTGTGTCTGTGCTTGTGTCTGTGCCTGTGCCTGTGTCTGTGCCTATGTCTGTGCCCTTGTCTGTGCCTGTGTCTGTGCCTGTGTCTGTGCTTGTGTCTGTGCCCGTGTCTGTGCCTCTGTGCCTGTGTCTGTGCCTGTGCTTGTGTCTGTGCCTGTGTCTGTGCCCGTGTCTGTGCCTCTGTGCATTTATGTGTTTCTGTGTCTGTGGTTGTATTAGTCCGGACTCACTCACTGTCTCAGTACTAGCCCACTGAGATACCATGCTGCAGTTTTAACAGGGATGATCCCATCTATTACTGTTTTATCCCTTCAATGAGGATCCCCAGGCAGCAACAACACATTACCAACTAACGTCTTTTGGCAGGACCCAACCGCCGACCCTCCGCTCTAAGGGCAGACGCATTATCAACTACACTACGGAGGCGGTCCAGTAATGAAGGAAATGAGACCTCACGTCATGATATCTTTCTCCGTCAGAATGTTTTATACAGCTAATGGCAACCGGAAATAAATATATAAGGTAACGTGTGCACAAGAGACCATAATTGCTAGGCAGCAGGTGAATTTGGAAATTTAAATTTAAAAGAAATATGTCATATCTGTTTTATTAAAGCTCCAGCTCAACAAAACACCAGTAATGTTTAAGCCGAGAGAGATCTGGTGTCGAGTTGTGAGTCACATGAGGTTATATAAATTCCGATGTAAAGATTTTCCACATCCAGGTATTTGAGTCCGCGGGTATATATCAACAGCTGTCGGTCGGCATGGACAACAAAGGCTTTGCGTTGAATCACGCGTCGGGTGATCTTCTTCAAAAAATCAATTTTATATGAAATCAGTCAGGCTCGATTAGAAGAGCTTCGTCAGTCAATTTATTGCTGTGAACATTATCCCAACCTTACTATCGCAGTGTGGATACATAGGCTGGTGCGAGCAAACCAAATATTTAAGGTTCGATGCCAGATTAACATTCGGCCACCTCAGGCCCTCTCGCATTCAAGGCAATTCATTATATGGCTTCTTACAATAGCAATATCAATAATAAAATAATAATATACACGTCAAACACGCATTCGGACACATTCGTGTGAAATGAGTCGACTTCAACTAGTCGTAGTTACCTATTGGTTGACCTACATTCAGTCACCTGGAGAATGTCAACAGAGGTCACGTGTTTTTACTTCCTTGTAGTCACGTGACCAGGATCATAAATCACGTGACGATGGCTACAGTGAAGTGTTTACATGAAGACAGGACAATCGTCTCTCCGAATATGAGAACCCACTGGCAGAGACCCTTAAACATGCTCATTGTTATGTTTCTATGCTAAAAGGAAAGTATAGCTTATCAAAGTTAGTTTAAACGAACGTTGAAGTCTTGGTCACCGGATTAAATCCCACTGCTAAAACAACTGGAACCAAATGATTTATTTACAACCTATTTCCTGAACTTTTAAAGTGTTTTGTGCTGGCAATAAAAAATATTTTTAGAACACTGAGTGATTTTCAAAGTCGTTGTACATTAGGTGCAAACCGTTTCTCTGTAAGAACCTTAAAGACTTTGATCGGTGTTTTCGTTTAAACTAGTAACAGTCGAGTGCCTATCAGATTTCTTGGGTCACTTCCCAGCAACGGCAATGGTTATGTCACAACGCCGTCTAGACGTCCCCAACGTTGCTGTGCTCTGCCGTCGGTTACACGGTGTACAACATGATCACTCACGGGCATGATCAAAGCCAATAACTCTATCTTTGTCATGTTGGCTGTTTCTAGTCGGGTACTTGAGAATTCTCTGGGAGAGCTTCCCATAAACCGTTTTTCAAGAGATATTTGGTGTTAAGGGATAAACGCATACATGTGACAGATAAGAAACGGAAACCTTACGTAGAAGCTTGGTTGTATGTCACACTTGCGTATTGACGCAGTGGTATTTTTCGATCCGATTTCAAAATATTCCGTTGATATTCCTCTCGTATCCTCACTCAACACACAATGCATTTATCTATTTATTAACCAAATTACCGGTTTTTTAATATCATTTTTCGACCAGAAATAGTTTTGGGGAGAGGAAATTTAGGGGATAACTGCAACCGACTAAAAAAATAACTGAATTCGGCCAATTGGCACACCCGGCAAATTTGATTCCCGACTTTCCATTGTCCTCGTCTTCAAACTCAAATATAAGTGATGCATTTTAATTTTTAAAAGATCATCCAATGACACAGAGATAATGTCTTGACACTAATAACAATGACCTGACGAAGCCCGAAATAGGAAGAGTATAGTCCCTCCTAGTGACAGAGAAATTAGCATTAGGATTATTTTTTGAAACCGAAAAATGTATTGATAATAAATTATTAGTCTAAGTCCCTCTGTCCTTTTTTTAAGCGAGGCTCATACTAGGCCCAGTAAATCTGAGTATTTCACATGGTATTTATCTAACTGAATAAAGGCAAAACAAGACTCGTGTGTGAGGTGGTTGGTTAAACGCCGCAATGAACAGTTTTTCAGTTATAGTACTGCGTTCAAGCTTAAAAGGGGAGAAAGGTTAACTAGATAGCAGAAGGTAATCATTTTGGCGAAACTGACAAGGACAGGCATGGTGGTGACCGACCAGTGATCACAAGCAGATGAATCTGGGAATTGAACCCCCAACCAGCTGATCCTGGAACAGCATTCAGACGCAACTCGGCATGGCGCTTAGATCATATAAGGGGGCATGGGTGGCCCAGTCGTCTAAGGCGTCGCGACTCGCTGTGCAGAGTTGCGTCCCTTGGGCGCGCCAGAAACCTACGATTGTGGGTTCGAATCCCGGTTCGCCCCAATTATGTTTCTAGATTTGTCAGCACCATACCCGTGCTCGTGGGTTTCACCGAAGTGGTAAACGTCTGAGACCTGCATCACTTCGGGCTTTCCTCCCACATTAAGCTGACACGCCGCGATATAACTGGAATAATGTTAAAAGCGGCGTTAAACCCAACTCACTCACTCACTAGAACATGTATATGAATCACTGAAATCAGTGTTGGCAGCAGGTGTTCGCGAAAAAGATAAGCATGTCCTGCTCTACTGGCGGCAAAAGTACAGCCGTTAGATATACACTCAGATGAACAGCTGATCACAAAATACTAATAGAATATGAATAATAAAATTATTTCCTATATAAACAATATATCAATTTATCACATCATCGGGTATTACAAAACTCAAAGAAAAAAACAGAAATAGTCATTATTCCTTTAAAACAATTATCCGTCACCAAATTCTGGTAATTAAATTAAGCAAATTAAATTAGTCGTATCAGAGATCCACCACGCTAGACTCGCTGGTATTTCAGCAAATCTTAGAATTCTGACATATTTGAAAAAAGTCGCCAGGCTCTGACGACGTCAGGTCTAAAGTCTATCTGGTGCAATGTACTTAGTGCTGCCATCAGAACCAGGTCAATGTGTTACCTGACACTGCTTATACGTATGTAGATTTCCGTGCGAGTCGTTTCATTCGAAAATATGAGCTTGATTGACAGCTGCTTTGCGGCCATAACATGTCCGTCTTTTGGGGATGTGTAGGGGCGAACGTACATTACATGTTTGCGTCTAATTACCTGGGCTGATCAGGAGGATTTGGTTGGTTGGTTTGTTGTTTAACGCCGGACTCAGCAATATTCCAGCTATATGACGGCAGTCTGTTAATAATGGACCAGACAATCCAGTGATTGATATCATGAGCATCGATCTAAGCAATTGGGATCGATGACATGCATCAACCAGGTCAGCGAGCCTGACCACCCGATCCCGTTAGTCGCCTTTTACGACAAGCATTGCCGACTTTTACAGCAAGAATGGGTTGCTGAAGACCTATTCTACCTCAAAACTTCACATTTCTGAACAGTAGAAACTTTGTTACGTTGTCATTTCTCAATGTCCGTCGTCTGTCAGCGATTGCGTTTTTCGATTTTTCTTGAACCACGAAATAGATTGAACTTAAAGTTTGTTAATAAATAAAAGTTACCATGGCTTAAAATGGATGTGTCTGACTATGGCATTGTTGGTGGTGTTCTGTTCAACCTAACAACACACTGAGGCACTGGCATTTGACCACGCCTACTTCCACATGTCTCATAACTTCATTTCATGTAAATATTAACAGAACTAGCTTTAACTTGACAGCTAGCTAATACAGCTCAGTGTCAATATTGACAATTGTAGTGAGGTCACCTAACACCTGCATGGTCGGTCATTTTTCACTGTTAGTGTAAGAGGGAAGACCACTGAAAACACAACTCTATTACAATCAAACCTCGTTAGTCCTAACCCCGTTAATGCGGACTTTCGGACGATTACTGCAAATATGCGCCAAATAGGGGGGGGGGGGGGTAAATATTGCTTAAATCAAGTACACCACTATCGAATAACCTCTCTTTCTTTGTTGTTTAACGCCGCAATCAGCAATATTCCAGTTATATGACGGCGATATGTAAATATGGACCAGACTATCAAGTGACTGGCATCATGAGCATCGATCCACACAACTGGGATACAATGACGTGCATCAACCAAGTCAGCGAGTCTGACCACCCGATCCCGTTAGTCGCCTCTTACGACAAGCATGGGTTGCTGAAGGCCTATTTTACCCCGGATATTCACGGGTCTATCGAATAAATATTTCTTGCTTGTTTCATTTTTAGTCACCACCAAACATGGGCGTATGCTATCTTTGCCCGGCGGTGTATATTGGATCAAAGTTTTGTAATAGTTGGTCACTCAACGAGAGTGGTTTCACCACCGTCGTAGACGGCGAAAACCTTCATCACTCCGGACTTTCCTCCCACATACCGCTGTAAGGGAAATAATGTTTAGAGTGGCGTTAAATCAGACTTACTCACTGAAAGCTTAATGATTCTGTGCCATGTGTTTGTATGCCCATTTGTCCATTAACATTATTGATTAGTTTAGCTGTCACAGGAGAAGTTGTATAAAAATCTGGGTCTTACAATTTCTTTTAATTTATGTCCGACCACTTTCTGGTCTGTGTTTGTGTATCTCGTCACTATTTCTTTGGGGTTTTCAGACATTTAAACCATGGAAGATGTAATTTATATTTCCTATAATATAATTTAAGGTGAATTATTATCTGTGAGATAAAGAATTGTGTTGTGTTGACAGTTGTCTGAGAATCTCAGTTGTAGCTGGATGATAAACTTACACTTAATTACACTAGCAGCACTCAAGGGTATTCAAACTATCAACAAAGCAGAACATGAATGGCCGAGAGCTCTATCTGACGGTGCTTCGAGGGGTGTAGACTAACATCTAGTCTCTGAAATGAACACATCGTACAGAAAAAAAGTTGTTCAGTTATCTTAATAAAAATATAATAAAAGGGAGCCCAGTGACTCTCTTCATTTTCAGATACTGCAGTAATCTAGCTTGCCAAACATTATAGACTTGTATGGGCTGTATTTGATATATATTTTTAACAGGGTCTGTAAGACAGACTACGAGAGGTGCTGTATCGCCAGATAGTTGTGGGTGCGTAGTTGTACTAGTTAGAGATCTGACATTGTACATGCATACACGGTTCCTAAGTTTGTTTGTGTGGTTTTTGTTTAACGCCCCCGCACCCCGCAATATTCTAGCTACATGACTTCACGTCGATAGCGCGGGGTGGATTTCCCCACATGGGTAAAATATTTTGAACGCATTTCTGGTGTCTGTCCATGCTATTGCTGGAATGATGCGAAGTAAGTTCCTACTCACCACCCAACCACTCATTTAGCGATATCTGATAGCTAGCAAATAATAACCACTCACTCATTCAGCTATATCTTGAAGTAACCAAGGCAGTAGTTAACCTTTTTTGAGACGGGAAGGGGGGCAAATATTTGTACAAGTATCACTTATACCCAACTTGATTCAAATAAAACTGTTTCCTATAAAAAAAAAGTCGGGGGGGGGGGGGGGGGGGGTGGGGGGTGGGGGAGGGGGTTAACAACCAGTTAACGTTGTGTAACATGAACAACGCCGCTTCCCAGAGGTCGTTCGTACATTGTGAACACCTGATCCCCTTCTTGAATCTGCTCCGACAACAACATTGCTCACTAAGGGCCTATAGCCATGACATACCTGAGTAGAGCGTGCACTATGATCTGATCAAAGGATGCTGGTTTACACCGCAGTATTCAAACTATATCACGGTAGTCTGTAAATAATCGAATCTGGAGTCTGGACCAGGCGAGTCCGAGGTTGACAGCATGAGTAGAGATCCACGGCGCAAGAGGACGGTGGCGTACAATGTGCCAGGTCACATATTGCGATCGCACGGTTGTCAATAGTCGGCTGTCATGACACGCATTACAGGTGACCTAGTCCTGACTCCCAGCAATATATTCGTAACATGAATATGTAAGGCACTGTAGTTGCACCGTAATGTAATTTTGAATACGGCGATGCAAGGATATGTAATTGGTTGGAGGGTGGTTATTTTATCATAGGGGCAAGGTTGGAAATGGGGGGGGGGGGGGCTATCAGGAATCAGGTCACCCACATCACTGTGGGCAGGCAAAGCTCACTACACCCGTTTACATGACATTTTAATGATTCGGGTCCATTCATTTGACCTCTCATGGATTAAAAATCTCAATGCAGTACATAAGATGTGACAGAGGTGTCTATTTCATGTACATATCAGTACTGACCTGCAATAGATCCCCCGGGTTGCTGGGGCCTAACACTATTACCCTAATCACCAGCGAACTCGGCTGCAATCTATAGCTCTATCGCATCGGCGTGTTTACGTAACTCTGACACAAGGGATTTGTAACAAAATCATGTTTTGCATGTTTTTAACTGCAGACCTTAATCCGTCAAGTTGGATACGTGTGGCTTGGATTACACGCGATGTACAACAACCTGTCAATCAAAGATACATATATCAAAAACACAGCCCCCCAGCAGAGCAGCAGAGGGGAATATTTGAGTTTGAGAGCAGGGAGTGAGGGTTTCGCTCTGTGCGACTGGTCGAAGTTGGTGGAGGTGAGAGACCTATCATGGGTGGGTGGAGAAACGAAGAGCTAGACACTTTTAGGTGTGATGAAATGGGGTTTAACGTCGCGTCCAAGATTATTGCACTTACATAGCGACGTGCATGTGTGTGGCTGCTTTTACTAGTCCGAAATAATGCCTATTATAATAGTGCCAGGCCACTGAGATACCATGCCACAGTTTAACATAAACATCCCACTCAGACACAGTATATTGACTCCGAGCCGACCAGTCCTTGTTTGAGCCCTTAGGCAGGGTAACAACAAGTGCCATTTTTAATTACTTTTGGTATGACGCGGCCGGGGATCGAGCCCTGGACGCTCTACCATTGGACCACTACGGCGCTCCACTGTTTGGAGACCCACAAGAGACAGCCAAACGTTAGTAAAATCTATTTTAGTCCGGTATCCTCTACAATTTATCATACTTTTAAAACGTCCTTCGGTGATTACGACGACATATGTTAAGCCAGATGACGGTGACAGTTAATTTCCCCCGGTAATGCACAATCCACACACACCAAGCAATGTTGCGACCCGAACCCTACCTGTCCCTTTACGCATGTTTAACAGTGAAAACATGGATACCGCCTCACTATTTTTATACATCCCTTTGAATGTTCGAATTTCTTTCCGTGTATGTCCTCTACACGCCCGTATGATGCCCGCTGTCTCTTCATATGTTTGGGGCGGTCGGCTATCCTAGAGGTTAAAGCATTCGCTCGTCACGTCGAAGACCCAGGTTCGATTCTCCTCATGGGTACAATGTGTGAAGGCCATTCCTGGTGTCCCCCGCCGTGATATTGCTGGAATATTGCTAAAAGCGGCGTAAAACAATACTCACTCACTTACTCACTCACTCTTTATATGTTCATACGTATCTATTCGTTGCTTTCTAGATCCTTCCGTCACAATTGTTTGTACGCCTGTCAGCCTTTCGTCCATGTCTGTTCACCTCTGTCCCTGTCTGTAGTCTGTTTTCTGTATGCTCATGTCTGTTGTTTTCTGTCTTTTCTCTCAACGCAGTCTGTAGTCTTACATCCCATCTGTTATATGTACGTCCCTTGTATGTTCTCTGTACGCCTTGTATGTTCTCTGTACCCCGGCCTGTTCTCTGCACATCTGTCTGTGCTCTGGACCCCGCCTGTTCTCTGTACCCCTGTCTGTATACAATACGTCCTGTCTGTTCTCTGTACATCCATGTCTGTTCTCTGTACCCCTGTCTGTATACTATACGCCCTGTCTGTTCTCTGTACACCCATGTCTGTATCCCCGTCTGTTCTATGTACCCCTGTTTGTTCTATGTACCCCGTCTGTATACCATACGCCCATGTCTGTTCTCTGTACCCCGCCTGTTCTCTGTACGCCTGTCTGTACACAATACGCCCATGTCTGTTCTCTGTACCCCGCCTGTTCTCTGTACGCCTGCCTGTATACTATACACCCTGTCTGTTCTCTGTACCCCTGTCTGTATACTATACACCATGTCTGTTCTCTGTACCCCTGTCTGTATACTATACACCATGTCTGTTCTCTGTACCCCTGTCTGTATACTATACACCATGTCTGTTCTCTGTACCCCGCCTGTTCTCTGTACCCCTGTCTGTATACTATACACCCTGTCTGTTCTCTGTACCCCTGTCTGTATACTATACACCATGTCTGTTCTCTGTACCCCGCCTGTTCTCTGTACCCCTGCCTGTATACTATACACCCTGTCTGTTCTCTGTACCCCTGTCTGTATACTATACACCATGTCTGTTCTCTGTACCCCGCCTGTTCTCTGTACCCCTGCCTGTATACTATACACCCTGTCTGTTCTCTGTACCCCTGTCTGTATACTATACACCATGTCTGTTCTCTGTACCCCGCCTGTTCTCTGTACCCCTGCCTGTATACTATACACCCTGTCTGTTCTCTGTACCCCTGTCTGTATACTATACACCATGTCTGTTCTCTGTACCCCGCCTGTTCTCTGTACCCCTGCCTGTATACTATACACCCTGTCTGTTCTCTGTACCCCTGTCTGTATACAATACGCCCATGTCTGTTCTCTGTACCCCGCCTGTTCTCTGTACCCCTGCCTGTATACTATACACCCTGTCTGTTCTCTGTACCCCTGTCTGTATACAATACGACCTGTCTGTTCTCTGTACATCCATGTCTGTTCTCTGTACCCCTGTCTGTATACTATACGCCCTGTCTGTTCTCTGTACATCCATGTCTGTTCTCTGTACCCCGCCTGTTCTCTGTACCCCTGTCTGTATACAATACGTCCTGTCTGTTCTCTGTACACCCATGCCTGTTCTCTGTACCCCCGTCTGTATACAATACGCCCTGTCTGTATACTGTACGCCCATGTCTGTGATCTGCACCCCCGTCTGTTCTTTGTACCCCACCTAGTCTCTGTACCCCCGCATGTTCTCTGTACCCCCGTCTGTACACTATACGCCTTGTCTGTATACTGTACGCCCATGTCTGTTATCTGCACCCCCGTCTGTTCTCTGTACCCCATCTGTTCTATGTACCCCCGTCTGTTCTCTGTACCCCACCTGTTATCTGCACCCCCACCTGTTCTCTGTACCCCCGTCTGTTCTCTGTACCCACCTGTTCTCTGTACCCCCGTCTGTCCTCTGTACGCCCATGTGTGTTGTCTTATGTCCATACTTGCCCCTGTACCCCTGTCTGTACACTATACACATGTTTGTTATCTGTATCCCCGTCTGTTCTATGTACCCCTGTTTGTTTTATGTACCCCGTCTGTATACTATACGCCCATGTCTGTTCTCTGTACCCCGCCTGTTCTCTGTACCCCTGCCTGTATACTATACACCCTGTCTGTGCTCTGTACACCCATGTCTGTTTTCTGTACACCTGCCTGTTCTCTGTACCCCGTCTGAATACTATACACCCTGTCTGTATACTATACGCCCATGTCTGTTATCTGTACCCCCATCTGTTCTCTGTACCCCCGTCTGTATACTATACGCCAAATTGTATGTTCTCTGTACCCCGCCTGTTCTCTGTACCCCGTCTGAATACTATACACCCTGTCAGTGCTCTGTACACCCATGTCTGTTTTCTGTACACCTGCCTGTTCACTGTACCCCCGTCTGAATACTATACACCCTGTCTGTATACTATACGCCAAATTGTATGTTCTCTGTACCCTCGCCTGTTCTCTGTACCCCGTCTGTTCTCTGTACCCTCGCCTGTTCTCTGTACCCTCGCCTGTTCCCTGTACCCTCGCCTGTTCTCTGTACCCCGTCTGTTCTCTGTACACCTGCCTGTATACTATACACTCTGTCTGTTCTCTGTACGCCCATGTCCGTTCTCGTACACCTGTCTGTATACTATACGCCCATGTCTGTTATCTGTACCCTCGCCTGTTCTCTGTACCCCGTCTGTTCTCTGTACCCTCGCCTGTTCTCTGTACCCTCGCCTGTTCTCTGTACCCTCGCCTGTTCTCTGTACCCCGTCTGTTCTCTGTACACCTGCCTGTATACTATACACTCTGTCTGTTCTCTGTACGCCCATGTCCGTTCTCGTACGCCTTGTCTGTATACTATACGCCCATGTCTGTTATCTGTACCCCCGTCTGTTCTCTGTACCCCGTCTGTTCTCTGTACCCCTGTCTGTATACTATACGCCCATGTCTGTTATCTGTACCCCCGTCTGTTCTCTGTACCCCCGTCTGTATACTATACGCCCCGTCTGTCCTCTGTACGACCATGTCTGTTGTCTTATGTCCATACTTGCCCTCTCTACGCCCTGTCTGTTCTAGGTACGTCTGATTGCAGGCTGTGTCAATTGAACTGTTTTAGCCCGCCAACACCCCACCACCCTCAACCTGTCGGCCCAATCTACGTCAATCAGCACACCGACAGTCTGCACGCCGATCATAGCCATGCGTCACCGAAGAGCGCGCAAACTCAGACACAACTCCGATGTTACAATCGTGTATATAAGTGAACACATGGCCTACCGCAAACTGGTTTGCGCCAAACCTCAACAATATTTACCTTATCCATATTAAACGAACCCCAAGCCAGGAGCTTGCAACGCGCAGTTGGCAACCATGATCATTGGGACAATGCTGATCGATAGGTGGCAGAAAACCTTGGCAGGAGTAACTAGTCGATAAATGACTGTCCCAATAACAGAGTACTATATTCGCGACGCCGGTATTTAAACGCCTCTCGGTCACATAGCGTGCAGTTTGTACGACATAAGTTATCGCCGACGACCGGGCATTGTTTGATATTAACAGTTTCGTAATCGACATTGTTCCTGAAATAAATTATCAATTTGAATTGAATCAATTTGTCATGAAATCTATCGACTTCAAAATGCTCAGAGCAACGGCGGCATGCCTTTGTATGGCGTTGGCTTTCTAGTCTAACGCAGGGGAAATTGGAAATAAATGTTTTGTCTTATTTAACTAGTGTATATTACTATTCTTCATCAATATGTTTCATCAATATGTTTCATCAATATGTGCAGTTAATAGTGTGTCGGTTGGGTTTAACGCCACATTGAAAAGGGTCATATTTATATATCGGCGCTTCAGTTTAATATTAGACACATCGGCTGTATTCAGCCATGTCGTGGCGCAGGTGGAAGATCTTTCAGATGAAGATGTTTGTTGGTGAAGTCCACGAGCACACACAAGGTGCGAACACGCTAAAGAAGCACGGGTTGCTCAGTCTAAGACCCCGTAATGATCTGTACAGAATTACCTCCCTTGGGAGTACAAGACCCGTATAAACTAGGGTTCGAATCTCAGATTAACTCTGATCAGGATTTTTGGTACGCCAGTACAATACCCGGATTTCCCCAGCATGATAAACGCGAAAGACTTGCGTCACTTTGATATTAAAGCTGACTTGCCCACATTGGAATGAAATACTGTAAAATATAGTCACGTTAACCCAACTCGCTCCACCATGGATTATATCTTATTATCGGACTTATTTGAGAAGGGGGCACGGGTGACCCAGTCGTCAAGGCGCCGCGATTCGCTATGCAGAGTTGCGTCCCTTGGGCACGCCAGAAACCTATGATTGTTGGTTCGAATCCCTGTTCGCCCCGATTATGTTTTTAGGTTTGTCAGCACCATACCCGTGCTCGTGGGTTTCACCGAAGTGGTAAACGTCTGGGACCTGCATCACTTCGGGCTTTCCTCCAACATTAAGCCGATACGCCGCGATATAACTGGAATAATGTTAAAAGCGGCGTTAAACCCAACTCACTCACTTATTTGAGAATTTACTCAGGTGATACTGTTCTTATACATCTTGGCCACTCGTAACCTCAGGCGTAGGAGATGTTAGAATATGGGGAATAGGTTTTTATATCGATACATCCATTTATTAGAAGACATCATCCGGACTTCTGCTATAGACGGAGGAATTATATATATCATGTGAAATATTCACATGTTCCATTGTATTGTTGTTGAGTAGGTCTCGAGAGCATAAAAAAGGTTCAAGTTTTTAAGCCATGTTCAAGCTCTTGCCCTTACATTGTACATACAAAGACGTATACAGATCTATATACGTCTTTACGTCTTTGGTTAATGGTAGTGGGTGGGTTAGTTTGGTGTAACACTGCTTTGAACAGTATTTCAGTAATATCACGGCGTGTCAGCTTGATGTGGAGGAAAGTGATGCATGTTTTAGCCGTTAACACTTTGGTGAAGCCAATTTACCCTGGTATGGTGCTGACAAGCCTAGAAACATAATCAGAGCGTACCAGGATTGGAAACACAATCATGGGGTTCTGACACGCCTAAAAGACGCAACTCAGGACCACGACAAAGCGGGTTTTAAATAACTGGGCCATCCATACCACCTACATTGTCTAAAACGAATTTATTTCTTTAAAAATTGTTATCATGTACAAACACTTAAAGAGAATATTCCAGAATTTCAAGAAATTGAAATTATCAAATACTAGTATACATTTTAAATCAAACAACCACCTCAAAGTGAACATACAAGTAATATTAACATGCAATACATATATTTAAAAAATAAAGTTGCCTTTAATTATCTTCATGTGTAGTGTAATAAAATATAGTTTTGCCCTTAACTAGTATAGTTACAGCACGAGGACGTTTGTCATCGAAGTCAACATCATCACAGAATCTTATTCAAGATTGTTTTAGATGTATATGATCTAAGTTTTGGACTCGTATTTGGCAAAAAGCATTGAGTGGTAAGGTACTGTTTTGGAAGTATGGTGAAACCCACAAGACTCGTTTTCCCAGTTTTTCAAATCATCTTCTACTAACGCAACATACAAACACTTCCTATCTCATTAGTGCCCCTGGGAACGCTGCAGCTCGGTCATTTAAATGTTTTAAACCAAAACATAATGATATATTCTCCTGTGTGTCCAGTCAGTAACACTGTGGGTATGATTTAGAAGCTACTGGTGCTCGTTGTGGAATTTTTTTCTCATTTGCTGGATGGGTTAACAACGGCTGTGCACTTTATTGCTTCCGTCTTCGGCGATTTATTCTGATCTCGCGCACGTTCACAAGATAATGGCCTCTGTGTCTGACACTGCGTTCCTGTCAAAGCTAACTTTAAAACAAACAAAGTCATTTCAAGATGTTCGGACGGAACAAACACCCCGTCCACCCTTTCTTGATGGGAATTCGTGTTTGGGTGCTTTGGCAAGTCGAACCACGTGACACTTCATCTTTGTCACGTGACGTATGTCGAACCAATGGGAGCTGAGTTTGGGCTTTTGGGGATTTCGTGCAGTAGGTACACACGATCTGATTGACTTGAAGTGGATTTTGATAGCATTAGTGAGTATAATTAATTAAACACCTTTATTTTTATCTCGTAAGTGCCATGTCTGCTCACATAATGTACTTGACAGTTATTTCCGAGGCAAGTGCCTCTGATTGTCACAGTCACTTGGAGTGAGTATGGTTTTGTGCAGCTAAAGCAATATTTTAGCAATACACCACCGCCCCCAGTCAATCGGAGTAATTCGGTATGGTTTTAGGCGCTTTTAGCAATATTCCTGTAATATCGGGAGGAATCGGCCGGGGATCGAAACCTTGATCTTCCGATCTCAGGGCTGATGCTCTATTCACTACAACAGAAGTGAGTGAGTGAATGTGGGTTTTTTCAGCAATGTCCAACTTATAATGGAGTCCTCTTAAAAGTCGAGTCTCGGTCAGGCAAACCATTTTTTAAACAGCATTAAAGACATGAATACAATAGGTCATAATTGCCCCGTTAGGCTTATCTAACTGCCAAACAAATACATGTCCAGCTGCTGATGATGGGAATTGATCAATAGCAAGCTCATTCAAATCAGATCCTCCAACCTTACTCACTGGGGATTCCGGGTCATTACCCAAAGCTTGTTGTAGGGGATGAGGAATACAATAAACATCAATTCAGATACATCACGGTGTGAGGTTCATGTGCAACGAAGGTGGCGCAGGTCATGGACTATTTTTTATTTGGTGAAATCTGGGAGCAGGGATCTGGTGCTGACAACCCAAGGGTCATCAGGACAAATTCTGGATTCAAACCTATCCTCCACACACACTGGTAAGACTAAGGGACGCAACTCTTCCCAGTGGATTATGATACTTTAGACCAGTGGGCTAAGACGAAGGAATGAATAAAAGTGTTCATTAATTCAGATTTTAGATTTCCAGGTTTTTTGTCATTGATTTTAGTGAAAATGGGTAAACAGTGGTCGAATTAAGGAATTATGCTAGTCGTTCCCAGTCAATGCACGTTACCAAAATTAGAAAGACGACATTTCTGTTCTGGGTTAAGCGATACAAAGACGGTTAAATGAACAGAAAATGACCGATCGAGCCACAGTGTTGCTGTCGCTTGTGCATTCTATGTTTCTGAAAAGGACGATCTGTAACGAGAGCTGTTTCGACCTACCTATATTGGAAATGCCAAATTTTGAACTGAAGGAAAACTTTGAAATACGGTATGAATGATCAGACATGTTCAAAAGGCTGACAACAAGCCTATTTTCTGTTTCACTCTTGACTCAAGCAATGCCATGAAAGTAAATGAATGAAACGGGACGTTTTCCCGAACTTCGAATGAAAATCTGACTTTGAGCAAATCCGAAACCTACGTTGAAGTCTTTACCAATGCATATACTGTCTCTATCAGCGTGCCCTTATAAAGCAGCTTGCGTTAACGACTTGCGTTTGTTCAACTGTTAGAAAAGAAACGTGTCTTGACGACCTCCAAAACCAGACTTTTACATACATTTCAGCCTTATCCATACAGTCAGCGTTGTTATAGGGGTAATAATCTATGTAATAACTTTCATAACGATTTACAAACTTATTCAAGTCCAGAAAGGTAATTGACCTTTGGCTGTTTCGATGAGACCAAGTGAGAATGTTGCATATCATCATATATTGCCAGGAGAACCTGTCTGTGCGTAGTTTGCACCTGTTCCAACTCAAGCATGTGCAGGTGTGAGCAGAATGTCACATAGTTGATTTCACACCAACCGATGCAGCACCATCGATAGATTAGCATTGGATTACCAACAAGTCAATATATCTCGGGCATCAGCGCGTCACTTAAAATCCAGTCCGTCATTTCTATATGCTAATAAATACAATATTTTTCATATTTCCTGCGTCATATGAAGTTAAGCATAGTAAAATTACTCTTTTATCCATTGAATATAATGCTACCGCCCGTCTCACTTTTGAGAAAACTGCCCGAGAAACACATATTTGAACAGACTATACTACAAGGACTTTCCACTACACATTTAGACAGCTATGTTCAGACACGGTAGATAAGGAAGCGTCTGAAAATAAAAGAGACTCAAACGTCAAATGCTAATTTTGTTTATTTGTTTCTTGTTTGTTTGATGTTTAACCCCGCACATTATGAACAACGTCCCACGCTGACACACAATCAGCCAAGTCACGAAGCCTGACCACCCGATCCATTCTGATGTCAAGGACGACTAGCATGTATTCCCCGGGACATAATTCTAAACCGCAGTCCCCTCGAGTATACATTTCATCGTGACCATATCAATAAATGACGATCAATTATCATAAATGATGCATATCTGGTAAATGTAAATAGCGCTAATAGCTTTGCAAGAACTATTCGTCACCACTCGCCCCTTTCCGTAACCTTTTCGGCTTGTCCCGGAATAACACGAGTTGGTCACGAATGTGCAAGAACCTCCACGCCGGAATGTTCTCTGACTGACGTGAAACTGCACCCTCAGCAAAATGGTCCTCAAACGGTGATCGTAATGGAGAATAATAATAATTTTCGAATCCTATATTTTATTTTCTGAATTTACTTAGCGTTTCATGTGTACAATTTGTGATATATTCTTTTGTAATATGACTTTTAAATTTCATTTGATCATATCCATGTATGCCTTCTTTATTCTACTCACAACTAATTGATACACCGTGCTGCAAGCAGACCCCGCCTGAAACTAATCAAGCTTGATAAAGATGGTTCAGTACGCATGACGTTCAGTTCATGCTCACGCGGTTCATAATTAATCATTATTTAATGTCGATCTCTCTTTTGATAAAGCGGAAAGAGTAGATCTACAGGTGAAACTACAGTTTTTATGACATCATAAAACGAGTAAACTTTAACGATCTTGACGATAACCGGTTCCTTAAACCATTTTTAAAAATCATCATGCTTCCGGAATTTTGAAGAATTAAAACGTCAACGTCCGACAATACTCACTGCCAAAACAGTCTCCATAGGGCGTAAAAGGCAAAACTGAGATGGAGATTAGATATATGGATCACTGAAAATCACATGGGTGAGCAGGTTTGGTTTTTATTGTTTTTAAACGTTTTAAATCAAATTATATTGATTTTCTTTAAACTGAACAAGAATTATCCTTTAATTGCTGACTAAGCGCCTGTACAATTAAGCTTAAGATGTTTTCAATTGAAAATCAAATACATTTATTAACTGACGGCCAAAAAAGACTTTGCCATAGTTATAAAACACTGTAGTTAAAAAAACACAAAAGATAGATTCAATAAGTAAAGTGTATGGAAATGATCAAAATCTCAATGAAATCAACATTTAAAATGACATCATACAACATTAGATATTGGCATGACTTTTGTCCAAATTGAGGTTGGGTAGCACTAACAAGCTTACAACGTAATGGACAAAGAACACACACATCTAAAATCTAAGTTCAACGACACGTCATATTAATAGCGTGTATGGACACCCCTGCTTCAAGACACGCAAAAAAACTCTCCGGTGCATAGAAAAACTCGTCTGATGATGTTACGTGGGATACGTCGCCATTCTTCTTGGAGGGCCCGGATCAGTTCTTGTCGGTTGGATGGAGGGTGTGATCGCTGTGAAACAGGTCAATCCATGACATCCGAGAGGCGTTCTGTGGGGGACATGTCTGGGGAGCATGCAGGCCACGGCAACACGTTGACGTTGTTAGCTGCAAGTGGGTTCTGTACGATTCCCGCTGTACATGTGTATTGGGTCATGCATTTCTGTGGTAGTTTTTGATCAGTGTGAGTGTCTATCATGCTGTCTGTATCATTTCTATACCCTTAGTGCTCGAGTGGTTTTCGCAATTTCTGAAAAGGAAACGTGTAATGGACGTATATCACTTTCTGCATAGATCTGTTGTGTTTGGACGATGTGTTTTGCATTGATTTAGTTTGAACTTGTGTTTTCATTTTTTTGCAATTTCATTTTTAAGTGGCAAAGTTTCTTTTGGCCGTCAGTATATGATAAAATCAACCGAGAGATATAGTTTATTTTGCCCTCAGTTTATATAAGCCTTTTTTCTTCCACTACATGCCTTGACTACCAGAGGGGAAATAAAATATTGTTATTGAATAATTAGATTTCCATGGTTAACCTGGATAGATATGCAGGTGCAATTTCCCCGGGGGCACCGCCCCGCCCTACCATATGTCGAGGGGTCCCCTTTCATCTAAACACAGATACATGCTTTACGTACATCTGTGTAGATCTTCTGTTTACCATGTCAGCTGTTTACATGTTCCCAAGAAAGGTTTACATTTTGTAAATATTAGCTTGAAAGATGTTTTCCGTAACGAATTTATTTTATTGTTTATCGAGATAACTAGACTGGTTACGTTTGTGTGTTCAGATGTAACTTTTCCAGAACAGAGCTAGAGCCTGGATGGTAATTCAACGTTTGGTGGGGGAAACATTCTGAAATTCGAATCCAATCACTTCTGTGTTTTCTCATGCCACGTGTCAAGTATGATTGCGAACATTGATTTTGAGAAAAAATTACCCGTTAAATTACCAGCCAGTGGGTTCTCCTTTTTATACGTAATTTTACGCATGATAAAAGTCTGTAAAAAATGATTTTAGTATTACGACTGCACGTGGCACTTTCGATTCGATTTGCTATTGACTCGTGAAGGTGATGTATGGTTACCGGCAGGGCAGGGCTTCTTACCCTTTTCGCGAACACCTGGTGTCATAACTGATTTTCACTGATCCATTCATATCATTTTCATCACTATTTTGCCTTTTGAACCCCATGGAATCTGTTTCGAGGTTATTCTGGCGTTGACGTTGTATAGCTGTCTGAAGGGTCAGGGTCAAGGGTCAAGGGTCATTGTTTTCGTTATCTGGACCATACCGTTATCCCAAAAGAACCAAGACAGTGTAACCCGGCTTAACTGCACCCACGTAGTTGGAAACTCCGCCTGATGGACGAGTAGTGTGCAGAGCTGCTTACACATCAGACAGATCCACTGGTCCAGGGTTCGAATCCGCGATTTATCGTTATGTTCCTTGGTTTGTTAGCACCATGTCTGTGCTTGCTGGCTTCACCAAAGTGGTAAAAGACCTGTATGATCATGGGATTCCCTCCTACACTACCCTTTGGATGTAACAACATAATGTGGTTCATGGAGATGTTGTGATGTGCTTTGTTAAAGGGGATTTCGACGAAATTCTACTGTTCAAAGATGCGTGAAACCCACTACTTATTGTACAAAACGTATGTCTTCAAATATATTGACAAAGATCTATAAAAACTCGCTATGTAGGGTTTTTTTCATTTGCAAAAGGTACAAACGTACAATGTGATACATGTATCACCGTTGCTCTCAGCGTTTTTATATTCTGTTGGGTTTTTTGTGTGTTTTTTGTTTGTTTGTTTGTTTTTGTTTTTGTTTTGTTTTTGGAGGGGGGGTCATTTCAACACTATGTGTTGTGTTTGTTACATTTATTTCACAACACTCAGCAATATTCCAGCTATCCAGTGGTTGACATCATGAGCATCGACCTACGCATTCCTGTTAATCGCTTCTTTCAAGCATGGGTTGTTGAAGACCAATTCTAACCCCGATCTTCGCAGGCCTTTTATAGTAAATAGCCCTATATCTCATTGATTCATTGAATCGGTTCAAAGTGATCATCTATGTTTTGAAAAATGTCGATTACGAGACCGTAAATATTTAACAATGTCAGCTCGCGGCAACAAGCCTGACCAAGCAATCCCGTTAGACGCCTCTTAAGACAAGCAAGTTAGAAATGGTCTTCAGCAACCCATGCTTGTCATAAGAGGCGTCTAACGGGATTGCGTGGTCAGGCTTGTTGACTTGGTTGAAGCATGTCACCGTATCCCAATTGCATGGCTCATTGTATTAATCACTGGACTGTCTGATCAAGACTCGGTTATTTACAGACCGCCGTCAAATAGCTGGAATATTGTTGAGTCCGGAGTTAAACAACGAAAAAAATAATAACTTTGATCATAAAATACCCCCCCCCCCCCCCCCCCAATTTTCCAAAAGCCCTGCATCAGCGCTTCACGTGATCAGTTCCCAAGAATAATTGGCCATAGTAACCGCCTGACTTTCCAGGCGTCCAAGCAAGTAATGTTTTTTTACGCTATACATACATGTACGTCAATCGCACCACTCCTCCATGTTGGATCTGAAAACGAGGCAGTGCCCCAATCACGTGATATTGAAGTATATACATGTATGCATGTGACATGGCGATTGCATCAGATAACGGTATCAGTTGACGTGATATGCAAACAGAATTATATCATGACAGTGTAAACCTCCGCTGAGTGTAAAACATATTTACATGCCTCGTTATATAACGTTCAAATGTTATAGAGTATATTTCACAGCATGAAAACTTTTAGTTAAACAAATAGAAGTATTTATTCAAGGGATATATATATATTGGCGTGGGTTTGGACACAAGTTCTGTCGGATTGACGGTCATGTTGGCTATCTCCCATCTCCCTCATTTGCTCTCAATCCTTATATCAAACAAAACCAATATCCCTCATACTGACTCGCAAAGCGACGACAAGCTGAGTTTGCTTGCTTTAAACGGGATAGAAGTAAAAGGGGTATTTGGTTATTGCTTATCACCATTAATCCTAATGTCTCCATTGATGTACTGTTTACCTACTAGTTAATGCATTCTGTTAAACACCTTGCCCGTGTGTTGACGCTGGTTTGCAGTTTAAGTCTAAAACGAGGCTTTGGTTATTTACTCTATTAGACTTTGACAAGGCTATACATGTAAGCCTTGTGTAAGCCTGATGTAAGCTCAAAGCGATGAATTTGTGTCCTTGTTTATCGTTATACAGTAAACTACTATAGTATACATGTATTATAGTTTATTGCAGAGTATCTATTTTTCCTTCTTTTAGCGTTTGATTCAAGAAAACTTTTCATAGACTTGTCACTATTTTTGGCCATGTAGACAGCGCATTTAGAGGGATATTAGATTCCCTTGCGTTCTGTTTGTGAGTTAATTGCAGATTCAACAGCCTGTATCGCGTAGTGTTTCTTCTGCATTCTATGTTCTTTCTTTCACTTGTCTAGATGGACTTGATTGCAAACTTCGTGATAAATGTATACAATTCTATAGTAAAGTTTGGACCGAGTCCAAGATTCGAGTTAGCGCAATGTATTTTTATCTCGAATTCGAGATAAGCGGGCAAATGCATATGTACTGAGGCGGTCGGCACGGACAATAGGAGACATTGGTACATCGAGATAACAGGGTTCGACTGAATATTTTTATGAATTAATTTAATTTGTTATGTACATCCAGAGAAAAAACATTTAGACAGAATCCATTCTTGTTATATTTTCTGCTTTTTAGAGCAGTAGAGACCTGTCAGTTGACATTAGGCGTGCAATTTGACACTTTGTTTTATGGTTAGGTATCAAGGTATATACCGCCCCTAGTGTGATCGAAAAAGGACAAATAAGAATAAAATGATAAAGGTTTTCAGTTTGGTTACAAGTGCGGTAAAGCCAAATACGCACATGTTTTGGAATTATTTATAATTATTATTCAACCGGTAAACCGGACTCGGCTCTACATGACGTTTACAACAGGTAAGTGAGTGAGTTGAGTTTAGCGCCGGTTTGTAAAGTATTACTGTTATATGTACTGAGTGAGTGAGTGAGTTGGGTTTAACGCCGCTTTTAACAGTATCACAGTTACATCGCGGCGTGTCGGCTTAATGTGGGAGGAAAGCCGGAAGTAAGGGTCTCAGACGTTTACCACTTCGGTGAAACCCACGAGCACGGATATGGTGCTGACAAACATTGAAACATAATCGGGGGGAACCGGGATTCGAACTCACAATCGTAGGTTTCTGGCGCGCCCAGGGACGCAGCTCTTCACAGCGAATCGCGGCGCCTTAGACGACTGGGCCACCCTGTCCCCGTTATATGTGCTGAAGATACGCGGGCCATTCAAAATATAACCAGCCTAACCTATTTGCTACTGCTCCTCACTTCTTCTTTTTCCACATAACCACCATTGAGGTCTATGCACTTTGTCCAGCGATGTGTGAGAGCTAAAAGCCCGTTGTGATAGACACCATGGGGTTGTTCGTGTAACCACCCCTCCACTGCTGTCGTGAGTTCATCATCGGACCGGAAATGACGTCCACGCAGTTTTTTCTTCAAGTTTGGGAAGAGAAAGTAGTCGCTTGGTGCCAGGTCTGGTGAGTAAGGTGGATGAGGCAATACTTTGAACCTGTTGCGCTTCACTGCGGCAACCGCAAGTCGACAGGTGTGCACTCTGGCATTGTCATGTTGGAGCAGCACACCTTTTGTAATCTTTCCACGACGTTTGGCAAGAATAGCAGTCCGCAAACGGTCCAGGAGATCGGAGTGGACTCTCCAGTAATAGTCTGGCCACGTGGCAATTAGTCAATGAGCAAAACCCATTTGGTATCCCAAAAGATGGTTGCCATGACTTTGCCATCCGATGGTTGAGTCTTAAACTTTTTTGGACGGGGTGAAACAAAGCCAGTCCACTGCTTACTCTGTTCTTTGGTTTCTGGGTCATAGTGGTGTATCCAGGTTTCATCGCCAGTAACAATTCTCTCCGTAAAGTTGTCTGCATCCCGACTGCATTGCGTCAAAAGTGCCTGACACATTGACGCACGTACAGCCTTCTGATCATCACTCAGACATTTCGGGACCCATCGGGCAGACAGCTTCCTCATACTCAGACGATCATGCAAAATGGTATGGACACTTCCCTCTGAAATGTCCATGGCCTTGGCCATTTCTGACACCTTCATTCGCCTGTCTTTGACAACCAGTTGTCTTACAGCTTCACTGGTTTGGTCATTGGTCACCTCTCCAGGCCTGCCAGGGCGTGGCTCATCTTCCAGGTTCACCCGACCCCTCTTAAATTCTGCAACCCAGAATTTGACCTGTGCATACGAAGGTGCACTGTCACCATAAACATCTTACAATTCATCATGTATCTCCTTTCCCGGTTTCCCTTTTAAGTAGAGGTACCTAATAACAGCCCTGTATTCAACCTTTGACGACAATTTGGCAGAATCTACCCTTGCCATCTTTATAGATCACGTGTGTGACTTCAAATACAATTTCCTCAGTGAAACTTTGTCTATGTGCGTGACATACATTGGTGACAAGCATGCAACCGTTAAGATCTGATAAATAGGTTAGGCTGGTTATATACTGAATGGCCCTCGTATATGGGAAGATGAGACCAATTTACGCCTTTTGGGGATTCCGGATCAGAATACGTCCCCCACTCCTGTCGGAAGGGCGGACCAAAATGAAGATCGGTATATTTCAAAATGACTCATTCTGTTTCATCATGACCCGACGTGCGAATCGATGCTCATGTCGTTGACCACTTGACCAAGCATCAGGGTCGGCGTCAATCGAATACTCGAACACACGTCGCTCCCCCTTTATTCGTGTAAGCGAACTTCGTCATATCAGGACATGAACGTTAATGGAATACGTTTTGTGATGGAAATACTATGTCTGAATTTCGCTACTGTGGAATACAATATGTTCGCGCAAACGACGACAGATTATCTCATCACCCAACCATACGAACTAGGTATCATTCAGTACACTGGAGACATACTGTTTTAATGGTGATGAGTATTGTATTAATAAACTCAACTGGTCGCCCTCAATTAATCCCGCCATACGTTGCCAAAAAGTCCTCAACAACCTCAGGCGAGATTCGATAACGAGCCCAAATGGTAAATGTGGAGTGGGTCAAAGGTCTTTTGACTGGTATCCAGAATTAACTTGAAACATTAAAAAACACACGCATACGTCTTTTGGACACAGACCGGAAAAGAGTTTTGCTTATCATGACGACGTTCTTTATCAGAATGTCTCGCAGACAGACGAGCAAGTATATGAATGGGGATGAGTAGATAAAGGGTAAAATTACAGAAAAATCTTTAAAACTATGACCTTTATCAGAATAGTCGAAAGCATCCTTGTGAGTGAGTGAATTGGGGTTAACGCTGCTTTGAAAGTATTTTAGCGGCATCACAGCGAGTCAGCTTGAAGTGAGATGAGAGCCGGAAGGGATTCAATGCAGTCTTACGTTTAACACTTTGATAAACCCGTGAACATGTGTAGGCTGCTGACATAACATTCTGGCAGCTTAACGCAGACGAATGTGCCACCCGCACACCCTCTTTTTGAAAATCAGTATGTGTTGCAGTATTTGTTTTGTTTTTTTGTTTGTTTGTTTGTTGTTGTTTAACGCCGCACTTAGCAATATTCCAGCTATATAACTGCGGTCAGTAAATAATCGGGTCTGGACCAGACAATCCAGTGATTAACCATTAAGTGAGCCGGATTCGGTTCGGATAGTTACAACATGGCTATCCATTACAACATGGCTAATGTTGTAGCTCCTTCGATTATCCATTATATTATATCTCCATTCTTGTCCAGTCTGCCCAGAGATTGGAAGGTCGATGGTTCGATCCTCGGCCGAGTCATACCAAAAGACGTGATACTTATTGTGCTGTAAATCCGGCATTAGTCCTGCCTGTTACAAACCGACAGACCGACAGGCACACACACACACACACACACACACACACACACACACACACACACACACACACACACACATGTGCATGCACATCGCTATGTAAGTGCAATGATCTTGAACGTGACGTTAAACTCCATTTCATCTTTACTATTCCATAGACAATTCGTGACGATAGCTTAATTTAGAGCCCAATTCTGACGTCACGACTCTAAAGCTATGTCGCTATGTAAGTGCAATAATCTTGAACGTGACGTTAAACCCCATTTCATCTTTATTATTCCATAGACAATTCGTGACGATGGCTTAATTAAGAGCCCAATTCTGACGTCACGACTCTAAATCTATGTCGCTATGTAAGTGCAATAATCTTGAACGTGACGTTAAACCCCATTTCATCTTTATTATTCCATAGACAATTCGTGACGATGGCTTAATTAAGAGCCCAATTCTGACGTCACGACTCTAAAACTATGTCGCTATGTAAGTGCAATAATCTTGAACGTGACGTTAAACCCCATTTCATCTTTATTATTCCATAGACAATTCTTGACGATGGCTTAATTAAGAGCCCAATTCTGACGTCACGACTCTAAAACTATGTCGCTATGTAAGTGCAATAATCTTGAACGTGACGTTAAACCCCATTTCATCTTTATTATTCCATAGACAATTCGTGACGATGGCTTAATTAAGAGCCCAATTCTGACGTCACGACTCTAGAACTAGCCGTCCATTCTGTTACACTCATCAGCGAGAGACACTTTGTGCAAGGAGATATAATGGATAAAGCTGATGACGTCACTTCCTGAACGAAGCTATTGTGGCTTATGGGTCCAGGGTATTAAAAGAGATAAAATACACTTGAGAATGACGTCGTGGCATCGTACCTAATACGACCAATCATTGCCTTACTAATGTCATGACGTAGAATAGTGCTGCTGCGACGTGAAAACATATTCTCCCTCTTATCATACACAATCTATTTCCTGAACTGAGGGTAAAGTTTACGAATTTCATGAATCGTTAAGCTCGAAGACATCTTCGGAATGGCTAAATATCAAAGGTAAAGGCACGGGGAGTATTAGAACACTAGACCTGTTTGAATCCTATGTGCCCCTATCGGCTTACCCAACTAATGATATTTGTTAAACATCCCTGCATTCTCAAGAAGGCGCGCCTCAGTGCAACATACTTATGTACACAAATTGAACTTGTTTGGTGCACGTGCTCAACATGATCAAAGACCTTGCAACTATACACCTTAAAGTTTAATATCGGTGTATATGTATATTGCACGGGCATTAAGAGACAAGTGCGTAGAATTATCCGCATTCGTGATCACTCGTGCATTTTCGGATAAACGGAAAAGGTCGAGAAGTGCTGAATGTTTCTGTCGCATGAAGTTTTCTTTAATGTCGAGAGACATGAGTACTTGTTGAGTTCCGTTTGGGTAAATCCACGTTTAATGTGGATTCCATTACACTAACAATTTCAGTGATGCACAAACGAATTAAATCGTGAAAATATTACCATTGTTTGTTCAGGCTCAACGCCGACATGACTGTTCTATTAGACATGTCACGTGACTGAGTGCAAAACAACACGATGCTGCCAAATACTTATTATAATTAAACTATCGCCATGACACCAATCGGTTGTATGTTGTATATGTATATTGTAATCATACTGTCACCGACACAAGGTCGCCTGTAATACATTTATAGCATTCTTTGATTCAGTGTTATAATACTTATAACGCATCTTAGATGCTGTGATGGAACGATGGAGATGATGAAGAGGATGTTCCTGACGTACTTGGAGCAATCGGCAAGTAACTGCGTGCTCTTGTGTTTAATTATTTGTTTAGCTTCGCCGTTTTGAAGATGGTGAAGATAAGATGTCGCGAGGGAAATATAATTAATGTAACGCAGGCATACCCCTCATTAGAATAGAAATTAACTATACCAGTAACCTCATGCTGTCTGTCGGCAAGTGTATCATATTCAGTATGGCTTATGGAAATTATTGTGTCTCATTTGGTATAAGCGTTTGTCGTCATCTTGGAGGTTCGGTGAGATGAAAATAATCTCCACACGTGACTGAGGGGGTGGGAAAATATTTGGACTCGGTTGGATGTTTTTGGCATCCTGGAACCTCGTTCTAATTTCATGTGCAGTTAGTTTTGCGTTATGTGTCCTGATTTGAAGAACGTTTTAGACGTAGTTGGGGCGATGAACGAACACATCTAAAACGTGTAACGGTTCTCATTTGTATGGTTTCTTGTATTGCAGATGGAATTGTAGTGCTTGTTAGGGAGCAATTAGTTGGTTTTTACGATGTTTTTAGCACTAATGTAGCAATATCACGACGGGGGGAGGGGGGGGGGGGGGGCACTAATAATGGTTGTTACACTTTGTACCAATGTGACGAACTTGTCTTACCAGAGATATTTGGATAGAACGGTGGTCGTTCAGATAGACTATCAATAATTATCAGGAATACGATCAATCTCATTAAAATCAGATCTTAGTTTTCGCTACCGATGAACAAAGATCTGAGGACATCCCATTACAGGTCACTTCAGAACGACCTTTCGCGAACTTTGACCGACCAATGAAATGACTGACAAGAAATCGACAACTCGGATGAAAGGTCGTTCTGACGTGACCCGTAATGGGATGTCCTCAGATCTTTGTTTAGCGGTAGCGAGAACTAAGATCTGATTTTAATGAGATTGGAGGGATGCAGAATTGGTGCAGGTTTCAGACGCTTACCACTTTGGTAAAACCAACGGACAGCGGGTTGTGCACAAACACGGCGAGTATAGAATTCGAATCTCCGATCATATATTTCTGGAAAATGTACATGATATAAGAAATAGACTGGAATACTAACACCCTTGCCATACCATAGGGTATGTATGAGCATACGTGTTTTACCGTCAGTGTAATAAAAGTGGGTGAGGTTACAGTGATGGGATAGATGTATGATCTCTTCGACAACATTCGGTTTGATAGTCCCAATACATTGAACTGCATTCGTGGTGTAGTGGATATCTATTCCTCCCGTTTGCATGCCCGTCACTTTCTAAGTGAAATAAGGTTGAAGGCGACATTAAAAGTCCATTTCAGCTCAATTCATCTCGCCTCGCCCAACCTCACCTCACCTCACATCACCTCACATCACATCACCCATCTCACCTCACCTCACCTCACCTCACCTCACCTCACCTCACCTCACATCACATCACATCACATCACATCACCTCACATCACATCACCTCACCTCACATCACATCACATCACCTCACATCACCTCACATCACATCACATCACATCACATTACATCATATCACATCACATCACATCACATCACATCACATCACATCACCTCACCTCACCTCACCTCACCTCACCTCACCTCACCTCACCTCACATCACATCACATCACATCACATCACATCACCTCACCTCACATCACCTCACATCACCTCACATCACCTCACCTCACATCACATCACATCACATCACATCACATCACATCACATCACCTCACCTCACCTCACCTCACCACACCTCACCTCACATCCCCCACCTCACCTCACCTCACATCACCTCACATCACTTCACATCACCTCACATCACCTCACATCACATCACCTCACATCACCTCACCTCACCTCACCTCACCTCACCTCACATCCCCCACCTCACATCACATCACCTCACATCACCTCACATCACCTCACATCACCTCACCTCACCTCACATCACATCACATCACCTCACCTCACATCACATCACCTCACATCCCCCACCTCACCTCACATCCCCCACCTCACCTCACATCACCGCATCTCACATCACCTCACATCACCTCACATCACATCACATCACCTCACATCCCCCATCTCACCTCACATCCCCCACCTCACCTCACATCACCTCACCTCACATCACCTCACATCCCCCACCTCACCTCACATCACCGCATCTCACATCACATCACCTCACCTCACATCACATCACATCACATCACATCACATCACATCACATCACATCACATCACATCACATCACATCACATCACATCACATCACATCACATCACATCACATCACATCACATCACCTCACCTCACCTCACCCAACCTCACCTTACCTCACCTCACCCAACCCAACCCCACCAAACCCCACCTCACCTTGCCTGTAAACACCCAAGTTTGGACCAGGTAAACCGGTGGCGAGCTTGCACGCTGTGGCAGACTCTGACGCACAATAAGCAAGGTCCATTGTAACCATCCAATCCTCAGACTTCTCCAAACATGGGTACTGGGGATCTGTTGAGTTCCGGTATCACAACAAGGGTTCTTTGCAACACATGGCGTGTCGGGAGAATAGTAGAGCTATTATTAATTATGTTTAGCGATAGATCAGGGTCTTTACATGACGCGGCAGTGTTGATAGGCACAAGAAGTAGCTGTTAACGCATGCCACATGCTTGTTACTTGAACCAGATATACGACTTACATTGTTTGCGTAGACAGATCATTTTCTTTTCAGGCACATGTGTACTAAAGGATTTACTACCTATATAGTATATAACTTTGGCAGTTTGCAAGGTGTTAACAACAATATATTTTGTCAAAGACTCGTGTTCCGCTGAAAACATCAGAACTTTCCATGCCAACCAATGTCTTTTTAGAATTTTATGTTTTTATCAGGATTCTTTAAATTTACAACCTTAACATATTTCCTGTGATTTCTTACACGGTGATTTGTTCACGATATGTGCACGGCGGGTATGTATAAACTGCATGTGCTTGGCTATAGAGTTAGCCGTGCGACATAAGCCACGTGTTTCTATACTGAGGGTGCGCTGGTTCACCTTTGTGCTACGTTACCTTCATATCAGAGACACAATAGCTATTATCTTACATATTTATCACTCAGTGTCAAGTGTCGGTCTTAGTTCGTGATTACATCCTGTCTTTGTTATTTGGCAACATTTTTAAGACCCAGGGTGTCGTTATAAACTTTCCCCAGATGACACTGAATTAACTCAGGATTCTTTTCAAAACATAGTAAGAAATATATTCACAGATAAATCATATAGAAAGTCATGACCAGAGGCCACGCGATGACGCCGAACTTTTAATATATGTCAGGAGTTGTTTTTTTGGTTGTGGTTGCATATGACAAATATAACAATATTTAGTTACAAAAATATTTTACTCGGAAAAAGGGTTGATATATCAAGGAAAGAGAAATCATAACTAACTAAGCCTTTTATATAATTTCAAATTGTTGGTGATGCTTTATTAGACAAAGAGGGCGCTCGTCACGCAGAAGACACGGGTTCGATTCCCGACTTGAGTACAATGTGTGAATCCCATTTCTGGTGTCCCACGCCGTGAACTTGCTGGTATATTTCTAAAAGCGGCGTAAAACCATACTCTCTCACTATTAGACAAAGAAGGGACGTGTGCCTCGGGCATCGGCGCGTCACCTTAAAACCTGCGCTTCAGTTGTTGTTTTAAAAAATAAAAACTATTTTCAAATTCAGCGTCATATGAAGCAGACCCTGTTATCCATAAAATAAAATTCTTGTCAACTGACAGACATTTTTGTTGTTGGATCGAGTCGAATGTGTGCCGTGTAGTGTCTGGTGGTATTCTTGGTGCCCTCCTCACGTTTGAAGGGGCAGTCGGGTAGCCTAGTGGTTAAAGCGTTTGCTCGTCACGCCGAAGACCCGGGTTCGATTCCCGACATGGGTACAATGTGTGAAGCCCATTTCTGGTGTCCCCCGCCGTGATATTGCTGGAATATTGCTAATCAATCACTCGCTCGCTCGCTCACTCACTCACTCACTCACTCACTCACTCACTTTGAGACAAATGTGTCCGAGATACATTTAAGTTTTTCTGCAGTCTCAGATACATTCGTGTGAAGTGACATACGACATACATCAAGGTGTCACTGGCTATCTGATGTCATTTCTAACAATCACTACCAGCAACTCGGGGGAGCGTTTGACCAATGATCTGTTCAACAGCTGAACAATTTGATATCGCCAAATCGAATGGTTTTGAAACATCTCTGACATAGACATGACCTTGAACATTGAAACTCGAGGTCTTGTGACAAAAACGCACTAGTGAGTGAGTATACTTTTACGCTGCTTCTAGCACTCCCAGGAACACCCCAACGGGGGACTTGACTTTAAAGTTTCAAAGAAGTACCCATGAATTGAACCCGAGACTTCAGGCTGACCAGCGAAAGGGGTAACCACAGGTCCACGATCAGACGAATTTTGTCAGAGTGAGTGAGTGAGTGAGTATGGTTTTGCGCCGCTTTGAGCGATATTCCAGCAATATCACACCGGGGACACACGTTGGACCCATGTCGGGAATCGAACCCGGGTCTTCGGCGTGACGAGCACACGCTTTAATGACTAGGCTACACGACCGTCCCAACTTTGTCAGAGAGCGACTTGCTGAGGACTGAGGGTCGGACATACCACAACGGGTATTCATTGTATTGACAAAAATTTATGTATGGGGAATCGAACATAGTGAGCTAACGCCGAGGCCATTAGGCCACCAACCACACATTTTTTGTAGGGGTATGTCTAACATATACATACCATTCCAGACTTGAAACAAAATGGACAAAATGCTTTTGTTGTTATTCTTTATGAAATCAAGTCATATCAGACGTAACTGCTTTGTGATAACGTTTTTACATTCTGTGAAATATATTCTGACATGTATGATTATGGGTAAATCATATTTGCTTCACATCATGTCACACTGTGAGAATGGCGAGACTCTTTCCCGATATCGTAAAGATAACGCCTGACCTCAGGTGCCCTTTGACCTACCTGCGAAGTCAAGGTTCGTGGTTTGTCCTATTTAATATGTTAGTTTGTTTGCGCAGCGTGAAGAGCAGACCGGAAATGTTCAACTAGAACTGCTGTGTCAAGTGGGCTTTAAAGGAGCAGTTCACGTCCACGCAGGTGGCATGACACACAGATATAATGCAATAATAATCACGTTCATACAGGGGTCTTAAAGATGTTTGCAAATATGACGTTTTGGTTTTTAATATTGAAATTTATTTATGGCAAATATTCAGCCAATATACTTTGTAATACTCGATGTGAGTGAGTTGGGTTTAACACCTCTTTGAGAAGTTTGTTTGTTTGTTGTGTAACTCCACAACATTTCTGATTCAGGTAAACACCCATTTTAAAGTAATATCTAGATAGCCTAGTGACCACAGCTTCCACCTGGATCCGCTTGACGTGGGTTCGAATCCAAGACTCGTCTCTATTATGACCCTTTGCAGGACACCACCTGCGCTCTTCCAGATTTAGTATTGTAATTGTACTAAACTTATTCATACATAGAAAATATCATAAAATCCTATTTTAATTTAAAGACGCATTTATCTCTTAATATAGGTCCGAGACTATGTACGAAGGATCTTAGGTGGTGACTTTGTATGTTTAAGTCCTGCATTCGTGCACAACAAACTGAAATAAACTATATGGGTTGGGTGAGTGAGTAAATATTTGCCTCTGTGTCTTGATAAGTACATTGGTGATGTGTTGAAGCTGGTTTGCAGATTAACAGTCCAAAACGAGTCTACTATAGGTTATTGACTCTACATGACAGAGCTATGTACTTGGGCCGTATGTAGCCTGACGTAAGTTCAAAAGTTAAATCGGGGGTTGTTTATCGTTATATGGTTAACTGATATAGCGAACTCGGGGCGAAACCTTACAGAACCAGTGAGTAAGTGAGGTAGGATTTAGCTCCCCTAATATTTCTGTTCAGTGTAGGGAGAGATAATGTTGACGGTACGATTGGGATCCCATTGTGATTCAGCGTCAGAAAGGCCTCCAGCATCCCTCGTTTCGTCTTAAGCGTCAACTAAAATGAAGATCAGCACCACTATCAAAGACTCGTGAAGATCCGGGGTAGAATAGGTCTTCAGCAAACCATGCTTACCGTAAAAGGGGACTATGCTTGTGGTCAGGTGCGCTGACTTGGTTGATGCATGTCATCTTATCTCAACTGCGTGGATCGATGCTCATGATAACATTCACTGGATTGTCTGGTTCAAACTCTCGATCATTAACAGACCGCCGTCATACAGGTTGAAAAATGCTGAGTGTGGCGTTAAACAACAAACAAACAAACACACCACTATCAAATGTATTTCAGCTTTATGCATTATATTTGTTATATTTGTCTTCGCCGCTGCCAGGAATATATCACGGCAGTCGATAAATAATAGAATCGGGGTCAGGCACCGAAAGAAAAGATCAACGCTCAAAGCAATCAGGATATAATGACACACTATACAGAACCGAGGACCTAATTTACCCTAGAATCACCAAGGGGTAGAAGAAGTTACGAAACACGTCTCTACTATAGTATTCTTCTTGTGTCAAATAAATTTGTCCTGTTTGAGGTACTTGGATCACAGTCTATCCGATAATACCCCAGGGGTATTTATGAATTGAGAGGAATACCAGATTCTTGCAATACCAAATAAGATTTAAATTATTTATATGGTTTGTAAATCTCGTTGACAACATGTCTCCGACCCCATGGGGCCCCGTCCCCCTCCCGTTGACAACCCAAATACGCTCCTGTGCTCGTGACGCTGCACCCCATCGACAGATCAACTCCGCGGTGAAGGAATATCCCACAGTCCCGTGAAGCTTCGCGTCCAGACACAAGAAAGCTCACATCACTGCAGTTGACGAGATAGGAAAGTCAAGGTCTCTCAGAATTCTGCCTTAAATTACAGTCTGCCGAAACTACATTAAATCTTGATAGGGACTTTGTGGAATAGAAAATAGTTCCTTTTATCTCGACCAGGATTAGCGAGTGGACCGCCATTATCGAGTAGTCGATTTCTCTCGCTGAATTCGAGATCTTGCGAGATTTAGTCTTCCTATATAAGACGTGCGTGTACCACTACTCATAAACTCGAAAGCTAATAAATTTATGTTTGTTTTTTGTTTAACGCCGCACTAAGCATTCTTCCAGCTATATGACTGCGATCTGTTAATAATTGAGTCTGAACCAGATAATCCAATGATTGACATCATGAGCATCGATCCACGCAAGTGGGATACGATGACATGCATCATCCAGGTCAGCGAGCCTGACCACCCGATCCCGTTAGTCGCCTGTTACGACATGCATAGTCGCCTTTTACGGAAATCATGGGTTGCTGAAGACCTATTCTACCCCGGATCTTCACGGGTGTTAATAATTCATTAGGTCGTAAATAACTGCATATGCTCACACATAGAGCGCTCGAAACTTTTAAACAACACTCGAAAGCACCTGTATCTACAATTACACAAAACGCAAAAGCCAAACCGCTTAGTTTTTTGTTCAACATGAAGTCATGCCACGCGCATGCCCAGTACATTCATGTAAATCATCATACAACCAATAACAGTGGGGGATATATAAACAAAATGGCTTACGGCTATAACGATAGTTATCAAGATGTAAATTATGTCTGCAGTTGACAATATACATTGGTTTACCGCCATGTACAAATCAACAATGGTATTCTAACCAGCTACATAATTTTGATGAAAAGGCCTTGTTATCAAAACCATGTGGGACTGTTATTCGTTATGGCGTCGAACGCGCGAGGGTGCAAGTTCCGGGCGTAAGTTTGAAAAAAAGACGCAAGCAGAAATTCACTACACTTGTGTTAAATCTATGTGTCTATTTAAGCACAGTTAATGGGGATTCCGTGCATCGAGGGCACCTGTACCCAATAGTTGAGGTCGAATAGACTTCTCATTGTGATCTGGACTAGGTGAACAGGGGCGATTGTATAGCCTACTGGTTAAATGGTTCGCCCGTCACACCGAAGGACCGGGTTCGATTCCCTTCATGGGAACCAAATGTGAAGTACGTTTCTAGTGTCTCCCGTCGTGATATGGCGGGACTATTTCCGAAAGGCGGCATACAACACACTCACTCACTCATTGAATGGGTATGACTACTAGTGGTTGGCCAGCCATAAGAAACGGTCATATTTGTAGTCTGGCTGTGTTGGTGTGTATTCTTACCCTTTAGGCGTGATTCGTTTCTTACACACGTTTGGCAGCATCGTGTATACTTTAATACACTTTGAGGAGTGTGCTGATATCGATGGAATCTTGTGAAGCTTACAATGGCGAAACCGCTCCTTAATTATCCAACCAATCCACGCCACTGACCCAATCAACCATACTACTCACTAACTCAAAATCACCAAGTTACACACATAATAATTCACTCACTCACTCACTCACTCACTCACTCACTCACTCACTACCTCGCCATGCATGTGTGAGGAGACAGCGAGGAGACTGTCGATGACTTCCATCTTCGTTTTGGATGAAACCCAGTACCACTCCTACTCCAGATTAACGCAGCATCAGTGAGTGAGTGAGTATGGTTTACGCCGCTTTTAGCAATATTCCAGCAATATCACGGCGGGGGACACCAGAAATGGGCTTCACACATTGTACCCATGTCGGGAATCGAACCCGGGTCGTCGGCGTGACGAGCAAACGTTTTAACCACTAGGCTACCCGACCGCCCCTCAGCACCAATGAAACGGTGACGCGAGCAAACAACAGAGCAGCCAGGGACAGCAGATTCAATCTTCTGATTTTAAAAGCATTTACCTGATTTTAACCCTCCTGTATAACATATCTCTCGCTTCAATATTTCTATTTATTTATACCACACAATCTGCGAGGACGAGATATTGAGATTGCGTAACTTTGATTATAATAACTGTGTCCATTACCAAAACCCTTTTCATAATCATATCCATAGTCCAGCGTACGATTCCGACCCTACTACGCGTAGAATACGATGTTCAAGATGTATCCTTGTATTTCTTATTTCTCCCCCCACCCCAATCCCCTCTGTACTGCCCACATCTCCCAACTACGAGTGAGTCAGTGAGTGACAATAATGCTAGTTGTTTAATGCCGCTGTCGAATCGGCTTTCAGCAAACCGGTGGTCGATAACATGAGCACACTCCACACCGGTGGGATTCAACGCCCTTTATTTTACCAAGAGACATATTGTGACCATGTGGTCCTCATTAGTGTGTGTTTTTATGACAAGCATGGGTGCATAGGACCAATTCTGCTCGAAATCCCTACGGGGTCCCCAAATAAGTAAAAAAGAACGCACAAACATTTTTTCATCGGCCATGTGTAGTTAGACGTACCCGGCTAAACACAGTCAGGTCTTCTGCATGTTTCCGATCGTTAATCTGTCTCGGCAGAAAGCACAATTAGCTAAAACGGAGAAACAATAACAGTAAAACCTGAATACAATCACTTTTTGTTCTATAGTGGCCTGCTTCAACGCATTTCGTTTCGCAAGGTACTTTTTAAAATGTTTGATTTAAAATTACAACTTCGTGTGTAATTACTCTTTTAGGATGGATAGATCTTTTCGGGAAAAACAACCAATATTGTTCGAAAAATATGGTCTTCAATATGGGTGGCCTCCTGGCAGTGATAAATGATCTCCATGTGCAAAATCAATATTCGCTGTTGCATGTACGAAGGGAGGTAACTGGTTTTAGAATTATAACGGTAACTGGAATTAAATGTGTCCGCACGTAAGCCTCTTGTTACTACCGTCCTCCATACACAAAAGAAGTATATCTTCGTATCTTCGCTCTGTTACGTAAATATTTACGATTTAGATAACGCGCTGTTTTTGTTGGCCAAAATGTCGAAAGAATTTGGAGTGATTTTCACGATAAATGAAAGTGAGTGACTGACAGAAAAAAAGGCTAAATAATACTTTACGCCGACTGCTAATCTGCCGGCAATCGACCTTGAAAAGAAATAACTTAATTTTCTACAAAAGAAACACCCCTTGTAACAATTAAGACAGGCAGGACGTATGTGCCGCGAGAGTGTGGATCGCCTCATTAATTATGGCACCAATGATGGAGGATATATTAAGGAACAATTCCAGAACATTGATCAAGTCATTGACGCAGAGTATTTTTTAAATGTTTAAAGGCGGGCGGTGGGCTGCACATCACATGACCTTTTTCTAGACTGGACCCAATCCAGGTTGTACAAAATATATTGGATATTCGTTAATTGTTGTGATTTGTTCCATTTTTTTGGTAAAAAAGGTATGGTATGGCAGTACTTTTTTATTGCTTTTGCGTACATTTAACGAATTTTCTGTCATTTTGATGACAAAATATGACTGATGGACTAAGTTGTTCAAAATATGGCAATTGAATTGTAGGTAAAGGCGTGCATTGAAAGATGTGATTATAGTATATCCTTGTCCGATATTTTCGGTTTCAAAAATAATTATTATATCAGATCTTACTCTGAAGAGGTACTACCCTACTCTATCGGTTTGGTTTTAAGACGTGATTAACACCTTTTTACGTAAATAAACTTGATGAACGTGCAGATAAGAAACATATGTATGTTCAGTTTGAACGAGCGTGGTTAATTGTTACCGTTTGCTCATGCAAAAATATGCGATGATGCTGCCAAATTAATGCTTTTAAAGTAAAGAAAATGAAATATATGTGTTAACATTTTAGCAACACTCAACCCTTCTAATTAAACTGTAATCGTTCTACAGCTGGGAGACGTTTTTTAATGAACATGTGCAAACGGAACCTGTATTGCTACGCTTAATATGTGGTCATGTTAGATTGAATTTGAAAAACAGGCATGTCATAAAAGTTTAAAAAATTAAATGAAATTACATTTTATCACGCCCTTCTTAAAAGTAAATTATCCGAACCACCGAAATCTTCCTCGTACCGGGTAAACAACTTAACGTTTCCCCAACAAGCCGCCATGTTGTCTTTCTACACAAGCCTCGTTTTGAAGCCCTAACAGGAAACCAACAGAGTGGGTGGGTATTGTAATAAATAAATTACAGATTTGAAAACTGGTTGTTTAAATATATATGCATAATCTCAATTTGTTTAATAATACCTAGTAGTGATTATTATTTTGTTTTTATTTATCATTTCATCGTTATTTATGTGTTAACGTTATACATGACAATAAGCATATTCATAGCACGTACAAAACCATTATGCTTTTTTGTAATTCAAGATGTATCGAGAGTATCGTTTACAGTTTATACTCACTTCGGAAGAAAAGAGATAAGTGTTTTGTTTTAATTTGAAGATACTGTGTTGAGAATGGTGTTTGTGTATATTAAAGCAATTTGTTCCATCTTTTTATGCGCGACAATTAGAAAACGAAAAATAAAAAGATCTATTTATTTTGGCAGGGCAGTTAGAACAATTATTTATTAGCGCCCCACTTGCACTTATTAATGATGTATTGCGAATCTTATCTCAAAATTCAAAATGTAATAAATTTGTATAAACTGCCTGTATTCTAATCCACGGGAAGGGGTTGGGGTGGGTTGCAATCAAATTGCAGACTTCGCAAGGCAAAACTAGACTCTTCGAATTTAAACAAACCATTTATTAGCTAAAGCGTTTATCTTTAGAACGTGAATGCTTTTTAATTGTCTCTTCTCTCTTAATTCAAAAATTACCACAAGACGGGTTTACTCTTTTATGTCCTAATAAAATCACAAACATCACAGAAAATGCTTTTTCTAAATGCAATTTCAACTTTCTAGCTTGAGAAAGGAGTAACCTTTGTTCGCTGAATACCAAGCGGTGATATGGGAAGCTGGAGAGAGACACGTGGGTGTTTAGACTTTTTAAAGACAACTGTCAAAATATTTTGACATTTTGATCTGTGGGGGCAATCACGGAGTCAGCACAGAGTAGGTATACGCTGTCTTTTAATTGGGTGGTAAATGTAAAAGAAATTATTTTCTTAACATTCACTGCAATGTTTTAGTTGCGGGGGACGTTACGTTAGTATCAATATTGAGATGCTGGCCGGAAATGTCTGTTTCGACATTTGATTGGCGTATTATCTACTCATTACTGTTACGTTTACGGTATTTTGGAAAGGCAAAGACAGAGATGCTATCAAAGTAACATGACCCTTGTTACCGGAAGAGAACAATGTTATGTGATGAAATTAACTGCATTGGAAGAACGAGTCTGCTGCTAGGGATATTTGGGGGCTGCCACATGTTTCAATTTTTTATGGAAAACATTGGAAATACTGTTATGTAAATAATTCGACATGTTCTTATGACTGATATCTAGTCATATATTTTGCTTTCACTTGCTAACTTTGGATTCCAAACGGATTATTCATCTTCTGCCTTTGCCAACATCTTCTTCGAATATCTGTTAGGGTTAACTATCTGTTTGTGTTTAAAAATAGGAAAAAGGCTACTTCAAGACGTCTTAAATAATACATTTCAGACACACTTTAGCAGTTTGTATTTGTTATGAGGCCAAAACACACAAGTGTTGAAAACAACCACGTCAACTGTTCATGCATGCTGATAATGTTTTAAATGATTTCTAAACTTGTAAAGATCCTTCAGCTGCGATTATCCTGTCTTTCTCCAAAGTATTTTTTTTTGTTACAGGATAGCCTTCACATACTGTATTACCTATGTTAAGGGCGACGGGTCCTTAACTTAGTAACGGGATCGGGTGGTCAGCCTCGCTGACTTGGCTGATGAATGTCACCGTTTCCCAAGATTGAAGTTCATGATGTACATCGGGTACTATGTGTGAAGTCCATTCCTGGTGTCCCCGGCCGAGATATTGCTGGAATATTGCTAAAAGCGGCGTAAAACCATACTAACTCATTCATTCATGAAGGTGAAATTGGGTTTAACGTCGCCTCCAAGATTATTGCATTTATATAGCGACGTGCATGCGGCTGTGTGTGTGGCTGCTTGTACTAGTCCGGACTAATGCCTATTATTTACAGATCGCTGGGATATTGCGGAGTGTGGCGTTAACTAACAAACAAACAAAGTCTCTCTCCTTATTGAGGGCGGTTCAAATTCATGTCCGAAAGTGACAGGCGAAGCAGCTTAAGGTCACACAAAACCAAATGTTTTCCCATAGACCTCTTCAGTCACGTTATATTTTTTGTTTATATTACTAGGTATTTAAAAGCTATTAAAAGTACACGTGTGCAGTATGGCCTTAAAGCAGCAATAAAAAACATTAGACATCATGTTAAAAAAGATAGCACTAGGTATTGAAAAGCACGGTCTGTTTTAATACCTGTTTGGATGTAAATTAAAGAATATAAAAATCTTACACAACATCATCCAATCACAGCTGCCAGATGTCTCGTTTTCGTTAACTGTGGGAACCACTGATTCTGATTAAGTGTAGTAGAACAGTAACGTTAATAAATCAGATGTAATGGCGAGCTTAAGCTGACCGGCCCTAAGCTCTCATACCGACCCTGAAACAAATATATCGAATACAGCCCACGCAAGTCTATAACAGTGGAAAGTCTAGACCACTGCAATTTGTAATGGGCATTTTAAGGAGGCGGTGGATGTAATTCGGGTTTGTTGCTGAATATTATAGATCGGAAATAACATTATTGTAAAACATGTGATGTGAAACAACAATCAGATCGAACACCGCCATCTGGACTTACATATGGAACGTATGTATCTTTATATACATCTTATGTACAGTGACACTGTGAAGATGCGGGGTGGAATCTTCAGGAACCAATGCTTGTCGTAAGAGTCGACTAACGGGATCGGATGGTCAAACGGGACTTTGATGACACATGTCATCGTGTCCCAGATTGATGCTCATATCAATCACTGGATTGTCTCTGGTTATTAACAGATAGATGCAATATTGCCGAGCTCGTCGTAACAGACAGACAACAGACACAAATCATATATAGCTGGAACCTTCACACAGAGAAACCCCTGTAGCTATTCCGCGTTATTCCAGATATCCCTTCAAATTTTTCAGGGCAATTTATTTAGGGATCTTCTACATAAATAAATATGAGATATTATATCAATCTATCTAGTAATATTTTAACCTGGAAATGTGTTAATCGGAAAGATTCCAATATGAACAGTATTGTCTAGATTAACAGGGTTTTCTTATAACGTATATGATCATCCTGACGGTGTGACGGTGGAACAACAGGAAGTGACGTCATCATAACCGGTGATCTTCACAATAAAACTTTGAACTCCAGTGTCTACAACAATTTTATCAATGTATACCATTCTTAGGCAATATGCTTTCATTCTGTCAATATGTTTTCCGTCACGACGGACAATGGTTTATGCCCTATTGAGCTAATGTAGTTGCCAGAAATAGATTCATCAAAGTATGCTATCAAGAGTAGATATTTTTGTTTTAAGTATGTTTCCTGATGCGTATTACAATAAGAAATAGTTTACCTTCGGGAACATCTAAAAATATGTTCAACAGATTGTTGAAACTGTTTAAGGCACACAAATTGTGTAAATTCCGTTTTTACATCAAACACATGCCAAAACTACACAAAGAAGTGAAAGGGGAGTATAGCTCGTTTCGGTAAGAATGTCCAAATTGACACCCCACCTGCGCAATGAAGGAGATCGCAGTGATACAAATTGTTCAGGATAACGTACACCACTAAAATACGTTGAAGGTAAACACATTTAATCTACACGCTCTTAAATTTAGAATATCTAATCACAGTGTTTGTGAATATCAGCAGTAGAATCCACTATTGACAAGGGCAAATCCCATACTGTGTTGGCATAGTTCATAAAGTGCTGAAATATTTCTCTAAAATATTTGTTTTAAACAAATTATATCGCGAAATATTCCGTTAGCACGTGTCCTCATTTACACAAGAGCATTTCAAACTACACACCCTTTGTCAGCACTTTAATATAACAAAATCAACCCGCTGCTTGCATTAATAAAAAACTGTCAAAACTTTCAAATATTTTTGCAGTGATAAAGTTGAACGCTCACCTATCCAGACAAGAAAGAGATTCCTAAATTGTTAGCAGTAAGTATTGTAATTAATCGCAGAAGCCTGAAGCTGCTTTCCTGATAATAGATCAAGCTGATCTTGTTGGTATGTCGAGAAGAATATTGTCGAGACTGTTAATGGCCGCTGTTCGCTGCTACATTTTGTGTCGACCTGATGCCTGTTGACAAGCAAATTTGTCTTGCGGCATAAATCTTCGTCTAAAAAGGATTTTTTTCTGCTCGGTAGAACTTTCAGACATTTCGTGACAATATGTTGCGTAGTTGTTGCCTGTAAGACATAACTGTGTCTGTTGACAAGTGATGAGTAAAAACAAAGACTCATAATAATGTTCCGATGTATTGTCAAATATACTTCTTCCCAATATATCGGCAGTGTGGTGCTACAGTTATCTGTCTGTTACGTGCAGCAGGGCCGTTTTTCAACCCTGTACCTATTTTACAGAACAGGGCAGAAGTGGACAGAATGCAGAATAATCGCAGAAAGGGATGCGAGAACGCGCCACGCGTGTTTCCAAGACAATTTGTGACTTTTCAAACACTACCCGATAAAAGACATACCATACAGTCGGGAAAAGGTCAGTGAGTGCGTCAGTACTCTCAACAAGACAAGAGGGATGACTTCAACTTTCCAATAGTCAACCTTCCCTTTATGTCCAGCCATATCCCTGCAGCTCCAGACCGCCTCCGTGGTCTAGTGGTAGAGCGTCCGCCCGGAGAGCGGAAGGTCCAGGGTTCGATCCCCGGCCGCGTCATACCAAAAGACGTTAAAAGATGGGACTTGTTGTTACCCTGTCTGGTGCTTGGCAGTAAGGGGCTAAAACAAGGACTGGTCGGCTCGGAGTCAGTATACTGTGTCTGAGTGGGGTATTCATGTTAAACTGCGGCATGGTATCTCAGTGAGCTAGCACTATAAATCGGCATCAGTCCGGACTAGTACAAGCAGCCACACAAACACATACATGTACATGCACGTCGCAATAATCTTGGACGCGACGTTAAACCCCATTAATATTTCACCTCACCTCACCCTGCAGCTCCAGCCCTTGGTGTCTACATTTCACAACTATTGAGGTACAATTGAGCATATTCTTTCTACCAAGCTTTCAAAGAGCGTCATACGACTCTTCCTCAGAAGTTGTTTGATCAAGGTAACAACATTCAAAGCCCAAGTAAAGCTTTCCAAAAGTTCCATGGACACATGGAGGACATTTCCAAATTTGACACATTGGTGACACAAATAATGTCACTTTGACTTGTATTATATTACCGAGTGAACAATTGACTTGCCTTTGCGTGTGTTTAAGACGGGTGCTACAGGTGGGGCAGGATACGCTCACCTTTTCGCGAACACCTGGTATCATAACTATTTGATAGCGATTCATAGACACATGATCATGTTATAGTCTGATTTTGGCACAGATTTCTTGTGAATAATGGAAAGGGCGTTTGACCAATATAGCTAGCATATATCTGACTTCATCTACATCAGTGGTCCATATGTACATACTGTATAGCTCTGTTCAGCATCTATCTCGCTACATCTGCTGCTAATGGTACACGTGTAGACTGCAGTGACCTTCCTCTAGACAGCATCTATCTCGCTACATCTGCTACTAATGGTACACGTATAGACTGCAGTGACCTTCCTCTAGTCAGCATCTATCTCGCTACAACTGCTACTAATGGTACACGTATAGACTGCAGTGACCTTCCTCTAGTCAGCATTTATCTCGCTACATCTGCTACCAATGGTATACATGCACAGAAAGTATTGATCTTCCTCTAGTAGGTATCTTTCTCGCTACATCTACTACCAATGGTACACATCCACAGACAGTATTGATCTTCCTCTAGTAGGTGTCTCTCTCGCTACATCTACTAGCAATGGTACACATACACAGACAGTATTGATCTTCCTCTAGTCAGTATCTATCTTGCTACATCTACTACCAATGGTACACATACACAGACAGTATTGATCTTCCTCTAGTCAGTATCTATCTCGCTACATCTACTACCAATCGTACACATACACAGACAGTATTGATCTTCCTCAAGTCAGTATCTATCTTGCTACATCTACTACCAATGGTACACATTCACACACAGTATTGATCTTCCTCTAGTAGGTGTCTCTCTCGCTACATCTACTACCAATGGTACACATCCACAGACAGTATTGACCTTCCTCTAGTCAGTATCTCTCTCGCTACATCTACTAGCAATGGTACACATGCACAGACAGTATTGACCTTCCTCTAGTCAGTATCTATCTCGCTACATCTGCTACCAATGGTACACATACACAGACAGTATTGATCTTCCTCAAGTCAGTGTCTCTCTCGCTACATCTACTACCAATGGTACACATACACAGACAGTATTTATCTTCCTCTAGTCAGTATCTATCTCGCTACATCTGCTACTATTGGTACACACCCACAGACAGTATTGACCTTCCTCTAGTCAGTATCTATCTCGCTACATCTACTAGCAATGGTACACATCCACAGACAGTATTGACCTTCCTCTAGTCAGTATCTATCTCGCTACATCTACTACCAATGGTACACATTCACACACAGTATTGACCTTCCTCTAGTAGGTATCTCTCTCGCTACATCTGCTACCAATGGTACACATGCACAGACAGTATTGATCTTCCTCTAGTCAGTATCTTTCTCACTACATCTACTACCAATGGTACACATTCACACACAGTATTGACCTTCCTCTAGTAGGTATCTCTCTCGCTACATCTACTACCAATGGTACACATTCACACACAGTATTGACCTTCCTCTAGTAGGTATCTATCTCGCTACATCTGCTACCAATGGTACACATGCACAGACAGTATTGACCTTCCTCTAGTCAGTATCTATCTCGCTACATCTGCTACCAATGGTACACATACACAGACAGTATTGACCTTCCTCTAGTCAGTATCTCTCTCGCTACATCTACTAGCAATGGTACACATCCACAGACAGTATTGACCTTCCTCTAGTCAGTATCTATCTCGCTACATCTACTACCAATGGTACATATACACAGACAGTATTGATCTTCCTCTAGACAGCATCTCTCTCGCTACATCTGCTACCAATGGTACACATACACATACGGTATTGACCTTCCTCTAGTAGGTATCTTTCTCGCTACATCTGCTACCAATGGTACACATACACAGACAGTATTGACCTTCCTCTAGTCAGTATCTCTCTCGCTACATCTACTAGCAATGGTACACATGCACAGACAGTATTGACCTTCCTCTAGTCAGTATCTATCTCGCTACATCTACTACCAATGGTACACATGCACAGACAGTATTGACCTTCCTCTAGTCAGTATCTATCTCGCTACATCTACTACCAATGGTACACATCCACATACGGTATTGACCTTCCTCTAGTCAGTATCTCTCTCGCTACATCTACTTGCAATGGTACACATGCACAGACAGTATTGACCTTCCTCTAGTCAGTATCTATCTCGCTACATCTGCTACCAATGGTACACATACACAGACAGTATTGACCTTCCTCTAGTAGGTATCTTTCTCGCTACATCTGCTACCAATGGTACACATATGCAACCAGCTGTGAGAACAGGTGTAAATGTAATCTATCTTACAACCAACTTCTGTTGTCCTTCTTCCAAACTGCTGATAAAATTCCAGCTAAACTAGAAGACAGTAATGATGTTGATTTTTTGTAGGGCCGGTGTTTTTTTCTGAGAAATGCCAGGTTAAGTCTAAGATTTAAATCCCGCTAACAAGCGTTCAAGCCCTAATTGTTTTCAATCTGCTAAAATAAGATCCAAAAAAGTCATTGGATTAGGTGTCCTGCCCTCGATAATAAGGCCTACCTAAACACCCTGCATCACTAGTTCATCTTCTAACAAGACGAAACATGCGCCATAAAGAAACCCTATTTATCCTTCAGTTAAATGTCTGTTGAATTCCCTCTATGCATGTCGTTCATCTGGAGGCTATGTGATCCGGACGAGAATTTTGTCTCCATTCGTCACTACTCGTATCCTTCCGTAACCTCGAGCTCTCGGAAGGTCATTCGGCTTGTCCGGAATACCACGAGTTTGACCACAATGGATATAACTCAAGTCTGAGATACTTATACTAGTGCGATCTACATATTTTAAATAGGGGGCACGGGTGGCCCAGTAGCCTAAGGCGCCGCGATTCGCTGTGCAGAGTTGCGTCCCTTGGGCACGCCAGAAACCTATGATTGTGGGTTCGAATCCCAGTTCCCCCCGATTATGTTTCTATGTTTGTCAGCACCATACCCGTGCTCGTGGGTTTCACCGAAGTGGTAAACGTCTGAGACCTACGTCACTTCGGGCTTTCCTCCAAAAATAAGCTGACACGCCGTGATATAACTGGAATACTGTTAAAAGTGGCGTTAAACCCAACTCACTCAATCACTCATATTTTAAATGAGAAATGTTGGGCTCAATAATAGTACATTGTCGTGAAAACATAGTAGTGTTCAAATATTTGCGTTGTTTATGGGGTGACCTTATGGAGAGTAGTGATGAAATGCCCGGCATTCACGGCGGGAAGAAATATATACGGATAACAGAAGGAACCGGTCTCGAGAGGTCCCGCTCCAGTTTAAAATCTAATGTTGTTGTTTTTATTTGAAACAATCTCATTAAAATTACAGCTAAGTTCTCGCTGCAGCTAAACAAATATCTGAGGACATACCATTACGGGTCACGTCAGAACGACCTTTCGCGAACTTTGACCGACCACTGAAACGACGAACAGGAAGTCGACATCAGCCAATTGGAAAACAGCTTTCTTTACGGCACTGTAAATTGTAAATAATTATTATAACATGTAACTAAAATGTTCATATTACTTATATATGTGTTACAGTGCAAACCTCTTCTATACCACATTATTTATCCAATGAGGACGCCGCCTCACCAGTGACAATGTCGAGGATGAGACGTGAGTAAGTGACAGAGCGGGTCCCCGCATCAGGAACCATTGGCCACGTGATCCCGGCGTGCGTTCTGCACATGATTACAATCAACATGTGCATTTTGGACCGTCATTCACCCATTCACAAAAATGGCTGCTGTCGTCTTAAAATGGTGTTTGTCCTTCGTCGTCCCACTGAGCTACCATCCAAGGGCGAAAGGTATGTCCATGGACATTTGCCCTACAACAATTAGAGCTATGAGTAAAATGCAAGAAAAATGCAATCGTTTCAAATTCTGTCGAGAAAACTAATTATGAGAAGGTCTATGGCCCCAGATGAAGTTTTCACAAAATATCTGCACTGCAGTTACCCACAAGATGAAGAGCTGGCTCGTGCTAAAAAGGTAAATTCTCTCTGCAAATCTCCTACACAGAAGTTTTCATACATTTTAGTCATACTTTCGTACTTGATTGAAATTTGAAAGTTTTAGGAAGTAACACGCGCACTCCCATGAACTGTTAGAACACTGCAAAGTATTTGCAAATATTGAAAACTGGCAACATTAACGAGCTAAAAATGTCTTTTTATCATTCCTAGTACTTCAGATCTTCTAGTGTGCTACAAGATTCCGAGTGCAAATGGGATACAGGGTTTTGGAAGATAAATATGCAAATAACTAGGAAAGCTATAGCCAGTTTGTCGTGGTGGATATTGCTTCGAAAAACATGTCACCATATCAATTAGTTACAGCATTGTAACACGTTTATACTTAAACCCGATCTACCCCCACTACTCAGACACCTGTAAAAAATGTATACATGTCAGATTACTTATAATTTTGTTTGTTTGTTTGTTGGCTTGTTTTGTTTAGCAATATTCCATCTATATGACGGCGGTCTGTAAATAATCGAGTTTGAACCAGACAATCCAGTGATTGACATTACGAGCATCGATCAACGCAATTGGGATCGATGACATGCATCAACCAAGTCAGCAAACCTGACCACCCGATCCCGTTAGTCGCCTATTACGACAAGCATAGCCGCCTTTTACGGCAAGCATGTGTTGACAAATTTTACCCCGGATCTTCACGGGTCCCTTTAAGAAAAAAAACAGCCTGTATGTCCATTGTCATTACCTGGCCTTTGGCAGGTCATAGGACCAAACTTTGTCCTTTGATATTTCCAGTGGCCAACTGGTCCTTAACATAAACTGTCATTTGAAAGTTTGTGCGTCCAAACAGGGCCCGTGTCATAAACATTGAACATAAATATTTTTGTTGTATGTGTACCTGAAGAAGTTCGTTTGTTTTGTTTTTGTTTGTTTTTTGTAACGCTGCACTCACCAACATTCCAGCTATATGACGGTGGCTAGTACTTAATCGCGTCTGAATCAGACAAACCAGTGGTTGATATTGTGAGCAAAGTCCTTCATGGGTACGATGCACTCAACGAAGTACCTAGCCAGGCTACCTGACTTTTACAACATGGTTGCTCGGAACCTATTCCAACCCGAAGTCCTCACGGAGTATGTTAAAAGAGGAAAAGTGAATTATGGTTATTATTTGTCATACTGGCTTAAATTATTAGTTGTAGTTATCAGTCCCTAACATTGTCGTATTCGTCGAGGCTCGTCCGTCTCCGTCGCGGATGTGGAAAAGGCTTACCTGAATGACGACAGCAGTCTGTGGTCGAGCCTCAACCAAACATACCAGTGACTTGATGCTGGCACCATGCAATGAGACGATAATTTGAATCGTTTATTTAATATAATGAGACACCTCAGGTCCATTTGTAGACTAACATCTAGTCTCTGAAATGAATAAAAAAATCATTTTACAGAAAAAACGGTTGTTAAATTATAGTTATAAAATATTATAAAAAGGAGCCCAGAGATCTTCATTTTCAGACTGATACTGCAGTAATCTAGACTTGCCAAACATTATAGACTTGCATGGGCTGTCTTGGATATATTTGTTTCAGGGTCAGTATGACAGACGAGTCCATTCGTTGAATATTGTTATTGGAATCGTTTCTTTTAAACATTCAATTCATAATAAACATTGCGTCGTGCCACTGCACAGTTGTCCAAGTAAGAAGTCGGGCGCTTTAAAATACAGCAGGTTAGGTTAGGTTAGGTTAGGTTAGCGCTGGTAGGGCAGGACTTCACCTGTTAACGAACACCTTATGTCATCACAATTTAATGGTGATTCATGGACGCATGCTCATGTTATGGTCTTCTTTAAACAGAGATTTCTTATGAATATAGAAAAGGTTTGTCGCATTTAATTATTATGTCATGTTATGTTATGTTATCTAATATTAAACAACCCAATTGCTTTAAATATTCACCAAACATCGCCCAAAAAACATGGTTACACGGAGTTTTTTTAATTTTCTTTTTATCATGGTCCATCTTCCATGTTGATTGACATGATGGGGGAGGGGGGGGGGGGCATGGTTGAAGCACGTGACACACATTGTATTGTGTAAGGTAAACAGATGGAAGAATATAATCCAGTGCAAAAATACTCCATCTGTAACAGAGCAAGATAACGTTTTCAGTATCGGAAACGAGTTGCTCCTATAATCATCCTCTCTGTTTTCATCTTTATCTCAGTCACGTGACTGGTAAGTAATTTTCTCCCGCAGCATCTACGGTAACATCAAAGACGCGTGAGATGGAGTGTTTGCTCTTGCATATCACTCAATGCGCATGCAGCACTTTCTCCGCGAGGTCTCAAAATCGGGGTGTAATCTTCCAGGCAGAATATTTCTCATTCTTTCAAGCATATTTGTCTGATTGTATTTTAGATCGTAATAATGCTTACGAGGGGGAAGATGTTTATGGTCCCTCCTACTCGCATAAAACTTTGCTGTAATATGTGGGAACGAAATTCCATTTGGAATTCTGCTTGCATTAGGACTGTTAAATCGTGAGCTCGTACCTGGCATGGTTTAAATCTGTTCCCTGGAAGAAATATCCAAACAGATTGACGGGCAAAAGAAAGTGTACACCCATATTTGATAGCGGCTAAAACGAAACACAGAAGAAATGGTTATTCGATTCGAACATTCACAGACCCCGTGATATCTAACTGTAAACGTGTTGACCGTGCCGACTTGAAAACATTCACTCATAGTTACACCCCTTGTCCGTGCAAGGATCCGCCAGTCGATGGTTCGAATCCCAGATACGATCCGAGTGCCATTCCCCTGCCAGTGTATTTCACTACAGCGGTGACGTGTTCAAACTGCTTTACCTTGAACGATCATCTCCCAGTGAATTATCGTGTCACGACGGCTGTCGGTCATGGCGGCGTATAACGACATTGATAAACTCACTAATGCATCGAAGCATCAACTAATCTATAAGTATTGTCGTAAAAGTTTTGAATTTTCAGTGTAAAATGGAGCGAGGGGCCGACCTTACACAACTGTTACACAAATATGAATACATGACGCCTTTTTATAGATAGCAACTTCTTTTATTCTTTATACGACGTCATTATATTGTTATCTTTGTACATTAATCCTACGTCATTGACTTTGTCATTTTTTTGTTATCTTTGCATATTCATACCATTGTGTAAACATCATACACGCAAACGCAAACGCAAACGCACGCACGCGCGTACGCACGCACGCACACACTCTTGATCCTTATATAGTCGGACTCAGAGTATGTGACATTCTCTCAGTAATAGGAAGAACACCAACACTGAGTTTCCAACATTGATACCTTTTGGGAAATCGAAAGTTGAACTGTGTTGTTACGAGCCAACGACTAAACCACCAGGTTCCCTGGCAGTCATTTGTGAGAAACGAATATGCATCATAGTAAACATTGATCAACGCCCAAATTAAAAAAAACTTGACGTGCCCTAATTAAATCAAACAATTAGGTTTAAATTTAATTTTGACCTATTAAATAGTTTACTGATTAGGATGTAATGGAGTCGTAATAACGAGGTTCGGGTGTACTCACATTTTCCGTTTAACAACGAATCTGTACGAGCATGTTACCTTTCGGTTGGGAACATGGCGGAACAAGCACGGGCTTCAGTTCATTGTCAACCATCAAAGAGCTCAATTTCTATCATACACGGCCTTCTTAGGCCCTCTTAGAAATATATCAAACAATCTTTATCAATACCCTGGCCTCCAATTCAAATACCTGATGAACAAGCTTCCATTTAGAATTTAAATTCTCTTTTATCATACCATGCCTCTGTACCTTGCACTCTGGGATCAGAACCATTGTCGAACGTTCACTTCAAGGCGTCACCTTGCGTCACTGGGGCTGCCCGGGACACTTTCTCCGCAGAATAATGCCACACAATGCTCTTTATGAAAATAAATTGTCAACTAACACTGTGAGCCCTTAGCGAGTTAAACCCCAAGCATTTCAAACCTTAACGGCGAATCAGTCACCCGTGAAAATATGTCTTTACGAATTCCTTGACATTATGTCAGTGTCGAGTCGTAGCGGGTAGACCGCTACAAATGTTTCGGGGAAAATATAAACTCCTGGCAGTAGTAGGTCCTCTCTGCTAGGAGCCCCGCACATAAAGACCCGGACCTCTTTAGTGTAAATAGCCACACGTCGGTTTATCATAAACCCGAGACTGCATTTCTTGAATACGTTTAGAGCAGATAAGGTAAAGGTTCAGCCTAGTAACATTAGTACGTTAAGGAAGACAGTGAGCGTTACACATACCAGCCAATGTGTGAAACCAGTACGGGGGACATTTCTTTGTTGCGTATGGTACTCGTGGATATCATAATTTTTCTTGGATATTTCAAAAACAAACAACAAATTACCGATGTCGTTAAGGTTTTAAATTTTTTTCTGTTATTTTTAATGATAGGGGCAACAAAGGGATTTCGGTTATATCGTGGCGTCTCAGTTGAATGTCGAAGAAAAGCCCGATGTGTTGCAGGTCTTAGACGATTACAAGCCCATGAGACTAGGTATGATGTTGACAAACCTAAAATCATAATAAGTGTGAATCTAGGACTCGACCCAGCGGTCGTAGGATTCAGGCTAGCTCAACGGACGAATCTGTGCGTAGCGAAATGCGGCGCCTAAGACGACTAGGTGCTGACAACAGTCGTAGAAGAACAGGTTTCTCTCTCGAAACAGGATCCCCCGCATTAGAGGTGAATGAAAATGCTTAGGAAATTATACCGTCTAACCTACCTACTTCCTACAACAAGAAACCACGCGTAAGTGTGTGCGTGCGTGCGTGAGTGCGTGCGTGCGTGCGTGCGTGTGTGTTCAAAGGTACCTGAACTTGTGATCACAAATGCACCCCTTCTTTAAAAATCAATGCTGTATCGACTGCTGCAACCCGTTTAATATATGATAAGATTTTTATCATTCTGTGTCCAAATACATATACTCGGTTACGGCGAACAGATAAAACCCATTGTTGCGTGTTTCTTCACATATATTTTGTGGTCCATTATTGACGGTGACACTGTCTGTTTAAGTCGCTACACCAACCGGCATCACGAACACCTGTGGCCTTGACCTCTGAGTGCTACCCTCTGGTGTTGTCAGGTCAGCCAATAACAACAAACGTTACTCCAGGTAGTCATCTATGACCTCTGATGACCCGGAAGTTCGTAAGGTCAGCCAATGACAACACCCGTTACTGCCGCCGACTCGATATGACACACGTAGCGTCAACACATCGCCGTCGGAACCACCACCAACCGCCACCGCGTTTTCAAAACTAACCGCAAAATTTACAAGAAATTACTAAAACCAACTAGCAGCAAGTTGTCAGTCAGACAGAGAACCTTCTGAGCGTCCCACTGTGTACGCCGTCTCCGAGGTGACATCTTCCAAGTAATGTGTACACGTGTTGCAAACTCTGTGTGTACAATACGCTGATACTTGAATTTCCTTTTTCTGTTTCGACTTCGTTTAATACAATATTTAAAAGGATCATGGACTATCTCGTCTCCTGCGTATTTCTCTGACATTCTTTCAGAATGGGTGAGTATGGTTTTACGCCGCTTTTAGCACTATTCCAGCAATATCACGACGGGGGACACCAGAAATGGGCTTCACACATTGTACCCATGTCGGGAATCGAACCCGGGTCTTCGGCGTGACGAGCGAACGCTTTAACCACAAGGCTACCCGACCGCCCCTTCTTTCAGAAAACATGTTATGGACTTGGCTCAACCAAAACAAGTTCGCATTTTTCTAAGTGACAATATGTTAGGGGCGGTGCGTGATGTTGGCGATATCATCACCCCATACCTTTGGGCTTACTTACAAGCCTAATTTCGGTTTCGTCTTTACCAGCTGAGATCCCTCAGCGCTTTCTAAAACTACCCAAAAAATCATGCTCGTGCGCTATGACCTCTACCCTAAGATTACAGTTTTTGTGCGCGAGATGATATATGGATATAACGGTGAATTTGGAGGACTGCGTATCTACCAATATCTAAAGTATACGAATATTAAGTGCTATAGTTTATCGAACTGACATCACAGACCATCTGAAGTTCACAATATGACAGACATGTTTAACAAACGATATCTTTAACTTCACTCTGAGTTTACGTGGATGGAAATGTGCAGTTGACAAGTGGAATTTTCAATGCACAGTCAATCATTTGAGGAACAGCGGCGTGCCCTCATTTTGCTTTCTTTTCTTGACAAGATGTAGAGTTCACCATGAACCGCCACAAATATGTGATGTGGGTTTTGTTTGAAACTGCAGATTTCTCTCAACTCCCGAACGGCCATTAATTTTACACCCTTTCTTCATACTCTGTGAGGCACTTGTCCAAATATCTTCACGCTCTTACTCTATCTCTGGATCAACTTTTAGTTTTGATCTTATCACATCTTGGTTAAATGAAAAAAATATTTCTGCATAAAACGAGATATAAATTCACCACAGATGCGAGCTTGCACATAATGCCTCATTGTGATGGGTTCGGTAATTGGAAAACAGCTGAAGGATGAAAGGAAGATTAAGCCAATGTCAATGCGTTACCTTTGAAACCGCCAAATCTAAAAGGTACGCCTGTTCGCCCACTTTTGAATATTTTTATATTGTTTCCAATTATTCCACCGTGATATTTTGACGGCAGTAAGGCAATTACTGACATTTCGCAATGTTCAATTGCTTGCTTCCCTCTGAGTCAGAACTGCCATCACAGATGACGCAATGTTCAATTGCTTGCTTCCCTCTGAGTCAGAACTGCCATCACAGATGACGCAATGTTCAATTGCTTGCTTCCCTCTGAGTCAGAACTGCCATCACAGATGACGCAATGTTCAATTGCTTGCTTCCCTCTGAGTCAGAACTGCCATCACAGATGACGCCATGTTCAATTGCTTGCTTCCCTCTGCGCCAGAACTGCCATCACAGATGACGCAATGTTCAGTTGCTTGCTTCCCTCTGCGCCAGAACTGCCATCACAGATGACGCAATGTTCAATTGCTTGCTTCCCTCTGCGTCAGATCTGCCATCACAGATGACGCAATGTTCAATTGCTTGCTTCACTCTGCGCCAGAACTGCCATCACAGATGACGCAATGTTCAATTTCTTGCTTCCCTCTGCTTCAGAACTGCCATCGAAGATGACGCAATGTTCAGTTGCTTGCTTTCCTCTGCGCCAGAACTGCCATCACAGATGACGCAATGTTCAATTGCGTGCTTCCCTCTGCGTCAGAACTGCCATCACAGATGACGCAATGTTCAATTGCTTGCTTCACTCTGCGTCAGATCTGCCATCACAGATGACGCAATGTTCAATTGCTTGCTTCACTCTGCGCCAGAACTGCCATCACAGATGACGCAATGTTCAATTGCTTGCTTCCCTCTGCTTCAGAACTGCCATCGAAGATGACGCAATGTTCAGTTGCTTGCTTTCCTCTGCGCCAGAACTGCCATCACAGATGACGCAATGTTCAATTGCTTGCTTCTCTCTGAGTCAGAACTGCCATTACAGATGACGCAATGTTCAATTGCTTGCTTCCCTCTGCGTCAGAACTGCCATCACAGATGACGCAATGTTCAATTGCTTGCTTCCCTCTGCGCCAGAACTGCCATCACAGATGACGCAATGTTCAATTGCTTGCTTTCCTCTGAGTCAGAACTGCCATTACAGATGACGCAATGTTCAATTGCTTGCTTCCCTCTGCGCCAGAACTGCCATCACAGATGACGCAATGTTCAATTGCTTGCTTCTCTCTGAGTCAGAACTGTCATCACAGATGACGCAATGTTCAATTGCTTGCTTCTCTCTGCGCCAGAACTGCCATCGAAGATGACGCAATGTTCAGTTGCTTGCTTTCCTCTGCGCCAGAACTGCCATCACAAATGACGCAATGTTCAATTGCTTGCTTCTCTCTGAGTCAGAACTGCCATTACAGATGACGCAATGTTCAATTGCTTGCTTCCCTCTGCGTCAGAACTGCCATCACAGATGACGCAATGTTCAATTGCTTGCTTCCCTCTGCGTCAGAACTGCCATCACAGATGACGCCATGTTCAATTGCTTGCTTCCCTCTGCGCCAGAACTGCCATCACAGATGACGCAATGTTCAATTGCTTGCTTCTCTCTGCGTCAGAACTGTCATCACAGATGACGCAATGTTCAATTGCTTGCTTCCCTCTGAGTCAGAACTGCCATCACAGATGACGCAATGTTCAATTGCTTGCTTCCCTCTGCGTCAGAACTGCCATCACAGATGACGCAATGTTCAATTGCTTGCTTCACTCTGAGTCAGAACTGTCATCACAGATGCCTCTGCGTCAGAGCTGCCATTACAGATGACGCAATGTTCAATTGCTTGCTTCCCTCTGCGTCAGAACTGCCATCACAGATGACGCAATGTTCAATTGCTTGCTTCCCTCTGAGTCAGAACTGACATCACAGATGACGCAATGTTCAATTGCTTGCTTCCCTCTGCGTCAGAACTGCCATCACAGATGACGCAATGTTCAATTGCTTGCTTCACTCTGAGTCAGAACTGTCATCACAGATGCCTCTGCGTCAGAGCTGCCATTACAGATGACGCAATGTTCAATTGCTTGCTTCCCTCTGCGTCAGAACTGCCATCACAGATGACGCAATGTTCAATTGCTTGCTTCCCTCTGAGTCAGAACTGACATCACAGATGACGCAATGTTCAATTGCTTGCTTCCCTCTGCGCCAGAACTGCCATCACAGATGACGCAATGTTCAATTGCTTGCTTCCCTCTGCGTCAGAACTGCCATCACAGATGACGCAATGTTCAATTGCTTGCTTCCCTCTGCGCCAGAACTGCCATCACAGATGACGCAATGTTCAATTGCTTGCTTCTCTCTGAGTCAGAACTGTCATCACAGATGACGCAATGTTCAATTGCTTGCTTCTCTCTGCGCCAGAACTGCCATCGAAGATGACGCAATGTTCAGTTGCTTGCTTTCCTCTGCGCCAGAACTGCCATCACAAATGACGCAATGTTCAATTGCTTGCTTCTCTCTGAGTCAGAACTGCCATTACAGATGACGCAATGTTCAATTGCTTGCTTCCCTCTGCGTCAGAACTGCCATCACAGATGACGCAATGTTCAATTGCTTGCTTCCCTCTGCGTCAGAACTGCCATCACAGATGACGCCATGTTCAATTGCTTGCTTCCCTCTGCGCCAGAACTGCCATCACAGATGACGCAATGTTCAATTGCTTGCTTCTCTCTGCGTCAGAACTGTCATCACAGATGACGCAATGTTCAATTGCTTGCTTCCCTCTGAGTCAGAACTGCCATCACAGATGACGCAATGTTCAATTGCTTGCTTCCCTCTGCGTCAGAACTGCCATCACAGATGACGCAATGTTCAATTGCTTGCTTCACTCTGAGTCAGAACTGTCATCACAGATGCCTCTGCGTCAGAGCTGCCATTACAGATGACGCAATGTTCAATTGCTTGCTTCCCTCTGCGTCAGAACTGCCATCACAGATGACGCAATGTTCAATTGCTTGCTTCCCTCTGAGTCAGAACTGACATCACAGATGACGCAATGTTCAATTGCTTGCTTCCCTCTGAGTCAGAACTGACATCACAGATGACGCAATGTTTGCCCATAAGCATAAGTGAGTGAGTGAGTGAGTGAGTGAGTTTGGTTGAACGCCAGTGCATCAGTAATATCACATCGTGTCAGTTTGGTGGGAGGAAATTCAAGTGAGTGATTCGGGGCTTTAATGTTTACCACTTTTGTGAAACCCACGAGCAGGGGTATGACACCGACAAACTAGAAACTATTATGGCACATCTGGAATTCGAACCACGATCATAGGTTTCTGGCACGTCACAGGGACGCAACCCCACCCGTGCCCCAATAACAATAAATAAGTTTGCATCTATGTTTTAGTGTAACTGCAGAAATACCATGACACGCTACACTAAAATTGGGATTCGTAAATTTATACCGAATCTTGCCCATGGGTGGAATCGAAACTCAGAATTCTGCTTGACGAGAGAACGATCTCACCACGAGGCCACCCCGCCTCACTCTAAAGAACCCCCGAGGTGCGGAAAAGGTATCATCATTATTCATTCACGTGAACAGGCACAACTACATAAATACCAAAAGGGACATAACTGTTCCTTACAAGTCTCCCCCTGTCCAATTGCACCAGCGTTTACCAGCATCAACTATGCACTATCACACTCGGTGTTGTTTGAAAGAAAATTGTATTTATGTTTCAAGGAGGTCTGCTTGAATTTTGTCTTTAACATTATCAAGCTTCGGGCGGTAATGCGCATGACCTTCCTATCCAAGAACACGCCAAACAGAAGGGCCTCATCATTAACAGAGAACGACTCTCGCGTTACGGGGTCAGAGTAAGGAGCTTCAAATACGTTGCCATCAAGTTAAAAAATGGCACTTTTAAAAGTCTAATTTGATTATTCTTGGTTTTTTATAAGCTCAGCAGGTTATTCCCGGCAATTCCGCTCTCTACGTAGGAATAGAGCTGAGGCTAGCCGCGTTTTCGATCTATATCGTGGCTTGATGACAATACCAGGGAACTTGGAACATGGTGGTCGAAGAATTTGTAATGAGACTATGCATAAAAACCTAGAACTCGTCTTCACCTGTGACTGTGATTAGTGTGTGGCATGTTGTACATTACTACAGCTGATCATTTGACATAAGCCACGCCCACATTGTAGAGCGCTTTTGCATTTATGTCAATTTCAACATGGGCCAATCTGAAATACGTGCTTACCAATAGACGAGCGTTAGCGCGGGCTGTTATACATACATATGTTTTGTTTCCACGATGGAAAGCTTTTTTACATCATTAATTTAGAGACGAGGCATGAATGTTGTGTAATGAAGTGTGACGATCGTCCTGTAGGATTTTCTGCTATGTTTCTATTATAGCACTTAAAGTGTGCTTTTTGGTTATCAGCAGCCGAGCTTGTTGACACTAAGTAGTTAATAGAGTGTTAATTACGTGTGCGTAAATCACAACAATAATGGATGCTGGGTGTTCGTTTTTCTTTAATATGTGTACGCTGAATGAGCACGGGGAAACAGCTAAATTCATTTTGCATAAATGCATCGTGGGTATTTGAAATAAAAACACATTAGTGAGGGAGTGAGTGAGTTGGGTTTAACGCCGCTTTTAACAGTATTCCAGTTATATCGCGGCGTGTCAGCTTAATGCGGGAGGAAAGCCCGAAGTGATGCAAGTCTCAGACGTTTACCACTTCGGTGAAACCCACGAGCACGGGTATGGTGCTGACAAACCTAGAAACATAATTGGGGCGAACCGGGATTCGAACCCACAATCATAGGTTTCTGGCGTGCCCAAGGGACGCAACTCTGCACAGCGAATCGCGGCGCCTTAGACGACTGGGCCACCCGTGCCCCCTAAAAACACATTAATAGCTAAATAACTTGGCATCTTTTTTTTACAAATTAAACATTGGAAAGAATATATACCTGGTGAACAACAAAACCCTATTGGCATGTATACACATTGCAGAGACAAAATATACACGTGTTAACAATGCACAAACACAATATTTGCAGAATTGTAAACAAATGAACAATACACCCATTCTACAGTTCACAATCCCATTAGATATACATAAGGTTAAAAAACACTTTGTACCCGTATCCACAAGAAAGTTGAATACAGATAGATAGATATATTTACACACTGAAGACCCGTGATGTCCGGGTTAGAATAGGTCTTCAGCAACCCATGCTTGCCGTAACAGGTGACTATGTTTGTCGTTAAAGGCGACTAACGGGATCGGGTGGTCGAGCTCGTGGACTGGGTTGCGTTTCATTTGCGTGGATCCATGCTCATGATGTCGATCACTGGATTGTCTGGTCCATACTCGATTATTTACAGACCGCCGTCAAATAGCTTGAATATTGCTGAGTAGGGGGTTAAACAACAAACAAACAAACACACGGTGAATATACATGCGAGTATCGTACATGTACAGTGAAAATGTGTGTGCGTGTGCGTAGTTAATCGAGTCATTAGCAACGATATACGCAACAGGGATACATTGACATGCATCAACCACGTCAGAGAGAGAGAGAGAGAGAGAGAGAGAGAGAGAGAGAGAGAGAGAGAGAGGAGGGAGGAAAACTAGTGAGTGAAAGCATGAGCTCGGGTTACGAAGACAGACAAACCGCCACCAAGCAGACCCCGACCACCCGATCCCCATTGTCGTCGACATGAGGCACTTAGGGATTGTTCTGCCCTGTATACCCACAGAGTCACATATCTATATGCAGTGAACACAGCAAAAATATCACCCCAATGTGCGCACGTAGGACACACGCTGACATGGGCCGGTTTAAAGGTATCCCTATTTAGGTCGGAACCAGATACAGTACAGATCAATACTACCACGGTAACCGCTGAGAAACAAGCATAGCGTTCAATTAGCTTTCATAGGCCATGTTACAGGGACAGACAATAGCTGGATGAAATATACTCCCAGAGGAATCCTGCTAACACGTGCCGATCCATAGCTCTACCAAGTGTGCCTGTTCAACGTACGAGAGAAAATGGATGGCGATGACTGGGTTAACTGCCCTTTGTTCCGCGTTCGTAACGACTTCCGTGTTCATCTGCAATATGGCCTTGCCATCCGCAGCTCGTGTTTACTGTAAATTAACCAGACTGGCATGGGTGTTTTTCTTTAAAAAAGTCGATATTCCCCTAAAACACGAGACGCTGAGATTCAGCAACGCCATGAACTGCACAACGAGACATCACTGGTGGAATACAACGTTGATGTTTATGTGAAAAAAGAAACGTGAAGTACATTGTATTTGGTCATATATAGTGCGTTCGTATTAAGACGTCATTTGTCAGAATAAGAACTATTTTAAGTCAGGCCACATGGCCCAGCGCGTAGATGTATGAGTATGTATGACATTGGACATAATTTGGTATCCTCCTGCCTGTTCTCACGTTATTTTTTGTTTAATTGTTGTTTAAGGCCGCACTCAGCTATATTCCTGCTATATGACGACGGTCTGTAAAAATAAATCGAGTCTGAACCAGAAAATCCAGTGATTGACATCCACACAATTGGGATACGATGACATACATCAACTAAGTCAACGAGTCTGACCACCCGATCTCGTTAGTCGCCTCTTACGATAAACATAGTCGCCTGTTCGACAGGCACAGGTTGCTAAAACTCTTTTTTCATCCCGGATCTTCACGGGTCGTTCTCACGTTAACGGGTAGACTGACATATAGCTCCTGAAATATGTATAGGGTGAAACAAAAAAATATTCTACAAGGGAGCCAACGAGTGTATTAAAGGAGCTATCCAGTCTCTTGAATGGCTGAAAAGGAGATCAGTTTGGGCTGCTGGAGATGAGGAGTGAACGCTGAACCCCTGATGTTACGAAAACATCGGATATAACGAACTATCGTTTGTTACAAAAACAATTCTAAACTCCGTATAAGTAATGTGAATGCGTGAGTGAGATTTTTGTTACGGCGCTTTTGGAATTATTGTGACGAACGAAGGCTTTACCCTCCAGATAACACCATCGTTCGCCGGGAGTTCGTAACATCCGGTGCTGTATGTTAAAAAACCCGGAAGACATGTTAACATGAGAAATGGCAAACAGCTAAATAGCGATACACAAAGTGTTCATCACAACCAGGCTCATCTCGACTTGTCGGCATATCTACAAGAGAACATCTCCAATCACGACATGAACACAACTGACATCTGCAAGCGATGAATGCATCAAGGAACACCTATCACAAGCACTATAGGCAGATGTAGGCACACCAAGAGATATGGAGCAAGCGGCGGTGTTAGAGAGCAAGCGGCAGCTTCGTTGGAGGAGTTTTATAACCGGTGCTAGATTCTGCCTCTCATCGTCTCGTGGTCTGGTTGAGGTCTCCAACGATAAGTGAAGTCTCTCATTTCGTCATCAGTGCATCATTAAATGCTCTTTGCATCTAAATCAAACACAGACAATTAGACACTACGTTAGCGTGTAATGTTGGCGGAAATTGTATTCAGCGAATTGGATTCATCTTGTGTCTTGTGTCAGCTTCATTAAAGTTAGAAATGGTTCGTAATAACTTAACGTTGCGTTGAAACCAGATAGTTACAAGTGTACACTCGCTCTCCCGTTCTCTCTCTAGAGGAACGTGCATGTAATTGCATATAATCCCAGTTATAATAACCGCCGTGTCACAAGGGTAATGCACGACAACGCAAAAAACCTCAGCACTAATAGCGCAATAGGGCACTTCAGCTTGTCATTTAATTTAAGGTCAAAACTGTTTAACAGAATGAGTACAGAACACGTTTTTGTGGAGTATAAAAAGAAATTTGATAAGAAGATGAAAGGATCTTTTTACTCCGACCTCGGGCTGCTTCATCGTTTATCTGTTTAAAGTATTTTAAGTGAGAGCTGTTTCAAAGTTATTTTCAAAGATGGTATCAGAGGCCAGACCCAGGCAGCTGGCTCCTTAGGGCGTTCTGCCGTTCTGGCCTTCCCTTCCACAATACAGACTTACGTGCTTCCAGATTTCAAAACAGACATAGAAACATCGTGGAGCACATGCAGTTGATGTTGTGTGGTCGAAGCGCCGGGACGTCAAAGAAGTCGCAAGTAACATTCGTCACAGCAGGGATGGAGTGGCGCTTTGTCGTGGTTCCGTGTTTGTCTTCAACCACGTCAACACCTTGGTGAATGTGAAAACATATGCTTCAATGTCTAATGTTAAAATAGGATTTTGTGAAGTCCTGATGGACAAATCGGCTAAGATGGTGACTGTTCATATCATAATAAGATTGACTGCAGAAAGAATTAACGATTCTTTTGCTTTGTTTGTTCGTTTGTTTGTTTGTTTGTTTGTTGTTTAACGCCGCTACATTGATGGGGACGAAGGTGTAGCCTAGCGGTTACAGCATTCGCTCGTCACGCCGGGCACAATGTGTGGAGCCCATTTCTGGTGTCACCCCGCCGGAATATTGCTAAAAGGCGTAAAACCACACTCACTCATTCACTCAGTCTATGACGGCGGCCTGCAAATGGGCGAGTCTGGACCAGACAAACTATATATATTTTCAACAACGTCCCACGACGTAGGGACAAGATGACACGCAATTAGAATGTCCAAGAACGTATATGTACAAGAAAGACTACTTTTCTCGATATAATATCTATAAAAAAAACATCATCCTGGGTTCATTTTTGTTTATTTGTTGTTTAACGCCGCACTGGTCCAGCTTTATGACGGCGGTCTGTTAATAATCGAGTTTGAACCAGACAATCCAGTGATTGATATGATGAGCATCGATCAACTCAATTGGGACACGACGACATGCACCAGCCAAGTCTGATCACCTGATCACGTTAGTCGCCTCTTACGACAAACATAGCGTTTCTTACAAGCATAGCCGCCTCTAACGATAAGCATGAAGCCCTATTCTCACCCGGATGTCGCGGGTCAGGGCTTATCTTATCATATGTGGCAATAATCTCAAGGTTAACATTATTTTCTTCAAACAGGACATGAAATATATTAGATACGCCACTCGCAAAGTTATTGCAATATCAATAATTACAAAAGTTCATCAAAAAGTGTTTTTTTATAATCTTTCCCGCTTTTGACAAGGGTATTTCCGTGCTGTCAGGCGTTTTAACTGTAACTTAATCAGAAACGAATAAGGCATGGAAAGCTATTGAGCGTTCTCCAAACTCCAATATCACTCAACACACCATCTGTACAAATGGAGAAATATAGCCGTACTTTGAGTCACACATTTGCTTTCGGTGCCTTTTGGGTCGGGAAATGAGTAGAATCCTAGTGCTATGGAGCGAGGAATTTGTTTACAATGCTCCTGTTTTAGCCTGTAACTGTGTCATCGGAGTGTATATTCAATACATAGCCCATACACGTAACGCACTTACATCATGGTGTTCTTACTGTGGAGGTCGGGATGACCTAGCAGCGAGGCGTATTTAACCTCTAAATCGCCTTAAAATAGTTCCAACTACAGTTCCAAGTTCAGCCCTTTGCCACAAGTGGCAAGTGTGATACTGAAATATTGTCTTCGTGTTATAATGAAATATTGTCTTCGTGTATCCGTAGAATGATTAACTGTGTAATGTTCAACGAAACGGGACGGTCGCTTTGTGGTTAAAGCATTCGCTCATCACCCGAAGGCCCAGGTTCCGATTCCCCATTAAGGCACATTTCGAGCCCATTCTGGTGTTCCCCGTTAATATATCTAAAAGCGGCGTAAAACAATACCCGGCACCTTCTCATTCAACGAAACAGAAACACGGCATATTTCTACGTACAGTATGGATTCCACGACGATATTGAACCGCGACATCCAATTTGGGTACGTCAGTGCTTGAGGTTACACCAGTGCTGAGAAAGCGTAGATGAAGCTGTCAACACTGTTCACGCCACGTCATGGTGCCCCCTCCTCACCTGGATTAGGAAAGCTATCGGGCTGAAGAATGCGATGTAGATCCCGATAATCAGCTGCTAATTAGATCTAACGAAGTATGACTACCAGTATTATGTCTAGCGATCCCTCTCACGCGAGACCTTGCGAGATTGGCTTTCTCTGAATACTATCTGTTTGAAAGCATCGCTGTATATTAACGGTCAATCTATGCTTACGTAAATTACATAGAAATAGCTCGATTACATTTATACGTACAAGAATGACATTTAATCAATTTAGACCCTCTTTCCAACTGACGTTTTCACTATTTTGGGCTATTAGATATCATATTGCAGAGTTGTGGGATTTTGCAAAGCATTCCGTGTTGCGCTCGTTGATATCAAGTGAAAAACTATTGTATGAAATTCCGAACAATTGATGGAGTTCCTCTTTTTTTTTAGAATTTTTTTTTCTAGCAGTTTCGTGAAGGAGGGGTCTGATGGCGCGAAGGGAAGCAATGATACAACTATCTCCACCACAACGTGTTGGTGGTCTTCCAACAATAACGTTCACGTTTGGGCAAACGCCATGTCCGCCACCGAAATATGTCCGAGTGTCAGTATAACTCCAGCATTCAGCTGATTGAATGAGCGCAAGAAAAACAATTATAACTGGTAGAATGTAACGAGAAAGCTCTTTTCTATTTTAATTTACAGTTACAAGATCCGATTTGGCAATTTATGACTAACGCCCTCTTTGAAGGTAATAAATTACGTTTCATATATGTAGTTGTGGAGGCAGTCGCTTTCATCCACTGCTAAAACGTAGTCATTCATAATCTCCATACAGTGGTTCCTACCAAGGTCGAAGCAAGGTGTAGGATAATGTGGAACACTTCTTACACTGACTGGTTACGGGTTAGTTTTGCGTTGCGTCATGTTTATTGTTGTGTAAAGATGGATTTTTATTGATATTTATTATGAAATCTATATTTAGCTTACACCCATGTTGGGATTTCTCTTTTCTTGAATGTCGATATATTCGAACAGGACACGGTAAATATATGTGTTATGATTTGTTGTCCCATAGCAAACAAACAAATAAGACATTTAGAAATAGTATAGTAATTGGTAATAATAGTAATAGTGATATGCATTGTGGACAGATTGAGTGAGTGAGTAAACAGGATGCGTCGTCACGAGTTATGACGCGTGTTCGTTGGGTTCGTTGGTTTTTCATTCATCGTCATGAATTAACAGTATCTACATCATGCTGCCTACGGGATACCTTTGTTGTTTAATACCGCAGCTCTAGCACGGTGGCCTGGATAAAATACCAGTCGGTGACAATGCTCAATGCAGTCGGCTCTTTCTACATGTTTTTTTGTAATTTACCGCCGCAGCCCGCAGGTTTTAGAACCGCCTCGGCGGTCTTGTGGGTAGAGCGTCTTCCCCGAGAGCGGAGGGTCGGTGTTTCTCTTCCAGACCACGTCATACCTTAAGACGTTAAAAATGGTACGTGTTGATACCCTGCCTGGCACACTTAAGGAGATAAAACAAGGTCTCGCCTCGGAGTCAGAGTGGGGCATGCATGTTACACTGCAACATGGTATCTCAGTGGGCTACCACTGTAAAAGGTCCTGACAAGTTGGTTGGTTGGTTGGTTGGTTGTTTAACGCCGCACTCAGCAATACTCCAGCTAAATGACGGCGGTATGGAAATAATCGAATCTGGTCCAGACAATCCAGTGATTAATATCATGAGCATCGATCCACGCAATTGGGATCAATGACATGCATCAACCAAGTCAGCGAGCCTGACCACCCGATCCCTTTTACGTCGCCTTTTACGACAAGCAAAGTCACCCTTTACGGCAAGCATGGGTTGCTGAAGACTTATTCTAACCCGGAATCTTCACGGGTCTCCTGACAAGTACAAGCAGCTACACACACACGTGCAAGTACGCCGCTGTACGAGTACAATAGTCTTGAACGCGATGTTAATCCCAGTGCCCCTCCCCACATTCTATATATACTCACATGTAATCATCATATGTAGTGGAATAGAATTATAGTAATTTCCTAAATTTGTACTGAGGGTCCCATTAACTCAACTGATAGTTCCATTTTATTGTCAATCAGATTTTATCTTTCGAATGAGACTTTCTGGGCTGGTTTACAATCACGTGTGATTCACCACACGAGATATTTAATGAGTACAAAATTAGGAAACTCACTTTACTCGTTTCTTCGAAGCAAAATAAAGATAAGGTAAAGGCTAATTCGTGTTCATCAGGGCCAGTAAATACTTCTGACTACTATAGCACATATGTCTAATGAAGCCCACTGGTAATTTATAACGCTGTAATCGGACCTTGAACAGCGGTTGATGGTACGTTAAGCCTCGGCGCGACCGTGTGTGCGGACATGAAATAGACGTGGGAATTTATAGGCCTTGTCCTCCGACATCTACAGAAGCTGAAACACCCCACACGTGAAGATGCTCATACTCGTCATACTGACCACGCTCATCGTTTAAAGTGAGTGAGTGAGTTGGGTTTAACGCCGCTTTCCAGTTATATCACGGCGTGTCAGCTTAATGTGGGAGGAATGCCTGAAGTGATGCAAGTCTCAGACGTTTACCACTCCGGTTAAACCCACGGGCACGAGTATGGTGCTGGCAATCATCGTTTGAAGAAAAATCTCATGTAAAACTGAGTGAGTGCTTGGTTTAACGGTGCATTCAGCAATATTCAAACTATATGACGACTTTCTGTAAATAATCGTGTCTGGACCAGACAATCTTGTGACTGACATCATGAGCATCGATCTACGCAATCGGGATTCGATGACATCCATCAACCAAGTCACCGAGCCTGACCAGTCGCCTCTTACGACAAGCATGGGTTGTTTTTAGCAACAACCCACCATTATCACGGCGGGGGACACTAGAAATGGGCCATAACATGTTGTACAAATGCATGTGAGAATCGAACCCGGGTGGTCGGCGTGACGAGCGAATACTTTAACAACTAGGCTACACCACCACCCCATGGAATTCAGTTTCTCTCACAGTCTTCTTTCAAAAATGCTGGAAGATTTTTTATGGCTTCGATACTTTTCCCTCTAACGGTAATTTCCCGAAAGTGGTTTTCGGATATGAGAGGTCCGATTAACCCAGGTTCTAAGTACAAAGGAGTTAAATGTATATCCGTTGCTGTTGGCTACTTATAACATGGGTCGAGTTATTTCTGAATGGTATTGACATGTTTTACGTGATGGAGTGGCAGAGTAGGGTAGGTTTCGCTTACTGTAACCAGGCCGACGCCCCCTACAGGTGTTCGGTATTATTTCACCTGTAAGGTACCGCAGGCACTATACATATGTCCGGCCTCTGAATATGGGGAGCTGTGGAGTTCTCAGAGTTGCCAGATCATGTCCCTCCCAAATGAAATTCGTTTCGACTCCAATAAAAGAACCGTTCGTCCATGTTTTGACAATGTGCCTCATGTCGGGTTGCACGCGCGAGCAGTGTCAAGCAGTGTGGGCGCATACGCGCGTATCAACACCCTGCGCGAGATCCTCCTGCGCAGCTGTTCCGGAAATAGTACGACCTAGAAGTTTTTCCCGTGTTTGCTCTGATTCTTTGTGTCAGACGAATGTTTGTAATCGAAATAAACGAAATTTCCCTCCGTCGTTGCCAAGTAGTAACAGCCTGTATCTCCACACCGTACACACAAAAAACCCAGGACTAGCGAAGGGCTGGTTGTGTCGCGGCCATATTGTCGTCTGCTGGGGTGTCGTCTGCCTTGCAGATAAAAAAAAAACAATGTGTACGGTTCAAGGCTGATAACACAGATGTTGTGTTCGTGCAGGTCATAGCGTTGTTATGTCAGTCCATGCTCCTCCTATTCTGAAAGAAATGGAAACAAACATGTAAGCACGTGCTAGCCGCCAAGTCAAGTATTTCCACCGTGTTTATGAGTCTACCTCTTTATCACATTGCTCTGTCTTATCCGCTGCCTCGTTCATTACAGCCTCGTTAGTGAAGGCCCAGACGGTTTAAAGTTAAGTTTAAAAGGATCCAATTTGTAAGCGCCACCTAGCGGAAGACATCATTTCAACCGTCAATTACGAACTGACTGACGATGGAACATTGGGTGGGAGAGCAGATAGAGAGGTAGTATGGTTCTGTTGCAAATGTGATCCTTTGATAAGAGAGTTTTGGAATTGAATCTATTGCACACTAGGTTATCGTAGCGAAGACGTGCAAATCCACTAGAAAGGTCAAAATCTCACAAGGAAGACAACGAATCTTACGACTGTTGTTCCAAAATAAATACGCCTTGTCAATTACTTTCCGGAAATCCTTGAACGACTTTATGCATTCCCTGACAGTTGCCTGACACTCCCAAACCCAGTGTTGATTGCAAGTGGCATGCACTAACACAAACGTGCACGTAAAGTGTCATTCTATCATTTGGAAAAAAACAGTGTGCTTAATTTGGGTACACCAACGTAACAAATTTGCTTTACTTTATAAGCCTGCCAACGTTTTTACGTCTTCGAACAAACAACGATGTGGTAAGCTCTACATAACACGTTATTATTAATTATAACAACCAGATTGTGACATAAAACGGGGCCACCATACTGATAAAAAATAATGAAATCACTACAGGTGAAGTTTTGAGGTATGATCATCGGATTTCTCGTTACACATGACACCGCATCCGGGTTAGAATAGGTCTTCAGCAACCCATGCTTGCCGTAAGAGGCGACTAACGGGATCGGTGGTCAGGTTTGCTGACTTGTTTGATGCATGTCATCGTATCCCAGTTGCGCAGATTGATGCTCAGGATGTCAATCACTGGATTGTCTGGTCAAGACTCGATTATTTACAGACCCCTGTCATATGGTTTGAATATTGCTGAATTCGGCGTTAAAGTTGAGGTGAAATGGGGTTAGGCGAAACGTTGCGTCCAAGATTATTGCACTTATATAGCGACCTGCATGCACGTGTGTGTGTGTGTGTGTGTGTGTGTGTGTGTGTGTGTGTGTGTGTGTGTGTTGCTGCGTATACTAGTCCGAACAGATTCCGATTTAGGGTGTTAGCTCACTGACATACCATGCCGCAGTTTAATATGAATAACCCAGTCAGACAGTATACTGACTCAGAGCTGACCTGTCCTAGTTTAGCCCCTTAATGCCGAGCATCAGGCAAGGTTACAACAAGTACCATCTTTTAACGTCTTTTGGTATGACGCGGCCGGGGATCGAACCCCCGACCTTCCGCTCTCCGGGCGGACGCTCTACCACCAGACCACGGAGGCGTTCGATTGCGGCTTTAAACAAACATAGAAGAAGAACATTTATTGTACATAAACACCCACAAGGGGAAAGGGTTCAAAGCATAAACATGACTAATTATAACGGACATATAAACATTGATATATACACTGTAATAAAATATTGTTATTATTAACCAAAGGCTCGCATGATACAAGATTTATTTCCAAATTTATAAGATACGAAAACACACGAGGTTAATAATATCTTTATCATATGTTATTCGTAAAAAAGTTAATGTTTAAGACGTAATTTTTACGTTTAGAAACAACGTATGAACACAATTTGTGAACCGCTCAATTTGTGATACACTTCTAGTGCCAACCGACTTGCAGACATATTTGTCACCATGTCGCCATGCGACACGTAAGGAAACATCAATCTAAGCATTTTGGAAACGTAAATAGTTTATCGAGAAAGTAAGTAAGCATAGGTGTAGGTTAAGTTTGAAAGTTGTTCTGCTTGAAAACCTAATCAGCATATTTATCGGATCATGATACCAAGTTTATCGGATGGGTTTATCGCATCGATAACACATGCCTAGATATGATTAAGTCAGGAATGTATGTCTTTTCGTTTGGACGATGTGCCTCGACGGTGAAAACGGTGGGGCATCCCCTCTGTAAAGATGTCATACAGAAAACCTAGGGCCATCTCCAGCCAATCCACATTCATGACCCTTTAAGTGAAGGTGAGGGGGAAAATGGGTTTCATCAAGATTATTTCTCTCATATAGCGACGAATGCCGGTTTCATGGTGTTGGCCTGTTGAGATTTCATGCTGTAGTTTATTGCTGTGGATATATCGTCCCGGAGAGCGGAAGGTCGGTGGTTCGATCCCATTGTCGCGTCATACCAAAAGACGTTAAACGATGGTACTACTTGTTACACTGCCTCGTATTCGGCATTAAAGGGATAACACAATGACAGGTTGGCTCTGAGTCTGTGTCTGTGTCTGCCCATGTCAAACTGCGGCATGGTATCTCAGTGGGCTAGCACCATAAAACCGACCTAAGTCCGGACTAGTTCCAGCAGACACGTCGCTACAGGTTACACACAACCAAATGTTTTCCCATAGACTTCTATAGTAACGTTATAGCTTTTTAAAAAATAACTAGGCATTCAACAGCCATTACATTTACATATGTGCACAGTCTGGCCTTAAAGCTGCAATAAAAACACAAATTTTGGCTAGGTTACCCAGCTCCTTTTCCGAGTACAGGAAGCTGAACACACCAACCCCAGTTCCGCACCAAATATCACCTGCTTGAAAATATCTGTGCTTACATAAAGCACAAGTCATCTTGTTCAAAAGGTCAGCACCAAATATTGAAAAATATGGGCAGTTTTAATTACTGGATGGATGTGCATTTAAAAGACATAAAAATCTTACACAATATCATCCAATCACAGCCTGCATATGTCTCTTGATCTGTACTGAAGGCTCCCTACGAAAACCGCACTGTCACAACCAGTTCTGATTTAGTGTAGTAGAACCTGTACAAGTGCAATAATCTTAACGGGACGGTAAACCCCATTTCACTTACTCTCTCCCAATTCAGCAGCGCGGAAGCGGGAAGCAACGGTGGTCGCCGTGCTGTACTCGATTTAGGAAATGAACCCTGGTCTTCACATTAACCAATCAGCTTCCCAAACTGCCTGATATCTGAATAAACATTTACCTGTTCACACTGAAAGTACACACGCACCCACTGCCATGGATTCCACTCTCAAGACCTTCATTCGATCACCAGATTGGGCAGATCGTTAAAGTTGACATGTTTGTCAATCTTCAAAGTAAATCTGAATTAATAAATTGATCAAATGTACACCACCCTTCCAAACTAAAACATTTCATCCAGCTGTTGTGTTTCTAGTTGTCAGCGGCTGATAATGATAAGGATTATTTTGACGTGTTCAATACTTGCATAGAGTTGTCTCCCTGGAGATCGCTAGGTGGCGCTGTTTGGGGTATATGTAATGCTTGCACATGACAGCGTGTCGCACTGCCTGGGGGAAACATTGTTTCGGACATGGTGTTTGCGCCAGTCAAGTGGATTTTCAATTATTGATATTTTTTAAAGTAGAGATTAGACTTAGAAATAAAGTGATTCAACTGTCACCACTTCTAACTGACTTTAATTTGTTACATTCACATTACGTAATCTATTTCTTCCGGGGGGTTCTTATCTCATTTCATTGTGACATATTGAGACATGGGTTTAGTCGTAAGTGTTGATTAATTAAATTTCCTTTGTATGCTGTTGTTTTGCATTCACATGCGTGTGTAAACTTGCAACGAATGAAAGCAATTAAAGAATAATAGCAATTTGTTGATTTTCACATGTTCATTATTCCACGAGCAGAAAAAATAACTTTCCTCCAGTTTTGGGTAAAATAGATCAATTGTGAGTGAATATCAATTTTTGCAGATTTTAGCACAATTGCCACATCACGATGAGAACACATTAAACTCATGTGCGTCTTCGGCGTGACAAACAAACGATTTAACCACAAAATGCTATCAAACCGTCCTTTAAACGCTAGAGGAAAGCTAAGATATTTGATTACCATGCATGGTTGGGTGGATGCCAGCTAGTTTTTTGTCTGCCCTTATCCCAAAACATAGACTTCGACAGTCGTAGTGTTCAGGTCGCTAAGTCAACGAAGAACGTTAAAGACAGATAAGTTATATTTTGCGTAAACAGTACATGAAAAAACAGTGGCAATAGTCTACAAACTACAGTTACAACAGGTTTGTCTGTTGTTTAACGCCGCACTCGGCAATAGTCCAGCTATATGACGGCGGTCTGTAAATAATCGAATCTGGACCAGACAATACAGTGATTGAGATCATGAGCATCGATCCAGGCAATTGAGATTCGATGACATGCATCAACCAAGTCAGCGAGCCTGACCACCCGATACCAATAGTCGCCACTTACGACCAGCATAGTCGCCCTTTACGGCAAGCATGGGTTGCTGAAGACCTATTCTACCCCTGATCTTCATGGGTCAAAACACACAGGTACATTCAACATACAAAAGAGGTGCATTCTAACAGTGTCATTATAAAACAAATGTAGTGTAATATTATGATATTCAACAATGTGCCAATTGAGCAGAACTGGAGTAATGTAGATACAAGAAACGTATTCACAATTGTAAATCTCAATATAATAACAGATCTTTGTAATTATTTCTGGATAAACGTTGGTTAAAAATATTAACAATTATTTCTTTTTATAAAGTGTACAAAATTCTTTATCATGATTGAGGATAATTGGAGAAAATATCTCTTTCATGACTGTATTTGATACAAGACATTGCATAGTGTTGTTCATCTTCTAATACTTAAAACGTGGTATTTTTTGGTATATCTACCAGTTTCCATTTTTAGTTTATGATTACGTGGACGAAGTTATGAGAAATGTGAACTATGAGCTTTGTTTTTTTACAGCGAGTAAGATAATTCTCAATCATCATTGATGACTTAACAAACTTGCATGTTCTTCTTGCTGTTGGATATGAGAGATTCCTTTAATGAATGCTTTAACATTTGAACATTATTTACAATGGATTAAAATCGTTTATTTGTGTTTACCGTTTCAAAAAATATTATCATCTTTCATTTATATTTATAAACCCGTATTTTAACCAGAATGATATTTGCTTCCAAACCATGGTTCATAATTACATCTGTTGAGTGATCTCTATAAAACCTGTAATTCAATTAATTTCTTAATTATTTGTTGTTATAGTGGGTGTATACTACTGGGAGTTCTACCCTACAGGTATATTTATGTGTTTTCCTGCTTTCACCAAGTAAAACTGAAGCTGTAGTTTCTCTGGTAGAAATGTATCAATATCAATATTCAATAGTCAAATGACTGAAGTAAACACGAGTCCCTATAAAGTATGTTTACATTTCCAATGCATCACAATTGGTAATAATACGAGTACCGAGCCTATCGACAAAATACCTCAAACAGTGTACCACTGCCCATCGCCCTATATATGCATCAACGTTACTGTTGCTTGAATGGAGAGCTATGGTTCTTCTGTGCAAACATCGTCTAATGATTCGTGACGTCCCGTGTAGCGTCTTCTCCGTGTTGTATTCTTCCAAATGTTGCGCCGTCACACCCATAACGTACTTATGTCCAGTGGACCAACAACATTCATACATGTGTGTCAACTGACGGAGGGGTGCTGTTTGTCAGCTAGTGCACTGGACAATGACTTGACGTACTGAAATCAAGCCACTCCGCAATGTCAATACAGATTACTTAAACCTCCGTTTGCCAAGACCATCAATACCACTTCTCAACATGCCCTGTCCGTAATTAAATCATGTTTTGAAAAGACGCACATGAGTGGAAGCCAGTTGAATAAATACAACAGCGACAGAAATAGATTGTGCCATGAGAGACAGTTGACCCGCAGGTGTGGAAAGATCGTCTGCTCTCGCGCCCTCGTCTGCTGCCTTCTGACCCGCCCCTGTTCTCGCTGGTCTTGGCCAATAGTTGGTTGTTTGTTTGTTGTTTAAAACCGCACTCAGCAATATTCCAGGCGGTCCCATTCAGGGCCCCTTATTTCTGGAGTCCATGTTCAGGGGATTTTTGTCTTCCCTGAATCATCTAAGCGCGTGTCTACACAGGGCCCCTTAATTCATCATTATCTGTTCCGCATTTGGAAGTCTTTTGGGAAACCTACATTCAGCGCCAACTCATGGTGATAGTCTTCACTTGGCTCCCTACCTTCAGCGCCACCTGATGGCGATTGGTTTTCACTTAGATGGTCTTCACTTGGCTCCCTACATACAGCGCCACCTGCTGGCGATGGTTTTCACTTAGATGGTCTTCACTTGGCTCCCTACATACAGCGCCACCTGCTGGCGATGGTCTTCACTTGTCTCCCTACATTCAGCGCCACCTGCTGGCGATGGTCTTCACTTGGCTCCCTACATTCAGCGCCACCTGATGGCGATGGTTTTCACTTGGCTCCTTACATTCTGCGTCACCTGCTGGCGATGGTCTTCACTTGGCTCCCTACATTCAGCGCCACCTGCTGGCGATGGTCCACACTTGGCTCCCTACATTCTGCGCCACCTGATGGCGATGGTCCACACTTGACTCCCTACATTCTGCGTCACCTGATGGCGATGGTCCACACTTGGCTCCCTACATTCTGCGTCACCTGATGGCGATGGTCCACACTTGACTCCCTACATTCAGCACCACCTGATGGCGATGGTTTTCACTTGGCTCCCTACATTCTGCGCCACCTGGGCCCACTTGCAAAAAGTGATCTTAGCGCTAAGATGATCGTAACTCTTAGCGCTAAGATCGCTTTGTGCAAGTGGGCCCAGATGGCGATGGTCCACACTTGTTTCCCTACATTCAGCGCCACCTGATGGCGATGGTTTTCACTTGTCTCCCTACATTCAGCGCCACCTGATGGCGATGGTCCACACTTGTTTCCCTACATTCAGCGCCACCTGATGGCGATGGTCCACACTTGTAGATTATGTGCCTCTACTTTAAGGGACCCTGTGGACACAGAAGTGTGCTATTGCTATAACTCAAATGCCCAACTTACGACCTTCTATGCCACCCGTCAATACACGGACGTGTCGCGTTTCATTTCAAATCACCCCTTGTCACCCATATGGCACCAATGAGTATGGCTGTAACAGCCTATATTTGTTATTGAATGCGAGGCTTTTATGCGAGAAACATAAAACTATTCTTTTGTACGCAGACCATTCGATACCAGGGCATTACCCGTGACATTACTCCGACTCGTGTAAAAGTAATAGATTTAATATTGATGACCGATTGGTGTTCATCATTAAATGTGTCCTTTACAAAGAACCTTTATGTTATACAGGGAGTTTGAAACTGTCTGGAATAACAATTTACACTGTTATTGTACGGCTAGCAACTTGGAGTCTCTAAGGTAGATGCTCGTCCACGACCAAAGGCAAGTTATACGCAAAGCTGTGTATTCAGGGCGTCCATGACGACAGTTTGCTAACTGCTCGAAATTGACGCATCTAAATGGAATTAGACGTAAATAAATCTTCAACATGCCACTTAACGTGAATGTAAAGGCACGAGCAGAGCTGCACAAAACTGTCACTGTAGAGTAAATTGTGCGCCTTCTGTTCGAAGCTTCTCAGGCATTTGAGAAAATAAACTGCGATCTCTATATGCAAGTGTTTCAGTTTATGGACGACTCAAAATCACCTGCCTTAATCCCTTGGCTTTTTCTGTTCGGGCTGTATTCATTCAGTTGGTTTCTACTGTTTGAAAATCCATGCGCCTGTTTGCCTTTATATATGGGCGGCGGCCAAATGAAGTCCGTCATCCGATTTCTAATATTTTAAATTTCCTCACTTACATAAACTGTATGTAGTTACGTGAAGGCGATGTTGTCATTAGTTACATGTTGTATGATGTTTGAGACGGAGTGGTGAAGTGAAATGAGGTTTAACGTCGCGTCCAAGATTATTGCACTTATATAGCGACGTGCATGCACGTGTGTGTGTGTGTGTCTCTTTGTTCTAATCCAGATCAATGCCGATTTTATAGTGCTAGTCCACTGCGATACCATGCCGCAGTTTAACATGAATACCCCACTCAGACACAGTATACTGACTCCCAGCCGACCAGTCCTTGCTTTAGCTCCTTAATGCCGAGCGCCAGACAGGGTAACAACAAGTGCCATTTAACGTTTTTTGGTATGACGCGGCGGGGGTTCGAACCCCCGACTTTCCGCTCTCCGGGTGGACGCTCCACCACTGGACCGCGGAGGCGGGTCTTGAGACAGAGCGAGTGAGTGAGCGGGGTTCCACGCCGCTTTCAACGTAATGTTTGTTATATCCGATTCGTTACACGTGAAGACGTGGGTTAGATTTGGTCTTCAGCAACCTATGCTTTTAAGAGATGACTAATGGGATCGGGTGGTCAGGCTCGCTGACTTGCTTGATGCATATCATCGTATCCCAGATGCGTAAATTGATGCTCATGAATCACTTGATTGCCTTGTCCAAACTCGATTATTTACAGACCGCCGTCATGTAGCTGGAAAATTGTTGAATGCGGCCTTGAACAACAACAAAAAACAAATATCAGATTTGTGTTGACAGAAGATTTACAGTAGTGCGTGAGTAAGTTACAAAAATTACATCGGCAATGTTTCAATCATGTAAGGATGGGAAGTGTACAGTTGACATTTACTGCTTCGGTGGAACTCCGGTTAAAGTACTCTCAGACCAAGGATCATAATCAGAATTGGGATTCGAACCCATTAATATTGGTTTTTTTGGCGAGCAACTGTAGACAAGCCTTCTTGTAGGTGACGGGAAGATGTCAATGATGAATATAGATCGGCGGATCCTGTAACAAGTAAGGGATGTAACTCTGCTCGATGTGATGCGACGCCCTAGTCCTCTTGGTGATCTGTTACCCCACTGAAACTATTTTGGGTCGAACAATCACTATTTGAAGTGTTACACATTACACTCCTTTGTAAAACAAGATAGAATAGTTATTGGGTTTTTTCCTGGCCAAATGACCGAGTGGGGCGGTGGGGGCGGTTTTCACCTGGCCGACGTTCTTTCTGCATCATCTAAAATAGTCATAAAGGTCGGCCTAGTTCAACACGCTTCGACTGGAAAATTGACAGTAACACTGGGCACTAATCAATTTATATTTTGTTCCAATTATTAAGTCCATAAAAAAACGATTTAGTTTCTACGAAACCGAAGTTACATAAAATGAAAAGTAAGGGATGAAGTTACTATATAGTGACATAATACTCCCTCTATAGCTTTTAGAGAAATCCCCCGCAAACACTTGCATCAACATTCTATGAAGTATACTGAATCATGCTCAATAGTAAAATTATCTATTCACTTCTGAGTTTAATTCTTAGAATGCAGAGAAACTGTATGTAACCAAAGTATAAGAAAACACTTCCGTTTGTAAAAGTTTATCAATAGATCATATATATAGCATTTGAACGGTCCTAATGCCAGCAAAGTTTTGCTACAACTTCTAGCATATAAGCAGGTAGTTTCCACGTATGTTCTTTCATTCATTTACTACAGGAATGTCTAAGACCCAGTCAATCCACGCCAGCCAGCCACGAGCGGCCACGAGTTAGCGCTCTGCTTCACGAGTGGACGCTTCCCGTCATTCTACGATGAGAGACACAGTAAACAAAGAAGTGTTTATTTAAACTTTTAACACAAAATACGTCCCTTCTGTAAACGGACCCAGAAGCAACGACTTGAGAATGTTAAAATGTTTAAACATTAGCCGGAAATGTGCCAAGTTTGAAATTAAACTTTACCTTCCAATCGACGATAATTTGGTCCAAGACACTTAACCTTTTTTTATTCAAAAGACCCCTATATCTGTATTCCAAGTTAATGAGCTTTCCAAGAGGGAGCGGGCAGATGGGGGATCGTGCAATCATTAGGGAATTGCTATCACTTTTTTAATCCCCCCCAGGATGATACACAGCGTTCCAGAAAAGATGAAATTCAGTATTCCACTTACAGGATCTCGGCAGATGCTATGCTGTGTATAAGAATCTCAAGACAGAATTCCGTTTGAAGCTTGTAGATAGTTCTCTTTCGCTTTGAGACATTGTACAGTGATTTAGTTTGATAGCTCATCTATACAGCGGCGGACTTCATCTGTAAACCATTGACAGCGTGAGAACTAATTCGCACGGTCCTGAGTATAAATGGGCTAGTGAATGTTGTTTAGCGCCGCAGTTTGCAAAACTCCAGTTATATAACGGCAGCTCTCTCTCTCTCTCTCTCTCTCTCTCTCTCTCTCTCTCTCTCTCTCTCTCTCTCTCTCTCTCTCTCTCTCTCTCTCTCTCTCTCTCTCTCTCTCTCTCTCTCTCTCTCTCTCTCTCTCTCTCTGAGGGTACCCCTGAAGATCCGGGTAAGAATAAGTCTTCAGCAACCTATGCTAGCCGTAAAAGGATTGGGTTGTGAGGCTCGCTGACTTGGTTGATGCCTGTCATCTTATCCCAATTACGTGGATCGACGCTCATGACATCAATCACTGGATTGTCTGGCCCAGACTCGATTATTTACAGACCGCTGTCATATACCTGGGATATTGCTGAGTGCGGCGTTAAACAACAAGCAAACATGTGGACATACTGGACTCAGGACCGTGGAAGTGGAATGGACACGAAATGGACGAGATGTTACGAACGCGTCTGACCACTCAATTCCAATATATGCGGACTCTTACGACAAGCCTTGGGTGCTAGGTACCTATTCTGACCCGTAATCCCCACAATGACGTAGTTTAGTAGACTTGGTCCAGTTTTTGTCGCTAATCCCTCTCATGCAGAGATTTATCTGTGTACTTATTACACTGACTAGTTCTGGAATATAAATGTGCAATACTTCACATGACAAGTAGACTTTGTGTGAGGTTATATCCATTGTCTGCACTTGTTCCTGGGTGAGCGCAAATATCAATAAATGGTACTCAAAAAACGAAATGTAAGTTCGAGTAGTGCAATAATGCAAAAATGCAGAAGACTTACCTTTGATCTCAGTGTAAGCTTATCCAATGTTAAACATATTTCCAACCTATTGAGCACCCGCAGACAACACTACATTGGTTCTGTTGGTGATTTTAGTATTATATTTCCCTTGCCGAACCAAATGGGCTCCATGAAAGCACTTAGAGTAACGTTATTTCATGACGTAATAGCTACCGCTGTTCGCGAACACCTGTGCACGTGAAATACGTGCGATGAGCTAACAGGTGTCACATGTGTAGATTCATGCACTCGGCTGTGGTTGACACCAGTTCCGCCAGTGGACACAATATGATGCAGGGTAATAATTACTAATGAGTAAACCTGGAGAACCTGACAACGTGCATTTCAAGAAATTAAATGTTGTCACTGCCATGAATCAAATAATTTGAGTGGTGGTAAATACTTTCGTACTGTAATAATACTAATAGTAATACTAATACTAGTACGATAGTTAATGTTACTATTATGGTTGCTACAATTACTGCTGCCACTACTACTACTACTACTACTACTAATAATAATAATAATAATAATAATAATATTATTACTAATACTACTAATACTATGACGACTACTACTGCTTCTGCTAAAACTACTGCTGCTACTAATACTAATACTAATACTACGACGACGACTACTATTTCTACTACTAATAATAATATTAATGGTTCTGCTAATACTACGACGACTACTACTACTTCTACTACTACTGAGCACTGCTGAAACTACGACTACTACTACTGCGACTACTACTGCTGCTACTACTACTACTACTACCACCACCACCACCACCACTACTACTACTACTACCACCACCACCACTACTACTACTAATATAGCTACAACAATTACTTCAACTGTTACTACAACTACATCTATGACAAGGGAAAGTAGGTAGCCCTATTGCCTGACATATTTGTGTTTTTCAGGTGCCGGGTTGAAGCGTTTGTTCAAATCCCTGGTTCATAACGATAAGGAATATTGGCGGTCAGCACCTGTTCACGTGGGCTTTACTAAAGTATTAAACGTCCACCACCCGCATAACATCGGACTTCCCTTCCACAGAATGATTGTTACAACGGTAAACACAAATACAGTTACAACCGACCCAACTACAACACAAGGACCGTAAAATAAGAACAACACGTTCTAACATGACCAGCTTTTACGTCATTTTCCTGGCTTTATCAATTAGTGTTACTTCATAACATCATTTCTTCTGAAATCAGATAATTCATATGCATTGACATATGACAGAGTTTACGGCAACAATCAATAACATTTTAATGCGACCAGTGAAGATCAGGGGTAGAATAGGTCTTCAGCATCCCATGCTTACTGTAAAAGACGACTGTGCTTGTCGTAAGAGGCGACTTTGACAGGTGGTCGGGCTCGCTGACTTGGTTGAAGCATGGTATCCCGGTTGCGTTGATCGATGGTCATGGTATCAAGAAATGGATTGTCTGGTCCAGACTCGATTATTTACAGACCGCCGTCATATAGCTGGACTATTCCCGAGTGCAGCGTTAAACAACAAATAGAACAAAACATCATGAACTGAAAATTTACACTATCAGAGCGTATTGGATTGCCGAAGCGACAGTAAAATAACTTCACTGTTACTATAACCTTACATGGGCATGAAAGAGTTCGTTTGACCTTTTCGAAGTGTCGTAAAATATAGATGCATGACCATAAATGGACAAGATTTGACAACGCATCTGTTATTTGTTTAAGTGTTTTGTTACGCAGCAATTAGCGTTGTTACACCTGCGAAACAGTGGTCTGCTAATAATTGAGTCTGGCCCAGGCTAATCAGTGGTTGCCATGGGCAACGACCCACGTCATCGGGGTTCGATGACTACCGTTTCAATTCTTAGAGGAAATATATAGGGCCTATCTTCAACCTATTCTAACGTTGGTCCTCGCGGCCAATTAAATTTGTTTTGTTTGTCTGGACCAAACAATCCAGTGATTGACACCATGAGCATCGATCTACGCAACTGAGATATGGTGACATTGATCAGCCAAGCCAACGAACCCAACCACCCGATCCAGTTAGTCGTAAAGAGAATGCATAGATTTGGTTTTTTTTAGTTTGGGTATTTTCTTTAACGCCGCACTCAGTAATAGTTCAGCTATATGACGGCGGTCTGTAAATAATTGCGTCTGGACCAGACAATCCAGTGAATGACACTATGAGCATCGATCTACGAAATTGGGATACGGTGACATGTTTCAAGCAAGTCAGCGAGGCTGACCAACCGATCCCGTTAGTCTTCTCTTGCGACAAGCATAGTCGCCTTTTACGGCAAGCATGGGTTGCTGAAGACCGATTCTAACCAGGATCTTCACGGGTATATTCTCTTATGAAAAATAAATGTCTCGGTTTGGTTATGTTTTTAAATGCCACATATTCTCTTATGAAATATATATGTCTCGGTTAGGTTGGGTTTTTAAATGCCACATAATTTCTTATGAAATATAAATGTCTCGGTTTTGTTTTGTTATTAATGCCACATATTCTCTTATGAAATATAAATGTCTCGGTTTGGTTGTGTTTTTAAATGCCACATATTCTCTTATGAAATATATATGTCTCGGTTTGGTTGTGTTTTTAAATGCCACATATTCTCTTATGAAATATAAATGTCTCGGTTTGGTTGTGTTTTTAAATGCCGCATATTCTCTTATGAAATATAAATGTCTCGGTTTGGTTGTGTTTTTAAATGCCGCATATTCTCTTATGAAATATAAATGTCTCGGTTTGGTTGTGTTTTTAAATGCCACATATTCTCTTATGAAAAATAAATGTCTCGGTTTGGTTGTTTTTAAATCCCACACATTCTCTTATGAAATATAAATGTTTCGGTTTAGTTATGTTTTTAAATGCCACACATGTAATGATATTATGCGAATTCATAAGATTGAATAATAGTTCTCTTTTAAGTTTGGAATTGGCGAAATGGAGATATTTACTGCTTAAATGTGAATATTTTTCACAGCCGAGTAAAACATTAAATTCAGAACAGTATGTATATAGAGACGTATTCAGTTCTGAAAACTGTTAGAAGAATCTGACCATGCTCTGGATGAGGGTCATGACGTCAGCTTGAATAACTGCCTGACATCATCTGATTCCGCATCATTTCTGTATATGTATCATTTATCTATAAAGCTATTTTACATAAAAGAGGCGTGAAACACACCGAAAATGGACATTATTTCCAAACAGTGTTTGAAATTACCAAAAGATACAAGGATACCATCAGGACCCACAGGCTCTAGAAGTTGCGGGCCCTGACAATCTATTCAGGCCCTCACTTAAAAAAAACTGCAGCTTATTATGACAAATAAATTAAGACCCAAATTTACTGCAGACCATAAAAGACAATTTTAAACTATACGGACCGGACACGAGATCTACCTGCAACGGGCCTACGGGAAGGCACCTGTTTCGAACACTGTTTCCAAGGCATGTTGGACGACGGTCTGTAAATAATCGAGGCTAGACAAGACAATCCAGTGATTGACATCATGAGCATAGCTCCACGCAATTGGGATCGATGACATACATCAACCAAGTCAGCGAGCCTGACCACCCGATCCCGTTAGTCGCCTCTTACCACAAGTGTAGTCGCCTCTTGCGGTAAGCATGAGTTTCCGAAGACCTATTCTCAACCCGGATCTTCACGGGTCTGTTGCTTTGTTATTGTAGTCATTGTGGCGACAAGGACATGACAGTAGCGCACCAAGTAAAAAAAATAGGGATGATAGGTTGGGAAGCCACCCACAAGTGATTACGTGAATGAAATCGGTCGAAAGGTGCAAGATTTAAAATAATAGTTAACATCAACATGTGTGCTGAGCACAAACCTTTAGAATGGTGTGGGCAGGGTAGCAGCAGTGGCGCCATTGGCATCGCATCATGGTAAGTGACCAGAAGAGGTTCCTTCTCGACTTTACAGATGGCGGGAATCGTTTTTGGAGACGTTCTATGGTCCAGCGCCATGCCAATCTGCTATAGAACAATCTTCACCCGTCATAATGATCGATTTCACAGGAGTTCGCTTTTGTGATGAGGTTTTGAGGTCAGTCTTGGAATCCTATTATCCTAGAATTGGTCTTAAGTTTGAATTCCAAAAGGATAACGCCCGACCGCACAAAACCCAAGGTCAGATTCTTCCAACAGTTGTCCGGGCTGCTGTCATGACCCTCATCCAGAGCATGGTCAGATTCTTCCAACAGTTGTCCGGGCTGCCGTCATGACCCTCATCCAGAGGAAGGTCAGATTCTTCCAACAGTTGTCCGGGCTGCCGTTATGACCCTCATCCAGAGCATGGTCAGATGATGTCAGGCAGTTGTCCGGGCTGCCGCCATGACCCTCATCCAGAGGATGGTCAGATTCTTCCGGACAGTTGTCCGGGCTGCCGCCATGACCCTCATCCAGAGCATGGTCAGATTCTTCCAACAGTTGTCCGGGCCCACGGGGATCAAACTCGTTATCAACATTCCCTTTCATTATCAAATATCACATACTTGATGACATGACCGTCGAGTTTCAATGCAATACATGTGATCACAAAATATATTAATACTTGTAGAAAATTACACGGAACAATGCCAGTCTCGGGTAATAAAACCAGTACCAAGACAATCACACAACCCTTTGCTTGACAACTCCAAGAACAAATATCCAATGTAGCATCATCTCAGGTATGAGCATAACAGTCGGCCATGGGACGCCAGCGTCAAAAGTGCTTGGGTGAGTGAGTTTGGTTTAACGCCGCTTTTAACAGTATTCCAGTTATATCGCGGTGTGTCAGCTTAATGTGGGAGGAAAGCCCGAAGGGATGCAGGTTTACCACTTCGGTGAAACCCACATGCACGGGTATGGTGCTGACAAACCTAGAAACATAATCGGGGCGAACCCGGATTCGAACCCACAATCATAGGTTTCTGGCGTGCCCAAGGGACGCAACTCTGCACAGCGAATCGCGGCGCCTTAGACGACTGGGCCACCCGTGCCCCCTATCAGGTATTAAACTGACTTACAAAAATGATAAATATTAACGGGCCCAAGTGACGTTTTATCCTTGAAGGGCATCAGAGTTACCATTAAAGCATTTAGCGAGACCACCCGATGTTTTCAAAGAAGCAGAGCGTGCAGAATACATTCATAGCATAAACATTTATCTATGCATACATAAGTCATATAACACGCATGCGCAGTCACATGCACGTTTTGACACTCATATGTGTCTTATCTGAGATCTTTGTTATAGAATTGTGAAGGTGTCCCAGGGGCATGAAACCCCGCCATTGTGTGAGTCAGTAACCCTTAAGTAGCATCAAATACGTCAAATGCGGGATACGCATGTACAAAATGTTTGAACATTAATTTTACAGTGTAATGTTTGAAACTACAAACATGAGTTGAGCGCAATGTAAACATAATAGAATCTACATCTGCCTGCGCCCATCTTTCTAAAACCAGTCAGTTATGCATTAAACACCTGCTTCTTATAAAACACTGGTAATAAAGAAGTTAAATATTTGTTTATACAAGCCGAGAGAGATATAAAAGACCAGCGTTTATATATTCGCTAATACTTTCTCAATAAAAATAATTGTTCCTTTGAACAATTCCCTGCAGACTTCGAAAGTAAACTTTTTCTCCCTCTCAAATATTTGAGGTAATTTGACACCTGGGTTTGGAAGACCCTCAACTCGAGATTGTCTTCTATATTGCCTTCTAATTTCATTTACATACAAACAGCCCCTCCTTAGCGAGGTTAGCTCATTATGGGAAGATTTTTATTGTAGTTTATGAAACTGTTCCTTTTTAAAGATTTCTCATCATTTGTTTTTCTATCTAATGGGCATGTAAGTAACGATACTTGTAACTTAGGTTAAAACAGCTGGGACATTGACCTTTTTTGGCTGTGTAATATGCAAACCATATATAAATATAACCATGAAGCTTGTAAATATTATTTTGTTTATAACAGTTGCCGCCCTATACACTACAAATAGTATGTAAGTAGTTGTGTTGACTATATGTTTTAGTAGAAGATAAATGTAGTGGTAGTGATAGTAGTATCAAATGTATCATAGTCATTTCACATTCGTGACCAACTCGTGTTATTCCGGGACAAGCCGAAAGGAAACTTTTTTGTAGGTAAAAGATGCGGGTAGTGATGGAACGGTCGACACTCGCCCCTTTCCGCATATACTTCAGACTTGGGTTTAAGTGATGGTAAGTGGTGTAGGCAGATAGGAAGAGACTGTGAATGTTTATATTCCAGCAATATCATGACGGTCGGTATAAAATAAAGTTTGGCTGGAAATAGCATTACGAACTGTGGTGAAATCTAAACTAAATCTATACATGTGTGTCCGCTCTCCCATCAACAGGTCCATGCATGTGACGTGCGGGTTTAGAATAATTCTCAAAGTGTGCACCCAGATTTGCAACCGGTTTCTTTTGCAAGAACGTACAACTGCTATTTATACACATTTACATACATATTTAATGTGGGTAATAAATAGAATATCACACTCATCCTCGTTTACAATTGATACCGTTTTTTTCCGAAACGAGAGGACATCTGCGGTATCTGATTTCGCTCTGTCAGAAACCACAGAAATTTAACTCGTTTCGTAAAATAGTATCTTATAGAGGACGAGAATGTGTGTAGTATTCTCTATTTACTGGCGTAAGTTCTGAGCCATACGGAATAACGATAACTGTATTTGTATGTCTGTGTGTGCATTAAGACTGTATGGAAGTAACATTTAAGAATATTTTGTGCGTTATAGAGGTATAAACGTCAATGCCTGTATCATAAACATATATTGAAATAAATTCTTATGTATAAATAAGTCAAGAATAATAAGTTCACAGGCTGTTTATTCAATCAGTAACACAAAACAACACAATCATAACGATAAGAAAGCAGGGACATCGTTCAGCACAAGCCCCGCCCACTCTATTATTACAGGAAACAGTAGTCCGTTAGCCTAGACACATTCGGTAAAATAACTGCTCAGTCAAATGACATGGAATCACTTGCAATATACTTATGTGAGGTAAAGACTGGGCATCACACAACCTCATAACTCGTCAGTAGGTTTCAAGAGATTGCGGGGCGGTCGTGTAGCCTCGTGGTCAAAGCGTTCGCTCGTCACGCCGAAGACCCGGTTCGATTCCCGACGTGGGTACAATGTGTGGAGCCCATTTCTGGTGTCCCCCGTCGTGATATTGCTGGAATATTGCTAAAAACGGCGTAAAACCATACTCACTCACTCACGCAAGAGATTGCAGTAACTAAAAACGCAAAATTTACATATTATTATTGGACAAAACTTTATACGTAATGGGTTGATTTGGCCGATTTTGACCAAAGTCAAAGGAATAGATATGTGAAGGATGTGCTGGGTGTATTTATAATTCGCACAGCACTAATGATCAGGGATGTATTGACGTCATGTTAATATTCATATTCTGTTGTATCTTTTGATATATCGCAACCAAAATCAATTGAATGTATCTGCCAAGCGTAACAAATGTCATCTTTTAATAAACTTTCTCGTGACCTTGACTTTTGACCTTCACGGGATATATAAAACATTTCCCAGAGTTATGTTGAAGCGTCCATGGTGGTATATCTCCAATGTCAATAATCTGTTCAGATATATTCAAGTCAGAACAATGAAATGATCGAATGACCTGATTCAGTGACGGGAAGCAATAAAACAGCATACTTTTGTCCCAGTAAGGTGTATGCATGAGCTGGATCTATTTATAGTTGTTTAATCGCGGTTTCATTTCATGTTCAGATGTGCCTGGTCGATATTCTGTTGGGTCGATATATAGACATGATTTCTCTCCCTCGAGCTGGCGTATGGACAACATACAACAATTCTTAATTACAGTAGCACTTGTCATTATTCTGTCAGTACCATATCAGTGGTGTTCGCCAACGTGACAAACGTCTAAGACCCGATCAATTAGATCTCAGTACACCGTTCAAGCAGACATGTCCGATATAGTGTAAACACTATCCAAAGCGGCGTTACAAAATGTAATACTGCAGGAGATTCGACTGCAGTCTTTTCATATCGATTTATGACAGAATGCATATTGTTTTTGCTCCCTTGTCGCCCTTCCAAAAACAAGCAAAAAGTGTCAAAATTAGCCAAAGCGCGACATTACGACAACGCGACATTTTGGCCTTTTGTCGCATTGTCGCGTTGTCGCATTGTCGCTCATTTTAACGCCTTTTTTACACATTTTTAATGGGGCGACAACGCGACATAATTTGACCTTGAAAAATGTCGCGTTGTCGCGTTGTAGCATTGTCGCGCTTTGGTAAAATAAATAGGAATACTCAAAACGCGACAATGCGACAAATGTCCAAAATGTCGCGTTGTCGCAATGTCGCGCTTTGCTTAATTTTGACACTTTTTGCTTGTTTTTGGAAGGGCGTCAGTGCGACAATGTCCTGGTAGTATTCCGTACTTCAGTGTTTCTCTTACTGCACTACTGCCAACACGTTCGTGGTAATCCGTCTTCAGCATACTCAGTGTGAGTTTTCTTAACTGTTTTGGCAAAGTTTTGAGCCTTTTTAATGCTTTTTGTATTTTGCCATGAGGTACCTAATAAAGACGCCGACAGTCGATGTGTGGGTAGAGGGTTGTTGTCATTCCATCACAGTATATACTCATCGAGAACAGAGCATAAAAAAACAACTCCAAGAGAAAACACGTCACACGCATTTGGTGTAATGATAATATGGAACCTCTGGAGAGAAATACGCCCTAGTTCCACAATATGATGTGAGATAGCTGCCAATAGGATTTAATGTCATGTCGGATAATTGGCAAGCAAATTCAAGCATTTTCGCTTCACCGAAATCCGCTATTTTGCACAGGGGGCGACTGCGAGTTCCACGAGTAACGAGCAACACGTTTGCAGGTTTTATGTCCCGGTGCATAATGTCGTTCTGGTGCAAGAAGTGTACACCATTGACCATGACGTACATAAACAGTCATTTTAAAGCCACTGATACAACCTTTGTTGTTACCAATGATCAAAGTCTCCAAGTTCAAAAAATTCCAAGATAATACGGAAACGGTCTCGATCATTGAAAACATCAATCAGTGATACAATATTTCCATGGCCTGTGGTCTCTTTCAATAACTCTATTTGTCTGTAAAACTTGTCATGTTGATTCCCATCAAACGTAAATTTAATGTCCTTCACTACGATCCGTATTTCGATTTCTCGCTTTATACACAACTCCGAAGCCTCCTTCTCCGAGGTCTTCCAGTAGCTCATAATTGGCACTAAATGTGTTGTTCGTATCCCCCGTAATGTAAGTGTTATTGTCCGAAATGGAGCTATTAGATAAAGACTCAGAGGTGGAGCTGGAATCTTCACTGGAGACGGTTTGTGCCATGACAGTCCTATGTCTCTATAGAAGAGATTAATGAAAGGACCGTCTTCGACTAAGAGTGAGTGAGTTGGATTTAACGCCGCTTTCAAAAGTATTCCAGTAATATCACTGCGTGTCAGCTTAATGTGGGAGGAAACCCGAAGTGATGCAGGTCTCAGACGTTTACCACTTCCGTGAAACCCACGAGCTGACAAACCTAGAAACATAACCGGGGCGAACCGGGATTCGAAACCACAATCATAGGTTTCTGGCGTGCCCAAGGGACGCAACTCTGCACAGCGAATCGCAGCGCCTTGGACGACTGGGCCACCCGAGCCCCCTCTTCGACTAAGAAGTGCTGGATGTATTCAGAGTTCGGACATCACACATGCATGTGATGTAATGTTCTAAATAGATATTATGAACCATATTCCGTTGGATAAATACACGTACAAACGTAAATAGTACACTGCTAAATAGTAAGTGACAGTAATAGTTTCATATAAAAAAGAAAATAAAAATTACAAAGAGCGCGTAAGATGATTGGCTTTAAATACCTTTAAATACTACGAGACAATTTCAACAAAAACAAAATTAAGTTGAGGCACGTTAATGCATGCTGTTATGGATGACCATTTATCGAAAGGTATAAATGTGAACGAAACCATTCCTCTAAACTGTTTTAAGTAATTTAGCAATGTGTTTTTCAACAATCGAGACAAGTATAAATAGTGTTATGCCAGGGTACATTCAGATACATGTGATATATTCAGCTATAGGTATTAAACTTCAGAGTTCTTTGAAAACTTTAGTCTCATATACACACGTAAGCATACAATAATTCATATGTATCAGAAATATCATTTATCAGACTGAGTGAGTGAGTTGGGTTTAACGCCGCTTTTAAAAGTATTCCAGTTATATCACGGCGTGTCAGCTTAATGTTCGAGGAAAGCCAGAAGTGATGCAGGTCTCAGACGTTTACCACTTCGGTGAAATCCACGAGCACGAGTATGGCGCTGACAAACCTTGATCGGGATTCGAACCCACTATCATAGGTAAAAGCGAATCGCGGCGACTGGGCCACCCCTGCCCCCATCATTTCTCAGAGCAAATGTTAGTTCAAAGTGAAAGGAGTTATACAATTTCATATCTGTGTCATATAGAATGAAAGATCGACACGATTTATGTTATAATGGTGTTTGCAGGCGACGTCTGGAGGTATTAATAGTATAACTGAAAGGGGCTAGCATTGACGGTTTGGGACTTTCTGAGTAATTAGTATACATTCGAATACGTTGGGCGTCCATCTTTTGTAAAATTTTCTCATATGAAATTCTTTATAGTTTGCCATTGCACTGTCAATACCCTTCCAGTTTTATATGAATTGAAAAGTGACTGAAATTTGGGGGCGAGGAAATGAATGTCTTTCATTGACTGTGACAGCAATCAGAGCAACATGAGTTTCAAGACAAATGATTGAGAATTGACAGGTATAAGATATTCAAAATTCCTAATGACATTAACCCAAACATCTGTATGTATATTATTGAAATCCATATGTACATAATAATAAATTACACTATGACGATTTCGTCAGTATTTCCGCCATCAGATTCTTATCATTATTAGCTTGGTATTTATATAGCGCTAGTTTCCAGGCTGACTGCTCAAAAGCGCTCTTGAAGCTCGCACAGTTGGTATGGCTGTATATATTTTGCTGAACAAGTGTGTCTTCAGATGTTTTTTGAAACTGTTAAGTTCACTGAGCATTCTGAGTTCTTTGGACAGGGCGTTCCAAAGAAGAGGACCAGCCCTTGCAAAGCAGCGATCCCCGTAGGAGATCTAGTAGATATTGGCACACTCTCCTTTATCCAGTGTTTTATATATCCATTCTCATATCCATCATCATATAAATGCATAAATGCGTATGTTATAGCCAGTGTCTACTTCAATGAACAGTCAGTGTCTAATTCAGTCAATTTGTAAAAGGACTAATAAATGTTTCAAAGATGTCAGGTGCCCCTCGCGCCTGTCCAAATAAAATTTCTTCAATCTCATTAAAATCAGATCTTAGTTCTGGCTACCGCTAAACAAAGCGGTAGCGAGAAGTAAGGTCTGGTTTAAATGAGATTGGTTATTTACCGTGTGTTTTACTTGTGTTATTTTATTTCACAGGTATTTATTTGTGTTACTTTATTTACCAGGTATTTTACTTGTGTTATTTTATTTACTAGGTATTTCACTTGTAACTTGTTACTGTGTTTGTAAATTACTGTGTGATATTAATAATTCATTTATGGATATCAAAGAATGAATCTATATCACAAATTTGATTTGATTTTTATCATGTAATGTTTATTAACATAGCAAATCGGTTTTTATATATCAATAACTGAATTTATTATCAAATAATTACTATTTATTCATTATGTGATATCAGTAATTCATTTATGGATACCAAAGAATGAATTTATATCACAAATTAAGCAAATCGGTTTTTAGATATCAATAACTGAATTTATTATCAAATAATTACTATTTATTCGTTATGTGATATCAATAATTCATTTATGGATACCAAAGAATGAATTTATATCACAAATTTTATTTTATTTTTATCATGAAATGTTTATTAATATAGCAAATCGGTTTATTATGGAATACTGTAAGGGACATTCTCGCGATCTCGACCTTTGGAAACGAGGTAAATATGCCCAAAACACGAGAATGCGAGATCGCGAGAACGCGAGATTTGGCCAAAATCTGGCGTTCTTGCGATCTCGCATTCTCGTGTTTTGGGCATATTTACCTCGTCTCCAAAGGTCGAGATCGCGAGAATGTCCATTACAGTATTCCATAGTTTTTAGATATCAATAACTGAATTTATTATCAAATAATTTTTATCATCTAAAATATCTAATATGGTATTGTATCTATAGCCTTCGTCTCCGTGAACCTTATGTCCATTTTTTAATAATTCGTGAAGATATGTACAGTATCGTAACATTTACATATATAGTCATATTCAGATGATGTCTCTACATATATGTAAGGGCAAGTTTCTTCCCTTTGTTTAATCATTTTTCTTCCTAGCTCTGAATGTGGAACACAGGCTTTACGGTTTGTATCATTGTATTTTAATGCGATTTGAATATTATTATTTACTGTCGTACTTACTTCATGTTTTAAATGAGACTTCATGTTTTAATTTGACATGTCACCACAAATTACAATTATTGCTTGTAAGCTCAACACAATTGACAAATACTCTTAAAGATATGACTAGTAAACCATTAATCTACGTTGAAAAAATATTTATTGTAAATGCAAAAATGATGTATCTAGGATCAAGTAGAAGATATATTGACAGTAGCGCTGGGATTGTATTCCATAAGCGCGTGAAAACAACACTCAATGTTTACCTCTCCTGGCGGCCATTATGCAACGGCTATCTTACACACAAACCCGCGCTCACGTCTACAGGTCTCTTCCCGTGGTACGGTAATTAGTAGAACCCTCTCCCCAAAGTGTGTCCTCCATGATATAACCTACTCTCATTTATTAAATGCTGCCCTTTCCCAGCGTCACGGCTACGTAATGGCCACGTATTGTCTTCAGATAACACCCGTTTTTGTGCAGGTGAATCGATCAAAATCATGTGCACAGCACTATAGTGGTAAAAAGTGTTTTTTCACTTGCAACTGGTCACGTGGCCATAATGGCCACGTGTTTTCAGCCGTGCCATCGGCATGTTGCAGACGGGAACGTCCGTAGCTGAAGTCGCAAGGACGATGGGTTGTGGTCGACGGACTGTTTATGATTTACAGACGCGTCTAAAGCAAACGGGTACCACCGCTGATCGCCCTCGGTCAGGTCGGCCACGTGTGACGCCACATGCAGAGGATCGTCAGATTGTCTTACGTCACCTCCGTAACCGATTTTTGACGGCTACATCAACCAGAAATGAACTGTTTAGGGGTAGACTGAGGGCGCAAACTGTTCGAAACCGTCTGAGAACTGCTCACCTTCAAGCACGACGACCATACTGCGGGCCGATTCTGACTCAATTACACAGACGTCAACGTCAATTGCGGGCACAGCGACACTTACGATGGACTCAGAGGAATTGAAGTCAAGTCGTCTTCAGTGATGCATCCCGATTTAATCTTCGATTTGCTGATGGTAGGGCGAGGGTGTGGAGGCGCCGTCATGAACGTTACGCCCAGTGTACAGGAAGTTGACAGATTTCGAGGCGGAAGTGTCATGGTGTGGGGTGCTTTCTGTGGCAATGCACGTTCCAGGCTTCTTGTCATCCGTGGCAACCTCAAAGCTGCTGCTTACCGCGACCAGGTACTGGCACCAGAACTTCTGCCTTTTATGGCAGCACATGGACCCGGTTTGATCTTCCAACACGACAATGCCAGACCCCATACAATCCTTTTGACAAGGAATTTCCTTCAGAATGCGGAAGTCAACGTCATGGACTGGCCGTCAAGGTCTCCCGACCTCAATCCCATCGAACACGTCTGGGGTGCTCTTGGCAGAAGTCTGCGCACTCTCCAGAACCAACCACAGAATTTGCAAGATCTTGGCACCATTTTGCAGCAACAATGGCGTCGTATTCCCAAGCATGTGTTCACAAGCATCACAAGGTCCATGCGGAGGCGTTGTGTGGCAGTTGTCAACGCACATGGTGGCCATACACGCTTTGATTTAAACTGTTGATGTTATTACCGAATACCGTAGGTGCTTGGAACAAATTATGGACATTAATGATTAAAAATTACCTTCTCTGATGCATTTGTCCGTTGTATATCACATATGGGACTACTTTTAAAAATGTGAAGTTTTTAATTTGACTCAGTATATTTAGGTATAGAGGAATCTGTAGATTGATGAAAATCATACTTACTGTTGTTGAAATGGGCAAATTCAGAGACAAAGATATCAACAGGAAGAATGACCCACTTGCGTGATCCGCGGTAAAGTGATACACAAACAGTTTGTATTCCTTATTATAATTATGTGATTTCTCTAAATAATTACCAGAGGCATAAATTCCTTATTTTAGTGCTCATGACAAAACAAATTATATATATATTTTTTTCATCCCATAAAAAATAGTATTTCATATCAACTTGGAGTGTTCAGAGCAGATGATAAGAGCGTCGCACTGTATAGGGCTACTGTCGCCTGGCGAGGGTGTGAGTGGAGGCATACTGTAAAACCTGGGGTGGGGTGGGGGCTGGGGTGATGGGCTGGGGTCTTGGGCTGGGGTCTTGGGCTGGGGTCTTGAACTTGTATGGGTTCACATCATATGTTTACTGTCTCAAGCTGAGAAAGAAGACGTGACTTAGTGCCGCACATATAAACATAGCTGTGTAGGATACAGCTAGATATTTATCACAGGCTGTCAGAGCTGTCCCCACACGTCAAGTGTTGAGTACTAGGTTTTCACTGTTTGGCTAAATGAAATAGTGAAATGAATTCAAAAGCAATGACTCTAATCAGTTTCGTCTGTATATGTATGAAAACTAACTGATGATTTATGATTTTAATATAGATTAATAAGAATAAGAGTATATTGTACAAACGCACCCAGAATACCAAGAGTACAGTATCCATCAAAGACAAAATGGTAAAAAAGGTTTATAGAAACTAGTCTGCACATAGACTTACATATGGTCCACACACATGTATACGTATATATACAGGGAGAGAGAGCTAGTACGCATACTGATGGTGATATATAAGCTACAACTGATAGTCAATAATGATTAACAAAGACACTACAGAAGGAGGCACTTAATTCAGGAGATCCTAAACCGTAGAGGAACTATTCGACTATGTAATGTAGTCTGCTCTTGTAATAAACATGTGATGTATAATTGTCTCTATGACTTTGGCATGGTCTGCTTCTGGATTTAGATTTAATATGTTATTGATGATGAATTGACAATAACATCCACATATAATGAAAGTTTGAACAAAATCATTAAGCTACTCTGCAAGTGATAATGTTAACATTATAGTTCTGATTTGTTATATTCATATTAGATAATACTGATTAAGTGATTGGGTTGACGGGAGACCCATTCATGTTCATGTGTTTGAGACATTTCATTGTGTGATTGCAGTTGTTATCACAAGTAATGATGATTGTTGATTTGTGCGACATAATTGATGGAAACTATATATTATTATCTTACTTCAATGTTGGAATCGTGAAGCAAATCTTAAATTCCCGCAAAGTTTAAAATGTCCTCCAAAAGTTCATACTTAATATTTTACTGATGTATTGATGATTATTGTAGTGTTTAATGCATGAACTCCATTTTGGACCATAGCAAATTAACACATGTGTTTATACTGACAAGGCAGCAGTAGATAGATCACAGTGATGTTCCTTTCCTTTCCCTTTATGTCGAGCAGTATTCTAGCAGTTCCAGCCTTTGGGGTCCACATTTTTCAGTGCTTTAGGTACAATCAAGCATGCCGTTTCCACGAAGATTTCAAAGAGCATCATACAACTCTTGCTCAAAAGTTGTTCAATCAAGATTACAACATTCAGAGGCCTCAGTAAAGCTTTCAAAAGGTTTTATGGTAGACATTCGGAGGACATTTCCAAAATGGACATATCAGTGACAAGAATGATGTCCAATGCAGTTCCCTATTTTGATTTACCATATGTTCCCATGTTTTGTCAGGTGAACAATTGACTTGCTTTTGCATGTGTTTGTGATGGATGCAACGAATGCTTGTCGTAAGAGGCGACTAACTGGATCGGGTGGTCAGGCTTGCTGACTTGGTTGATTCACGTCATCATATCCCCATTGTGTGGACCAATGCTCATGATGTCAATCACTGGATTGTGTGGTCCAGACTCTATTATTTACAGGCCGCCGTCATATGCTTGAACATTGCTGAGGCATTAAACAACAAACAAACAAACAAAACTTAGAGACTTGTGCAAGTCCAATATCTGGATTACAGACACAGTTGCAAGGAATGCTTGAACTGTCAACCACTGAGACAAATGACAACATAATGTTCTATATTTTCTATAACATTTGATTGTAGTATATTAATGAAAGGTATATTTATCCTTTCAAAAAATTGTAAAAGTCATTTTTAGAACATTTTGAATTTATTTTCAATATATATTTTCTCAAAGACTACATATTATACTATTAAATCATAATGTTATAAAGTAATTAGTAAACATGCTTACTCACTTCCAAAAGAAACGCACTCCCTAAAGTATGAAATGTCCGAAAATGAATAGATAATGTTTTACCTTTTCTATTTTAAACATTTTACATTTTAGTGTGTGCATTTCTTTTAGTGGTGAGGTGGGGTGAAATGGTGTTTAACGTCACGTCCAAGATTATTGCACTTATATAGCGACGTGCATGTACGTGTGTGTGTTTGTGTGGCTGCTTGTACTAGTCCGGACTGATGCCGATTTATAGTGCGAGCTCACTGAGATACCATGCCGCAGTTTAACATGAGTACCCCACTCAGACACAGTATACTGACTCCGAGCCGACCAGTCCTTGTTTTAGCCCCTTAATGCCGAGCGCCAGACAGGGTAACAACAAGAACCATCTTTTAACGTCTTTTGGTATGACGCGGTCGGGGATCGAACCCCGGACCTTCCTCTCTCCGGGCGGACGCTCTACCACTAGACCACGGAGGCGGTCGCATTTCTTGTAGAAGTGAGTGAAGTAATAGAGGAAATATTTTGGCAGACCAAACAAAACAAGAGGGATGGGCTAGCTGGCACTCAGGCTTCCTTGCCTTATCTGGAGATGTTATCCTGAACAGTCTCTCTGTTTAAGACAAAAAAAATGATATGGGAAATATTTTAAATGTGCAGATACTGCTGTGCATTTCATTCAATTATCTACTCTATTGTTATATGAAGTTTCTGAGCACACTGTAATATCATAATTAATGAAGCAATCCTGACTTGCCCAAATTTCATCTTTGATGAGTTGACGTGATAATTCACACACGTTACTTTTTGAACTGGGGGGTCACGATGTCTGATTTCCCGGCCAAGAATGTCCCAGAGATGCTCAATCGGATTAAGATTCGGACTACAGGCCGGCCAAGGAAGAGTAGCAATAGCATCTTGACGCAAATAAGCCAAAACTGCCCGAGATCTGTGTGGTCTAGCATTGTCGTCCATGTAAACAGGTCTTGTCTGAAGAGGATGGTTGTCAAAATGAGGGACTACCAAAGGACGAAAAACGGCATCTTGGTATTGTTGGCAATTCAGGTTTCCACGAATTGTCACCAGCGGAAGTTTGCAGCCGAAGGAAACACAACCCAATTTTATGACAGACCCCCCGCCACATGCTAAGGTCTTCAGGATGTTCCTTGGTGCAAAATGAGTGTTGCGTTGCCTCCAAACACGTATTCGCCCATCAACAGTTCGTAGCAGCATTCGACACTCGTCAGACCAATGGATCCTTCTCCAGTTGGCCAAGTTCCATCGACTACGGGCACGACACCATATCAGACGATTCCGCATGTGCCTCTCAGTCAGTTGAGGATGTTTTACTGGTCTTCTGGTATTATAACCAGCCGCTCTGAGGCGACGCCTCACGTCATCATGATGGGTAATCCACTGCAGTCTTAAATCTGTTGAAGTGGCAAATGGATTTCGTCTGACTATCCTGAAAAGACGTTTATCCTCTCTGTTAGAGGTCGTTGGCCTACCAGACCTATGCCTGTCATTGACATCATTGGTTTGACCATGTTTGACAATCCAACGAGTGATAACACTGTGGTGACGACCCATTTGTCTTGCAATGGCCCTGCATGACATGCCAGCATTTTTTCATGCCTATCACTTGCCATCTTTAACCGTTCGTTAACTTTCTCCTCACCATGGCTGATTTTCAACCTCTATTGGAAGGGGAATCTCACACAGGAGCAAAATGCAACCACGTGTCTGAAACTTGATTAGAGTTCAGTTAAAGTTAATTTCACAGTTCACATCACAGTTCACATCGAGGTTGTCACACTGACACAACCTTAATCCATCTTCAGAAGTTTGCCAACAGCATCCAAGAACTGGAGTCGTGTCTTGACACCCTGGGATAGCTGATCCTTCAGTCTGGAAAGTCGATTGTCAATCTCCTTGTACACACGATTTCTTGCTGGTGGAGCTGCACCTAGGTCTAACTGAGATAGCTTGGTCTTCTCAGATTTCTCAATCTTCTTGATGATCTCGATGAACCTGTAGAGATTAGGATGACGATGATTCAGTGATGCATTGAGGCGACTGTGGAAACCCTCCAGGTTGTTGTTGGTACTTAAGCCGAATGTCTGGTGATGGTTCCACGGTGAAAGAGGGAATCTGGCTTCATAATCCACCCAGTTTGTGACTATGTAGTCATTGAATTCGTCAGCATTCGGTACATCGGGAGACTGGTTCATGGAGTCAATCCATGCATCCTGAACCTGTTGAAGAGGCAGCAGAGGCAAGGCAGCAGCTCGTCGGATCCACTGTTCCACAAGGGGGTTATCTCTGTATCCAACAGCAAGACCAAGCTCCTGTGTTTTCCGCCAAATCGCCTGGGTAAAGTGGAAGAAACACCCCTTGATGTCTGAACCTTGAAACTCTGTCCGGAGGGCTCTAATGGCAGCAACTTCAAAGTCCACCGGGAATGTCTCTGGGTTGAATGTTTTAGGGAGTTTCGGGATGGTGTGTGCGGTGTCTGTACATGGCGCTGCCGACTGAGCTGAAGGAGGGAAATATAGCTGCAGCCTCCGGATCATGTCTCAAGACCTCGTCGTTGTAGAGGGCTGGCATAGGAGTGGTTGGTTCTTCTCTTGCTCTCTTCCTTAAGCTGCCAAGGAACTGGATTCTGCTGGTGTCTTCTGGTGGGTGGTTGTGCACAGTGAAATTTCTGACAAAATGTCCAACTGTTGTACATTTGCCAATGCAGGTCTTAACGGTACATCGCCAGTGAGTACCAGTTTGTCTTACTTTGTTCTTGTAGTGGAGATATCCCTGAAAGGGGACCTGGAGAGTACCTCTTTGACTGGTAATGAACTCAACCTGCTGCAGACCTGCCATGATAAACTCATTTATTTCCTGAGAATATTCAAACAGAATTACTGGCCTACTCATATTAATTAATCTGCTAATCATGGGCTGTGACCATTGTTAAGTGGGTAGACTGGCTGTGTTTGATTAATTAATCCCACCTACTCCACTGTCTTACAATGAATGTCTCACTAATGGGATGTCTTACTAATGGGATGTAACCAATTAAACCACATTTACTCACTAGTATACAAACCAATTAAACAATTCCTTCCGCAAGGCTAATACACACATCTCTCTTTCATTGACTCTTTTGCACTATAGTACTCACGGAAATGAAAAAAACCTGTTTTTTCGACCTCAGATCTTAAATAAATGCAGTTAATATACAAAATATGTAAATATTCAAACAACTAAATTAGTACTAATTGGGCCGTGGCACAAATACAGCGTATCAAATGTTATTGTGCCTTTTTACACGTAAAAGTGTGTAAAAATGTGAATAAAACAGACTATTGTGAAACAGGGCATAACCAGGTGTAAGTAGATCAAGGTGACCTATGACACCTTGACGACAGGTGAGAACAGGTGCATAATGCCTATATAGTCTGTTTCTGCTATGTCAATTTGGACTTAGTTTTATTTTTGAATGTTGACCGTGCCGACAAATTACCTCCTGTAAAGTACATTTTGTATTGTTCACTGAGATCAAACTAGCAAATCCAGACCAGTACTTTTCGAGTTGTTTTGGTGTTTCGTATTTACAGCTATGTAACACTTTGTGTCGATTTTTAAATTGAGAAAAACAGGTTTTTTTCATTTCCGTGAGTACTTTAGCTCTACCGCACGCTTTTTCAACATGCCTTGAGTATCAAGCCTATGTATAGGATGTTAATGGTATGAAAATACGCGGGGTCCAATATACACGTCTAACGATGCGCGAAATGTAATCAGGTGTTAACAGTTACGTAATAAACCGCCGATATACAGCGTCTTACGTGGAAATAAACGCGCCATCTTATGTGTACCTTCTAAGGAAAGATTCTAAATACATGTTCAGTACACAGATGTAGCACCTATTTAAAATTTTACACCTTGTTTATAAAATAATAATTCAGGATTTGTTAACGTTCAATCTTCGACTATGCTGGTGCTTCCGTTAAAATTGTTTTATTTACTAGTTTAGCGTCACGCTTTTAAAGTGTAAATATGTGCACGGATGCAGAAACACACTGACTAAACACACAGTTCTACTTGTGCGTTAAAAAGCCTGCTGATACACATGTACTTGAATCATAAAGATGGACAATATTTGTTTAACAAACCAGAGGCCATAAACGATGCACGTTAATTCCGAGTTGCAGCCGTTTTCACTTGGCCTCATTCCAACAATTACAAACCCTTTCAGGGCCCCCTGTGAATCATTTTCCGTTAACCGTGATGCATTGTGGATCACACATCCGGTACAGCCACGCCCTCTATGCGGAAGGGGATTGTCGGTGCAATAAATCAAGGAAGTTTTCAGTGTAGAAGGTAATTATCGTGTGATTTTATATGTTCAACGTCAAGAATAAGTTACCAAAATTCCTTACAAATAAAATGCTCTTTCATTTACTTCATTGTTCTGTGAACTAAATCTCCGCCATCCTTTGTTGTCGCTGGTATCGAACATGGCCGCCCCCATGAATGTTCGAGATACTCGGATGAATCATTGTCTTGTTTGCCTTTCCTCGGAATATTTTTGCTTAGATGGCAAAATATTGTCAGAGTGAACGATTAAATAGTTTTCGGTTGTCAGAGATTTGCCTTGTTAAATTCGCCAGTTATTTGGCAGTGGAATTTGAGGCATTTTACTCTTGACAGGTCAAGTTCCACTCTGGGAAAACTTCAAAAGATATTTAAAGGGGTTTTTTTTTCATTCACCCAGGTGAAAATGTCAGTTGGAAGTTGGAATGCACTTTGAGTTGAAGTCAAACAATCACCATAATAGGAATGTGAGCACCTAGTGGGCTGCTGAAAGTGTACTATGCAAAATTATATGACCCTATTAACTGTTCTTGATGGACATGTGTCAAGAATCTGTTTTTATAATCAGATTCTAGTGCTATAAGAACAGTACATTTGGTTTATCTGACACGATTGTGAAAGACCAGAAACTGCACCCAACATTAAAAAAAATTGCCTCAGGGAATGTGTGGACTATTGCCAGCGTACACATAACTGTATTATGTACAGTATAGACTTACTGTATATCTACTAAACATGCTAAACCAATTTGCAAATGGTGTAGTTTAACATCTGATTCCATTTTTTCATTCTTAATACTCTAGGATATTTTGGGATTTGGCAATACCTGAACAGGCATTTTGCGTGAACCACGGACGTCTTTGCGTGAACTTATGTTCAGTAAAGGCAAAGATATTTCATCATAGTCCCATGAAGATTTTGGGTCAGAGTTGGTCTTCATCAATCCATGCTTGTCATAAGGGGTGATCAGTTGGTCAGACTCGCTGACTTGGCTGATGCATGTCATTGTATCCCAATATTGTGAAGATAGATGTTCATGATGTCAATCACTGGAATATTGCTGAGTACAACGTAAAACAACAGATAAACAAACATGAGCTTCTTATAAGTTTATTCACCTTAACCTGTTTCATTAACTTAGGTGACATCTTGAGTTATGATAATCTTGTATTAATTGTGATTGTTTTGTCTGTAAACAATTAAATATGGCCCAGGGGTTGATAGCTTGAGCAATGAACCATGCTGTGGCAAACACACAATCAGCCAGGTCACACATTATCATTTATCACATCCCATTAACTCTTCTGTGATGAAAATCAGTAGATACGTCCAATATGAGAAATCCGAGTTAGAATAGGTGCCCATTAACCTATGCTGGTAACAAAATGGATGTGGTGGTCAGACTTGGTGACTTGGTAGATTGCATGTCTTCGTATCCTGTTGACGTGGATCGTTGTGCACAGTATCTTTTTTATTTACAGGCCACTTACATTTAGGTTGAGTGCAGTGTTAAACCACATAGGCATACACTGCACGCCTGCACTGAGCACACGCACACATACACACACACGCGCGCACACACACACACACACATAATATGACACAATTCCAAGCTCTCAGGATGCAAACGTAACAGACCCACAAAGATCTGAGTTTGAATGTGTCTTCAGCAACCAATCCTTGCCATAAGAGGCGACTGTGTCAGTCGTAAAAGGCGTCAAACAGGATCGGGTAGTCAGGCCCGCTGACTTGGTTGATGCATGTCATTGTATCCCAATTTCAGTGATCGATGCGCTTGATGTCAATCACTGGATTGTCTTGTCCAGGCTTGATTATTTACAGACTGACGTCATATAGCAAGAATATTGCTGAGTGCGGCGTTAAACAACCAACAAATAGCAACTTAACAATGCTTCAGCAAGGATAGGGGTCATTACTTTTTTATGAATGACATCATATGATCAGGATTAATATATTACAGTGTAGATTATTTCATTTTTCTCAAAAGTAATATCTCATTTTTCTAACAGTAATTGACTGTAGCATATTGTAGCCTATGCATGCAAATAAACAAGATCATTAGCCGTGAATGTACAATCCCCTGGCTACCATCGCCTAAATGGAGGGAGTCAGGACAGCCTGTCATAATTGTCTCTGACAATGAGATCACCTAGCTGATGAGATCATCAAACCCTGAAAGCATGGAAAATTGTGCTCTTGCTATTACCCACTTGTTTGCTGGACCCGGTTTCAAGTGTTTATAGACTAAAATCATCATATGAAGCAGTCTGCATCTTTGTCCACTTGTCTGAAGCCCGTGTCTAGTAAAATGTCTTTTGGTCTAGTAAGATCAGCTTGTCCTAGTCTATATACAATCTCCATGACTTCACTAAAAGATTTAGTAGAGGCAGTCCAGGTGTATTCATTTGGGGTCAGAATGGGTTCCAAGTACCCTATGCTTGTCACAGAACCAAATAATATGAAGTCGACCCAGTGTGTATAATGGCAATCTGACATTGATGGTCGCAGCTCATACTATCGACCACTGGTTTGCTTGTCATTGATGTTGCTGATGATTAGGTCATGTTGAGATGTGATAATGTTGTCACCAACTGGTGTTGATCAGATAACATTGTGATGTGAACAGAACATTCAGTATGATGAATGCTATCTGCAGGGGTGTATACTGGCATGCATAGGTATTGTTAGTGATTTTATATATTAATATTTTATTAAGATATTTCAATATTATTATTTGTGTCCATATTGCCAATTCAAATGTGTTTGAGATACCACCAAGTACTTCTCTAGTAAATAGTTTACTGTAGCATTGACATGAAAAGGTGTGATATGACACTGACATGACAAGGTATGATATGACATTGATATGACAATGTGTGATATGACACTGACGTGACAAGGTATGATATTACACTGACATGACAATATATGATGTTATACTGACATGACAAGGTATGATATGACACAGACATGACAGGGTATGATATGACCCTGACATGACAAGGTATGATATGAAACTGGCATGGCAAGGTATGATGTTACACTGACATGACTATGTATGATGTTACACTGAGATGACAATGTATGATATGACACTGACATGACAAGGTATGATATGACATTGACATGACAATGTATGATGTTACACTGACATGACAAGGTATGATATGACACTGACATGACAAGATATGGTGTTATACTGACATGACAAGGTATGATATGACACTGACATGATACGGTATGATATGACACTGACATGATACGGTATGATATGACACTGACATGACAAGGTATGATGTTGTACTGACATGGCAAGGTATGATATGATGCTGACAAGGCAAGGTATGATATGACACTGACATGACATGGAATGATATGACACTGAAATGACAAGGTACGGTATGACACTGACATGACAAGGTATGATATGACACCGACATGACACTGACATGACAAGGTATGATATGACACTGACATGACATGGTATGTTATGACACTGACATGTCAAGGCATGACACTGACATGACAATGTACGATATGAAACTGACATGGCAAGGTATGATGTGGCACTGTTATGACAAGGTATGATATGACAAGGTATGATATGACACTGACATGACAAGGTATGATATGACACTGACATGACAAGGTATAATGTGGCACTGTTATGACCAGGTATGCTATGACACTGGCATGACAAGGTATGATATGACAAGGTATAATATGACACTGACATGACAAGGTATGATATGAAACTGACATGGCAAGGTATGATATGACACTGTTATGACCAGGTATGATATGACACTGGTATGACAAGGTATGATATTACATTGACAAGACAATGTATGATGTTATACTGACATGACAAGGTATGATATGACACTGACATGACAAGGTATGATATGACACTGACATGGCAAGGTATGATATGACACTGACATGGCAAGGTATGATATGACACTGACATGACAAGGTATGTTATGACACTGACATGGCAAGGCATGACACTGACATGACAATGCACGATATGACACTGACATGACAAGGTATGATATGAAACTGACATGGCAAGGTATGATGTGGCACTATTATGACAAGGTATGATATGACAAGGTATGACAAGGTATGATATGACACTGACATGACAAGGTATGATATGAAACTGACATGGCAAGGTATGATATGACACTGACATGGCAAGGTATGATATGACACTGACATGGCAAGGTATGATATGACACTGACATGACAAGGTATGATATGACACTGACATGGCAAGGTATGATATGACACTGACATGACAAGGTATGATGTTGTACTGATATGGCAAGGTATGATATGATTCAGACAAGGCAAGGTATGATATGATACTGACACGACAAGGTATGATATGACACTGACATGACACGGTGCAGTATGACACGGACATGACAAGATATGATATGACACTGACATGGCAAGGTATGACACTGACACGACAATGTACAATATGACACTGACATGACAAGGTATGATATGAAACTGGCATGGCAGGGTATGATATGGCACTGTTATGGCAAGGTATGACATGACATTGACATGACAAGGTATGATATGACACTGACATGACAAGGTATGATATGACACTGACATGGCAATGTATGATATGACATGTATGATAACTAAAACATAGACCACCAGAGCACACACAGACACACTAGCCTGATATGATACACCAGCATAATGCGCCAGCATGACTAAAATAGAAAAAAAACTGCCCAATAGGTTGCAAACCCACTCACTAATTCACTCATTCATGTAACCCATGTCGTGGGTACTACTATATCTACCTCAAGTTGAATAACTATATTTATCATACCTCCCATTCTCATTAGAATCTGATCTTAGTTCTCGCTATCGCTGAACAAAGATCTGAAGACATGCCATTAAGGGTCACGTCAGAACAACCTTTCATCCAACCAATCAGAGCATCACTTACCAGATCAAGAAAGTGACAGTTGGAATGAGTTTTCTAATCATGCAGCCACGAAATATTTAACACTTGGTATTCTGAACGACAGTTACGGGTTCTATGATTATATCCATACAATCTGGGCCATCTATAAGCCATTCCAGAATGTTCTTCTTATCAGTTTTAATTTTCTTAATCGAGAAATACGTCAAAATATGTTTCGAAAAGTAGTCGCCAGTTTGAAACTAGTGTCATAAAGCTTGAGAAAGCTGCCTTCTGATTGGCTTATGTCGATTTCTTCTCAGTCATTTCATTGGTCGGTCAAAATTAGCGAAAGGTCGTTCTGACATGACCCGTAATGGGATGTCCTCAGATCTTTGTTTAGCGGTAGCGAAAACTTCGATCTGATTTTAATGAGAGATTGTCATACCTCCATGTCAGAATGACAAGATCAGATTGGTCCACGTGCTCTTGATAAAATTCATCATGATATGGCTGAAATATTGCTGATGTGACATAAAGCTTTAACTCACTCGCTCTTGATAAAATACAATGAATCCCGTCTTGGAGGTGAATAAATTTTGCGGTGGGCAAATAACTCCCTTATACCCCGCCACGAGCAATACAGGCTGCACATGCATTTCTGAGAAGCCAAATAAATCCCTTATACCCTGCTTCAAAGCAAAAAAGCTGCATGCTTTTTCTGAGTCAATGGAAGTTAAGTGACAGCATGCAACTTAACCTCAGCTCAGTCGAACAGCTGTTTTCTATCAATTTTGAATTTGTATTAATTGTTTTACAATGTCATATTAAACGTGTCAGTAAAATTAATTCATTGTAGCAGGATTACTCGGGGTACATATGGTTTTATGCTCGTGCTATAAAACCTAATGCAGGACACAAAAAAACCAATGTACCTCTTGTGATCCTGCTACAACATAGTTGCTGTTTCTATTGGTACTGCTATTTATTATTGTACTGCTGGACAGCCTCCATGGTCTAATGGTAGAGTGTCCGCCCAGAGAGCGGAAGGTTTGGGGTTCAATCCCCGGCCGCGTCATACCAAAAGAATTAAAAGATGGTACTTGTTGCTACACTGTCTGGTGCTTGGCATTAAGGGGCTAAAACAAGGACTGTTCGGCTTGGAGTCATTGTACTCTGTCTGAGGGGGGTATTCATGTTAAACTGCGGCATGGTATCTCAGTGGGCTAGCACTAAAAATCGGCATTTGTTCGGACTAGTTCAAGCAGCCACACACACACACATACATGCAGGTCATGATGTTTAACCCCATTTCATCTCAAATATTTAGACTAACATCTAGTCTCTGAAATGAAAATATACAGAAAAAAACCAGTTGTTCAGTTATATTAATAAAAATATAATAAAAGGGACCCCAGTGACTCTCTTCATTTTCAGATACTGCAGTAATCTAGACTTACCAAACATTATAGACTTGCATGAGCTGTATTTGAAATATACTTGTATTAGGGTCTGTAAGACAGACTACTCAAATATTGTATTGCAAGAGATCATTCAATCTTAAACACCTAGGAGTGTAATAATGCTATCAAATCTGTTGTCCACTAGTATATATAGTTCATTGGTAGATTTATTGCAGAGATTTATTCACTGATTAGGCACTCACTGTCATGTATACAATTGATAACAATGTAAAAGCAATTGTCCGCCGTGTGTGAACGAGTGAAACTACCAATTAAGGAAGTAAGTAACCAGGAAGCAGTTATTATCAAGATAAATGTTCAAATAAGGATGTATGAACATGCTGGGGAAATGTGACTCATGACTATGTCTAACTGCAAGGCAGGGTGAGTACAACAATACACTGTATGATGCATAGATGACCATTGAGGATTTGCCTGAAGCAGTCAGCATTGTCGAACAAATGTTAGGTAGCCACTTGCATACTTGTTTGTTTTGCGAGATAGTCCAATCCAGATGTTCTGCTGACATGTGTAGAAAGGGTATTCTGTTGCAAGATATTTTGGTCATGTGCCACTTTAGGTCTTCCAGTCTATAGTATGACTCAATGACTATCTTTAACAATGTCTGAATTCAGACAATTTAACCTTCTCTGAGATGGGTATTTCTCAAATCTAGACGAGTTAATATAAGCAACTGTAAGAAGAAGAAGGTCAGTGTGTATTCTATTGAGCTAGGTGCTATTGTTAACTACTGTGCCCAATTCCTACTTTACAATGGAGACATATAGGGAAGTAACTTTGCTTAAAAGTATAATAAAAGTATTTAACTTTTTACGATATTTTCAGCATAAATCTTTCAGAAAGCATAATTTTTTTCTCTAAGTGCTTATTTTGTGCCAAATGGATACAACATTAACAAGTTTTAACATGCAGTGATATTCCACAGATGTCATACACTGCTCTGACATGACACAAGGTTATAATGCAGTGAAGTCATAATTTACAGAACATTTATTATTTATTTTTCATAAAATAGGTCTTCAGCAACCCATGCTTGCCCTAAAAGGCGACTATGCTTGTCGTAAGAGGCGACTAACAGGATCGGGTGGTCAGGCTTGCTCACTTGGTTGATGCATGTCATTGTATCCCTATTGCGTGGATCGATGTTCTCGATGTCAATCACTGGATTGTCTGGTCCAGACTTGATTATTTACAGTCTCCGTCATATTGCTGGTATATTGCTGAGTGCTGCGTTAAACAACAAACAAACAAACAACAACAACAACAAAAAACTCCTTGCCATAAACAATACACAATATGGCATTAAGGGGCTGAAACAAGGACTGGTCGGCTCGAAGTCAGTATACTGTGTCTGAGTGGGGTGTTCATGTTAAATTGTGGCATGATATCTCAGTAGGCAGAACTATAAATCGGCATTAGTCTGTACTAATACCGGCAGCCACCCACGCACACATGCATACACATCACTATACGATGGCAATTATCTTGGACTGCGATGTTAAACCCCATTTCACTTCACCCCAGGGGCACGAAGGGGCCCAGTTGTTTAAGGCGCAGCGAATCGCTGTGCAGAGTTGCGACCCTTAGGCATGCCAGAAACCTATGATTTTGGGTTCAAATCCTGGTTCGCCCCGATTATGTTTCTACGTTTGCAGCACCATAGCCTCAACTCAACTCGATGATAGTTTGACTTAAAGCATGTCACAAAAGTTCTCCTGATACATGACAGTTGGGGTTGCACACTGAACACTGATACATACCAGAAGACAGCCTTAACAGGGGTAGATTTAACAACAAATTTGTATGTAGCAGCAGGGTTTGCTCCAGAAGTTACTGGCCTTTCTCCAAACTACCTGGCCTACAACTAAATGGTGGAGGCCGCAAAGTGGCTGAACCTGAGGTCGTGTCATGTACTTCACGTTTCAGCAGGCTCTTTGTAATTGTAACTGGCCATGGGCCAATGGGCCAGCAGTTAAATCAACCCCTGCCTTAAGCAAGAAAATAAGGAAGGGATGGGGTCTGTGTGTGACTAACCAACTGTGTTCTTCCCTTGCCTGTAACTAAGTTTGGCAGTGCAATCTATTCCTTCACTCTGGAGTCAAGTGAACACACAGAATTTTGTCAGGTTTTTACAAAAGTGATTAATGTTCAAGTTTGTTCGTGTGACTTGAGTCAAAGTTTACTTGGATGTACTCTACACTAATTTCTTGAAAGTTTTCACATTTTCCTAATAAAAACCAGCACAGCAAGCCTCAAAGGTAAGATAAGAACTCATAGGGGGTTGCATTGCCGACTCCATCAGTGAACCCAAGCAAGAAGCCAAGGTCCATGTCACTTGCTTTAGGCTACAAGAAAGAATATTCCTGTTTTTCAGTCTGACACCACCCACATCAAGATTCTTATCATTATAAGCCTAAACAGATCAGAGTCTGCCAGTCTCGTGTCTCATAAGGTATTACCAAGGAGATACGTCTGAACCTGATACAATATACATTTCAAGTTTTGTGAGTGGCATTAAAGTGATGGCGTGTCTGAACCTGATACAATATACATTTCAAGTTTTGTGAGTGGCATTAAAGTGATGGCGTGTCTATTGTGTGCATGTCCCCATGTGGATGTAGGAGAGAACAGGTCCCTGTTGCTGGTCACAACAGTCCACTGTTTGAGGACCAGGTGGACACAGTGGCTGAAAGTGTCCGTGACTGGTGGGCTTGGTTCAGACTGGTGGGCCTGGTTCAGACTGGTGGATCTGGTTCAGACTGCTGAGCCTGGTTCAGACTGGTGTGTCTGATTCAGAATGGTGGGCCTGGTTCAGACTGGTGGACCTGGTTCAGACTGGTGGACCTGGTTCAGACTGGTGGATCTGGTTCAGACTGATGGGCCTGGTTCAGACTGGTAGGCCTGGTTCAGACTGGTGTGTCTGGTTCACACTAGTTGGCCTGGTTCAGACTGGTGGACCTGGTTCAGACTGGTAGGCCTGGTTCAGACTGGTGGACCTGGTTCAGACTGGTGGACCTGGTTCAGACTGATGGGCCTGGTTCAGACTGGTGTGTCTGGTTCACACTAGTTGGCCTGGTTCAGACTGGTGGACCTGGTTCAGACTGGTAGGCCTGGTTCACACTAGTTGGCCTGGTTCAGACTGGTGGACCTGGTTCAGACTGGTAGGCCTGGTTCAGACTGGTGGACCTGGTTCAGACTGGTGGACCTGGTTCAGACTGATGGGCCTGGTTCAGACTGGTGTGTCTGGTTCACACTAGTTGGCCTGGTTCAGACTGGTGGACCTGGTTCAGACTGGTAGGCCTCGTTCAGACTGGTGGACCTGGTTCAGACTGGTGGACCTGGTTCAGACTGGTAGGCCTGGTTCAGACTGGTGTGTCTGGTTCAGACTAGTTGGCCTGGTTCAGACTGGTAGGCCTGGTTCAGACTGGTAGGCCTGGTTCAGACTGGTAGGCCTGGTTCAGAGTCATGTCTGGTTCAGGCCTGGTTCAGACTGATGCACCTGGTTCAGACTAGATTGTTTACATGTTCCTGCGATAAAGCCACATTTTTGACGACTGTGGAATAAAATTACAGTCACCCACAATATTCATGATAATACTCTCTGACAGATAAATTAAAAATATAAATCCTTACATTAATATATATTGTCAATAATCATGATAGTCAGCATGGATAGTCTGAGACTGTTCAAAATCTTATCATAGTTGTTTTCTCTCAAGTTCTTTTACATAAACCACTAGTCTGAAATAAACTGTAGAGTAGTGTTATGTGACAAATTGTGTCTACCACTGATCAGTTTGACAACTGAACTAGCCTTTTCCTTCCTATGAACAGTTGTTTTTCACCAGCTCAGTTGCCTCTGTTTTTAGCGGCCATAAAGTCAGCATAGAACCCACATATGTGGTAGAAGCTAGCTCTGGTATCCTAAGTATTGTCCCCAGTTCTAGACTAACATTTAGGCTCTGAAATCTTATATTACACAATATCCTTCTTGACTCTAAAAATAAAATAAAAATTCCCTATGCTGATGTGGAATAGAGCTAGATAGAGCTGGCTAGACTTGCTTTTGTATGCGTTTCTAGATCTTCTTTTTTTCATAAAATAAATATATTCCAGAGTCATGGTGCAGGCCCACCCCTGTTCTTATGATGATACATTGCACCGTCTGTGACTTGGACATTTGTCTGAAGTCTGAGTCCTAGTCTGTCTTATAGACCCTGATACAAATATATATCAAATACAGCCCATGCAAGTCTAGATTACTGCAGTACCATCTGAAAATGAAGAGAGTCACTGGGCTCCCTTTTATTGTATTTTTATTAACATAACTGAACAACTGTTTTTTCTGTAAGATATGTTCATTTCAGAGACTAGATGTTAGTCTATCTGAGTCCCTATGTCCAGTGCAAGTTTAGTAAGAACAACTCATCAGTATATAGGAACAAAAGTCTTTAACACAGACTGCGCAACAGAAATAGTCCTACATTTTTGGATTTATCCTCCGCATACTTCTAAACCATTAAGAATTTTAATTTGCGTATAGGACATGTGTTATATAGGACGAGTGCCAGCTTCTAATGCTGCTTGTCACATAGATCTTCTACATCTGAAGATTATGTAATAAGCTACGATGTAGTTACATAGTTACAGGGCCTGCTTCGATGTGTATCACACATTTCAACATGCACAACTGCACCAACACTATCCAAGTGTTAGCTACAAATTCTTTATTTATCTTAATTATCTTGTTAAAGAACATGTTCAATGCCCAACATACAACAAAAATGGCTGAGTTGTTCCTTACGTGTTCAATGGGAAATGTGTGTCATGTGTTTATCCATGTTATTACCTGCGAGCAAATAGTCTTCCCTAGCTAATTACACATACCGAGCTCATCGTCATGTTTAGTTTGAACCATGACCTCATACACAGCAGTGGTCCTATCCAATCCGAGGAATTATCGAGATGTATCATAACAGCACCATGGATGCCTTGTGCTGAAAGTTAGGCTGTTTTTATTCCTATGCAGCAAATACGGAATATTTAATTTGTTCTGTTGAGAAGATAGGGGAGGTATTTACAAATTTTGAATGAAAGGGCAAATGAAATGAGTCAGTTTCTTACAATATTATTAACCTGTTCTTAAAATCAAACTCCCCCCAAAGCAAAGTTTAATTTCTTGTGGTAATAATGGTAGTTAAGCAGCATTATAAATTAGTCCTGTAGTCCTTGCCAAATTGCCCAATAGTTAAGGTATCATAAGGACCAGTTCAAATTTGCAATTTTTATGGGGTTTGCTATATGTTATCATTAAGGTGGACTAAAACTGTTAGTTTCTACCACTGATAAGTACATTTGATGACATAAGTTTTCAATATTTGACACAGAAACGGGATACATAGATATCATTACACTCGCATGTGTGTCTTGTGATTTTACAAAACGAGTCCCAGAATTCCTGTATTTCCTGAGCTAGAGCGAGTTTGGTACGTGAATCCATACATGATAATAAAAGGAAAGGTGTAGCAGTGGTCACTTCAAGTCACTTTTCAATGGAATTATATTCAGAATAAAGTAAAATTTCAGAAATTAAACCCTAGTACTAGTTTGTCCATTTACCCTAACCTGTCCGTGAGAGACTTTTTCGGAAGAACGTAGTCTTAACATACGAACAGTTAATTTTAATAAGCTGAGTTAATTCAAACTGTTCTCATCAAACCTTGTTCCTGGCAACATGAGGGAGAGCCAGGAAGACCCATGTTGTAACAGTGTGTCGTGGATTACTTCTCAAGATGTTTGTCAACATGGTGGCCATGTTGTACAGAGGGGGCTGTAATAGTTTCACAGGAACGTGACAACGGTCCATTTTGTCAACATATTACTAATACTTCCTGTTTTGGGGTAGGCATGTCTTAGCAGGCTAGATTAGCTTCCGTCGACTGAGTGATCACTTGCTGCTACAACTTTGACATCCTCGTCAGCCAGGCCCTGGACTTGCAGTCACAGTTAACTGCTTCAGGTGGTCATTGGGTTTGGCCTTGGGCACTGGAGGTTGGTTTATTGATAGTTTAGGAGGTGGAAGTCTGTGATAGCAACTTTGGCTCATTAATCAGTCTTGTTAGCAATTTAGTTATGCTGTTTTGATATCAATGTGTTTTTTGAAGGACATGAATGGTTTTACCTTTCTGTGAGATAAATGATCATTAAAGATATTACAGGCCAAGATCAATAGAGTTTGTTGACCACTTGTATGAAATGTTGCTTACTGTATTGACCACTGGTATGAAATGTTGCTTACTGTATTGACCACTGGTATGGAATGTTGCTCACTGTATTGACAACTTGTATGGAATGTTGCTTACTGTATTGACCACTGGTATGGAATGTTGCTCACTGTATTGACCACTGGTATGGAATGTTGCTCACTGTATTGACCACTGGTATGGAATGTTGCTCACTGTATTGACCACTGGTATGGAATGTTGCTCACTGTATTGACCACTGGTATGGAATGTTGCTCACTGTATTGACCACTGGTATGAAATGTTGCTTACTGTATTGACCACTGGTATGGAATGTTGCTCACTATATTGACCACTGGTATGGAATGTTGCTCACTGTATTGACCACTGGTATGAAATGTTGCTCACTGTATTGACCACTGGTATGGAATGTTGCTCACTGTATTGACCACTGGTATGGAATGTTGCTCACTGTATTGACCACTGGTATGGAATGTTGCTCACTGTATTGACCACTGGTATGAAATGTTGCTCACTATATTGGCCATTGGTATGGAATGTTGCTTACTGTTTGACCACTGGTATGGAATGTTGCTCACTGTATTGACCACTGGTATGGAATGTTGCTTACTGTTTGAAAACTGGTATGGAATGTTGCTTACTGTATTGGCCACTGGTATGGAATGTTGCTCACTGTATTGACCACTGGTATGGAATGTTGCTTACTGTTTGACCACTGGTATGGAATGTTGCTCACTGTATTGACCACTGGTATGGAATGTTGCTTACTGTTTGAAAACTGGTATGGAATGTTGCTTACTGTTTGAAAACTGGTATGGAATGTTGTTTACTGTATTGACCACTCTTGTGTCTGGTCAGAGATTAATTGTTTAATAGGCAGCCTTGTTAAAACTGTCATATTGCTGACAGCGGTGTGAAATTGCATTTAATTAAAATTAACAATAACTACAGGATCTGAAACCAGGAGCTTTGTTCTTTATGGGATTTGATTTGTTTCAGCCAAAGCAATTTTTGCCAAGGTAGTCTCCACAGAGACATCTAACAAGGCATGTTCTGCTGTCCGTGGTTTGACTTCAAGTCACCCCCAGAAGACCATGATCAGCTGCATGCTCAGGCTTATAGGTTACATCAGTGTGGTAAAAGTCGACAACCTACTTACCTTTAGACTTTCGCCCACAACAAAGCCCTCCCACATAAAGATGACACGCCTTGATATAACTAAAATACTGTTTGTTCAACATTGCATTGAAGCCAAATGCTGCACTCACTATACTTTCTATCCTTTGATTGTACAGCCCTCACCTTGTGTAATGAGTGAGACTAACCTACCCACACCTAGGTCAGACACTCGTAGACCACCTCCCCCTACCTGCTGGTGTTTACTGGGTCAGAGATCAGTCCTCCTTCACACTTGTAGTCAGCGTTATCAGCTTGTATGTGACAGAAAGGCAAAGATTCTCTCCTTAAGTAGACGGACTGGACTTACCCTAGATACACAGCATTAGTCAACTATGGAAAATGATTATTGTTCATGTGATGATCCGTGAGAAGGGACACAGGTAGCCGGTCATCTGAGCACTCCAGTTCACTCTGCAGTCAAAGTCCCAATTCACTTTGATTTGTCTGCATCGTAGGGATGTTTGTGTTTTTCACCAAAGTGGCAGACATGCATGACTTAGCTTGGTGAGGTGAAATGGTGTTTAATGTTGCATGTAAGATTATTACACTTATATAGTGTTGTGTATGTGTCTGCATCTGTTTGCATGCGTGCGGACGTGTTTGCGTGTGTACATGCATGCTTTCATGCGTGCATATGTGTGTTCTTGTATAAAACTAAAAAAATGCCAGTTCTATACTGCTAGACCATGCCACAGTTTAACGTGAATACCCCACTCAGTATACTGACTCCGAGCGGACCAGTCCTTGTTTCATCCCCTTAATGCAGAGTCAGGCATGGTAACAAGAACCATCTTTTAATGTCTTTTGGTATGACGCATCCCAGCTTCTAACCACCGACCTCCCACTCTCCTAACTTCTTGCAATAAGCTGACACGACATGGTGTAACTGAAATACTAGCTGTTCTAAGCGACATTGTATCCAACTCACTCACCCAGTCACATTCGGTGTTCGAAATTAGGCATTGAACATTAAAGACAAGGTGTCCTTATGTGGCAGTTACAATTTAAAAGGGCCCTAGATTCAAATACTATAGAAGTAAACTTGAAGGTTGCCAGGATCTCCTTAATATGGAACATTGTACATGGAATATGTTTGAAAATGACAAGTATCTATTTAGCCCAGATATGACAGAAGACCATATGGAATCTTGTGTTGTGTTGTGTTGTCAGAGAGAAAAAAGTTTATAGATATCTCTCCTCTTAAGCGTATAAGTAAATTTCTTAAGTCTTCATGAATAAGTTTGTTTGATGGCCTATCCACCTCAAGTATGTTTAGGGAAAATCTTTTGATAAAAAGTTGCTTGTCATGTAATAAGAGCCAGTCCAGATTAGGAATGCATTTATGTTTCGCTGAAACTTCCTTAAGTGAGCAGGCTGTGTTTAGATCCAATCTTCAAATGGGATAAATAGATTGTGTAACCAATTAGCATGGTTGACAACTAGATGAGCGGAGATACAATCAATTATTTTTATGTTTCAATTTAATAGGTTCCCACCCAATTTTAATTTACATTCTGTTGCAGTAGGGTAATTGCACTACGAGGAATTCCCTCTGACATAGACGTCCTGGTGGCGATATTGTTGCTGATGTTGTGTTAAGTAATTCCACAAGATGTTTACTGTTTGTTGACAGCCCTCAGTCTTTGCTTACAATGGAGCTGTGTCTTTAGTTTGTCTCGCTGCCGTTTCCCATAGAAAATAACACAAGGAAGAATGGTTTAGATGTATAATTTCTTTAACATTTGTGCATTTCATATGATACTTTTTGCTCACCAATGCATGAAGTTTCTGTTTATTGATTTTGCATAAATGACAAGATTCATCTGTGCTATTTGTATTATGCGGCTACAATATAAATTTGGCATGGAATCTGGATTTCAAAATTATATTCGTTTGATGGACAAAATAATTTTGTTTCGACTTGAAAGAAAAGCCTACTGAAGTGCATGGCAATTTCTATATTGACACAATAGGGTCAACCTTGTTTTATTACTTGGGTCATTTAATTTCAGGTGGATCCCTGAAGTTGAGGAATATTTTTGATTAAATGGGCTGCTAGACAAAGTTTGCAAATTGTTTGTTGTGTGTATTTACAGGAAAAGAAAGAATGGAAACAAACTCAAACACTGTTTGTCACACAGGAGATTTCTTGTCCCTTCTTTTTTCCCAAGCTTTAAATGCTGTTTATGGGAGTTTCAAAGGAACCTTAGAATAATACTGTCATTGCATTACCTGGCCCTTTGGTCATGTTTGTTGAAGAAGAAATTGTTTATATGGTCAGCGGAAACATACTTTTAGAAACAAGTCTGCCATTTTTACGCAATTGAGGAAGGATGATCCTTGATCCCAGTCATAAAAAATAAACATGTCGGTAACATTACTAGGTTCAGCAGTACTCTAAAGTAAAGAAAAGGCCTAGTACTCCAGTGGCCTGACTTGTGATTAGACATTTTATGTTATTGAGAAAATATTGGGGAGTATTATAGACTTTTACCTCACGAGTCAAGACTCCACAAGAATAATATTTTATATTAAGACAAATAACATTAGGCATAGTTAAATAGTTCAGAGATACAGATCCTGAAACAAATATGGCCAATGCAGCCAATGCAGCCTGTGCAAGTCTAGAATATTTGGCAAGTCCTGGTAACTGTAGTTAATGAAGAAAGTCTCTTGATTCCTTTTTATGATATTTTTATTATGATTTAACAACTGTTTTTTTTTCTGTAAAATATGTTCATTTCAAAGACTATATGTTAGTCTAGGTATTATTGAACAGTTTGACATGTGCTTGATGGCTAGTGCAAATTTCTATCCCCGCTGATTGACTCTGAATCCGCCTAAATCAGTCGTGTCTTCGACAGAAAAATTGTGCCATCAACTTTGAAAAAACACATACAGCAATGAACTTAACAGATGTGTAAAAGCAACAATGAATTGTTTTCGAAAAAAAAAAGAGATTTGCAACTGGTAAAGGTTTGACAGAGATATTTGCAGACCACTCAGTGAGTTGCCTCCCCTGATATATTGACTTCCGATGTTATGCTATTTGTGGTGGCAGCTGATGTGTTTGAATGGAATGCGTAGCATGCTGGATGATCTTCAAGTCCTGACTGTCTCTCCTACAGATTACATGTTTTTCATACACACCTACACCACTTCCCTCTTTTATGGCTTTGTACGGCTTTTTCCTGTTTCCTGCCACTGAGAAATAATAACTGGCAAGTAGATATCAAGACTTTTTTCCTCATGTTATGAATGATAACCCTACTGGCGGTGATATTGATAATGTATTCCAGGAAGCCATTTTTTGTACTTGTTAACCTTGACAAGCAAGTGATCACAAGATCTGTGTTTATTCCTGCATAAGTTGTTAATTTATGTTTGATATTATCAATATTTTGGTGTAAAGTTTGTATATATTTATAATCCTCCACAAGCAGGAAATCATTCTGATACCCCTGCCCTTCCTGATGGGTTCAGTCTTGTCAACACGGTCAAGTGCTGTGTTGGAAATGAGGAATTGAAACATGTGTTATGTATATGGTAATATTTCTAAGGCACACTATGCCTAGTGTCTCGTTCAGGTTCCAGAGTATACAATTAATAAAACACTCACCCCCATTCCAGTCTCAGCATCTTTTCAGCTCTGAAATTGAGACTTGAGTGTTCCTTTACTTCTCATGGCAGAGCAGTGGGGTCGCTTGTCAAGTCGAAGGCCCGGGTTCGATTCTCCACATGGGTACAGTGTGTGAAGCCCATTTCTGGTGTCCCCTGCCATGATATTGCTAGAATATTGCTAAAAGCGGTGTAAAACAAGACTCACTCACTGCTCATGGGATTTCTTGTAGAATTATTTCTATTTAACCTTATGCATATTTTATTTTGATGACTATATGTTGGTCAACACTGTGCCTAGTGTTGGAATTTCATAGTGAAATGAGTTGTGGTGAGATGGAAGAATATATATATATATATAATCTTTTAATGTAGTTTGAGTTTTGACTTTAAAACATATTTATTGTGTTAATGGCAAACTTTTCATAGGTCTTCTGCTTCTAAAGTATTTTTGAGAAAACTTATGTAATTATTTCTTAATCATCATCCCTCTTAAATTTGACCTGATCGCATAGATCATTGCTCATGTTATCGGCCCTTGGTTTGTCGGGGCTGCTGTGATGCAGCTGGAAAATTGCTGACTGTAGCATGAATCAACATTACCTCACTCACTCACACTCTCTCTCTCTCTCTTTCACTCCCTCACACTCATTCACCCCTTTTCTCCTCTTAGCAGTTAGATCCCCAGCACCCCATGCTTTTCATAAGAGATTTTAAAGAGAATCACAATGGGTTACCTGGGCATTTGTGTATCATTACACCTAACATCAGGGATCGTTGATCGGACTATCAACATGATCAACCACTGGTCTGGGTGGCCCAGAATTCTATGACTGCTGAAATGTTGCAGACTCCAACTTACCTTTCACTCACTTCCCTCCCTCTCTCCCTCTCTCCCTCCCTCCTCTTTAAGGGCCTTCTGTAAACCATACGAAGAAGGACAAAATATTTTTGTAATCACCCCAAAATCAAAAGACATTTTCTTTGACCTCATGCTTATTGCAACATATTAAAGACTTAAAGTATGTTAGTGAGCTGCAACATGAATTCTGCCAACTGCCAACCATTCTGTCATGTATGAGTTTATCTTGAATTTGAAACATTTGGATGTTTTGACATGTGTTGATCCACGGATAAGTGATATGAGGCCAAGTTGTTCCCAGACTCAACACACTGAGTTAAGTTGATCACAGTAATTCCCTCCAGTCAGCCCAAAGGGTCAGCCCCAGGGGTCAGCCCAAGGGGTCAGCTGATCTACTCTGGCTAAGGAAAGGCTCACAGTCCCAACAAGCTGTATTTTTGAAGAGCTTGGAGAAGAAGGATTGGCTTGATTGGCAATATTGAAGTTTCACAAGCTGGAATTGAGACATTCAAGGAACAGTCCAAGAAGGATTTGCTCGATTAGCAATATGGCAGTTTCACCAGTTGGAATCAGGACATTCAAGGAACAAGTGAAGAAGGATTGGCTTGACTGGCAATATCGAAGTTTCACAAGGTGGAATGAGGACATTCAAGGAAAACATCGAAGAAGGATTGGCTTGATTGGCAATATGGGAGTTTCACTAGCTGGAGTTTGGACATTCAAGGAAAACATCGAAGAAGGATTGGCTTGATTGGCAATATGGGAGTTTAACCAGCTGGAATGAGGACATTCAAGGAAAACATCTAAGAAGGATTGGCTTGATTGGCAATGAGGCCATGCATATGACACTTTGACCCGAGTGGATATCAAATTAGTTAAATCTCACTGACGATGCAGCATTAAACAATCAACAAACAAACAAAACATCATATAGAATGTCAGATGAAAGTTGTCATCAATTATGACTGTCAGTTGCAAGTGTCCATTATACATTGTGGAGAAAAATGCTCTTTTAATATCAGTTTTGTATGTTTAACCATTCCTTTGATCTGTAAGGTTTTACAAATAAACACTTTAATCTTCAGTAATTGACAGTAAATATGTTATACAATTTTATTCATCGAAGATGATGCAGATTCTTTTCATTTGTGATCATGGTTCTTTGAGATGACTTATTAAAGAAAAGAAAAGAAAAAAAGAAAATTAGCAACTGTTTTTTATGTTCAAATGAACTGATTTTGATCAGTGATAAAATCCCAATTGATTCCTTACACCTTTTAACCACAGCATATCTGCAAACCATGTATGACTGAAATACTGCTGAAGGCAGAATTAAGCCTATTCAGGTCAATCATCCAGGTGTGATACCAATAAGTCCTCCGTCACATTGCCCAAAAAATTATGCAAAAATGGTCTGCATTTCAGTTGCTTTTGTACGTTAAGATGCATGTATTTTGCTGAACATGCTTGTATTTTAACTTACCTAACTGAATGTCAAGTGGGCTAATATCATGGCCTGTTTGTCCATTGTCTGTCGTCTGTTGTAAACATCAGCTCAGAAACCACTGGACCAGTGAAGCTGAAACTTCATATACTTCTTCCCACCATTGATGACACCCAAATCTTCAAAAGGTTCAAATCTGAATTTCAATATGGCCGCCATGGCAGCCATAATGTAGAAGCTCTTTATTGTCATTACTCCGACTTTTTTGTTCAAATGAAGTGAAATTTGGTATGTGTGTAGATTCATCTTGATTCGTCCTGAATAACATCACTGATTTGTAAGCACCATACATGTGAACTTTGCTTTAACCAAAGTGATCAACATCCACGACTGACTTTAGCTTTGCTCCCACACTCTGTGACACAGGTCGCCAATAAAGGACTACAATACATATTTCAGAACAGGCTTGTCCACAAGACAAGAAATGAATTGGTGTGGCCTAATGGGGCCTTGTTGATCGTTCACGTGAGACAAATTTAAGGTCCGGTGAAAGCTAGTTGATATGGACATTGTATGTTGATTGTATATAGCCAAGTGTCAGGGTCTGTATTCATTATACTTGTATGCAGCCTGGTTCACATAACTTCATACATAACAATCCTCACAGGTTACATTCTCACGGCTGTCGTCATTCTTATGTTGATTCAGCTTTCTGTTTAGCAGTCTACATTGATATGGGATTTACATGACAGTGCTTTCACCACAATGCTTTTTGGGTGTCATATAGAATAAGTGGCCGTTTGAGTGAAATTGTTTAGTGTTGCCTTCAGGAAGATTTAATGAAGGTATATTTCCAATATTCTTTACAATTCAATGCATTCTGTTGTGGGGTTGGGGGTTTGTTTTGATATCTCTAAAGAGGTTTCATAGTAATAGAGTATTAATTAATGGTATATTTTATGAGGGTTTGTTTATCCAAGAGTGATGTCCTCCGAACAATATACACTGTATTGTGTACTGTTCATTGCCCTTTTTAAACCCATACTTTTGACATGAATCCTATTTCGAAGACAAACATACTTTGTTTCCAATGTAGAGCTAGGTTACTTGCAGATTGATCTCACAAGATTGAATTTGGACCTGAATCCACAGCATGAGGTTTCAAATGTCAAATTAAGATAAGTTAAGTCTACTGTTGTCCACCAAACTTGAACAACAATAGAAATGGACGGAGAAAGTGTGTTTTCCTTCCAACATCTGCCAGACATGCTTTGAATATTGTATTAGCCAAAACTCTGCACTTTGACAAACCAACAATGATTGAGAAAGTTCTTTTCTATAAAAGGTGATGCGGTCCAAGGTGACTATGTTTTGTTGAATTACAATGTAATGTTAGCTGACTGAGCTCCTGATGAGAGTGTATGTAGCATACAATAGTCAGTTGTTAATTGTAGGTGATGTTGTGTTGGCTTATGGTGGCTGCAGCGTCAATTCACTGCTTGCTACATGTCTGGCAGAGCAGGGGTAAACACCTTGTGGACCTAACAAACACATGCTCATTGGGGATTACTGTCACAGAGCCCTTGATGTACACAGATTATTTAGCTCTTGTTACTGTGTTCTTAATGCTTTAAAAAGTCAATCTTTGAGAGGAAGAATTCCTACGTAAAATACTGTTGCTGTCTTGTATTGGGGATAATTCCTGGTCTGTAGTTAGAAGGCCATGTTTGAAAAATAAGCCTCCTAGTGATTGTGGGGAAGAGTTGGTCAGTAGGACTTTTTGTTGTGAAAGGATGACATAAGAAGATGGGGTGGCCATGATGATAGTGACCATCTTGGTACTAGACTCTGCTTTGGATTAGTCTCGTGATGCAGGGTTGGTTGTTTTACGCCACACTCAGTGCCAGCTATATGATGGCGGTCTGTAAATAATTGAGTTTGGACCAGACAATCCAGCAATTGGGATCGATGACATGCTTCAACCAAGTCAGCGAGCCTGACCACCCAATCCCGTTAGTTGCCTCTTACGACAAGCATAGTCGCCTTTCACGGCCAGCATGGGTTGCTGAAGACCTATTCTACCCCAGATCTTCACGGGTCTCATGATGCAGGGATGCAAATTCAGGTTAATTTACGTCATAATGAGATGGTCAGGTGGTCAGGCTTGCTGACTTGGTTGATGCATGTCATCGTATCCCAATGCGTGGATTGAAGCTCATGATGTCAATTACTTGATTGTCTGGTCCAGATGCAATTTTTTTACAGACCGCCATCATATAGCTAGAATATTGCTGGGTGCAGTACATTAAACAAAGAAACAAATAAAAAAACTAATTGAAGGCTTCAGAGTTTCAAAGGTTCTAAATGATTTGGATGCAAAGGTTAAAGTGGCCAATGCCTTTGACAATACTGGCTAACTGAATAAAGCTCTCACTCACTCACTCACTCACTCACTCACTCACTCACTCAGGACATGCAGAATGAGTATCTTCTCAAACAGATAGTTTTAAGTCAAACGACATTTTCTTTCTGTCAACCACTGTATGGTCGATGGTTTGTCAGTCAAAGGCTATTGTGATTTTTAAAATATTTTGTATTAATACTAGTCTGTATATCTGGTATTTATGTTAAAGATAATCCTTTTCATATTGTACCTGCGATAAATTGTTACATACACAAATTAGCAATTATTATGGCCAAGCCATTTTCATGTTTTGTTTAATTATTTCTTTAGTCAATGATGAATGAAATGGATGGAAATGTACATGTATAAGGGAACAAATAGTTTTAGACACAGTAAAATGATATGCCATCATGGGTTCCCAGCCTTGTCTTCCAAATACACATTTGATTTTGACATGTGTTGAATTTGTATATGCAATAAAGCTTATTTCCGTATCTTTTTATTGTTCTCTTAATCGTTTTCATCAGTATATTTTGAAATGTATATCATACAAATTATTTAGAAATGTCTTTTGATTATAATAAGTCTTGAAATGTTTTCTGAAAGGTCAAGCATTGTTAGAGATTAAAATAGGTGGTAATGTATAAATGTTTGAAGCAAGCATTCTAAAATCAACATCTGTTATTGTAAACAGCTTACTTAACTAAGACAAAATTGTTATGGATGAGCAACTTCTTTATTACAGCTTACTTGGTTTTTTTGTGCTACATTAAGTGAGTGAGTGAGTATGGTTTTATGCTGCTTTTAGCAATATTCCAGCAATATCATGGCGGGGGACACCAGAAATGAGCTTCACACATTGTACCCCTGTCGGGAATCGAACCCGGGTCTTCGGCATGAAGAGCAAACGCTTTAACCACTAGGCTACCCGACCACCCCTGTGGTACATTAAAAAATGTAGGATAGGTAAACTTAAAACATGAAAAAGCACTGGTATGGCCTAAGTGAAAAATGCATCTTTGTGTGTTCATTATATACAAACAAAATAAAGTTTGAAGCAAGTAATTTTCACCAGAATGAAGATGACACTGTACATGGGTGCACTTACATTATCAGTGAAACAGGAGACCTCTGAAAGCAAAACGTTTCATGTAGCTTTTATCCCACATAGCTGACTGCCTGTGCATGTCTAAACAAACAACGTATATCTACAAAATGCAGAAAAATTTCTAACACCAAGAATTTGTTCAACGTGTTTCAACACGAACACTCTCGCCCGAAGCACATGTACACACAAAAATGATCAAGCTTCTCAACCTCATGCAACATGTTAAAAGCAAAAATGTCGTTTGTTGATCCGTGCTCTGAACATGCTCTGAGGCAGTAAAAAGATGATTAAAAATATATTTTAAAGCAAGAATTTTTACCTGTGTAAGAAAATATTATATCTTTATGATTATGCTGTTTGAAATGAATTCGGCATGTGTGTAACCGAGAGATGGTGACAAAGTTTAAGCAAGAAAACTGGGGGATTCTCGGTTGTTGGTGCATCCAAGAACGTTATTGTGCTAGTGCATGATGGTATCGGAATTCCAGATTGGGACAAATATTGCTGTTTGCGGAAACAATCGATCAGTCAGCGGTTTTGTGCTCACCCATTCCTCACGTTCCAGGCCAGCCCCTCATATACACAAGGCTCAGCGATGTAACAAGGCATTTGAGTCACATTTGGAATCATCTTCTTTTGAGTGTATGTGTGAGTTGAATTGAATGTCAGTTGCCCACTTACGTTAGAAATCTCGGATTGATTTTGTCCTGCTTCATCCAGGTGCTGAATGTATTTGTCGAATTCCCCACGCCTACCAGCTGTCGCCTGTATTTGTCATAACGTAACGGTATTGGACACGTCAGTCACGAGATGTTGGCTGTAAAGGGCTTATGTGGGTTACTTTATAACCAGTTTCACTAACATTTTGTTTTGGTTACGTCAAGGGACAGTATATATGGATTTGGTTGTTAGTCAAGGTTACAAGGCATGTAACTATTTGTGACGGGTATTTTGCCAATGTTTGTATGAGAAACCCAAAAGAATGTTGACCTTAGGAGACTAGTCTGTCGTGAGTGTGTTAATACTACAGAATGGAAAGCTGTGTTGTCGACATTGCCACACTCGGACGATCCTATCAGATAATCTTGCATGGTCACTGCATAAAGCTCCGGTCATTGTGGTCTGCTATACCATTGATAATCCTAGTCGCCAAGCCTTGTTGACAATCATATTGTGAGACTGTAAATATGTCAAAACCAGTTGGCATTGAACGGTATTTATAGAGAAGTGTGTTGACTGTTTTCATTGATCTGTGGATCTACTTATTTTGCCAGTGTGTTGGAAGGACTATTCTACCATAAACGGAAATGACACGTCTGCTTTTGGCCCTGTTATTTTGACAGTGCTCTGTTGACAGTACTTATATGGAGTGTTCCAGATTGTGGTGACGAGGATTACTCATATAGTGGATTTATCATGTAATCGGACAAGTTTCAACACTCTGGACGACTTTTGTAGATATTCTATGACTCGATTGATGCTGGACTGGGTGTTTTCTCCAGCCGTGTTGAGCCTCGATTCCAGCTATTATGTATTTCTCCGGTGCATATTGCCTACTAAATTCCACAGTGGGTGTGGTCCTTTAATAGGCCAATGTAGTCTTATCTGTAATGTGTGATTTCTTGAATGGATCTTGGGTAACAGCATTATTTTATGGAATTTAAACATGCGCCTGTCAACCATGTGAATGTGTAATGTAGATCATGTTTGAGCAGATTAGAATCTATCTTTAGATCTTGACGAAAAAAGTTTTCAAGTGTTATCTGTTCTACTTATATGGGAGGGATAAGTTGATATAAATAAAGCTGTGTGTATTTGTATTCAATGGAAGTGTACATAGGTTGTCAGTGAACTGGATCAAGATAAAAAAGAATTGTGCAATATTCATCAACATAGAGTTGATGTTAGGAGAGGCTGCATAACCACCCTGAGTAATCAGTGGTGAGAGTTCTACACCGGCTGACCTAGGAGCTGAGGCTGCCTGCTGTATCAGAGTACAGAGAAGTATGGAGGTTGTGAGAAGAGAGGCAGCACATCCTCAGATTGACACTGATTGATCTAAGGCACATACCTGAAGGTGCAGTCATTGCCCACGGTCACAGCATCTAGGAAGTCAGTGACAGTCTCACACCACTTCTGCCTCAAGGCATTTGGCGTCTGCTCCACCCTCCCCACTCAGCTGGACCGTCTGCTACCCAGCACACATATTTACTGGCTACCTATGTTTGTGTTGTGGCTCTGAGAGTGTTAACAGTGTGTGTGTGGTTTTTTCTCGTTCTCTGCGACTATTCATCCCATGTCAACATGGTAGAGGGTGGTGTATTCTGAAAGGAATATTCGTGTGTGTGGCATCGAAGGCTGGAATCTCTATAACCAAGCAGCATAACCTATGTAACCTTCAGTCATGTTTTGTTGTTTGGGATCTAAGAAAAGAAACTACTCGCCTGAAAATGGCGCGGTTTCGGATAGCCCTAATCACAGCGTTGGTGATAAGTCCCTTAGAAATGGAAGTGTATCTATTTCAGCTCCTATTCCTTTCGTGGACGAAGACGTCAACACTGACGAACACGTGTATGTGAACAGTTCCATTGATGAACTGACTCAGCTGTGTGCCAAGCAGGTCCGAGACAACAACAACTATCAGGTGAATACTGCATGTACTGACTCAGAAAAGACTGACACTCATCTGGCACATGGTGGTGCCTCAGAAACAGGAACAGAAGAATCAGTAACAGAGGAACTAAGGGAAGCACAGCAACAGGTTGTCCTAGCATTAGCAGAGGCTGACACCATGTCGCAGGACCTGTTAATGAATGCCGTCTCTCGACTGGAGAACGTTGCCACCAGGTTAGAGAGCTTGGCTCGATCTCAACCAGCCAGTCGCACTTCCTCCTCTTCAGCAGGGGATTCTGGTAAGTACCAACATGGTGCCCACCAAAATGGGGACCATCTCAAATTCTAATTTGTAATATGTGCAGTCAACAAGTTGATATCATATGTACAAGTGTAATGTTGATGAAACACTGATGTGAGAAATCATTAAAAGAATGAGTACAATGAGATTATTAATGATTAAGAGAGAAATCATTTCATGATTTCACACCACCTTGAGCAATGTTCTAGCAATATCACAGCAGCGAACACCAAAAAGGCACTGCACACATTATACCCAAACCGGGCCTTAGATGTGATGAACGAACACTTTAAGCACTAGACCACAAGGCTATCCGTCGTCCCCAGACATGTGATAATCAGGGAATAATTGAAGTAGGTCAGCAGTTAACTGATTTTACCACAAGTATATCATGTATAAAGAGGATTCATGCTGAGGGTCTGGTTTTAAACATGTTTTAATGTCTCCCACATTTTCACCAGACAGAAAGGATATTCTTTTAATGAACGTTCATGTCCCATTCGTGTTCATTCAACCTTGATATAATTATAACTGTCTACTGTATTGAATTATGTTAATTTTCATCTTCATCACTATAAAACCAGTTATATGAATGTATTGTCACATCATAATTTAAATTTTGGGCTGGGTTTATATATTAATTTGTTCGTAACTAAATGCCAATAAAAGTAGATAAGAAAATTCAATTTGACGAAGATTGTTTTTGGAGCAGGAAGAATAGGGGAGGTGGTTATTATAGTATTACAAAAACCCGGGAGGCAAACTCACACCATCTACATTATTTTACCCAGTGATAAACTGTCATAATGATCCCCCCTTAGGAGATGCAGGATATTGCCTGGAGCTCTGCTTACAGTGGTGATGTTATCCAGGTCTGTAACCCAGTGCAACTGCTGTGCCTGGGTGATACTACCTGGAGTGAATGAGTTCGGTCTGCCGGCACTGCAACAGTGTCTCAAACATCACGGCATGTTAGCTGTATTAAAGGCTCAGCTCCTGTAATGCCCCCGACCAAATTTTAGACCAATATATGAGCAATATTTGTATGCGGCCTTACAATGTCAGAAAGTTTACATGACATCCTAGGGGTGGTGGGGTAGCCTAGTGGTTAAAGTGTTCGCTCGTCACACCGAAGACCCAGGTTTGATTCCCCACATGGGTACAATGTGAAGCCCAATTCTGGTGTACACCGCCATGATATTGCTGGAATATTGCTAAGAGCACCGTAAAACCATACTCACTTACCTTACACATGACAGTCAATACGTTTTCATGTACATATTATGGGGTTTTTTTTCAGAATACCGCAGCGTAGAAGGGATATATATTTGCCTTTTAACTATTATCAATTTTTTTTAGTTTCATGACTTTTGAACTAGATTTGATCACTCAATTTCGGGAAACAAATTTAACTTATTATGGCAAATACTGTAGGTAATAAAAACTTAAGCAGATGTGAGATAAGTTACTGGTTATGGTGCTCATCATGCTGAATGTCCAGGTTTGAATCCTGGTTACAATGTGTGAAGGCAATTTCTGGTGTTCCCCCTTGTGATATTGCTTTAATGTGCTTTAAGTGATGTAAAATAACAATTCAAGATACTTTAGCTACGAGCATGGGTTATGACGGACCAAGTATCACTCTCAGGACAATTCTGGGGGCACGGGTGGCCCAGTCGTCTAAGGCGCCGCGATTCGCTGTGCAGAGTTGCGTCTCTTGGACACGCCAGAAACCTATGATTGTGGGTTCGATTCCCGGTTCGCCTCAATTATGTTTCTAGTTTTGTCAGCCTGGGTTTCACCGAAGTGGTAAACGTCTGAGACCTGCATCACTTCGGGCTTTCCTCCCACATTAAGCTGACTTGCCGTGATATAACTGGAATACTGTTAAAAGCGGCGTTAAACCCAGCTCACTCACTCACTCACGACGAGTCTGGGATCAGTAGATCCTGGCAGACTATCCAGCCTGGATCTGGTCAATAGCTTCCTGTGTCTGCCATGTGCAAGCCAACTTCAAGCCAACTGCAAGCCATAAGCAACTGTGATTGAGAGGTGTTCATGTCAATCAATGATGTATACTGTTTTCCATAATTGACTACTCCAGACTGTGACCAACACCTGATTGATTGCAGATTAATCTTGAATGTCTGCAGGATATGCCAGTGCTGAAAACTGTTGGCAAAGAAACATGTCCCACAAAATGATATTAATTTACATTTTGATTGTACAATGGTCCGATGTATCACTTCTAAATGCCTTTCAAAGACTTGACCCTCTTTTTAGAAAGCTTATCACACTATGGCAACAGACAGTTTTTCCTGCTTCGTATTTCCAGTACAATCAGTAAGATAAAAGATATGGTAGAGTATTGGAATTCAGTGTAGAGCTGTTTTTATCATCCAAAACTGGCTCCCACAGGAGATATCGCTTGGGTGAGATCAAACGATATCTACTCTGTAGATATCGCTGCAATGAAATTGCATCAAAATGCTTTACAGGCCATTGTGATGTCATTGGTTACCATGATGTCACAATCAAATGACATCACTAATGGCTCTGCTACTGAAGCTGTAAGCAGTACTTTTTACACTTAAGACACTGCTAATTACTGTCTACAAACTGAAAAAAAGTTTGAAAAATGATGTTGGATGATACATAAAATCTCACCCTTGTGTCTTTTGATATCAAATATACCAACAAAAGTGGAAAAAATACTCGGTCAAGCCTTAGAGCTTTCCCACTTTTATCAACTCGTGTTGATATATTTGATATCAAAAGACACTCGGGCTAGATTCTCTATCTAATAAACATGATAAATGACAATCTCATTAAAATCAGATGTTTGTGCTCGCTACCATGATCTGAGGAGCTCCCATTACAGGTCACGAGAGAACAATCTTTTGCGTACTTTGACCAACCAATAAAATGACAAACAAGAAGTTGAGATCAGCCAATCAGAAAGCAGCATTCTCAAACTTTATGGCACTAGTTTCAAACTGCGACTCCCATTCCAGATTTGAAATGCATCATGATATTTGAAATTGAACAAAAGAACATTCTGCAATGTCAAATAGATGGATGAGATGAACCAATGTTTATCCCATTGAAGCAAGAGATGACAATGATTTTGACGAAATCAGTTGTACTAACCATACCTGTTGTCCAGGATGCCCATACCTGTTGTCCAGGATGCCCATACCTGTTGTCCAGGATGCCCATACCTGTTGTCCAGGATGCCCATACCTGTTGTCCAGGATGCCCATACCTGTTGTCAGGGATGCCCATACCTGTTGGTCGGGATGCCCATACCTGTTGTCCAGGATGCCCATACCTGTTGTCAGGGATGCCCATACCTGTTGTCAGGGATGCCCATACCTGTTGTCCGGGATGCCCATACCTGTTGGTCGGTATGCCCATACCTGTTGTTCAGGATGCCCGTACCTGTTGTCCTGGATGCCCGTACCTGTTGGTCGGGATGCCCGTACCTGTTGTCCGGGATGCCCATACCTGTTGTCCGGGATGCCCGTACCTGTTGTCAGGGATGCCCATACCTGTTGTCCGGGATGCCCATACCTGTTGGTCGGTATGCCCATACCTGTTGTTCAGGATGCCCGTACCTGTTGTCCTGGATGCCCGTACCTGTTGGTCGGGATGCCCGTACCTGTTGTCCGGGATGCCCGTACCTGTTGTCCGGGATGCCCATACCTGTTGTCCGGGATGCCCGTACCTGTTGTTCCGGATGCCCGTACCTGTTGTCCGGGATGCCCGTACCTGTTGTTCCGCATGCCCGTACCTGTTGTTTGGGATGCCCGTACCTGTTGTTCGGGATGCCCGTACCTGTTGTTCAGGATGCCCGTACCTGTTGTTCCGGATGCCCGTACCTGTTGTTCCGGATGCCCGTACCTGTTGTTTGGGATGCCCGTACCTGTTGTTTGGGATGCCCGTACCTGTTGTTTGGGATGCCCGTACCTGTTGTTCCGGATGCCCGTACCTGTTGTCCGGGATGCCCGTACCTGTTGTTCCGGATGCCCGTACCTGTTGTTCCGGATGCCCTTTATTTAACCTTTTTGAGGTTGTATGATTAAAAAACACATTCTGACTCTGACTTTACGATCTGGTAAGCGACGCTCTGATTGGTCGGATGAAAGTTTGTATTGACATTACCATGATAGGGTGTCGTCAGATCTTTGTTTTTTGGTAGCAAGAACTAAGATCTGATTTTAATGAGATTGAGTAAATAAGGAGTTCACAAGTGTACCAAAAAAGGTATCATGTGTCCATCACAGTTGCTGAAAAAAGTCGTGATTTCACTTACGCCAGAGGGCAGACTTGCAGCCTTCAATCAGGCCACAATACTATGATTTAGGGTTAGAAGTCTGATTATGATTCTTGCTTTGTCAGCAACATACACATGCTCGTGGCTTTCACAAATCTGGCAAACATCTAAGACTTGCCTCACTTCAGACTTTTCCCCAAAATTTAGCTGACATGCCATGATATGAGTAAGATACCGTTCAAAGCGGGAATAAACCAAACCGACTCATTCAGGTAGTACTTCCTGTTACAGCTGTGTCATGTGACAACTTTTGTTATTTCAGAGGTTGCACCTTTCATTCTTGCCTTTGATGCCATCCTGAGTGGCCCATTCGCACAGTATGTGTCGCTCAGTTCATCTATAGGTGGTGATGTCAAGACGCAGGTGTGTATTAACATTGTTTATATTAACTTTTCTAGAATGATGAGATTAACGCACTGTGTTCTGTGATAGAAGAGAGTTCTGTGATAGAAGAGACTGCAAATTTCCCCTACTACGCCAATAAACACATACCTACCCAAAATTCCATACGAGAATGTGCCTTCGCTACCCAGTAGGTATATGAGATCTACCCTCACTACCCAATAATATTGAGATCTACCCTCTCTACGCAAAAGTATTTCAGATCTACCCTCTCTACCCTATAAGTATACAAGATCTACCATCACTACCCATTATGTATACCAGGATCTACCCCCTCTACCCTATAAGTATACAAGATCTACCGTCACTACCCATTATGTATACCAGGATCTACCCTCTCTACCCTATAAGTATACAAGATCTACCCTCTCTACCCTATAAGTATACAAGATCTACCGTCACTACCCATTATGTATACCAGGATCTACCCTCTCTACCCTATAAGTATACAAGATCTACCCTCTCTACCCTAAAAGTATACGAGATCTACCCTCACTACCCATTATGTATACCAGGATCTACCCTCTCTACCCTAAAAGTATACGACATCTACCCTCACTACCCTAAAAGTATACGAGATCTACCCTCTCTACCCTAAAAGTATACGAGATCTACCCTCAATACCCTAAAAGTATACGAGATCTACCCTCACTACCCTAAAAGTATACGAGATCTACCCTCACTACCCATTATGTATACCAGGATCTACCCTCTCTACCCTAAAAGTATACGAGATCTACCCTCAATACCCATTATGTATACCAGGATCTACCCTTGCTGACAATAGATCCATATAAACTGTCCCTTTTACTGATGCATACTAAATACCATCAATCCGAGTCACGGAGCCTTGATGTGTGCTGGTGTCTATGGCAGCCTTACAGGTAGTTCTGCAGGTCTTGTGTATTGACCCATTCACCTTGTAAGATTCCATGCATCCTGCTAGTGAAACCTAGAGCACATATATCTTGTTCTGTTAATAATTGTGTGTGACAATTAGACCAACACCAGACTCCCTTCAGTATGGTAAACTCACAGTGAGAATTGGGTCGTTTGTGTCATTACAAGCAAGTGCCATCAAATAAAACATCATGACGTCTGTACAGACCATTCATTCAACTTGCATGAATGTCTTCAAGATGGTGACTAGCCATCAGATAGGTAGATTCTTTAACAGGTAATGTTAAATTATTTTACATGTTGTCAGTGTACAATGTTACAGAGTTACCCCTCTTGCTTTTGCAGAGTGATATGGTCCAGGGGGCGTTCCAGGCAGAGAGACAGTTCCTGCTTACTGCATCCCAGAGCAAGCAGCCAGCCCAGGTCAGTGCTGGAGCTTATTTACCTTTGTTGCAGATGTTATTTAGTTGACAGGAGCCCAGTCCATAAAGATCACATGCTTGACTAACTCACTGTCTCCTATGTCTGCTGTGTAATGAACACAAAACTGGTTCCCTGTCACTACGCAAAGTGAAACCTAACAAATAGCCTTAGACAGCAATGCAACCTGCAGTACACACATATGTTACTGGTTTTCAGTCTTCAGTAATGATCTTATAACTAGTTTATGCCAAAACAGTACCTAAGTAAAATCATTCAGACATGTATTAACAAAAGCCCAGTCAGTAATAAACACGTACTTTTTCTATGTGGTCTTCAGAGACAACTATAGACAGATGCCCAGTCTGTAATAACATATGTTGTTCCCCTCACAACTAATGTTACTTCTATAGACAGATACTCAGTTTGTAACGTGTTCAACTTGTGCTGTAATTGTGGGATCAGTTTCACGGAAGTAGCTTTTTCAAATTTCCATATGACTAGCTTAAGGCATTTCTTTTCAACATGACTGATGAAATCTTCTTGTCATGCCCTGTAAAGACCGGCATGAGAGGTCAGTGGTCAAGGTCACAATGTTTTATGTAGTGGACCCTTTTATTTATCAACCTGTCGAATAAGATGAGAATGTATTATTGTTTCACGCTTCAGTCAGCAATATTCCAACTGTACCAAGAAGGCCTGTAAATGAGTTTTTTGCAGGCAAACCATTGACTGAAAATGTTATCAATGATCCACGGAGTACGATGACTTGCAATCATTAAAGTCAGAGAGCCTGACCACCCGATCCATTTTAGTCACCTATTATGACTTGCATTAGAGTGCTGGGTCCAATTCTAACCTGTATCAAAACAGGCAATGAAATTGTAAATACATAGTTTAATATGCTGCTTAAATTAAATTAATTAAATTTGGCAATCCATTCATGAAGATAAAAATCCATATAGCTTGAGAGTATGTGATATAAAGAGGGTCTTGACAGGGGTTGTTATTAGTCAGTAGTCTGTAGTCAATACTTTTTCGTCTTAGTCGATGAAACAACCACTGGAATTGAGGACAAGCTGTCAAGATGAATCTAAACTGTGAAATCGTCTCTGTTGGTGTGCTGATCATCAGTCTTAAGGAAACCATTGGGACATCTGGCTCTACTCTCGTTTCATTTCTGCAATTTGTGTTTCCCAATTATCAAATATGTTGTGTCATTGTACAAGATTTTAACATAATTACGATAGACGGTCAAGTTTAAGTTAAACAAAGTAGGGTTAGTTTTTTGTATTTAAATTGTATGTTAATAATTCAAGATAAAAATTGGACTTGTCTTACGTTTATGGTACAATTTTTTAGTTGTTTGATGCTATAGAATAAGTATACACCATTGGCATCCTCATAAAATGACAAAAGCTGTCACTGGTGTTGCAAGTAGTTGTACAGTTGACAAACTATACCTGATGGAGATTTTGTAGCACAAATTTGATCTTCACACAGTATATGCAGCAATTCTTTTTATAAGCACTTGGACACTTTTTGTTTTTCTGTTAGAGCCCAAATGCCCAATCATAAAATATATATACCAGTAGTTCAAGTTATGTTTTGTTGATTGATTTGAACTTTGATACTTTACTTTAAGCAGTATTTACATTTATTGTTTGTTCACATAACCAACACAAAGAACTTCATGACAAATAAAATGCAAATACTGATTTATTTTTATTTTGAAAGGCCCAAGCTAATTGGTCATAAGAAATCTATAGACCATAAAATAAGGAGAGTGTGTTGTTCTGTGTGATATCCTTTAGGGAAATAACTAGCCTGCAATGACCAATCATGGAAAGCATACAAGTGGCAATTTTGAAAATTATGATTTATGTTAAACCTATGTCACAAATTTAATTGTGGATTGCGAACTTTAGACAGATGTGAATTCAAACAGGGAAAATGGTGGTCAGAGATATTGGGCCAGAGGAGCAGTGTTGCTCAGCAATGGAGGATGTAGTATCAGGGTCAATGACCAAGACCCCAAGCAACCTGAAGAACTGCTAAGTATGTGAAATTCATTTAAGGATTTTGATACACCTGTGGGATAGAAAAACGTGAAAGATAACTGTTTTGGTCAGTTATATGTGGCCATGTTGAAAAGATTGAGCAGCTTTCGTTTTATGTTGAGGTATATTGCAAGACATGAATTCAGAAATACAGCAGTAAGCATTGATGTTGTTACAATTGTAAAGTAGAAGGAGAAGAGATTTTTCAATGGAGAATAGCAATGAACTGAAATCTGAGGATATCATGTATGGGATCCTGGGATTCTAGAAAGTTCTAGCTTCTATAATACCTAAACTGGACTGGAATCTTATAAGGTCTAACATTAAGCCAATGACAGGGACTCCCTACAGTTGTGTGTGTTTTTTTGAGTACATGTACTCTGTATTGTATGAATGTTTTTTTCCAGTTGTGAAAAACATTACCATTTAAATGTAGCGCTTGGAAAAGAGCTCCTGATTCCGCTCACCTAGTCTACATGGAGCAGCTAATGAGGCACAATGCACCAAATATTGGCTAATTTATATCCCTGGGGTCAAAACAGCCTCCCTGGATGATCTTCACTATCTGGCTCAACAGAAGTACTCCTCAAATGGCCACCAGACTAAACTCATTACAGCTTGTAACTTCTTTTTCAAATGGGGAGACTTTTACGTTTTCATGTGCCCAGTGACTACTTCCTGCATAGGCTGTTGACAGAAGCGAAAATTCTGTGATTATTACTGCCAGTGATATTACTTAAAACCTGTGTATAGCATCAATACTCATAGGCCAAGTAATCCCCTTTTCAGCGATGGTTCTCCTGAGAAAAACAAACAACGGAACCAAATGCTAGATCATTCAAGCTTTTAATTACCTTGCTGTCAAATTTAACTTAGAAAGGCATTTTAATTGAAATAAATGAAAGACAGCTGCATTTCTACATGCTTCAGGTTGCAAGACTGATCACTGAAAGTTTGTTTTAAAACCGCTCTCATTGTTTTCTCTTGTAGAACGTACTGACCCCATATCTGCAAAACATTAGAAACATTTAAAGTTTGACAGCTGCTGTGGGCCTGGAACACTAAAAGAGTCTTACCTGTGAAATGTTTTTAGGATTAGTTGCACAAGAGAAAATACCACTTCATCTTCTTGTCGTGGAATTAGTTTTTTCCTGTTTTGTTTGATATGAGGCCTGTGGTATGTGATTTGAGAAAGAGGGATATACCTGCAAGATCTTCCACCGAGGCCTCCAACAACAGTTGCTTCTGTAGCATGTTTTTGGAACATGTGTGTTGAACATGTTAAATGGGCACGAGGGTTGCAGTTGGATAATAAATCACACAAATTTTTTTTATCAGTAATTATAAACACAATACTCTTCCTTGAAAAACTTTATGGCCACTCATATCAATCAACCCAAAATGTGAACTTGTTTCATTTCAGAATCATTCTGCAGAAGCTCTTTTGGGTAGAATAACACTTGCTTGTTCCTTGAAGATAACTTTGCCCAGCGAAACTGGGGCAGATAGTAGGGAGACATGTATTAGACTGTGGAGTGTTTAGTGGTGTGTTATCTTGTAAGCCGGTATGGTATGGTGACCACCAGATAAAACCAAGTCTTTGATCCAGAAAGCCATCTGATGACTTCTATACGTTAACATAGTCTTATATTAGTAACGTTGAAATTGCTTTGTGTACGCCGCCTATTTGTAAGACCGCTGTTTTTATATTTTGTTTCACAGATTGGTTTTCCAAATTCATAGTCTGTGATCCAAATGAAATAGAATTTGAAATAAATGTTCTTAAGTGATTCCTTAAAAGTATTGTTAATCAGCAGAAAAAGGTAAAAAAAAAAGTATATGAAAGAAGTCATTTTTTTAATGACAAATCAAGTTGTGATTTCCCTTCCTATAATGCCCTAGAGTGATTTCAGTATGTACATTAATTACATTAGTTAAAAGACTCGAGAGTCTAATTTTGGCCCTGTTCCAAACTGGTGAAACTTTGTTCAGCATATCCATAATCTGCCCAACTCTGGTGATTGTGTACCATTCTGCCATGAAGGCATGGTGCTCATGCTATCAACCACTGGTCGCCTGGCCCAGTCAAGTTACTTTTCAGATGGGTGTAAGGAAGTGATACTGCTGACACCATCAACTCACTCACACAACCTGTTAGATGCAGGAGTCAGTATTATCATGATTATCGTGTTTACGTGTCAATATTAGTATTTCAATTTAAGGGAGTTCAGGAATCTTTGAAGATTCGAGCTATTGAATCTGAACCCAAGGACCTCTGAATGTTTAAGTTGAACTATGATTGTGATGGGGTCCTGTTGACACTTCATGCTTAACTTCAACTGCTGAATACGACAAAGCCTAGAAATGAAGCGGGTGTATCAATTCATATTTAAAATTTGTGTTAAAGCCATGTTATGTGATTCATCATTCCGAAAACAAAATGGAAGTACGAAATACCTTCCATGCATGGAAAATGTTTCCTCCCACAGAAGAGCTATCTCAGTCATGTATGACACACACTGTGTCGCCCAAGGCCGACAGATCCACACGTTTGACTCCCAACATGTCAGTGAGCTGGTATTCCAGAACATCAACACCCTGTCACGTGGTTTATGGATATTGCTAATTAGGCTAACATGAATAACTGGCTTTTTTACCCTCACCATGGCAACGTGGCCGAACGCAAAATACTCACATGTCTCACCTCTATTGGGTTTTTCTTACCGTATTTTCTTGAGTATAGTGCTCACCCATGTATAATGCGCACGCCCCTCTAGCGGGTTCAATATTTTGGAAAAAAAGAAATTTGAATATTATGCGCAGAAAAAATTTACACCGTACCCTTTCAGCGAAGTCCGGCAAACGAACGGGTGCTGAGAAACTTCGTCAGTACGAATTTGAAATTTGAGATAAAAAATCACCAGACATGTTTATTTACCGTTTAAATAGTATTTATTGTTCTGCTAGGCATTGTTTTATATCTAGGGATTAAGATTACCTTGTGTATTTTCTCATAAACTAAGCCGGAAACAGCAATCAGCTGTACACACTGATATAACTTTATAGGATTTTTAATGCAAGCATCGGCAACTATTGTATCTGAAACTATTTTTTTTTATCAGGAATAATATATTCCATTATTTTCTTAATTATATGCAGCCTTTACTAAACATATTTAAAATAATAATAACCCTAAGCGAAGCAGCTGATCGCTATTCCCAGGTATTATTTTTTGCATGGAACAAGTCTGACCAGTCACCGTCAAGGCTCCCGCGCATGTGATCGCGTGATCGCCTTTGTTTCAAGGCATCAATAGCAGTATTCTGACCGTGGTTGCTGTTAATAATGGTGAGTTGTGCAATCTTCCGATCGCTTCACACACGATTTCGCCGAAATTAATAAAAACAATGTTATAAGGAATTTTGAATAAAATTAATGAAATAAGTTACAAACATACGTCCAGATATACAAAGAACACTTTTTATAGCCAGACAGTGTAATTACATGATTATTTTGCGTACTTCAGTATGGATTTGTTGACATGGTTATTTCCGGTGTTTCGTGCTCACGGTAATGTCTTTCCATGGGGGGGAAAAAACATCCAAACTCATAATTCGTGTATAATGCACACCCCCTTCTACGCAGCTGTGTTTTTTCGAAAAAAAGTGCACACTATACTCAAGAAAATACGGTAACTGATTAAGGGGTATGATAACAGCCCTTCTTGTCCACTCGAGGAGCCAAACTGTGCAGTAGACATAGTGAAAAAGGTCTTGGGTTACTGAGTTACTTACAGTTAGGGGGGCACAGGTGGCCCAGTCGTCTAAGGCGCGGCAAATCGCTGTGCAGAGTTGCGTCCCTTGGGCACGCCAGAAACCTATAACTGTGGGTTTGAATCCCAGTTTGCCCCGATTATGTTTCAAGGTATGTCAGCACCATACCCGTGCTCGTGGGTTTCACCGAAGTGGTAAACGTCTGAGACCTGTATCACTTCGGGCTTTCCTCCCATATTAAGCAGACACGCCGCGATATAACTGTTAAAAGTGGTGTTAAGTCCAACTCACAGTTAGTTACTTACAGTTAGTTTTTCTTCTGTTTTATGAAAATGACATGTTGCCGATAAATGATTTTATTGAAGGTCCAGAATTTAAAAGTCTACTCAAGAATTGACCTTCACTTTGTGTGAGTTCATTGGAGTATGAACCTTCAAAGAGTGAGGGCCAAACTGTAAGAATGTCGTCATCATTTCAGTGCTTTTGATATTTATTTCTATTGAGATTTATTTCATAGCACATTTTTCACTTTGTCATCTTTTGTGGGTCTGGAAAGGGTCCTCTGTCTTTATGGTATGCTCCAACCCCAGAGCAACAGTTGGTGTGCCTGCTACCACCACCAAGCAGTGTAACAAACAGTGAATGTGATAGTCTTGAGAAGATGGAAAATGCAGTCTCTGTTCATGCACTGTTATCCTTGGCAGTTGCTACGCATGATGAATTAATGACAGAAGTTGTTGAGATACCAGATGGCCAACATGGAGTTTTTGCTGTGGACAGTTGGGGAAGTACTCAGGTATAGGTTCAGTATTTCAACATGAGGCCAAACTTCTTATTTTAATTGGTTACCGATCCACATGCCCTTAGTAATGAAAAGAAAACAATGAAGAGTTGGAAACAATCTTAAAAGCACTCTACTGCAAAATTGCATATTCAGCACACAATAATTGTGCATAAAGTGTTAGGCCAACAAGATCAGATTTGTAGATACTACACACATGGCAATACAGTGAACCCTCGGTGCAATACCCCTCGATTTACCACTACCCTAGATACAGCGCAGAGTACCTCTTTTCTCCCCAAAATTCATCAACATTTTTTGGAAAAAGCGCAACCATCCAATAAGAATGATAAATAAACCGATGAGAACTTATTCATCGCCCCAGGGGCAGTCGAGTAGCCTAGTGGTTAAAGCGTTTGTTCATCAACTGGGTTCTATTCCCGACAATGTGTGAAGCCCATTTCTGGTCTCCCTCTGTGGTATTGCTGGAATATTGCTTAAAGCAGCGTAAAACCGTACTCACTCATCGCCCCAACTCCCCGATGATCATGGATTTTCACAACATGTCTGTAAACCAAGAAATCCCAAAGTGTGGCCTAACCTGCTGCCATGTTCCTGATATTCATGGGGTGGTGACATAGCATAGTGGTTACAGCAGTACACCTGGTTGGATTTCCCACACGGCTTCAAAGTGTGAATCTCCGGCTTATTCGCCTGAGTATTGGCAAGTGTGGCATCAACCACACTCAGGTGACTGCTGTCAACACAGTTGGTTCCACATATCCCAGGTGTTAAATTCGAAGCCACTATCACTTCCGACTTCCAACTGTGTATGCTTATTTACTTGTTTCTTTCATTTCTCAGCAAATAGTTCCCAGCTAATGACTTAGTTCAGTGACCATCAGGCAGAGGGATTAGTAAAGATGTTGTGATTGATGAGTATGTGTTGGGAGTACTTCCTGTATTCACCACCCCCCAAACTGACCTTCCCCACCCCTCTCCAACCCCCTTCTCCATGACATCAGTCAGCCCGAGCTCGCTCATTGCATAACATGCACATGGTGTTTGACAGTCTGAAGAGATATGTGCATGTTGAATCGACTGTTCGAACCTAAGCCCATCTCTAAGTGTAAACTAACCCTGATAATAGATCAATAATAGCTGACATCTGTCATTTGCTCTCGTTTATTTCGGTTGCCTGAAGGCAAATGACATACGAGTGTGAACATAGCGGCAACTGTTTTCTTGATTGTTTGGAAAAAGTTAAAAATGATGAGAAAACAAACTAAAGGGAGCTATCAAGTTTTGAAAATATTCTTTTGAAATAACTAAAGTAAACAGATTTTCTATCTGAAGGAAATATTTCCTCTGTTTGTTGTATTGTCATTTCTCTTTGAGGGCCTTTTGTGTTATCATAACTATTGCATGGCTGTTTGAGAAACATGCACAAATAGGAAATTCCATTTCTACCTTTTTGCACTTATGTATATAAGTCTGCAAGTCACTGGGGCATTGGTGCAGTTTGTGTTAAATCTATTGATTCCACATGCAGTGCATGTCACTCTGTAGTTTACAGTTGATTATATGATTATGTCTACATGTCCACTGTTCATCTGGTTAGGAACTTTTTTTGTTGTGTATGGTCAGGTCATGTAGGCTGCCATGACAGATCTGTTCTGTGGCTCCTAGTGTGAAGCAGTGTTGTGTGTGGTCAGGTCATGTAAGCCGCCATGACATCTGTTCTGTGGCTCCCACTGTGAAGCAGTGTTGTGTGTGGTCAGGTCGTGTAGGCTGCCATGACAGATCTGTTCTGTGGCTCCTAGTGTGAAGCAGTGTTGTGTGTGGTCAGGTCGTGTAGGCCGCCATGACAGATCTGTTCTGTGGCTCCTAGTGTGAAGCAGTGTTGTGTGTGGTCAGGTCGTGTAGGCTGCCATGACAGATCTGTTCTGTGGCTCCTACTGTGAAGCAGTGTTGTGTGTGGTCAGGTCATGTAGGCCGCCATGACAGATCTGTTCTGTGGCTCCTAGTGTGAAGCAGTGTTGTGTGTGGTCAGGTCGTGTAGGCTGCCATGACAGATCTGTTCTGTGGCTCCTAGTGTGAAGCAGTGTTGTGTGTGGTCAGGTCGTGTAGGCCGCCATGACAGATCTGTTCTGTGGCTCCTAGTGTGAAGCAGTGTTGTGTGTGGTCAGGTGGTGTAGGCTGCCATGACAGATCTGTTCTGTGGCACCCACTATGAAGCAGTGTTGTGTGTGGTCAGGTCATGTAGGCCACCATGACAGATCTGTTCCACTATGTCCCACTATGAAGCAGTGTTGTGTGTGGTCAGGTCATGTAGGCTGCCATGACATCTGTTCTGTGGCTCCTACTGTGAAGCAGTGTTGTGTGTGGTCTGGTCATGTAGGCCGCCATGACAGATCTGTTCTGTGGCTCGTAGTGTGAAGCAGTGTTGTGTGTGGTCAGGTCATGTAGGCCGCCATGACAGATCTGTTCTGTGGCTCCTAGTGTGAAGCAGTGTTATGTCTGGTCAGGTCATGTAGGCCGCCATGACAGATCTGTTCTGTGGCTCCTACTGTGAAGCAGTGTTGTATGGTCAGGTCATGTAGGCTGCCATGACAGATCTGTTCTGTGGTTCCTAGTGTGAAGCAGTGTTGTGTGTGGTCAGGTCATGTAGGCCGCCATGACAGATCTGTTCTGTGGCTCCTACTATGAAGCAGTGTTGTGTGTGGTCAGGTCATGTAGGCTGCCATGACAGATATGTTCTGTGGCTCCTACTATGAAGCAGTGTTGTGTGTGGTCAGGTCATGTAGACTGCCATGACAGATCTGTTCCGTGGCTCCTAGTGTGAAGCAGTGTTGTGTGTGGTCAGGTCATGTAGGCCGCCATGACAGATCTGTTCTGTGGCTCCTACTATGAAGCAGTGTTGTGTGTGGTCAGGTCATGTAGGCTGCCATGACAGATATGTTCTGTGGCTCCTACTATGAAGCAGTGTTGTGTGTGGTCAGGTCATGTAGACTGCCATGACAGATCTGTTCTGTGGCTCCTAGTGTGAAGCAGTGTTGTGTGTGGTCAGGTCATGTAGGCCGCCATGACAGATCTGTTCTGTGGCACCCACTATGAAGCAGTGTTGTGTGTGGTCAGGTCATGTAGGCTGCCATGACAGATATGTTCTGTGGCTCCTACTATGAAGCAGTGTTGTGTGTGGTCAGGTCATGTAGACTGCCATGACAGATCTGTTCTGTGGCTCCTAGTGTGAAGCAGTGTTGTGTGTGGTCAGGTCATGTAGGCTGCCATGACAGATCTGGTCTGTGGCACAATCTTTCATCACCTAAGAACCTCAAGTTTGATATGTTATATTCAAAGAATATATTTTGCTATGACCACTTGACTGATAAAATATTTCCTAAGGGATTTTTGGGTAGTAGTGTTCAAAATTAAGCAAGATCCTTGGGCACTTGAGCTCAACTGTGATGGTATTTGATCCACATTACATTAGCATTTTACTCTTGGATTTTTGCAAGAACCTCCTGACTCTCATGCAGGATTTTGAACTCTGGTTGGGTGAACTGAGATGTTCGCTAACCCGACCCAAACCATGGTTCATCTTCCCACATGGTCCCACAGTGTGATACAGCTTGATCAATGCATTGTAAATTCTCACAAAGCACCCATCTGTTTAGACTTTAACATTGTGTGGGTGAGTGCAAAAAAATGAGCAATTTTCCTTGAAGTTCTTAAGTGAATTCCAGCTCGTCATGTCGAAACACCATCAGTCCCACATTCTCTGTTACCATTATCCAATACCACTTCTCAGCTATTTACGGACATAATAGTAGCACCAATAATCTCGAGGGATATCCATACACTTACAAGTAATCTCAAGTCATTGATATTTATTGTTAATGTTTATGTTGCAGAGCGTGTTGTCGGAGCTGCTGAAGCCAATTTCAGAGAAGGTTACAGCCATTACGGTGAGTAGTCAAAGGGAGATAACTCCGCCAGTCTCTTTCTCCTCTCTCTCTCTCCCAGTGCAGGCTGAAGCTAGAGTGATGTGTGTGGCTGTGTGCTGCCAGTCCCTCATACCTAGTTAACCTGTAGGAATTAGTTGTGTTGCGCAGCACTTTAAGGATTAAATCAGAAACCACTTAAGGCAGAGGAAGTGTTGTCAAGCTCTCAAATAAACAATTTCCGAGGTGAATTATCACAAATCTTACAAATCAGTTTCTGTTCAAGTTTGCCGTCTTCTTCCCTTTTTGTTGGTTCTCCACTTTCTCAAGCTGCCTGGACATAGAAGAACATTTGTGACCCATTTCAAACAAGTGAATGCATTAGGGATTCTGGAAACTGGTTCTTAACAGTTTTAATGGCTTGATTGCTAGGGTTAGTGACATTATCTGTCTCTGATCTGTGATTAGACTGTCGGAGATAATCTTTATAGTTGAAAGGAAATGAACTTTGCTCAGATGAGAAACTCATTGAAATATAGGAATTTCTCATGATTCTTTTATCAAGTGGGAATCTTTTTATTTTATTGCAGAGGAAAATATTGGGTAGATTCATAGATAAGCTTTTATGCTCTGTGATGCTGTAGATCATGTAGATAAGCTGTTATTAAGGAAACCCATGGATTGGACTGATGCTGCTCTTTGTTTTGAAACCACACTGTGCTTGGACGTCTTATGGATATCTTATAAGGCATACTGTAAATCTTGAAATTAAGGAGAGCATGAATTAAACACGAAAAATGCGAGTGGTCTTTGCTCGCATTTTAAACATCGCATTTATATCAACAATAAGACATTTAGATAGCAAAAATACCAACTTAGACATACGCTGATGTATTCCACACCACTGTTCATTGAGCAGCACTTGTATATAAAGTATATAAACAATGTCATTCAAACACTAATTACGTCCTGTGAATTGTCACTGCTGGGGTCAAGACAAGAGTTCTACTCACTTTTGTCATCACTGTTCACACCTGCAAGTCCAGACAGACGCCACCCTTTGCGACTGCGTCAAAGGCCGACACAAGCCAGCACACATGTATTGTTTTTGTGGAAGTACTTTACACTACGCTAATAAGCGGTGCTTGGTGTGTGATTGGATTAATGTAAGGTTGAATTAGAATTAGAATTAGGTGGATAGAGATCCACTGATGCTTGAAAGGAGGGGGTGTCGCATCCATATTGAGGCGCATTTTTGGCTAGGGTCCAGTGGTCGCATTCTTTTGGAGACTCATTAATTTCACGATTTACAGTATCTCTTTTATAACTCGGGTAATGTTTTTGACACATTGATATATCATGTCATATATAGCCTGAAGAAACATTTGGTTTCCACCAAACTTGAGAAGGATTTGCTGTAACTTAGTGAGTCAATTATATTTGGTACATGTGAAACTTAGGGCAGGGCCGAGATGGCCCATCCAGCTTGGATTATATGCTGAACAGACCTTTGGTATATTCTAGACATTACTTGTAGCTGATACTGAAGGTCAAATTTAATTCTAATAGTCATACACTCAGAAATTTATTAATTAAAAATTATTGTATGTTCAAAAAGAGTTTTAGAAGGGGGAAATTTATTGAAGTTTAATAACACTAGAATTGTCATCCTTAAGGTAGTTTGGCTTCTTTGTGTGTACTGGACCAACCCCCACATGTGTATGACATGTTTGTCTGAGCTTATACCTGTGTTGTCGGGGGCACGGGGGACTCAGTAGTCTAAGGCGCCACAATTCGCTGTGCAGAGTTGCGTCCCTTGGGTACGCCAGAAACCTGTGATTGTGGGTTCGAATCCCATTTCGCCCTGATTATGTTTCTATGTTTGTCAGCACCATGCCCGTGCGCATGGGTTTCATCAAAGTGGTAAACGTCTAAGACCTGCTTCACTTTGGGCTTTCCTCCCAAAATTAAGCTGACACACCGTGATATAACTGCAATACTGTTAAAAGCGGTGTTAAACATCACTCACTCACTCACTCACTCACTCACTCACTCACTCACTCACTCACTCACTCACTCACTCACTCACTCACTCACTCACTCACTCACTCACTCACTCACTATACCTGTGTTGTCAACTAGAAATAATGAATCGTGTGATTGGCTGAAATTGTAGGTCAAGGTAATTAACCCTGAAGTACATGTATATCTTTCTTGTTAAGATAGCTTCGTTGTATGGGACTTTCTGTTTTAAAGTTGTGTTGTATTAGACATTTGTTTTGATTAATATGTTGGGAAGATTAATAGATAAGCATATACGTGTACCATTTGTTCACTCTTTTACTCACTCTATGGTCTGAGTAATCTTCACAACAATTACAGTAAGATATGTTTATAACAAACACGCTTAGAACGAACTGACGGATATTACGAACTTAATTTTTGGTCCCTTTCACTTGCTGTATAGATGTTGTATATATGCAACATATGTATACAACATATGTATACAACATATGTATGCAACATATGTATGCAACATATGTATACAACATATGTATACAACATATGTATGCAACATATGTATGCAACATATGTATACAACTGTATACAACATATGTATGCAACATATGTATGCAACATATGTATACAACATATGTATGCAACATATGTATGCAACATATGTATGCAACATATGTATACGTAACGAACTAAAATTAATGGTCCGTTTGAGTTTGTTATAACCATAGTTTACTGTACTGTACTTTCTGGAGTATATTTCGGATCCAAGACTAATCCATAATCCATAATCCATAATCCTTAATACGCACCCAACTAGGGGATTCAATATTTGGGGAAAATAGAATTTCTGAGTATTATGGGCAGTAAAAACTACATCATATGCCTTCAGCGAATTCAGATGAACGAACAGGTGATAGCAATCATTGTCAATAAATATTTGAAATTTGACATAAAACATCACTTGACATAATGGTTTACCATTAAAGTTTGACTTCCTGTTCTATTAGCATGATTAGGCATTATCTTATATAAAGATTAAGATTACTATGTGTATCTCCTCATACAAATAGGCAGAAATAGCAATCAGCTGTACACATTTTCTCTACTTGTGATTTAGTTTTAAAAAATCTGATGATATAATTGCAGAGAATTATGATGCAATGATCAGAAGAATTGTATCTGAAATTTTTTTTATCTGGAATATTATGTTCCAGTATTGTATTATATAAGTTGCATCTTTTACTATATATATTTAAAATAATAATAAACATAAGCATAGCACTTTGGTACAGCTGATTGCTATAATGGCATGTATTATGAGTACCCCTATCTACACAGCTGTGGTTTTATGGTGGGTAAAGTGTGCAATATACTCAAGCAAATAAGCTATGGATCCACAGGGTTCCAGATATCGCCAGTCAGTTGCTTGAAGACATTAAACACCAGGCTAACCCTTCTCAACATTTTGCGAAAAAAACAGTTGAACAAGAGCATTAGCTTGATATACTTTCAACCATTGTTGCAATAATTTGAAAAGATTTGAAGAAAATTCCATTTAAAGTACCGTAAATCAGCCGGTACCACATTTTCATGTCAGTCTGAAATTCAGGATAATTTTTCACAACAGTCATTGTTTTGTTGTTGTAAGCCTTCTAACAGTTTCTCCGAGTCTCTGTTACAATTTACAACGTAAACTGAGTCCGACCCACATAAGAAACTGGGTGTTGCGGGCTGCTTCACAAAGGGAAGTACAAACTAGAGGATCGAAACATGGCTTATTGATATCCTTTTTTGGGGTGTTTTATTTTGTAATAAACATCAATGGCTACCCAGTTTAGATCTGAAGACATATCCTGATGAAATAAACTACCATTAGTGTGTCAGTTTGTACGAAGTTCAACTCCCGACCCCACGTTTTGAAACTGATCTTCCCGACTGGGTTTGCTGCAGAGTGATACTGACTGTAATTATTAACCACAGACCCCTGGTGTTGGGATGGTGTTGGGATGGTGTTGAGTAGGTGTTACACATACAGGCAGTTTGACGGAATGCCAACCATTACAGAGTTGGTGTACGTTTGAAATGTCAAGCGGTGTGCAGGTTCATCATCAAATGTTGAATACAACTCCCTCCATGCATGGTTAGGTCTCTGCTAGAGAGATTGCTCTTCAAAGTAACAGTTAGGTAACAGTAAATTGCACATATTTTGACAGACTGATAAGAAAAGTGTGACCTTATCCCAAACAATGATGTGGTAATATATATTGTTGATTGTCGGTGCTGACTTGCCTGGCTTTGTTCTGCTGGAGGCAGGAAGTGTTATCTTTGTGCGAGATACATCAACTTGAAGCCTTGTAGGTTTCTATCTTTGAATGTTATTTTTATTTAAAACAGTGAGATTCATGTTTTTCGTTATGTGTATGGTGATATGGTGATTTATTTTGGTTTATAGGTTGTTAGTATGAAAGATATGCCATCCTGAAGTAGTTGATGGGTTTAACCTTGGACAAAGGTTGTTTGTATTTGTGCTAAGATGGAAGTCCTATCCCTCTCACTCACTCACTCACTCACTCACTCACTCTTGAGGTTTTGTCATGATGTACTACTAAGCATAAAATATATTGTCATGATTGGCTCCTAATAAATATCTCGTTTGTCAGACTCTTCACACACACACACCCCCCCCCCCCCCCCCCCCCCCCCCCCCCCTCTCTCTCTTTTCCCCCACCCCTTCATATTTCTTTAGACCCGTGCAGATGCCGGGGTAGAAGAGGTCTTCACCCATGCTTGCCTTAAAAGGCGACTTTGCCTGTCGTAAGAGGCAACAAACGGGATCGGGTCGTCAGGCTCGCTGACTTGGTTGATGCATGTCATCCATCCCAATTGCGTGGATCGATGTTCATGATGTAAATCACTGTATTGTCTGGTCCAGACTCTTTTATTTACAGACCGCCCTCATATAGCTGGAATATTGCTGAGTGCGGCGTAAAACAGCAAACCATACCAAAATCATATTTCTTTATTATGAATATTATTCACAACATTTTCTTGTTTATTTTAGGATTTCCGCGAGAAGAACCGAAAAAGTCCCTTCTTCAACCACTTGTCCACCATCAGCGAGTGTGTTCCTGCATTAGGATGGGTGACTGTGGTGAGTTTTCTGACGTAGACTGCAATTGCTCACTCTCTTTACATATACTGTTATCTAAGAAACTGATTTACAAGAAATTATGTGAAATTTGTTTTTAGTTTTTTCAGAAGAAAATTATTGGAGAAATGTGGTTCTCACATCTATTGATACATGAGCATATTCCTGCTGCATACTTTATCATGAAATAATATCTGATTAGATTCACGCATTATTTGTTCATTTTACATGGACTGAAAGTAAACTATTTAAACATATGTTTTAACCGTATCATTAACCTCCACGGGTTCCAAGAATACCTGATTAACCCGGTACTTGCTGTGAAAGCCTATTTAAACAAGGGTGGCCAGTGGGGTATCATTTGCTTGTTTGCGAAAACCTCTGTTTGATTCCCAACACCAGTACGATGTGTGAAGCACACCCTTGCTATGTTATTGCTGGAATATTGCTGTAAGCTCACTCGATCACTCACTCAGTCACTTTGACGATGATTGGGTGGTCACAATGTGTGCCCTGACTGAGTGGATTGTTGTTCATGTTATCAGCGACTTGCTTATTTACATAAAGCTTAGTTATGCGTGAGTTTTGCTGTCAGTGTTGGGGGAAAAAGGCCAATTAACCATATGATGTTTGTGTTTCAGTCGCCCAAGCCAGGCCCCTATGTCAAGGAGTTAGCCGATTCTGGGATGTTCTATGGGAACAGGGTGCTGAAGGAGTTCAAGGAAAAGTGAGTACCGTATTCAACATAATAAGCGCCCAGGGCGCTCTCAAAATTAGAAATAGGGGGCGCTTAGTAGAATATTATTTTGAGTTGAAAGATCATAAATTTTGTGGTTTATGCTAACAACCTGAAATGTTTACAAACGACATATATTTTTCAAGAATTTAATTGCTCCATAATTGAGGGTGATATAACAACCGAGTGCGATTATGCATGAATAAATAAGTCTTGTGTACATTCATCAATCAGAAGGGATGCTGATTGGGATTGTTCACTAGCCAATATATTAGCAAATATCACTGTGGGCGCTTATTAGAGCGGGGCGCTTGTTCCGTCGAATACGGTATTATCGATTGTCAGTAACGTTCGGTTTTGGGATTTATAGAAGAGACACTTGTACAATGTGACTTTCCTACTTGAAAAAGTGAAAGGTGATCTGTATTTTCATGGTAAAGTAATTATAATCTACTGGTAAAATAAGACCAGTGTGATGATTGGGACAGTTTTTAGGCTTATTCTTCTTGCTGATTTGTGGCAGTAACAATTTATGTTCAGAAACAAGTTTCTATTACTTGCCTAAGTAATGGCAACATATGCTGTCAAAGTTAAACATTTCTGACAGCCAAATCATAAACGTTTTTTAGCATGATTCACATTGCTTTGGCTATATGGCTAATTGTTTCCCTTGGTTGTGTAGGGATCCGCAGCATGTGGAGTGGATAAGGTCGTGGAACAAGACTTTGGCTGAGCTGCAGGCTTACATCAAGCAGTTCCATACCACAGGCACAGCCTGGAACCCACAGGTCAGTCCTCGCTTCATATACCACTAGACATAGGAGATGCTGCCAAAATTTACTGGCTAGTATGATAGTCCACAAAGGATGTTTCATAATCAGGAGTTGACTCATTCTTCTGCATTTCTACACCTGATACACACAGACATTTGACATATTTAACACAACATCTTTTATACAGCAGTATCTAGTAACCAGCTGTTCAGACCTTGTACTGCAGCAGTATCTAGTAACCAGCTGTTCAGACCTTGTACTTCAGCTGTATCTAGTAACCAGCTGTTCAGACCTTGTACTGCAGCAGTATCTAGTTACCAGCTGTTCAGACTTTGTACTGCAGCAGTATCTAGTAACCAGCTGTTCAGACTTTGTACTGCAGCAGTATCTAGTTACCAGCTGTTCAGACCTTGTACTGCAGCAGTATCTAGTTACCAGCTGTTCAGACCTTGTACTTCAGCAGTATCTAGTTACTAGCTGTTCAGACCTTGTACTTCAGCAGTATCTAGTTACCAGCTGTTCAGACTTTGTACTGCAGCAGTATCTAGTTACCAGCTGTTCAGACCTTGTACTTCAGCAGTATCTAGTTACCAGCTGTTCAGACCTTGTACTGCAGCAGTATCTAGTTACCAGCTGTTCAGACCTTGTACTTCAGCAGTATCTAGTTACCAGCTGTTCAGACTTTGTACTGCAGCAGTATCTAGTTACCAGCTGTTCAGACCTTGTACTTCAGCAGTATCTAGTTACCAGCTGTTCAGACCTTGTACTGCAGCAGTATCTAGTTACCAGCTGTTCAGACCTTGTACTTCAGCAGTATCTAGTTACCAGCTGTTCAGACCTTGTACTTCAGCAGTATCTAGTTACCAGCTGTTCAGACTTTGTACTTCAGCAGTATCTAGTTACCAGCTGTTCAGACCTTGTACTTCAGCAGTATCTAGTTACCAGCTGTTCAGACTTTGTACTTCAGCAGTATCTAGTTACCAGCTGTTCAGACCTTGTACTTCAGCAGTATCTAGTAACAGGTGGTTCAGACCTTGTACTGCAGCAGTATCTAGTTACCAGCTGTTCAGACCTTGTACTTCAGCAGTATCTAGTAACCAGCTGTTCAGACTTTGTACTTCAGCAGTATCTAGTTACCAGCTGTTCAGACCTTGTACTTCAGCAGTATCTCGTAACAGGCGGTTCAGTCCTCGTACAGCAGCAATATCCCGTAAAAGTCAGAAGAAATTATAGATTTATAAACATATTTTGACGTCTGACAGCTTAAATGATTCCATTCAGCGGCAATGTTTGGATCTAGTTGCATGATGCCATGTCTAAGCACCAGTGTTTTAAAGTCTGTTTGAATGTCACAGGCATTTGAACCCTTGTTGGCAGTATAGAGGCTATATATATAGACGAACTTGCTCTATCTGACAGGCTTTCTGTCCAAGATAGACATTAAAGTATCAGTAATGCATGCAACACTTTCAAATACATCACACAAGATGGATGTTTAATATGTGAATGGCAGCCATGCTTGGCTTCTGCCCAACCAGTAAATTTTGCTAAAAGCTTTATCTTCCATATCTACTCATATTGTAATTTGGCAGCCATTAAATGCCATGTGCCGCAGCCTATAGATGGCCTGTACTGGTAAGAATGAAATGTGACAATGTACAAGTGATTCCACCTGTCAGTTCTTGTAACACCTGCAGTTACTGTCCTCCTTCCAGGTGAGATGGGGAGGGCGGTGCCTCAAGTGACTCAGTGCTGTTTACTGGTGATAGGAGGCCATGAGTGACAGTGACTTAGTGCTGTTTACTGGTGATAGGAGGCCATGAGTGACAGTGACCTAGTGCTGTTTACTGGTGATAGAAGGCCATGAATGACAGTGTCTTAGTGCTGTTTACTGGTGATAGAAGGCCATGAATGACAGTGTCTTAGTGCTGTTTACTGGTGATAGAAGGCCATGAGTGACAGGGACTTAGTGCTGTTTACTGGTGATAGAAGGCCATGAATGACAGTGTCTTAGTGCTGTTTACTGGTGATAGGAGTCCATGAGTGACAGTGACTTGTTGTCTGATCCACATTGACATCAAATACTGAACACTTGCAGGAGGGACTGATCTTCTCCTTTGCTTACAGACTCCTTCTTTTTCTCTTATTCACTCACTCATTGTCTCATAAAGCCACACTCACCTCAAACACTCTCTTCATAAACTCACCTCAAACACTCTCTTCAAACACTCTCCTAAAAAAACTCACCTCAAACACTCACTCACCTCAAGCACTCTCCTCAAACACTCACCTCAAATGCTCTCCTCGAACACTCACCTTGAACACTCTCCTCAAACACTCACCTCAAACACTCTCCTCAAACACTCTCCACAAACACTCTCCTCAAACACTCACTCACCTCAAACACTCCTCAACACTCTCCTCAAACACTCACCTCAAACACTCTCCTCAAACACTCCTCAAACACTCTCCTCAGACACTCCTCAAACACTCACCTCACTCACCTCAAACACTCTCCTCAAACACTCTCCTCAAACACTCCTCAAACACTCTCCTCAGACACTCCTCAAACACTCACCTCACTCACCTCAAACACTCTCCTCAAACACTCTCCTCAAACACTCACCTCAAACACTCCTCAAACACTCACCTCACACACTCACCTCAAACACACACTCTCCTCAAACACTCTCCTCAAACACTCACCTCAAACACTCACCTCACACATTCCTGAAACACTCACCTCAAACTTTCACCTCACACACTCACCTCAAACACACACTCTCCTCAAACACTCTCCTCAAACACTCACCTCAAACACTCACCTCACACATTCCTGAAACACTCACCTCAAACACTCACCTCAAACACTCTCCTCAAACACTCACCTCAAACACTCCTGAAACACTCACCTCAAACACTCACCTCAAACACTCTCCTCAAACACTCACCTCAAATAATCCTCAAACACTCACTCATCTCAAACACTCCTCAAACACTCACCTCAAACACTCACTCACCTCAAACACTCTCCTCAAACACTCACCTCAAACACTCTCCTCAAACACTCTCCTCAAACACTCACATCAAACACTCACCTCAAACACTCACCTCATACACTCTCCTCAAACACTCTCCTCAAACACTCTCCTCAAACACTCCTGAAACACTCACCTCAAACACTCACCTCAAACACTCACTCACCTCAAACACTCCTCAAACACTCTCCTCAAACACTCCTCAAACACTCTCCTCACTCTCCTCAAACACTCTCCTCAAACACTCACCTCAAACGCTCTCCTCAAACACTCTCCTCAAACACTCTCCTCAAACACTCACTCACCTCAAACACTAACCTCAGCCTAGTTGTAAACACTTTTGTTCATCACACCATAGATGAGGGGCCAATTCCCCAAATGGGTACAATTTTTGAAGCCCATTTCTGTTGTCTCCTGCCATGATGATTCTGGAACATTGAGAACATTGACATGAAACCATACTCACTGACTCATTCACTCCCACCTATAGCACCCTTATCTTGGTGTCCCCTGCCATGAAGCTGGTGCTGCTGATGGCAGGGCTAATTGCCAAGCAACACCGTTTCCAAACACTCCTGCACAAACTGTCATTTTGTATGATAATGAGAGTTTGGATTTTGAGTGAGTGAATTGTGTGTGATTTCCTTCAAGAACACGTCCGCAGCACAATGTCTGCCTGAGATAACAGTGGCCCACCTGAAGTGTACGTCTGACAAAGTGTTCCTTCCGTCACAGGATCAGAGACAGAGGTGCCACAGCATCATCTCATCACTGAACAGACTTTGTACTCAAACAATTCCACAAGGCATGCCACAGTGTTTTCTTCATTACTCTTGAACCTCCATGCAAAAGGTTAACAAGATTCCAGTTTGAGATAAACTTCTGTTTTTTCCATGAGAGCACTTTCCATATTCTTTATTTTCGGTTCTAACCCAAATTCAGTATCCAACAATCAAGTACACACATACAACATGTGTTGCCCATGTTATTTACTGCTGAGGTTAATACATGTCATGGAAGTTTCTTTAAGCTTTTATTTCTGATCCTTTGATGAGCTACAAATAATATGTCTTGTGATCCATCATTAATGAAAGCAATAAAGAAGTATGTAGGCGTTACTCACATGCCTACATTATAAGTAGGTTAGCACCAACAACTGGTCCGTGGCATGAGCTTTGATGCTATAAGCAAACACATATGGTCAACAAGATGTGCTCTAATATCCAACAATAAACATCAATGTTAATACTACTTCCGAAAATGAAATGGAGATGCCACAATAAATGGCAAATTAATAACACTGATTTATAGAAGTGCTGTACAACCAGTGGAGAAGGTTGACAGTGAGGGTGGGGTGAGGTGGGATGAGGGTGAGACTGGTTTGGGGAAGGAGGGGGGGTTAAAGTATCGCCTACAACAACTACTGGAGATCAGGGTCTGTATTTGACACTAGTTGGGTGGGTTGGGGTGGGGTGAGGGTGAGACTGGTTTGGGGAAGGAGGGTGTTAAAGTATCGCCTACAACAACTACTGGAGATCAGGGTCTGTATTTGACACTAGTGGGGTGGGGTGTGGGTGAGACTTGTTTGGGGAAGGACGGGATTAAAGTATCGCCTACAACAACTACTGGAGATCAGGGTCTGTATTTGACACTAGTGGGGTGGGGTGAGGTGGGGTGAGGGTGAGACTGGTTAGGGGAAGAGGGGATTAAAGTATCGCCTACAACAACTACTGGAGATCAGGGTCTGTATTTGACACTAGTTGGGTGGGTTGGGGTGGGGTGAGGGTGAGACTGGTTTAGGTTTAGGGGAAGAGGGGATTAAAGTATCGCCTACAACAACTACTGGAGATCAGGGTCTGTATTTGACACTAGTTGGGTGGGTTGGGGTGGGGTGAGGGTGAGACTGGTTTAGGTTTAGGGGAAGAGGGGATTAAAGTATCGCCTACAACAACTACTGGAGATCAGGGTCTGTATTTGACACTAGTTGGGTGGGTTGGGGTGGGGTGAGGGTGAGACTGGTTTGGGGAAGGAGTGGGTTAAAGTATCGCCTACATCAACTACTGGAGATCAGGGTCTGTATTTGACACTAGTGGGGTGGGTTGGGGTGGGGTGAGGGTGAGACTGGTTTGGGGAAGGAGTGGGTTAAAGTATCGCCTACATCAACTACTGGAGATCAGGGTCTGTATTTGACACTAGTTGGGTGGGTTGGGGTGGGGTGAGGGTGAGACTGGTTTGGGGAAGGAGTGGGTTAAAGTATCGCCTACATCAACTACTGGAGATCAGGGTCTGTATTTGACACTAGTTGGGTGGGTTGGGGTGGGGTGAGGGTGAGACTGGTTTGGGGAAGGAGTGGGTTAAAGTATAGCCTAAAGCTACTGGAGATCAGGGTCTCAGTATTTGACATCAGTTGGGTGATGGGTTCTCCAGTAATTAGCATTGTCTGTACTACAGTTGTCTAGTTCACGGGGCCAACACAAGATATGGGAAACTTGTACTGTGAAGAAACAGCTGTTTTGGATCAGCATCAGTAATTAAGACAATGTGTTTATTTGCTAAGTATTTTTTAAACTGTTTTCATTTTTGTCATCAATTTTGATCTAGTTAACATCCATATATTCACTATGTGCATGTTCAGACTTGCGACAGGCCTAATGGTCCTCATATTTAGAGATACATCTTTCATTTGAAGATAGCTTAATGTAACTTTCGAAAAGCTAAAATATTGCCTCAAACACGTTTTGTGGTTTTCAACTTCAAAGTCATACATTATATATCACAGGAAAATCACATATTTGTTTTTGTTTTATCAAACTTGATCTTAAGATTGGTCTCTTTCTTTCAAGCGGTGATAGGACATAGATTATAAATAAATACAAGCTGTGAAGAGGATGAGGCTATGAAAGGCATCAGAATTGGATGAAGTAAATCTGAATGAATTTTATAGCCTTTTAATGTTGCATTTCAAGGCTGTGACTTAAGGTGATGACTCAATGCTTTGACTGGATACATGATAGTGTGTCATTAATAAAGCAACATGTTCCAAGTTTGCACCTTGATGACACCTTGGCTCTCAAGCTCCACTTGGCAGTTTTCGTACTTGCCATATATGCGAGACATTGCTGATGCTACTGCACCCAGTCCTAACTACTCACTCATGCATTTCTAAGGCAATCAAAATAGTGAATTCTTTTTATGTTTCTGCCATCCAAGGGATTAAATTATATGATAGCACCAAGATCACCGAATGAAGAAAATGTCTTCAACGTGACCTCTGCAATATTTGTTCACATATCATCATAAAGCTTCCCCCTGTGTAATAAGGAGATCTGACAAGAAAGATGATATTGTATGCTGGCCTATCAGAATCTAGCATAGCATATTGTTAATTCCCTAAGCCCAATCCATATCTCACCAGCATTGAGGTAAGTAGATGTCTTCGAAAGATATATCTTTAATGCTGTAATAATTTACTTATGTATCACGATTATGCAAAAAATAGGACTGTTGAAAGTGTGGGAAAAGGATAAATCAGGATTTATCAGTTTTTATGAATTTTTATGAATTTTTTTTCTACATTATGTCCCCTTGTGTCATCAAGACATGGCTGGGATGCTACATGACGACTGTATAGTCAACTTCAGGCACGACACTGGTCCCCAATAGCTAGCTCACCAACACTCCGAGACCGCCCTGTATAGTCAACTTCAGGCACGACACTGGTCCCCAATAGCCAGCGTTTGAAATAGCTAGCTTACCAACACTCCGAGACCGCCAGCGTGGTCGAGTGGTAGAGCGGCAGCCCGGGGAGCAAAGGTCCGGGGCTTGATCCCCAGCTGTGTCATACCAATAGACGTTAAAAGAGGGTAATTGTTGTTATGCCTTCTGGCGCTCGGCATTAAGGGGCTAAACGAAGACTGGTCAGCTTGGAGTCTGTATACTGTGTCTGTGTTGGGTATTCATGTAAATCTGGGGCATGGTATCTTAGTGGGGTAGTAACCTAAAATCAGCATAAGTCCGGACTAGTTCACGCACGCATGCACACGTCACTATACATGTGCACCCCACCTCACTAACAAGTTGGTTCTATCATGGGTGGTGAACTTTGGAAACATACACACCAGAATGCCATCGCTTCAGACTGGTTCATTGTATAGTCCTGAAGATCTTTTTGATGACCAAACTGTCCTATCCAATGTTGATAATATCATGACAATGTCCTTCTGCCATTTGTCTCCAGCAGAATCATTGTGATGTACTTCTGTTGTGTGAAATCAAACTCACTGATAACCCATAATGACTGCCCTTTAGACTAAAGTCCAAGAATAGAGTGACCCCATATGTAAACAGATCTGGAATACTGTGTGAAGGTTGTGATTCTTCTCACTCCCTCATGCCTACTCCTGCAATGATATAACAGAAATACTGTTCAAAGTGGGATTTACCCCAACTCATGCATACAGGGCCTACTAGAAATTTCCTCAATGCCTCCTTCCCCTAAACCCTTGAAATAAGTCTGTAAGTTTGGTAAGGGACATAGGTAATGCCACGGCTAATCTGTGAGTGTCCGAGGTGGTATAGGAGGGTCAGGTGTGATTCTATCAGGCACAATGAGTCTTGCCAGGACACGCTGGCTGTCCTGAAGGGATGCTATCCAGGCAGTTATCATGTCTCCAGCATCTGTTGTGTACTCATCTTGCCACTTGTCTGTCAGCATACACATGGACATGCTTAAGAAATTCCTGCTCCGTTCAAATTGGGAATTCAGGAGGTTATACAGCCCTCATTAGATTTGATGAGTGAATGTGCTTAATTGGCTATTCTTTGAGGAAGCTGCAGCTGGAGATAGACAGATCCACCTGAGAATGGTTCATCATGTTAAATGGCAAATATCTGAGACATCATCAGCTCTATTTTCAACTCTACATAGAATGAATTGGTCCATGAATCTGTCGGCTGGTCAATCTGATTAGTGCAGATGTTGCAGGGCTCTGTTCAATAAAGTGACTTTAGCATTACAACCACCATTGCTCTTTTACTTCCATATAGAGCAGTGTATGTCATGACTGAGGTAGCTCAATGAACACAGGACCCTCTGATGCTTTATATAGTTGAAACTCCAAGATACTTCCCTTTGGATCATTGATGCATACTATAAATTTTCAAGGTGGATTCTTACAGATGTTTGCTTCGTAATTTCTCACACTGTATATTCAATCTGCCTGGTACCCTGGTTCCTAAAGAGGGGAATGATATAGACCTTCCTTCAATAAGTATGGGAACATAAGCCTTCAGTATGTTGATAAATAAGAGGTCATCACATCTTTAAGTTTTCTTAAAGTTCATTAACTGAATGCCTGTTTATGGGGCAGGTGCAGACGCACTAGCCGCAAACCAGTGCATCATGGATGGTGCTGAGATGGAAATTCACAGCTGTCTGAGAGGGGATGCATATACTCAACTTTTAATTTCTCTTCAATAACACCAATTAACCTTTCCTATTCTGTAGTAGGCCATTAATCATTATGTTGAACTTTTTTTGTTGGGGTTAACAAGTGTCTGTGCTTCCTTTCACCTAGGTGCCTCTTGATTGACAGATGAACATTTGCTAGGTGGGGAAAAAACAGCTGAATGCATTTATTTATTTTTTTTAAAGGCAGAGGCTGAAGGAAAATATTGGGGTCATTAGTTGATTTGTTGTGCTTTATCAGTGTTTTGACATCATACAGATTTTTAAAAAGACCTATTTTTTTAATGTTTTTCTCATGTTCCAGCCTTTAGATCAGTATATTATTTTGCTGAAAGTTAGACTCTGAAAAGTGACCCTGCATATGTATAATAGGACTACGCGCAGTTTAGGATGAGAGGATCTTCATTTGAATTCTTTAACTTACATAATTCTTGAAGAGGGGGGAGGGGGTGCACAGGTGGCCCAGTTGTACGCACTGTGCAGAGTTGCATCCCATGGGCATGCCAGAAACATCCCCGTTCGCCCCGATTATGTTTCTAGGTTTGTCAGAACCATACCTTTGCTCGTGGGTTTCACCGAAGTGGTCCGAGACCTGCATCACTTTGGGCTTTCCTCCCACATTAAGCTGACACGCTGCGATATAACTGGAATACTTTTAAAAGCGATGTTAAACCCAACTCACTCACACTGTTGAAGAGGGAAAAAGGAAAAATGTCACATTGAACTTCTAACTAAAGAGAAATGTTGGTATTATATTTTTAATTTTGAGAGAAAATATGATCAATTTAAAATTGCTACAAAGAAAAAGCCAAAAAGGATCGTGAACTGGCCTTGTATGTCCAAACATTGGTTTACAGATGATATGCGGAGTATTTTGGTGGACTTTTTGCAATAAATGATGCAGTAGGATAATCATCACCTGTAAACACATCTATCCTGTAACTGTTTCATTGGCATCTTTGTTATTTGCTTTAATGTTAAAATAAGTCTTGAAAATTATCCAGTTAATCTTATCAAAATAGTTATTTCTTGTATGGAATAGAGTTTTATTTCAATTCATCTTAGAAAATGTAAGCAATTGATGACATAAAATCTGATGCCATTATAAACATTTTCCTCTTACGTTCTTGTCCTATAAACATACGTCTTTGTACTTGGCATACTCCGCCAATGTCTTGATATCTATCAAGGCTTGCTATTGGTTTATAAACATCACGTTGCTATGGTTATCTCATAAAGAATGACAGACATGTACAAGTTTTTGTGTTAATTTTCAGAGTGTCAATCACACAAGAGTGACAGAGAGTTGTTCGGAGGAGTAGCAGAGGCCTGGCTCTCTGGTTCTCCTTGCCTCTCCTCTCTGTCCTCCTCCATCAGCTAGTCTCCCCCTCCCTCCCCCTCAACTTCTTCTCCCCCTCCCAATGCCTCTCCCATCATGCATCTCCCAAGTTGTGGATTTGTCTGTTATTGCAGTATGTCCTGAAGACACAAGCAGGCAGCTTCTGTTTCCTTACGCCTTCTGTTACCCATTTTGAAAATCTGATAACAAAAAAAATTGTCACACGTCATGCTAAGGATATAATTGGGATGTTGATCTGTTGTTATCAATCGTAGCTAGCTACTAGCTTGTGAACAAGTGGATCTAGTTCCCACTCACACAGCCTGACATGTCCCCTACGTAACATCTTCTCGCATCATCACTCTCCAGACTCCTCAGCATCAATTGTAACAGAGCTGATAAACAGTGACACATATATATCATATCATTGAGCTCCTCACAGCTACTGCTACATTATCAGTGTTAAATGTGGATTGAAATACATTCTTTGGAAAAAGTGAGATATCGTTGTTCTTTATAAATTACATTTTGGTGTACCTTTTTAGTTATGGTTTAGAAAAAATATTTTGTTGTTATTTTTTTATTTTCTGTTACAATGACGTGATAATATGTGGAACTAGTCTTGAAGTCATTGACAGTAAACAATCTGTGGTAAGTGTTATTCATGTCATCTCTTAAGGAAGAAAGATGTTTTTTAAGATTAAACTGGGCTACAGGGGTGTCTTGATGGGATTTTGCAGATGATATGTCATTTCCGTAGGATTAACTGATATATAGGCACTTGATATTTATATCTTTGGATAGGTGAATGCAGTTTCACTCCTCCTACGAAATGTCTGAGCTGATACCTGATTGTACAGATTTGGTAGAAAGAGTGTGTCAAATGATGTTTCTATTCATGAAGGATATATCCTCAAGCTTTCTGCTATCACGTCTGAGAAAATAAACTGTATAAACTCTTTAAGGCAAGCCTGCTTGTTCCCTTTGAAATGAAAAACTTTATTTATTTTTTTCTCGAGAAAATAGAGGAGGAAAAGGTAGAGACCTCCAAGATTTTAAGAAAGATCTAGTGAGATAGGAAGGTTTCAGGAAATAAGATCTTAACATGCTTTGATACCTATATCGCTTTTTGATTCTATAACCAGATTCGAACGAAGTAGGGAAAGTGCTGTTTTGTCTGCAGGAGCAAGAAATGTATACATACCAGTTCTTGCTTTCTTGTCAGCTCTTTGTCCAATCATTTAAGTCATGCCTAAGACCTAGGTTCTACTTACCACATGAGTACATTGTATGAAGCCCATTCTTGGTGTTCACGGATAATGTCTTGCTGAAAGCATTTGAAAATCTCACTCACTCACTCAATCACATTAGTTTCTTCACACTTATTACATTTGATACTTATATTCAACCTACTGATTGACCCTGTAAAACTCACATTTTTGATGACTGGATCGTGTTTGTTACTTCACTAGTCACAGCAAATTGCCTTGATGTGTTCTCTAAGTTTGTGCAGCTTGAAAAATTCATACCATATGAAAAAAAAAACATCACTGCTTTCCACACCTGCCCTCCCACCCCAACATGATTCTCCTCCCACCCCAACATGATTCTCCTCCCACCCCAACATGATTCTCCTCCCACCCCAGCATGATTCTCCTCCCACCCCAACATGATTCTCCTCCCACCCCAACATGATTCTCCTCCCACCCCAGCATGATTCTCCTCCCACCCCAACATGATTCTCCTCCCACCCCAGCATGATTCTCCTCCCACCCCAGCATGATTCTCCTCCCACCCCAGCATCTCCTCCCACCCCAGCATGATTCTCCTCCCACACACTGCAACCATCACTGCTTTTCACCTGCCCTCCCACCCCAGCATGATTCTCCTCCCACCCCAGCATGATTCTCCTCCCACCCCAGCATGATTCTCTTCCCACCCCAGCATGATTCTCCTCCCACCCAAGCATGATTCTCCTCCCACCCCAACATGATTCTCCTCCCGCACACTGCAACCATCACTGCTTTTCACACCTGCCCTCCCACCCCAGCATGATTCTCCTCCCACCCCAACATGATTCTCCTCCCACACACTACAACCATCACTGCTTTCCACACCTGCCCTCCCACCCCAGCATGATTCTCCTCCCACCCCAACATGATTCTCCTCCCACACACTGCAACCATCACTGCTTTCCACACCTGCCCTCCCACCCCAGCATGATTCTCACATGATTCTCCTCCCACACACTACAACTATCTTTCACCCTCACTTCCACTCTAACCATGTACACCTGTTTCCAACAGGTATTCCACACAGGTGTGCTCCATCCCAACAGGTGAACATAGGCTCATTCGCATCCTGTGTACTACAGGTTGTTACCATACCGATGTACTGCCTCATGTAGAGTAAGGGGCGGTCGGGTCGCCTAGTGGTTAAAGCGTTTGCTCGTCACGCCGAAGACCCGGGTTCGATTCCCGACATGGGTACAATGTGTGAAGCCCATTTCTGGTGTCCCACGCCGTGATATTGCTGGAATATTGCTAAAAGCGGCGTAAAACCAAACTCACTCACTCACTCATGTAGAGTATGAACCCATACACCAACATTGTAACAACTAACAGTACTGTACAGAAGGGGGCACATTCGCCTTGTACCTGCAACATGTACTGTACAGAAGGGGGCACATTCGCCTTATACCTGCAACATGTACTGTACAGAAGGGGGCACATTCGCCTTGTACCTGCAACATGTACTGTACAGAAGAGGGCACAGTCGCCTTGTACCTGCAGCACGTACTGTACAGAAGGGGGCACAGTCTCCTTATACCTGCAACATGTACTGTACAGAAGGGGGCACAGTCGCCTTGTACCTGCAACATGTACTGTACAGAAGGGGGCACAGTCGCCTGATACCTGCAACATGTACTGTACAGAAGAGGGCACAGTCGCCTTGTACCTGCAGCACGTACTGTACAGAAGGGGGCACAGTCTCCTTATACCTGCAACATGTACTGTACAGAAGGGGGCACAGTCGCCTTGTACCTGCAACATGTACTGTACAGAAGGGGGCACAGTCGCCTGATACCTGCAACATGTACTGTACAGAAGGGGGCACAGTCGCCTTGTACCTGCAGCACGTACTGTACAGAAGGGGGCACAGTCGCCTTGTACCTGCAACATGTACTGTACAGAAGGGGGCACAGTCGCCTTGTACCTGCAACATGTACTGTACAGAAGGGGGCACAGTCGCCTGATACCTGCAACATGTACTGTACAGAAGGGGGCACAGTCGCCTTGTACCTGCAACATGTACTGTACAGAAGGGGGCACAGTCGCCTTATACCTGCAGCATGTACTGTACAGAAGGGGGCACAGTCGCCTTATACCTGCAGCATGTACTGTACAGAAGAATAGCTAGCCAGTACTTCTCATGTAGACCGACTGTATATAAGGTTTCCCAGGAAACAAATTACTGCACTGTTCTTTAGCCACTGTGACTTCAGTTACATGGTGTTATCATAAAGTTCTACATTTCAATCCCTGTTAGGCTGAAAACAGTAACATTTTCTCCTCCTCAAGTTGTTTTTGGCCAAATAAGGAGGACGAGATGAGGAGATACGTGGTGAGTAGGCAGGTCCTGCCACGGCTTATGTTGGAGATACGTGGTGAGGGGGCAGGGCCTACACTGGCTTATGTTGGAGATACATGGTGAGGGGGCAGGGCCTACACTGGCTTATGTTGGAGATACATGGTGAGGGGGCAGGGCCTACACTGGCTTATGTTGGAGATACATGGTGAGGGGGCAGGTCCTGCCACGGCTTATGTTGGAGATACGTGGTGAGGGGCCAGGTCCTGCACTGGCTTATGTTGGAGATAAGTGGTGAGGGGCCAGGTCCTGCCACGGCTTATGTTGGAGATACATGGTGAGGGGCCAGGTCCTGCACTGGCTTATGTTGGAGATACATGGTGAGGGGCCAGGTCCTGCCACGGCTTATGTTGGAGATACATGGTGAGGGGGCAGGGCCTACACTGGCTTATGTTGGAGATACATGGTGAGGGGGCAAGGCCTACACTGGCTTATGTTGGAGATAAGTGGTGAGGGGGCAGGGCCTACACTGGCTTATGTTGGAGATACGTGGTGAGGGGGCAGGTCCTGCCACGGCTTATGTTGGAGATACATGGTGAGGGGGCAGGTCCTGCCACGGCTTATGTTGGAGATACGTGGTGAGGGGCCAGGTCCTGCACTGGCTTATGTTGGAGATAAGTGGTGAGGGGGCAGGGCCTACACTGGCTTATGTTAGAGATATGAGGTGAGGGGGCAGGTCCTGCCACGGCTTATGTTGGAGATAAGTGGTGAGGGGGCAGGGCCTACACTGGCTTATGTTGGAGATGGAGAAGGCATCATAATTTCACGTCAGACATCATTTGGCAGTGTATGGCAGCTATTTCAGCCCAGAGGAAAGCATGGAGAGTGCATCAGATTGGTTTTGTTTTAACATGTTTTTTCAAAAGTCGAAATGATGTAATGTCCCTCCCTGGTAGTCTTCTGTTGTGGCCTGATCAGATTCCCGGTACTTCCTGGTTACCAGGTCTGCCAGGGTCTTCAACACACACAATCAAAACATTCACGGATAGACAGATTTTTAAAACGGGACATTCAGGTGCAAAAAAATGTTGCATAAACAGAAATTCGTAAAGCTATGATATTTTCATACACATGAGCTATAAAACTTGGTTATTGAGAGACAAATGTTTATTTTGTTTGAGGCTAAGGGCTTGAAGGAAAAACTCATTTCTGTATTTGTGATGCAAGAGATGTGTGTGCTGGAATATCATATAGAGTTACTTCCACAGACAGTTGACATTGTAAAGAAGGCATAACCTTCATTAATTCAGTAACACTTATTACAATCTCCTTTATGCTTAGTGATGTATCTCCTGGCAGCTTGCAAGTGTTCAGAACTGACAAGCAGGATAGGCTTGATTTACTACTACAGACACAGCCCATGAATGAATGTTGATCATAGCCCAATCAGCAGTGTTACAGCTATGTTACTGTGGCCTTTTGATGATCAAATCTGTACCAGGGCATTTCAGTGCTACTATTAGTTGTTGGGGGGGTGAATCTGTAGTTGATAACATGCAAATTAGTGGTTGATAACACACAAATCAGTGGTTGATAACACATAAATCAGTGGTTGATAACACACAAATCAGTGGTTGATAACATGCAAATCAGTGGTTGATAACACACATATCAGTGGTTGAAAGTCCGTCACTCACCACCATTCAATATCAAACAAGACTGCCTCTGTGGCCTAGTGGTAGAGGGTCTGCCCGGAGAGCGGAAGGTCGGGGTTTGATCCCTGGCTGCATCATACCAAAAGATGTTAAAAGATGGTACTTGTTGTTACCCTGCCTGGTGCTTAGCCTTAAAAACAAGGACTGGGGGGCTCGTAGTCAGTATACTGTGTCTGAGTGGGGTATTCATGTTGACTGTGGCATGGTGTCTCAGTGGGCTAGCACTATAAAGTCTGCATTAGTCCTGACTAGTACAGGCAGCCACATGCACACACATGTGCAATATATAAGTGCAATAATCGTGCATGGAATGTTAAACCCCATTTTACCTCACCAATATCAAACATTAAAGTCACTCAGTCACCACCGTTCAGTATCAAATATGTATGTTACGGAAAAAATGAACACTAGATTCTAATACAGACCTCAGCACGCTCTAATTATTTAACTATGATCACTGAGCAGAAATAGTAACTCAAGGCTTTCCTGTTTGTCAAGTCAGGACACTTGGACATTCAATTAATCAAATGAAACTCACAGGGGCATCATTACGGACCCCTAGAAGCTAGTTCTCTGTGACTACAGCGCCTTCTAATGTAAGTCATTGGCTGGAGGGGATCTCGCACACCCACGCCACATCAAAGCTCGGCACCTGCCTCTCACATTGCAGGTTTGCATCACAAACTTAATCATTTATTGACATGATTCAGTTTTTTAAAGAGTTTGAAGACGTAAAACATTTGTATTTCACTGCAAGTTCCTGTCATCTGTGTAGAACATGGTATGCTGGCGCTATATGAAGAAAGAAATATAAACCAGCAATGGTGGGACTACGTGTAATGTCAATAGGATGCTTTAGATATGGGCAAGGTGGAGAGATAGTTCCAAGTGCATGTGTATTGTTGCTCTTTTTCCTCTCACACACACACACACACACACACACACACACACACATGTTCAGTCACGAGCCTCGTTTCATCTTCACTTTCATTTTGATTTCATCTTCATCTCGCCCTGTGGTGCAAAGTTGAATCACATATTTGTGTCATGATGCTCTCATTGGTTGAAGTCCACGATTCAGACCAATTGTTAAACTCATCTTGACTGATGGTCAACCCCCGCATCAACACTACCTCCACCACTCCCTTCACAGTGTCAACCTCTCCATCAATACTACCTCCACCACTCCCTTCACACTGTCAACTTCACCATCAATACTACCTCCAGCACTCCCTTCACAGTGTCAACCTCTCCATCAACACTACCTCCACCACTCCCTTCACACTGTCAACTTCACCATCAATACTACCTCCAGCACTCCCTTCACAGTGTCAACCTCACCATCAACACTACCTCCACCACTCACTTCACAGTGTCAACCTCTCCATCAACACTACCTCCACCACTCCCTTCAGTGTCAACCTCTCCATCAACACTACCTCCACCACTCCCTTCACAGTGTCAACCTCTCCATCAACACTACCTTCACCACTCCCTTCACAGTGTCAACCTCACCATCAACACTACCTCCACCACTCGAACCAGAGTGTCAACCTCACAATCAACACAAACTCCACTCACACCAGTTTCAACCTCATTATCAACAAACTCCATCGCTCCCACATCATCAACCCTCCAACCAGATCCACCAACACAACCTCACAACCTCACAAACAAGCAGCACCCTGCATGCACCCTTCTCATACTTTCAGAACTCCTAACCACCTACAATTATCCCTAGCATCCCCATCCCACTGACAGCCCCTCCATCCACGGTGAAGCTGCTGCTGCTGCTGCCGCTGCTGCATGGCTGTGTAACCAGTGTGAGATGGAGCATGAGATATACTCCCAGGGAGTTATTATCCCTCTCCTGTCTATCACCTTGTCAAAACGGCAGTACACCACCCTCCCTGGGCACAGCCGGCTTAACACAGGTTCCGCAGGGTACATCAATTAAACCAGCTTTAACAGGATAACAAATCTGTGTTCAGCTGGTATTCCCTGACTTAACGCAAGGAAAAAGTGGAGAGAAGCATCTGTAAGATATTGCCATCATCTCCCTGTTTCACCTCTCCCTCTCCACCAGTGCATGTACAAGTGCAGGTTACTTGACCCGGTAATGTGTGAGGCACCCGACCCTGCCTCCGTGTTCCCTTGCTATGTAATTGAAGTGTGCCTCAGTCAGGCAACTACACACACTCAGGTAAAAGCTGTTGCTGGTCCCAGCCCAATGTTGCAGCTTTGTCCGTTACATAATGAGGCCCTTCTGCCAATAAGCAAAACCCACCACTCTAAAATTATGTAATTATATTCCACTTGAGACTTCAAATAATGCTCACTGACTCAAATATTCCTCCTTGGTGCCAAACTGAGTAATTTTGAATTCTCAATCTTGATGCTATTTGCTTGTTTAGTGCTTGGAGAAATTGTTGCCATATGCTAGTCTTAACACATGCTGGTGTAAGGAGCTTGGTAACAGAGTCTTAACTTTCACTGTACTTTACAAATCTGCCCGGCACCGATTCAATCTTGATGTTTGTTTAGAAGTTACTTTTGATTAATACAAATGTTCTGTTATACTTGAACCCCTTCCAAATCTGCAGATACACCGAATCATGTGATTAAACAGTCCGATGTTCTTCTACATCAAGCATGTTGAACAACAACAGGCATTAAAACTGGAGACAATAGTTACATATGCTACTCTGACAAAGTTAAGGACCACCCAATTCTTTGATATTAATAAAGCTAGTCTCTCATGCCATGACAGAAAACTATAGTAATATGAAAGTATCGCGAGGTCCTTCACTATTTTTTTGTAGTATAAAACATGTTTGTTGCCTTAACGAGAAGGCAGAGGAGGGAATTGCTGTATGGTACAAGATCTGATGGGGTATTCTGGCTGGCTGACTGGCTGGGTATTGGGAACTGCATAGTAGTTCTGTACAGCATGTAGGCCATTGTGGTGCCAGATGAAGATGTAGACTTCGAGATGTGGGTGGCACGGGGAGACACAATTTAGGGATGGAGAAGAGGAAGGAGAGAATATGTATGGTACAATATCTGTATCTGGATGGATTTAAACTGATTATAGGTTTGTGAACATGATAACTGTGTTTCTGAGCACCATACCTGTGCTTGTCTCTCACGCACGCACACACACACACGCACACACGCACACGGAACAGACATGCCGTATTTTAACTGAAATGCTGTTCCAAGCGAATGTTCAAACACTCTTTTTAATCTCCCCTTACAACATCAGGTGTTACTTTGTTACTAGCAACCTATTCTGTCTTGATATTCTCCCAGGTAAAGTGTCATAGATAAGAGTGGCAGTAGGTTTCAGATGGCAGTTTGAACTGTTCCGGTGTTAGAGGGATGAACATTCCAGCAGATGTATGAGTGTGTAAACACTGACAACGCTTTCATTACTAATACCCTAATACCACACTAACTGAACAGTAATTGCAGCTTGGCAGGATCATGGCAATCATGTTTATAATTGTTGTGACAAATTAACGACTGAGACAGCAACAACGCCTCCAGTGTAATCTACTTTTGCTTGGAGTCAGTGGTAGGAATTCTTCACCATGCACTTGCCACAGATACATTCTAGTCATCAGGAGCTTGTTTCCAGATTCACTCCAGGATGGTTGGCAACAGATTCATCCCACTTAATTCCACAATTCAAGTTGTTAAAAAAATTTGAAATATTTGGCAGGAATCATTATGAGAAATTAGCTCCGTGTTTTCAATTAAGTTGTCCTTATATAGGTTGTAGACTAGTAAGACAGCCGCAAGATTAAGTTATTCTAATCATGTCTAAAAATAAATGTGTTGGTTCTAGTTAAATGGTTATGGATCTTGTGTGGATGGCTGCTATATTGGGCTTTTCTTTGTATGCATATTTTCATTGATAATCCATATGATAAATATATATTCATGTTTTATATTTATGATTAAGTAGAGTTGCTAAGAGCTACAATTAAGAATAGGGTTAGATGAATGGTGATTATCAGAATGGCAACTTTGGGGCCTTTTGATGTAGATAATTGGCTTGAAGTTTGAAACTTGAAGTGACATAACGCTGGTTCATGGAGTACCAATAACAGACGCAGTTATGGTGAACTCAACACTGTATTCCTTCACTTGTCCTGTAGCGTGAACAGACAAAAATGTGGTAATGTTTTTAACTGACTTATTTTGTCAGGTGATACAATGATAAGAATGTTTTGAAATTGAAGCCAACCCTGTGTTAGATGGAGGACCCGAAACACTGGCAGGGCAGCACATCACTGTTTAACGCTGTGTCACAAAATGTTTCAACAAAACAACGCCATGTTATCTTTCCATCACTTCAGTGTTATATTTGGAGGCTCTTTATTCCCTAAAGTTAAGTTTGGAATACCTTCTTCCCTGGCTGTACCATCTGTATGGGCAATTAACAGTCAAGAACCACACTGGCTCTGGTTGCAGATGAAATGGTTTCTCGGACCTACCGTATTAGACATAATAAGCGCCCGCTCTAATAGTTGCTTATATATTGGCTTGTGAACAATCCCAGTTAGCACCCCTTCCGAATGATTAACGTACAAGACTTTTTTATTTGTGTATAATACGCACTCGTGTGTTATATGCCACCTAAATTATGAGCAATTACAATCTAGAAAAATATATCTGTCATATATATATATAAACATTTCAGACTGTCATCATAAACCACAAAATTTACGATCTTTCAACTCTTTTTTTTTTTCACCAAAATAATATTCTAATAAGAGACCCCTATTTCTAATTTTGACAGCGCCCTCGGTGCTTATTACGTTGAATACAGTATTTTAAAGCATTGGTAGCTAAGTGAACTGACACTGTATTCTGGAAACGTCTGTTTGTTGCTTGCCCTTATTTAATCTCTGTGACCAGAGGAAAACTTCTGAACTACACCAATTTGTTTCCCTCTCAAAAAGTTACCCTTTTGCCTTCATTTTAGCCATTTTTGTGTACTTGAACATGCCAGAAGTAAACATCTTGCAAGTGAGAGAAGGAATGTAAACCTTGTGATCATGTCGGATTAATTTTCTATCATTGTTACAAATGTTTTCATAAGTAAAATTTTGACCAGTCTCATTAAAATCAGATCGTAGTTCTCGCTATCGCTAAACAAAGATCTGGTGACATCCAATTACGGGTCACATCAGAACAACCTTTCATCCAACCAATCAAAGCGTGGCTTACCAGATCATGAAAGTGACAGTCGGAATGTGTTTTCTAATCATGCAACCTCGATAACGATGAAACGGGGTATTCCGAACGACGGTTACACCCCGTACGACTGATTCCATCAAAATTATCGTCTGTCTCTCGCTTCCGTAGAATAAACATTTGAACGGAGGAGGCATTGCACAGTATGTGGGAAGTACTGCAATACAATCGCAACTATATATTAGACATTGATCGTTCGTTCAGTTTTCAAAATTTTAATCAAGAACTGTGTCAACATATTTTTCAAGCGTAGTCTGGAAAGGAAGTCGCCAGGTTGAAACGAGTGCCGTAAAGCTCAAGAAAGCTGCTTTCTCATTGGCTGATATCAACTTCTTGTTATTCGTTTCAGTGGTTGGTCAAAGTTTGGGAAAGTTGTTCTGACGTGACCCGTAATGGGATGTCCTCAGATCTTTGTTTAGCAGCAGCAAGAACTTAGATATGATTTTAATGAGATTGAATTTTTACAAGTCCTGTGGGCCAGAAGGAGTCCTCAACAAACCTCTTCTGGGGTTCATGTCGTTCAAACAACACTTTGTTTGTCTACTAACATAGTGTAATGATGTTTAAATGAGTTTCACACGATGCTATAACTACCAGGACTTCCTGCATTTAGGCTCACCCATGATAACGCTCATAATAAATTCTGATATAATTTTGAAGTGATCTTCCTTAAATGCATAACTGGACTCCCTTAGAAAGTTAATACATGGCGATGCACTTCACGAAGCAAATCTTAATGTGCATTCAACAGTAAATGAAAGTTCAAGGTTTGCTTTCTATGAAGTTATCTCTGCTTCAAGGTTAAAATTCATGTTATATATTTTCTCGGTTAAATCAACTAAACAGTTTGTGATTTTTTCAGCAAAGGTCGTCCCCTATTCAGGGAAGACAGAGTTAGCGCTTCCGAAATTGAGCCCTGGGCTGAATTTCAGATAGCATATTTTAAATGGCCCGGAGCTTAAATACGGGAAGTCCAGGTACAGATTAGACCAAGACTGAAGCTCAGGGCAACAGGCCATGGCATTGACTTGTCCAAACCATCCACACTCACTGTGACTCAGCTCCCATTGTAGCCACCTAATCTCCATTGTGTTACCTTTATGAACATTGTGAACTGGGGGCATGTATAATTCTTTCATATTACTATAGTTAATCGGTCATGACAGTGACTCCTGCAATCCTGTCTTCCCTTGCATCTTGCTGCAGATTCATATGTAGAATGACTTGCTCACTTATGTCAGAATTACAGTCAACTCCTTTATAAAAAACTCCTAGCTGAAAAAAATAATTTCTCCATTATTGAGAAGAGAAGTAAATACCTACCCACTTGTAGCCTGGGTTTGGTGGAGACACAGCCTGGAGTTGGCTTGTAATGATGATTAAAACCAGTGTGGATGCCAGTAGAGAGGTGAAAAGTGACACTTCAAATGGCTGATGTGGCAAAGACAAGTCATTTTCTGTAATGAGGGTGGAGTTTAATGAATGTAAATCATCCAAAGTGCATGGCTTCATTATGTATTATTGTTTGATGTTCTCTCAGTGAGCTCCTCGACAGATGGGAAATAAGGCTACGACACGTTTGTCACTTTACACCAGTATGGATCAGATGATCTTTAAGTGGGCAAAGTTATAACCTGACTCTCATGTTTGTGCTGTGTATGAATATTTACATTATACTCAAGATCACATTATACACAAGAAAATACAGTCATTGCAGACCCTCCCTGATTTTTTTAGCCATTACATGCTTCATGTGCCCAAAGATGTATATACGTCTTTGATGTGCCTTAGGACACCAAGGTGGTAAAAAAATAGCTTTTAGCGAGACCAGTTAAAGTACTTGTTTTTATGTATTTTTATTATTTTTGTAAATTATTCTAAAATAAATGATATATATAACCCTTGAACAAGGATACTAGGATACATTGGCAGGTTGACTGTAATCCTGCCTCTTCAAGTTTCAACAGTAGTCCGTGTCAGGGTCTGTCCCACCTATGCAGGAGTCCAGTGGCCTATGGAGCTGGAACTTGCTTTGCAGAGTGGCATCCTTTAGTTGTGCCAGAATCCTATCATTGAGTGTTCATGTGCTAATTTTTATCCCCAGATTATGATGTTGGTTTCAGGTCTATATCTGTGTGGGGGGTTCCCGAAGAGATGAGGTTCAATGACCTTGGTCACTGTGGGAGTTCCTCACACATCATGGTTGCACGTGAAGGTTTCACTTAAATACTGTTCACTGTGTAAAACCCAACTCACTCACTTGCTGTGCACCAAACAGGGCCATTGCTTGCCAGTAACACAGAGTATTGCTTCTTCATGTGAACGTAACGCTAATTCATGTCACAATGGTCAGAGAACAAGCAACCACTTATTGGCAAGAACAGCCCATGGCATATTTTTGCAATCTGTCAGGTCCAAATCAAGATATTTTCTGTGATCTGTGGATTACGTACCCTTTGAAAATAACTTTCAATTGCATTTCCACAGGCATGGCATATGACACGTGACACGTGACACATCCCATCACCCCTCAATTAAAATTGTCTACCTCTTGCAAGCATGCTTTTCTGTCAGGATCCAAACTCTTGGTGACTTATCAAGAACATGCAGGGCAAATTAGGCAGTGATGTTTGCATGGAAGCATTGATTTGATTAATGTTTAAGATCTGACACCTGTACTCCCTAAGGCGCTGGGCTCAGACTCGTTAAACAGTTAGGTACAACATAGCTTCAAGTTTTATACGTTTTGATGGATGTTTGAAGTCAACATTACACCCGAGGAAATGATTGCTCATCATATATGGTAAAGGTGAAAGTGCCAAGGTTTGAAATTAATGCAAGTTGGCTTCACATAGACAGCACTTGACAAAAGCTGTCTGTGCAGAGTTGTGTCCCTTAGATGAATCATAAGTTCAAATCCAAGGTTCAACCTGATTCTGACAGTCGGTTTGTCATCACCATGCCTTGGTCATGGGATTGACCATGTTGGTTAATATGGAGACCTGCATCACCTTTGGTGTTCCTCCCACATCAAGCTGACATGACTGAAATACTGTTCAGAGCAGTGTTAAAACAAGTCTACCCGTTCTCAGCGAACAGTTCCCAGTGACTTCGTGAAGTGTTGATGTGACCTGGCTGAAGAACGGGTCACACAAAAGACTCCAAAAAGTGAAATTTCTTGAGCCAATTCTTGAAGTCCCTGCTTTCATGTTGCTGGAATACTTGTAAAAGAATCTTACTCTAGATGAGGAGATTGCTATAGCGTGTACATTACACACCTGTACATTGCAACACTTCCAAAAAACATCACTCATAAATTTGAAAGGAATTAGCCCTTTGACATAGCAAGCGACCTCTACTCCATGTGGTACTTCATATAAGTCGTGTTCACTTAGAGGTGCTTTAAACCGTAGCTCCTCTTTATGTAGTGGAGGAGAAACTTCTTTATAATTGGAGGGTAACGTCAAAACAAGGCTATCGTGACCTTTTAACAAGCTGAGTATAGGAGCAAGTACTTCTCTTGGTTCAAGCGTTTCTCACATACTTTTCATCTTCACTGTTGAGCAGCTCCTTGGAATAGATTTTTTCGTCATCATTTTGGTTTCCAAATATGCCTGTTATGAATCGTTGGACATTGTGATGTATCATTTTTAAAGAGCAAAAATGACTGAAAAGGTTCTGGTATTTGGTTTAATGATGTTTGGTAGGAAGAGTTTAAATGGTAGTTGATTTTTATGACAGGTGTCGATTGGACACATAGGTTTTGTCTTGGAATGAGCCTGCTTTTGGTCAGACGGCCACTCTGTCAGCATTCAAGTATCCCATTGGGAAACATTCCTGGTGAATTGCAACTGTTTGTCTGACTGATACTATTCCGTCACCTTGACTACAAACCTCTTCCATTCACATTTCATACTACCTTAGAGGCTAACCTAACCCACTTATGGGTGGGTTGGTTTCGGCTTAGTGATTGTGTTTGATGGCTCGTCATCGTATCCGGACGGTGTGGATCGTTGCTCATAATATCAATCACTGGATTGTCTGGCCCAGACATTATGTATAGGCCACCGTCAATGCTGCTGAGTTCGGTATTAAGCAACCAACATGTAACAATAGCTTTGCATGACTTCCCTCAACATTATCTCCCTTGCAATTTTGAAATGTATGTACCAAACTTTCAGTTATTATTTTTGATGATATTGGTCGGCTTGTTTGACATTAATTTTCAAATACATGAAAACAGAAGTTTAACACTTAAGGTTAAAATGTAAAGATTTCTAATCAAACCTTTAAAAACATTGGATGAGACTACAAACTGTTGACTTGAGAACGCCCTGCCTGCGAGATATCTAATATTGAGGTGTACATTCCCATTAGATATTTCTGTGCTTTGATTGGTACATGCCAGTCAGTAAATTGGGAAATTTGAAGCCAAACAGTGAGAATTTAGAATCAAATGTCTCGAAAAACAAAGAAAGTAAAACCTAAGAAGTATGCTTACTTTAAACAACATTCTGAAAGTTGACACTCCGAAGATAGCACAACATTCTAATCAGCGTAATGACTGCCAGGCAAGCTAAATTATCCCCAACCATGCAAGTACATCCTTAGACTTGAAATCATCGGCATGTGTGTTGCTTTCACATTCTTGAACCTGTCACCATTATAAATTTCTAGCAAAATTCTGCATTAGAATATAAGTTTCCATGTTCACAAGTTCTCATATATTGAAAAAATAGACTGTTGACAATACTATGGGATAGCTTCATTTAAAGCTTGAATATTCTGTCGAAAAATATCCCAAGTTTTATAGAAAGAAATATTTGTACACAAAACCCAATATCATCTTTGTTCATCTAAAAGTTTATTGCAAACGAAGCCACTTAGAATTTTCACTCCAAAAAAATGAATGTGCTAGTTAATTCTTATTGGCTTATGTTAAAGCGATCGTTGCTGGATAATAGACAGATTTAAAAATATTTGGATGAAGAGGCAAGTAACGCTGATTACAAGTGTGCGTATGCTTATTGGAGAAAAACATACATAATAATGATCCAACTGAGCCCCCACATCTACTTGATAGAGTATGATTTCTCCAGCCTCCTCCATGGATACCAGTGCCAGAGGCTGAACCGTTGCCAAGTTGGACGTAAATATTATGACTGGCTATTTTCGGGAATAATGTTTTCTCTTGAAGACATGCATCTGTTCTTAAAGTTAACGATGTGTGGTGTGCAAAAAGAAATTCTTTTCGAAGACCTTTAGTTTTTTTTAAAGGGTGAATATTCATTGCAATACCTGTTCTTGTAAGCGTGTCAAAGAAGACTAGTTGGACAATAACTTTTCCGTGTTCAAAATTTAACTGTATTCGAGGTTCTGTATTTGAAGAGAAAAACATTCCAGCTTTTCTGTAAAGTGTGCTGTGTTTAAGGAACCCAGTTTGAAGGCAGTCTGCTTTGAATTCTTTGTCATACTCTTTATCTTAAGACTGGAAGCATGAATGGGGATTTGACTCTAAGCATATCGAGAAAATCATTTGAAGGTCACCCAGCCATTTATCTTCCTGAATCTGAAAGTAACAAATTTGTCTGTGTGATTAAGTTTGCAAATTTAAAAAATGCTTTTAGATAATTGTGAGGATGCAAGCTTCCTTCAAATTATGAGAGAGGGATGTAATTTAACCTTTTTTGCAGTTGATCAGCTGTTTTCAGGCTATTTATCATACACCCACTATGTTCAAAGGATGACGTCTTTCAACCCGTTATTTTCCATTTTTAGGTTCATAACTAGAAGCGATATAGGTAATGATACCAAGAGGCCTGGGCTTAGTGATGTATGTGTTGTAGCCTTCATCTTTTTACCTACCTCCTTTACTGACTTAACCATCTTAACTGTAACTTTCACTTTAAGTTTGAATAGACACCATTTACAATGTAAAACTCACCAGGGTTAATTAACAGTGTTTTCACCAACAATGCCAGCTATTCATGTTTCTGATGTTTTTGTACTCCTCGGTGCACCATTTTATTGTTACTTTGTGAGGTCTTAATCAGCAAAACACAAGCAATACCTGTTCCATATTTCACCCTGTGAAGGTAGTGATTTTCTGCTACGTATAAAGTGTTCCGCGTATTGGTTCAGCGAGCCACCCAAGTGTGACAAATTGTTGCGATGATGGAGGAGAGTTTTACCACAGTGCAGCTCTCCAAGGACCAGAACATACTAGTTCAGTGTTGCAAGAAGTGTGTTCCATGTACCGTAATTATTCTGTTAAACAACAGAATTTGTAAGGGAAAATTTATGGAAGTCAACTTCTTTATCATGGGGAGCACAACGTTTCAGAACATCTAGAAATTTTCTCTCTGATGTGCATCACTTCTTAATGTAATTCAAAGACTTAACGGAATTTGTATTTCAAAATATGTTTATACACAGAACAAAAAAATATTACGGATTATGGATATTTTTGGGACCCGTGAAGATCCGGAGTAAAATAGCAACCCATGCTTGCCGTAAAAGGCGACCATGCTTGTCGTAAAAGGCGACTAACGGGATCGGGTGGTCAGACTTGCTGACTTGGTTGATACATGTCATCGATCCCAAATGCGTGGATCGATGCTCATAACGTCAATCTTTGGATTGTTTGGTCCAGACTTGATTATTTACAGACCGCCGTCATATAGCTGGAATATTGCTGAGTGCGGCGTTAAAAAACAAACAAACAAACAAAATCTTATGACAAGCATAGTCGCCTTTTACGTCATGCATGGGTTGCTGAAGACCTGTTCTACCCCGGATCTTCAATGGCTAACTAAATGGGGTGGTCAGGTTCAGAGACTTGGTTGATGGAGTAGATTGGTGCTTGCAACATCAATCACTGTTTTTTTCAGTTACAAATTTGATTATTTACAAGCTGCCATCGTACAGCTGCATTTGGCAACAGCAAAAAAAAAAACCTGAATTACAGATAACTCAATGTGTTTTCAATGGTAAACAGGACTTTTTTAGTTAAGAATTTATTAAACATGAAAATTATATTCAGAGAATGTGTTTATTTTCTTGAGTCCAAAGACTACTTATTCGTATACTGCAGGACAATATTACTAAATTTTAATTTATTTTTTCATCAAACATGACATTCTGTTAAGTCTTGAACACTTACAGCATCAGAGAAAGCAAAGAATTTATATGTGTTGGTATATTGAGCGTGTTATCAGACTATGTACGGTAATGGTTACCACCACTGGGACCATGCTAACCTGCTAATTGCCTTGCCGGTTCTGTCTAGGGACCTGTACGGTCGTTATTGGTTTATATCAAAGATATGACCCCTGGAATTGGTAACCTGGGACGTTGTTTAGGAAGTATTTGTTACCAAGACTGATCATAGGATTAAGTTATGAGCCAGCCATGAAGTTATTGGACAAAGTAGCCCCTCTAATCGACTATTCTCTTGTAGTTTAGCATTGCAAAAAATAACAACATAAAAATCGTATCCTTGTTTTTGCTGTAAACTGTTGTCCAGAAAAGACATGTCCTTGTTGAGAATTGTTTCAGAATATCTTTGGAATGGATTAAATGAAAAATCTTTATGGGTTTTTTGTTGCCCCAAAAAGACTTGATGATTTCACTGCAGTATGTGGCACAGACCTTTGAAGGAAAAAACGAGTTGAACCTGAAATGGCAATGGTCCTGTTAAGATCATAAAAACGGTTCTATTACCGTTCAGGACATTAAATGGTTCCAATAGAAACCAGAAGAATTTTATTTAGATATTATGCGATGCAGACCAGTGGAAAAAAGTACCTGTGTTCTCCTTTGATGTTTCATTTCTCCTTTCTTCTGTCTGTCATCCCTCCACTTTGCCTTCCATTCAACTCCTGCATTCTTCTTCCTTTACCTTTCACTCTTCCTCCTGTCAGTGTAGTAGATAGCATCTAATGTTCCTTTTAAAATCAGGGATTCTTACATTGCAGTCGTTCTTCCTATGAGAACTTTAACGTTCCGTCTTATCACACCATTCCCATCTTCTGTGTGATCAACCCATTCCTGGTGCCACCATTGGGATAAACCTGGAATATAAACATGGCATAACATTCTCTCTCTCTCTCTCTCTCTCTCTCTCTCTCTCTCTCTCTCTCTCTCTCTCTCTCTCTCTCTCTCTCTCTCTCTCTCTCTCTCGCACGCACGCACGCAACGCACGCACGCACGCACGCACGCACGCACGCACGCAACGCACGCACGCACGCACGCACGCACGCACGCACGCACGCACACACACACACACACACACACACACACACACACACACACGCAATAGCAATTAATAATAATGTAATCAGTTTGGAGGAGAATGGAACATCTGGCACAGTACCCCATAAACCTGATCAAGATTACTGAAGTCAATGAAGTCTTCAAAGACAGACTTTAAATTGAAGTGAATTTACACAAACATCAGCATTACCATTAAAGTTATTGCCTAATGTTCCCTCAGCTTCACTTGAGAAATGATCATGTTTGAATAACTAGGATCATTATGGCGCTCACATAGACTGTTTACAGTATGTCAATACAAACTCTTTATGGCCTAAGGCGGTTGAATGATCTACTGACTATCAGCTTTCAGACGATGTAGCTCGACTTTGTCTCACGCCTCCCCACTTCAGGCTAACTAATGTTTTAAGGGACATGACTTTGATTAAGTTTATGAAGATTTGTTGAGAGGCTCTGCCAGTCAAGAGCTGTCAGTCAGGGCTTGATCTCTGAGTGACAGAGGAGGAGGCGAGGCACATGTATGTGGGGAGGGGCGGGGGAGAGGGGTGGCAGCAGCTCAGGGGGTGGCGGTGTAGTGGGATAGTGTGTTTATCTAGTGTGTTGTGTATACTCTTTCCCTAGGGCCATCGGCAACACACTGGGATCCAATGCGTGGGAGGGGTGGGGTGATGGCCGGGAGGGGGTCTGGCTTGTTTGCCAGGGGGTATTGTAGGAGTAGAAGCATATGCATATACACTGACCTCTGTAGTATGTCTTCTGATTGGGTTTCTGGGGCAGTTCTCGTCTTGTAGGGTATAATTATTGTCTTGCAGGAGGTAGTGTTATGATTGAAACATATGCATATACACTGACCTCTGTATCATGTCTTCTGATTGGGCTTCTGGGGAGACAGTTCCTTGTTTCGCATGGGTACAGTATTTGTCTTGCAGGGGGTAGTGTTAAATTTTAAACAAACACATTTACGTGTAATAATGAATTGATGGCTTCAGATCCTCTGGTCTGGAAGGTGTCAAGGGAGTTATTAAGTTGAGAGGTACCTCTCCTTGAGTGGTGAGCAGCGGGTAGGGATGACTGCATGGAGGAGTTAATCTGGGGATAACTGCTTTGTTTTTGAGTATATGAGTGTATGTTTGAGAGTGGTTGTAAATTGGATTAGTGGGCTAAGCTAAACTATGTTAACAAATTGATATTTTCTTTTCCAAATCTGGTCATTAATTAAATTAACTACACCCTTCATGGAGAAAAGCGCTATGTCAAGGAAACAGTTCATGAGGAATCTAGTATCTGAAGTTGAGGCAGGTGTTCTTTGGTTTCAATAAAGAGGCTCTCCTCACTGACCAGTGATCAGACAAGACACAAGTACTTTCTGCCACTGTACACTAGTATGTAGGTAAGCAAACGATTGATGCTTGCCGCAAACTCGAGTGTGACATTTCCACATCTATCTATCCAAGCAGGCCATCATTTCCCACAGGCAAACTTCAGTTCCTGGCATTTGTAGAATCGGTACCAGCCTGGCTCATCAGACTGCTTCACAGTCCGTAAACATCCCCTGTTGTTGTAACCTTTCCCAAAAAGAAGAAAATTTGGCCATTTGTCTTTTGTGCTTTTGTGAGGTTCTGACAAGAAAGGTATGGCATGTGGATTGTTCTCATCATTGTAAGACAGACTGACCTGTGGCAAATGTGGATACCAGTGTTCCTGGTTTGTTCCTGGTTTGTTCCTGGTTCCACTGAGTGTAAGGAACACAATACACAATAAGAACAGTCATCTCCACTAATTCTTTTCATTCGCACAATGTCCGCTCACCCCGAGTAGCTGGCATTAAATGTCATTAGGGCCTTTATTGGTCCATGAGAGAACAGAAGTAGAGAAGTTACAGTTCTGTATATGCATGTATTTTTTAAGATCAGTTGAAGAGAAAATTATTTCAAATTTTATTTCAGTTGAGTTCTCAAAAGGATTCTTAGCAGATAGATCCCCATCACCCAATGATATTCATAAGACATTTTGAAGAGGATCACAATGAGTTGTGGATCATGACACCTAACGTCAGGGATTGTTGATCATGCTATCAGCCACTGGTCAGGGTGGCCCAGAATTCTATGACAACTGAAATGTTGCAGACTCCAGGTTATGGGGCTGGGATGGGTCAAAATTTACTACCCGGGTACCCAACCTTCTATTACCTGCCCCAACCTGGGTACCCGCTGTAGGTCTCAAGAGATAGATACAAACTGTCCAATTCGGACTAGTTTGACCAATGCCCAAGCAAAATGCACTTGGAACACATAAAGAATGATCTGATCATGCACACAATGTAGTTGACTGAAACTTTATCTTTATTTAAACATATGAAAGTCAGAAGGAATGTGTGCATAGGCTGAAAGAAATGCAAACATAAGTGACTTGTAGTGTAGCAATTGAGTCCATTAATAATATTTGTAATATGTGACTTGTACACAACACTCACAGTGTAGTCTCAGTGTCACAATGCAGCCAGAAAAGAACATCTTATTCCTTGTGACCAACCCACCTGTCCAATATAAACAGTGATGCTTATCGCGCCCAATACACACCAATAAAACACTTGGTTTCCTTCCTGCTACTACTAACCATTTTTAGGGAGGAATGTGGGCGAGGCAGTCTTGGGGGCTGAGATTAGGTCAAGCATTTTGTGACAGTCAGCTGTTGCCCTGTAATTTACACCTATGTTTATGTTGTCAATATCATGCTCCTTTACCTCGAGACATCAAAGTGCCAAGGCACGCGAAAATGTGTAAAATTTTGTAATCAAAACCACTCTCTGTGATGAGATTTGGCGTAGTGATACCGAAGTTACTAACTTAATTCCAGATGAATGGGTTTTCATAGGGGTTGTTCAGTGCAATTCTTGTCTTGTAATGTTGTTTGTTGTTTCTGAGTAACTTGGAACTACGTAGTGTAATCGTCGACACTTGGCCAAGCAGTGCAAGCAGTCAAAAGGACACTAAAAAATATCTTATCTGAAAGATGGCAATGAAATTAATGGACAGCATATATACAGAAAAACTTTATTTTTTCGCTTAATGTCAATATTCCATTCTTAAGCTTTATCATAACAGCCTATTTCTTATTCGTCCGCAATCTCCTTGCAGCAACTTAGACAGTTTATTTAAGTAGCACTAATGATGGATATAAGGAGAGGATTCCTTGTAACCATCAGCACTGTCGTGGAGTATAGCGGTGGGCTTAAAGTTTGGAACAGCATTTGATCTATGTTAAAGTGGTATATTTGTTGTCTTACATGGGTTCTGTGACTAGAAAGCAGATGCTGTTGGGACTGATGCAGGTTAGAGTGTTCCCAACAGTCTTATCCCTTAGAAATATATAAACATTATCTACTGGCCTGGCAACGGAAACCGCAACGCCATGGGGTAACGAGACCAGGCTCTGACAAAAACGCCCCCAACTACATGCTGTGGAATCACAAACTATTAACAGGTATGGTCTCTTGAAGAACCAAGAGCCCGTTTGTTTACTTTTGTGCCAAGCACGTGCCCAATAAGTAGCTTTTTTCGTGACAAAGCCACATTTAAGTGATGTTTTATGAAATCATGGCGTAAAAAATATGAGAGAAGCCTGAGGCATATGTGATATACCCTGACAATTGGAGGTCAATTACTGGCAACTTATGGAGCTATTACATTAACAAAGTTAATTTTCTGTGTTAGTTATACGCGAGTGAGGCAGGTTTACTGTACTTTACTAAGCTTCGGGAAAAAACCAGATGGTGCCCTGCCGGTATCTGTGGAGCAATATTCTGTTTTGGGAATCTGAGATCATGAACCGATAGATTATGTTTCGGAGTTGGACTGTTGTTCTGAACAAGAATGTGTGCTGATTTTGATATGTTTACAAGATGATCAAGATGTTGCAAATATGCAAGGCCACTTGACAAATGCCCATTAAGCATGTTCTCTGGTCTTTTTAGAGAATGTTTAACTTTTCAAAGATTGTTGTTGTGGAAAGTTTTATTGTTTGATCTAAGTGCAAGTGACGGCATAGTTAAGGAGGGCACTTCTCCCATTTGGCTTTTCCTTAGCAGTAAGCGACATGACGTCAAATGGGCATTGATTTCCTGCTCGGGGCTGGAAAGGCTAGCATGGGTACTCAAGTTGGGTGGGCCCTGAGTAGGATCCGGGTACCCACAAGACTACCCAGACCAGCGTACTATCAAGTGATATATTGTTTTATGACAAAAAATCTCTACTATTACTCCATGTGAAATAACTCACTCATGTTCACATTTCTTTCAGACTCTTCATGCATTCTTTCGGAATTTTAAACGTTTGAATAATGAAGAGAAGCTCCAGTCAACTTCAGTGTATGCATTATCAGATCGTTTCATATGGGTATCTGGATAGTTTTTTACACTGGGCTGCGGTAAAACAATTCCCAGTGGGACATTTTGTACCCAACTTGATACCTACAACGGGTACCCAGGTAGTAAATTTGGACTTGTCCCAGCCCAAGTACACTAGGAATGGAAGATTTGAAATGTCAGTCTCTCCATTGTGTTTACCAGAATGAAAGGGCTGAAATTAGTAGAATATTGGTAGTGTTAGTACGGCATGTATGACTAAGCCCATGTCGAGCTACATGTCTGAAGCACAAGTCATTTCTTTTCTACATTGGGCACCTGAAAAAATTATATTCAGATTAAAGTCATTTATTTTATTTGCGAGGCGGTCGGGTAGCCTAGTGGTTCGTTCGCTCGTCACGCTGATGACCTGGGTTCGATTCCCGGCATGGGTACAATGTGTGAAGCCCATTTCTGGTGTCCCCAGCCGTGATATTGCTTGAATATTGCTAAAAGCAGTGTAAAACCATACTCACTCACTATTCCATTTGCATTGCAGTTATATTTCTATGCAGAGGATATTGCACAAATTTCAAAGATTTGAATATTTGCCCCAATGTATATGCATCAGGTCTGAGACTAAGCACATGTAAGTCTCAAGGAATCACAGTACCACCACAGAGGTGCGAGGGTTTGTGTAGCGCCTAATGGGCTGGCTATGGGTAGTGCGTGTTTGTGTAGTCCTGTCACTAATACTGTATGGCTAATACGCTGTAAGTATAGGTCTTGCTGGGATTGCCAGCATGGTGCTAGAATCCCTAGGGGGTATTGTATACCCACACTGCTTCACTCTGTGTTAATCAGGCTCTAGGAGGACTGATGTAGGTGATACTTTCAGCCATGGATTCTCCAGATATGACAAACTGTGTTAGTATTTCCTTCCAATGTAAGACTTAGTTTGGTTAATTAACCAAAGGTACCAGACTTGGTGTTGATGAACCTCTGGTTTGTGATTCTCTGTGGTAGTAATGATTGAATTTCCCTTTTGTGCCTAATAATTCAAGAGGGTATTAAGGTACTGGTATGGTATTCCAAGTGTTTCAGCAATATCCATTATCAACAAAATCATCGAGGTTCCCCAGTTATGTTGCTCCCAAGGATGTCATGTATGAGTGCATCACCATTTTTCACTACATGCGGACTGCCTCCGTAACCATTTTGGAAATGCGGTACGGGGTTTGTTACTTTTGCTGTGACTGCTGAGTTCATGAACGTCAAACTGGGGTATATGATCCCAGCATTAGTACTATCCCTATGATTTACTTAAAGAGTTGGATGCAGGTTTAAGTATGGCTGCTGATGAACTACGGAGTCTCATAGCTCTATCTTTCATCTTTGTCTTCATCTTTTTGCACAGACATGCATCACTCCTGTTGTAAGAAATTAATTGTGAGTTAAAAGTTTATACTAACATTTTATTTACGAGAGAAAAATATTGTATGGTTGTGTCTGAAATTATTCTACCAAGGTTAATGAAGAGAGGTAACAAAGTCTGATAACTTGAAATGTCATAAAGCAAGAAGATGTCGACTTTTTCTGTTCTTTTCGTCTAACCCTGCCATTTAATTTGGCAAGCGTCTTCCCCCGATTGATCCCAGAAGAGTTCAGTTTTCCATGCTGTCATTGTTGGAGCCATCGGTATAGGAAGTGAAACGCCAGATCTGGATATGATCAATTTCTACTGTTGGAAGGTCAAGTTCGCTTAACTACCATATGCTTACAAAAACAGAAACAGAAAAAAAGCTAGAGAAAATTGAAAGAACAGCATTGAAACTTTTTTTGGTTTTGTTTCTTGAAGGCAGCATGTTTATTGAGTAGTATAAAACACTTTTAAGACAAATAACATATTTGAAGAATGTCAGACAGATGGATTTACCGAGGTTAAGCCCTGATTGGTAACACTGTGTTCAGTTTTCTGACCTCCCTCAACTCTTCACAAGAGTAACGTACAGACTTTTTATGGTGCTTCGGCATAAGCTACCCAGATGTATGGTAAGGGCAAAGATAACCAATCACGTAAAAATATTGATACTGGTCTGGGTGGATTTTATAGTTTGATACAGATAATAACTCTCACATGTCAATGTTAGTGATAGCTAGCTCAAGACAGCACAAGAACATATTTAATCAGATTTAAAGGTCAACTTGAGTACTTAGGTTTGAAATTTTGGTCACTACCTGTGTCCGGGTATTCTTTAAGCAGATTCTTTCAGAAGTGATAAAACATCTAACTATGTCCTGAGTGATTTCATAGAATATTTTGATTTGTAGTTCATAAATTCACATTGCAAACAGATCAAGCTCCATACAGTGTCTCTTCATGGAGAAATGGCCTGTGAGGTGAGTGATCGAAGGGAGGCAACTCTGGTTGTACTTCAATCCAACCTAAACACATTGCTTACAATGAGTTCATCTTCAAATCTGCAATGGAGTCAGATTACCTCATTGCCTGTTACTGATGATCATTAACTGTTTTTTAGCTACATGTATGAATGGATTATGTAGTTTTCTGTGAGGAAACTCTTGTTGGATGCCTTGTCATACTGGTTGTATTGCATGGTTTCTTACAGCGCCAATAACCTGTAGCAGAGCTATTTTGAGAATATTTTATTATCTGAAATTTTTGTGAAACATGATTTCTGTGGATGAATGATGAATGAAACCACAGTCTAACTTACATTCTTCCTCTTTTTTTTGACTCTTGCTGATGTGAAAATGAAATTCGTATTTGAGCATGATAAGCAAGATAAACAGAGACATGCTTGAGATGGTTTAGATATGAACCATTGTATAACAAAATAGTTCCTGGGTCAACAAAGTTCTTCTTGCCAATGATCCCAAACTACTCATCTTACCTTGCAGAGTTAAATCCCTTAGTTGACGATTATGATCAATGCTTTGTCAGCAGATGCCCAGGCTTGTGGATTTTACAAGAAATATGTCTGCCATGTTGTGTTCCCCTCCCACTTTGATGAAGCTGACCATGTAGTTACTGAAGTACTCTTATAAGTGGCATAAATCATGATGGCAATCACTGAATTGTCTGGTCCAGACCTGATTATTTACAGACCACTGTCATATAGCTGGAATATTCCTCAGTGCAGCGTTAAACAACAAACAAACAAAACATGCTTGTTAACTCTCTAATTATGTTCCTCAATTTGTCCTGATTGTGGTCAAATGTTTGTCAGCACAATATTTGTGGGTTCTGTGACGGCTGACATGACGTTATTTAGATGATAAGTACAGGTATCAGTAATTCATCTTGCTCAATGTAACACTCTTAAAGTTGACTGAACGTCAATTAAATGTGAACATACAGAATCATAATTTGTTTTTTTCCAGGGATTACCCATAGATGCAAAATCGATCAACCAAGCTGCCCCAGCCAGGGGAGGTGCTCCGCCCCCACCCCCACCCGGCCCCCCACCCCCACCCCCACCCGCAGCTGTGGACTCCTCTGGGGGTGGCGCGGAACAAGAACGAGCTGCCCTGTTCAGTCAGCTCAACAAAGGAACAGACATCACAAAGGGTGAGTAGACTCCCCGATGCTCCTTTGTTGTGGGACATTACTTATTAAACTGATGGTACAGATACAAATTAAGTCTAAGACTCTATGGGTTTCTGAGTTAGGATTGTTGTTTGTTGAATGCCTGTTATCATACCATAGCCACATGGATCTTTGCTCACAGTATCAATCCCTGGATGCTCTGGTCCTAACATGATTATTTACAGTCCATGACCATCATTTAGCTGGAATGCCATGATGTAGCTAATTGCTGTTCAAAGCCGCATTAAGTTCACTCACTCACTCACTCTGTGAAGGGTCTGTGGTATAGAAATCCCAGGATAGACAGGGATGTGACCTTGGGTAATTGCATGTCCTTGTACCCTGCGGCATGAGGCATTCTTCATAACATCCACCACTGGTTTGTGTGGTCAGGACAAGATTATTTCCTGGCTGACGTGAATTTGGTGGAATTGAGCTGAATGCTGGGTAAAATAGCAAACAGTCAAAACCGGAGCAGGTGAGAATGCCCGCTGCCCATTGTGTGAATCAAGGGATGAGAGTCGGGGTATCAAGTGCCAGGTTCTCCCTGTCATGGTCCTGACCATGGTCCAGTAACTCGGATGTGTCAGTTGATCCCCATGGGGATTCCCAGTTAGAAGTGGGCTCCACCAGCCTGTGATTATCATACCAGGCGCCTGAATGGATCAGATGGTCAGGCTCGGTGACTTGGTTGACAGCTTGTCAAAGTGCCCTGATGTCATGGATCACCGTTCATAACATTAATCACTGGTTCATCTAGTCTAGACTTGGTTATGTACAGGCCGTTCTCCTGTAGCTGGAATGTTGCTGAATTAAACAACAAACAAACAAACAAACAAACAAAACAAATTTTATGATTACCCTGACGATAAAGGGACACTGTCTCAATGTCACAAATGGCAACAGTAACAGTGTCTAGATCTAGACTTGAAATGGGAACATGGTCATGAAGCAGACGCCATCTTTAAGAATTCAAAGCAGCATGAATCTCAGGTTTGTGTAAGTACTCCCAATTTGATTAAACCTGCCCAGATAAACTGATTCAGCCCAGTGCTGTGTAGTTTCCCTGCAGTGGTCTAATTACTTGAATGACAAGACAGGCTGGTGATGGTAAATAAAGAAGGACATGCAGGTAAAAATGCAGTTTTCATCCGGCTATGCCTGACCCTAAACCTGTGCACACCTTGTGTTTGCCATCGCTAAGGTGCACAGCTCATTCACATATTAACGACTAGGAGACGAATGTTATTGCTAGCTTTCTGGAAAGTGAACGTTTGCTTAGAGTTGAATGATCTTAACTTTACAAAACTTGATGCTTTCACTTCACGTCATCAGAATTTTTTTAATTTGATTTTTTTTCTTTCCTTTTTCTGTTTTAAAGTGTTGAATGCTTTTTAAACAGGTTCCATGATAAATTTATTTCAAGTTGTGTAAAATCCACACATTATTGTATTACTTTAAGTAACAGGATGGTACAGATTGTTGTGTTATCATCATCATTACTTAATATTTAAATATTAAGTCCAGACCAAGTTTGTTCGTTTGTCAATGTGACATTAAAATTTCAGGTTTTTGTTGTAATTTTTCCAAAAATACAGATGAGAAGATTAAAAAATAAAAAGATATTCACGATAAGTATAATTTCAATCAAACATCATTCATATTTTGTATTTATTTTAACTTTTTCATAACAGATGACAGGCAAAAAAGTTAATGTTTTGTTTTTTTAATAAATGCTTCTTTAAAAATATGCAGGCATTAAACATTGCTTTCAATTTGAGTTTAAACTTGTACTGATATCGAAACTATATGAGGTCTATTCACATAGAAAATCTTGACCCAGAATGATTAAAAATTTGAACCAAATATGACCAAGTTGAGTGTTTCCATAAGGACATTACTCAAGTTGATACGGGACCAAACAAGGAAGTACTCAGAATCCTATTTATATGAAAGTTCTATTGCATATTAACATGATTTAACATGACCAACATAAAGATCACGTGACATTTCTGTAAATTTCCAGTTATTACCCAGGTCACAATTTAGTTAGATGTTGTTATGATAATTTCATAAAGACATATCTGGGTCTAAAAACATGTTTAAGGATATACAGTACTTGAATCCAAACTGTAGACTTTCCTTATTTCGAGATTAATAAATCTAGGATCTTTCATCATGTAAATAATTCCTTAGGTATTGTTTGACTATCGCATAATTAGGTGAAAGAAATAAGATGCTTCATGAATGCACACTTTCATTCTAATGCTTCAGTATGTTTAACACAGTAAATACGGTAGCAGCCTTTCACACTTCAAGTAAATATATGCCCACAATAGAATGTGTGAATTATTTCAAAGAATTTATTTAACCAGCTGCAAAGAACCTGCAAACATTACAAATCCTTTTAGAAATTCAAAGTTAAGTTTTCAAACAAGCTGGAAGATTTCCTTCAGAAGTGTGGCAGTACACTGCCCTCGACCGAGAAGTTGTAAGTATTTCCGCCGTTACAAGTCACTTCCCCGTTGTTGTCAAACTACAACATCCATGTGAGGGGTAAGTCATCACAACAATGTCTCATCCATGTCAATACATTCTGGCATGTAAGGGTCGAGAATAACGTCCTTATAGATATGTGCAGGGATAGTGTCCAAGTCAAGTGAGTGGTTCATGAGACTGTTTGGGGGCTCCCTTTATCCTTGTTCATCTGTGACTGTTTATGGCTGTGTGTTTTCATGTAGGTTAGTCAGTAATATGGGGGACATTTGAAGTGATTATGAATACTATTTGATTTGATGTGGAAGGAATGACATTGAGTTTACTGTTGGAAGGTCAGATGTTGTTAGTATATCTTCGACCTGAGAAGGATGGGGGTATATAGTTAATCCAAGGAATTCTCTCTGTCCTTCCTTCCATCCGTCCGTCCTTCCGTCCATCCTTCCCAGGACGTTTTTTGTGTGACCTAGAACTTGAAAACTACTACATAGATTCTTTTCAAACTTGAACACCTTTTATTCCCAAAGGATTTCAATCTTCTGAAAAAATACAGCTTTATTTTTTTGCTATTTTTTAGCTAAGATTGTTTTACTGAAACATTTGTGTGACCTATAACTAGAAAACTACTTCATGGATTCTTTCAAATTTAGGGAAGTTTCCATACTGATAGAAGAGGTGCAGTGCAAGTTTGATTTTGATGTGTGTATTTTCTGAAAACATTTATTATTTTGTTTCATGTTTTGAACTACGAATATTTGTTTACTTCAACATTTGTACGACCTATAACTTAAAAACTCTTCTTTTCCAATTGGGGGTACAGTTTTTAAACCAATAGGAAAGGTGCAGTGCAAAGTTTGATAAGTGGATTTATAATTTAAAATATTGCTGTTTTCATGTTTTGAACTAAAAAATATGTTGGAGTCGAAGTCGGGGCAATTAGTGAGTTAGCTCACTTTTTGTCTTGTTTTGTTTGTCTTTACATTATTACTTTAGTACTTTGCGCGAACTTTCTCCCATTGGAGGCATATATTTCTTTCTAGTGTTCAAAGCAGCATGCTCACCACCTAAGCCTGTTTTCTGAAGGGACTTGCTCTGTCTTCTGAATCGTTTGGTGTTAGCGACCAAGTATGAAAAGCATTAAAGGGTGCATAACCTGTTTCTCTGTACATTTGTGTGTGAGAGAAATTACTTTTCTGTCCATTCAGAGTGAGATGTTTCCCGAGTGACCTGGGATATCTGAAGCCTTGGTGTGTGCACCTGAAGGAAACTCAACTCAAGTTACTGTTGTGTTGGGTGTGTTTGAGTTCAGCCGTCTTTTCAGGGGACATTTGACTCTTTAGGTTATATCCATCTTGTGTGTGGACATGTTGGCATGTTGCTGTGGTTTTTTATGTCTCGTGTGGACCTTGTATGGTGTGCTGGTCAAAGCAGCCTATTGAGATGGATGGTATTTCTTGGATGGATTGTGGGGTCAGTGGGAAATAGCCACTTCGTGACACTCACTGCATTGGTGGTGACACTCACTGCATTGGTGGCAGGTCTTGGTTTATTGACCAATGTTATCACTATCTCCAGCAGTTGCTGCCTTCACATCTGGGACAGGAACTGCAGGGTGGTTTGTGTGGCTGTCACAAGGGACAGATACTCCACAGCCCCCCAATATTGACCTATAAACCAGTGGTTGATAGTAGGTGCAATTCCCTATAGTGTCAGTCCCCCAACATTGACCTATAAACCAGCGGTTGATAGTAGGTGTAATTCCCTATAGTGTCAGTTCCCCCAACATTGACCTATAAACCAGCGGTTGATAGCAAGAGCAAATGACCCATACAGACACCAATAAAGTTCCTGATTAAAGTATCAGTAATTCTTCGCATATGGATATCCTTTTGTAATGAATTATATAATCATGAAGCATTATTCCCCCTTCCCTTTAGTAGTGATCAAGTTGGCACAGAGAAAACGTCTTGACGACTCTCTCCAAGTGGTGGCTATCCTGTGCCATGTTGACAGTCAGTGTTTGGGATATACTGTGTAACGACATAGGCCAGCCGCCTGCTTTGTTTACATGGTGCTAATAGCAGAGCGTGTAACACCGAGCTGACAAGACAACGTGTTATATCAAATACAGTCAGGCCAGGAGATGTGCTCCCACTCCTTGTGTGTGGATTGTCCTTAAGTCACATGCTACCAAACCTGGCCTGCTTTCACAGCAAGCCTTCTTCAGTTCCTTCCCTAATCAGTCTGTCTAAGCTGACAGCAGGGACCATACTAAGTCACTGGGATTGTACTTTCCATCACAGCTGGGAGACACAGGTAATGTCACCGGAACCTTCAGATCCCCCTCAAGTATTTGTCCTGTTTTGCCAGGCTTCTATATACTTTGTATAGATATCGGATGCATTGAAAACAAGTGTTGTGTGAAAAGTGTATGTATTTAACATAGACTCGACGTCCTGTTCTGTTCCATGTGAGTGCTTGTATTGTCAGCTGTGTAAAGTATTTTCTTTTTTGGGGAGCTCGTTTTGTGATTTCCGTGTCTAACTTGCTTATTCCTCGTGTATCTGTGTCACAATGATAGATCGTGAGTAATGGTTACTTGAACCATTAGTATTCACATCAGTCTGAAAACTTGGGGTACAGTATGGTGCTGATCGTATTGATATGTATAGGTTTGTAAAGGATATGTTTTGTTTCAGGATTGAAGAAGGTCTCTGATGATATGAAGACCCACAAGAACCCTGCCCTGAGACAGGGCCCCGCCCCCTTCAAGGCTGCTGGGCCTCCTAAGACAGCGCCCAAGCCTGAAGCCAAGGTCGCCCCTGCTGCTGTCTCCAAGCCACCTCTCACCCAACTCCAGGACAAGAAGTGGATTGTTGTGAGTACTTTTTGATCACTCATCATCACATGCGGGGGCACAAGTGGCGCAGTCGTCTACGGCGCTGCGATTCGCTGTGCAGAGTTGCATCCCTTGGGCACGCCAGAAACCTATGATTGTGGGTTCGAATCCCGGTTCGCCCCAATTATGTTTCTAGGTTTGTCAGCACCATACCCGTGCTCGTGGGTTTCACCGAAGTGGTAAACATCTAAGACCTGCATCACTTGGGGCTTTCCTCCCACATTAAGCTGACACGCCGTGATATAACTGGAATACTGTTAAAAGCGGCGTTAAAACCCAACTCACTCACTCACTCATCATCACATGCTAACAAATGGTGCTCTAGGGGAATCCCAGGACAGATCCTCAGGATGCGAATTGATGGATCCAGTGGTCAAACTCAGTGACTTGGTTGATGTGGATCTTTGCTCACAATATCAATCACTGGATTGGCTGGTCCAGACTCAATTATTTACTGGCTACCACTGTCGTTTAGCTGGAATATTGCTGAGTTTGGCAGTAAACAACAAATAACCAGACATAATGTAATCCTACTATTGGGGTAAGTGAGGTGTTTCAGGGTAGTTATGGTCTGTATTACACTGACATGTTGTGCAGCTTATTACTGTTCAAAGCTGCATTGGTGGCATGGGTGACCAAGTCGTCGAGGCTGCTGCTATTTGCTGTGCACAGTTGCGTCCCTTGGGCATGCCGGAGAACTACTATCATGGGTTCAAATCCTGGTTTGCTCCAGTTATGTCTATAGGTTTGTTAGTACCATTTGGTCTTCACCAAAGTATAAGACTTCACTTCAGGCTTTCCTCCAAAATTAAGCTGATATAACTGGAATACTGTTAAAAGCGGCTTTAAACCCAACTGCATTACGCTCGCTCACTATTTGAAGTGGCGGTGATTGAGGAATCTCAGGCTAGACAGGGATGTAACCTCCATCAGCCTCAACCTACACTCAGGGGTACTGAACACTCAGGCTAGACAGGGATGTGACCTCCATCAGCCCCAACCTACACACAGGGGTACTGACAATGAGGCTAGACAGGAATGTGACCTCGATCAGCCCCAACCTACACACAGGGATACTGAACACTCAGGCTAGACAGGGATGTGACCTCGATCAGCCCCAACCTACTCACAGGGATATTGTATATTCCCAACGTTAGCCAGTATGTAGGCACACAATTGTCTGACGGAAGTACACCTTGCACATGGGGCAGACTGCTTCTGGATGGGACGTTGTTTTACTGCCCATGACTCCCTGTGTCTGAACCCTAGTCTATATTGTCAATGTGTTTCAGGAATACCACAACAACAACAAGGACATCATCATTGACCAGACGGAGACCAAGCAGGTCGTGTATGTCTACAGATGTGTCGGCAGCACCATCACCGTCAAGGGCAAGGTCAACTCCATCCTGCTCGGTAGGTCGCTCTGGTATACACCCTATAATGCACAATCAGTGAATTTAAACTATATTTGTCATATTTCTGATTGTGAATTCTCTCGGGAACCATTTGCCAGAAACTTGATAACGTATGTCCTGATCAACAGTGTTGAAACACACTCAGCAGGTGACTACTGGCATCAGAGTATGGCTGGAATCGTTCGTTGCATGTTTTAGGACAGTTTGTACTGACATCTCTGTTTTTGTTTCAGATGGATGCAAAAAGAGTGCTGTAGTGTTTGAGGACGTTGTGTCTTCCATTGAATTCATCAACTGTCAGAGCGTTCAGGGTCAGGTACGTCATTAATATCTTACTGAGGAGTTTCATCCCTTTGGTTCAAAACTGACATTGCCCATAATTATTATCATTGTTTTGTCAGCATGATGCTAGTGAGGTTCACCAAGGTGGGACACATCGATGACATGTCACACTGAGGTTCTATCCGACAACAGGCATACATGAAGTTCTAGGAAGATTATCTACTATTGTCCTCAAACCTCTGTCTTATTGGTTCTATATTATCCATTGAGATGATAACTGACGAGCTACAGTGAATTTTGGATTATCTGCCATCAACACTTTCTTGGTAGTTTTCTTGGGAGTTTCATAATTTCCACAAAATAGAGGCCTGCCATTGATCTCTTTTAAAACAAACTGGGGGCACGGGTGGCCCAGTCGTCTAAGGCACCGCGATTCGCTGTGCAGAGTTGCGTCCCTTGGGCACGCCAGAAACCTATGATTGTGGGTTCGAATCCCGGTTCGCCCCCATTATGTTTCTAGGTTTGTCTGCCCCGTACCCGTGCTCGTGGTTTCACCGAAGTGGTAAATGGTTTAGACCTGCATCACTTGGGGCTTTCCTCCCACATTAAGCTGACATGCCGTGATATAACTGGAATACAGTTAAAAGCGGTGTTAAATCCAACTTACTCACTTAAAATAATCTGTTTTTCTAGTGAATGATGTGCTTTGACCCGTGAAGATCTGGGATAGAAAAGGTCTTCAGCAACCCATGCTTACCTTAAGGGGTGACTATGCTTGTACTAAGAGGCGATTTATGGGATCAGGTGGTCAGGCTTGCTGACTTGGTTGATGCATGTCATCTTATCCCAATAGCGTGGATCGATGCTCATGATGTCAATCACTGGATTGTCTTGTCCAGACTCGATTATTTACAGACCGCCATGATATAGCTGGAATATTGCTGAGTGCAGCGTTAAACAACAAACATAATGTGCTTAACATATCTGTGTTTGTCCTCATGCGGCAGCACATATGATAATGCCTATGACATCCATGATTGTGATGATGAATGTATCAACTGTTGGTTTCAGGTAACTGGCAAAGTGCCCACAGTTATTATAGACAAGACAGATGGCTGCATGATGTACCTGAGCAAGGACTCCGTCCAAGCGGAGATTGTTACAGCCAAATCCTCCGAACTCAACATCCTGGTTCCTCAAGCTGATGGAGAATATGTAAGCTACAGTTAGAGTTGTCTGGGTTTTTTTATAATAAAAAATTAAACCACAAGACAATGAAACCAAAAATTAAACTGAAACACTCAGTCACTCAGATAACAAATTCATGCTGCTGAGATAATGCAGGCAGCTTCTATCCGTCACTCAAGTCTCAGGAGCGTCCAGGTGCTTTAACTAACATGTGCTTGAAATACTGGAGATGACCTCACAAGGTCATCCTATAACACTCCGACTTCCTGGTTTACTGAAACTTGCAACACATACAGTCTCCCATAAGACCAAGTTGAAACAGAAAATACATGATTCAGTGTAATGTTTCCTGTGTAAAAGTCCTATAAATAACACATACATGCAATGTACAAAATACTGCATGAAAGTGAAGTGGTCGTAATCCTGATGTTAAGAGCTACCAGTCAGCAAGGTCCCTAGATTCAGGTAGTACAGCGCATACATCCAGGACCTCTGGGCACGCCTCAGTGTCTGTGGAGTAGGTTCATCCTGGGTTAGTAGATGTAGAGACCCGTGAAGATCCGGGGTACAATAGGTCTTCAGCAACCCATGCTTGCTGTTAAAGGCGACTTTGCTTGTCGTAAGAGGCTACTAACGGAATCGAGTGGTCAAGTTTGCTGACTTGGTTGATGCATGTCATCGATCCCAATTGTGTGGATCGATGCTCATGATGTCAATCATTGGATTGTCTGGCCCAGACTGGATTATTTACAGACCGTCGTCTTATAGCGGGAATGTTGCTGAGTGTGGTGTTTAAAAACAAACAGTAATATAACAATATCGTAAAGTCAGAGTTGGGACTGAGTCCAAGGTGGAGATGGCACTGCGTGTTTGTATCTAAGTGACCAGATTTATACATGTTTATACGTATAAGGTGTGAGGCGGCTGTGACCGGAGGATAGGTTTGATATAACAGTGTTCGGGATAACGAGGTTCAACTGTATTTTTATCAGGGCAAGTGTATGGCTGACCTTTGTCTAGCTCCAGGACTGAAACACTGAAACTGTTTTAGCCTAAGTAAACAGCTGAATAATTCTTTCCTTTCAGAAATTATAACAACTTCAGATTGTTTGTGTTTTCCAAAGAGGATGCTTGAAATTATTTTTCAAACATATTGTTGTTGCCTTTGTTAAGGCAATGAGCATATGGTAGTTGTTATATTGCCATCAAACAAACAAACAAGCAGATCCAGTCCTGACCCTTCCCTTTTATGTGTTGCAGAAAGAGTTTGCTCTCCCAGAACAGTTCAAGTCGACATGGAACGGGTCCAAGTTTGTCACGATTGCGACTGAGAGTGTTTGAAGCAGCATTGGTGCCGAGGAAATGTCATGCTGTCAGCTTCGTGCTATGTGCTGCCTGAACAAACATCAACCACAATATTCCTTCTGTCTTAACATTTGTACAGACCAACTTTTCTAACAATGTGCACTATTTTATGGAATCAGCAGCATTTTATAAATCTTATGACTAATATGATTACTCAACAAATTCATAAGCTATCAACTGTAAGCCTAAGACTGTAATCGTTATTATTTTCTGTCTGAAGAAAAATATATTTTTCATGTTTTACTCTTTTTTTAAAAAAAAGCTTTCTTATACATTACACAAAGATGTGACGATCGTACTATAAAATCTGACCAAATGCTGTAGTATGCTTCAGCTAATTGCCTTGTATTAATTACCAGTAGATGCAAAATGGGCGGACCACATGTCCTCAATGCAACGCTAGTTCCAAATCTGCAGCAACTATGGTTCTAGATCAAATATATCCTTAGAGGGAATGGTAGGTTTACTGGAATGGAGTAGAATGTATGTTACATGATGGAGACCGTGAAAGTGGCCTTTGCAAGGTGGAGTGAATGATCAAGAAAGGCCTGTGGATATTGTGTATCTGTTTTGTACCCAAGAAGTAGTGGACTATCGATTGTTGCGTGTGTATTGTAGTACAAAGGCCCAACAATTGAGAATCAAATAATCCATCTTTATCCCTGTCTGTATCAACTACATGTTTCACAATAAGAGTTGTTTGAAAGTTCTTCAGAATGCAGTATTCACATTTGATCCTCACAGAAATCCTGTTAGAAATTTTAGAAATTCCTTCAGCCAGGCAGGATCTACAACAATCTAATCTTGGGGCATTAAGCAATGGCGACAATCATGAGGACTATCAGAGGCCTTCCTTCACAACGTCTGCTTAATGAGCGTGGGTTGTAAGAAAATATATGCAAACTAAAGGAAGGTTTAGGAATACATAGATCCTACCTTCAGTGTGTACCTTCAGTGCTTGAAGCATAGTTGCCTGTATCTAGAGTCTAGTGTGGAGGGCTTGTGGCCCGCCCTGACCAGTCTTTCATGTAAGTACGTCAGTACAGTTACTACCACACATGAGCTACACCACTAGAGGCGAAGGAGACCATTATACCAGATTGATCTTTGCTGTCCGGAACATTTTGTTGATTATATTTATGTATTGACATGGTAAAATAATGTGAAATAAATAGAATACCAAGGTGCTGTTTCAATTGATTTGTGTTATTTTCTTGCCCAGGACAAGAGGTGCCAAGATTCAGTTGCTCACGTGGGTTCAAAAGGTCAAACCCATTCAAACCCAATAATTCAATGCTCCCAAACCATACTTTCTCATTGATCGATCAGACACCTCAGAGATAAGGGGACAAGTACCGTACATGGAGATTGGATGCAAACCATGGCTGCTGTGGACAGACCACCTCGCATCTGACAGACTTGGTGGTCATCATAGTCAGACCATTGGCTATGTGTCCAAGGACATATTCCACTGATGTAGATGTGACGTAGGCCAAGGCAGCCTCAGGCACAGTTTAAGAATATTGCCTCATATCTGGTGATTTATCTATTTGTCTGTTCCATCAGCAATGATCAGTCTGCTTCTTGAGCTGTTCTGACTTCAGTGTTAATCCTTCAAGATGACCCGGTGTGGTGTTAGAGAATACAAATGAGGTGAATGCATGATGAGATTTGCAGTGATTGTTATGACTGTTGGCACATGTATACACCATCCTGAAGCAAAGGGCATCTTGGTGAGACCCCTGACATACCACCATGTCCTGGAGCCTGTATAGAAACCACAGCACAGATGTGCATCAGGTGTACACAGTCAGAGACTTAATTCGGTGTTAGCCCGCTCTTCAATGCCTTATGGGGAGGAATATACAGACCCATTGCAGCTGTGCCAAGTATCTGAAGAACCTCAACCTCATTCGTGACCAACTCGTGTTATTCCGGGACAAGCCGAATAGCGACTGGTGCCCCTCTCATGGCCATTTTTGCGACTAGGTTCCGTCTTAGCGCAAACGGGCATACCTAAAACAACTCGTTGCGTAATGGTTCACATATATTTCCCCATATATTATATATATTCCAGATGCAATTTAAAGGACATCGGGACATGCGGAATTATACACTATGATTTAACATATTTAATTAACTGTACCTTGGGTATATTTTTAGATGCAAGACATATATAAAATCAAAAATTATTTCTGAGGGATTATTTGACAAAGAACTCGAAATCATACCCGCACTCTGATTGGTTTGTCGTATTTTTGCACATAACATTCATCGAGAGCGGGGACGAGTCTTCTTGCAGGTTATGGAAAGGGGCGAGTGGTGACAAATGCCTAAAATTGTGTGCATGGAGTGATGTCCCTTTACACACAAGTGGTGTTCATACTGTCCTTACTGATTTTAACATTCATGTTAGCAGCAGTACAACACAAGAGGTTGATGTACAAGTGTACCACATGTTCACAAACAACTAACACCTTTTTTCAGTATGTTTGTTGTGTTTCCACATGCTGTCCCAGAAAGAGATCAGTTTTTGTAATGGCAATAAGCTTTTATCTATCTTACAGAATCATGCCCAAAACTTGATCACAGAGTACTATATGTGAATCAAAGATGTATCAAATACAGAATAAACACATTGCAATCCATATTCTGCCCACAAGCACAATATTTCTTGTCTTAAATCAGAAATACCAGTAGTTCATTACATAATTTTGCGCAATAGAACAGAATGGGGACATCCAAAATAGGCTTGACACATTGAACCTATGGTTGGAATCAAACTCCGGTCTACAGTGTGACCGCACTCTAACAAGCCAAATCTTGGTGCACAACAATTTATGGAAAAGTGTACTAACTACATTTTGGCACTTTTCATTTTATTGAAATAAAAATAAATATTAGGTGTTTGACAGCATATTATTTCCATACAGACACTCCGAATATTCTCAACATAAGTTGAGCTGTATGTTGACAAAAGAATTATTTTGACATTGATGCACCCTTGTTTAAAGGAGATATAACCTCACTTAAGAGAAGCAGTGTTTTGAGAACATGGTGTTGAATTGGAGTTGTCTCCCTTTACATCACTAGGCCTGTAGGAATGACAGATTTTTATATTCATCATACTATTATTAGACAGGTATGACGCCCATTTCTTTTTATTGATTTATAGTTTTTAATCTGACACTAGTTATGGATTAATATACCTGGCAGTGAATGGGTACCCAGTAGGATGAATTGGTAATCACTTAATTTTCTAGCACCTCGCAAGGAGCTTGTGTTGTACACACCCCATGAAGCTGAGAATGAAAATCGTGTTCTACTGATCTATTGACCAAGGTAATAATGTAGCCATTGGAGGATGCCTTTAGGTGTGGACATGGCACACATTATTGCCAGTGGGGTAGATGTTGGTGGGGCACACATTGCAAAGCTACTTGTAACTATGTTTATTATGAGTGAATGATAATAATGATAATAATAAGTCCTGAAAAATAATGTTTGTATACATGGAGGGACCAGAAACAACATCGTCAATGCTTCCCAGTTCCCACGTTTGTATACACAACACGACTCTATCATTGTGGAAGATGTGTACAAACCTGTGAAGTGATGATGATGCAGAAACACTAGATGCACTTTCAACATCATGTTTGCAGTATAACAAAAGCAGCATTTGTTGACAATACGTTTATTCTCCATGTTGTCTTCACCTAAAGTAACAATAAGGTTTATCACAGAAAGAGCAGTTTTCCCTTGACCAATGAGCAATCTCTAAAACTACAAGGCACCAGATTCTATGTTGACAAAGAGGTTTGCGCAATAACAGTAATATATGTATATACAGCGCCATATCAATACCTACCAAACTTAAGTTACAAACAACTTAATACTAGTCTACACACAACAGTCCTACAAGATGAGATATTCAGATATTATCATACAAGATATTGTCACTGTCGACAAGAAATAATGTCAACCTATCACAAAAAAGTTTACAGAATTGAAAAAAAGATCAAGGAATAAAATATAACTGGTTTAGCTAAAGTCTACCCGTCAAGTAAAACCAGCATTAGTAATTCATTGTTTTCAAGCCTTTCTCGAGAATCAACATTAATTCTTGAAATCTGACACTACACTACCAAAAGGGGAATAGTGTGTCACGACAATAATAAGTTAATTCTATTAAAAAAAATGTCATGTTTACTCTTTTCTTTGAGTGACTTTGGCCGGATGTAGATGTGTATTATTCCATCCAATGTCCACACCAGTCAAACCAATGTGCAGTTCAGTCAGTCTGTTGTCGGAACTACATCACAGGATAAAAATGTCTGTGATGTCACGAACAAAGGATGACATCATCTTCAATTATTTGTTACATATTAAGGATTGCTTCACAGACAATGAAGACAATGAACAATTGAACTAGCCAATCAGCATGAAGCAAAGTTCTAATGCTCCGTGACAACACTCCATGCTGTGGTACTATGTATGTGTTCTGCATAATATGTGTAAAGATGGCATACATTGCGACACAACAATGTCTTATCACAGTCAGCTCTGTAAGTAAATGTCTTTAACGGTACAACCAGATGTGAGCAAAAGTTCTTCAAAAACACACCCAACATCTCACATCTCACAATGGATGCATCAGCCATTATTGTTTCATTTGTTGGATCAGATTTTCCTGCCAAGGGCGAAAGTTAGAGGAGTGAAAGAAAATATGAAATGTCATCAGTGTCAACCGAGGTACCTTGATTTTTTAACTTTATTAGCTTTTGGCTGTCTCTGAAGACCAAGAGAGATAATTTGAGCAAAGTCTGCATCAAGGACAAGGGACACAACTCTAGACTTATTACATACTCTATCACAATGTAAATGGTAACTTTAACATCCGACCAGCATATTAGTTACAATGAATAACAAGCAAATATTTTTGTAAGCGAAATATATGCAAATCTGGAAGAAAAACATCATTCTTTATGAAAAAGGGGTAAAAAAAATTGTGATCCAACAAATACAACACAAATGGCCTAACAAATACATTTATAGTATCCCTTACATGTGCCCAAATACCGTGACACACAATCAGCTCTGTACTCTTGGGTAAATACCATTCTGGGCAGTGAGCCCATTGTAGAATTCTTGAATACCTGGTAATCTATATCACATCAACTTTCTCCTGTTTCTTATACATCGTTGCCTGGTAACATCAAAATATACAGAGTAATACACACTTGTAAACAATTAACAAGTACACATTAAAGAAAGATACCATCCATTCACTCTGTAAGAGATAAAACACTACAGATATATATTCATCTGTGTACTGCTCCCACTCACGCCATCATACACCCTTTACTGATAGGACTTTGACCAAAGTTGAATCAATTTGAGATACATAAATAATAAATAATAACGAGATACATATCCTGAAACTTCTGTTGAACACCATGTATATAACACTAGCCTTCGGAATGAATGACCTGACTGATATTAAATGTTGAGATATAGATAAAAATAATTTAAATAGCAGATCTGAAAACAGATAACCACAAGATTTCTTCTTTAAAAGTTGAAAAATATATTTCTGCACCAGGGTTGATAAAAAAGGATAGTTGTCAACACAGTAGGGTTGATAAAAAGTGATAGTTGTCAACACACTAGGGTTGATCAAAAGGGATAGTTGTAAACACACTAGGGTTGATCAAAAGGGATAGTTGTAAACACACTAGGGTTGATCAAAAGGGATAGTTGTCAACACACTAGGGTTGATCAAAAAGGATAGTTGTCAACACACTAGGGTTGATCAAAAAGGATACTTGTCAACACACTAGGGTTGATCAAAAAGGATAGTTGTCAACACACTTGGGTTGATCAAAAGGGATAGTTGTCAACACACTTGGGTTGATCAAAAGGGATAGTTGTCAACACACTTAGGTTGATCAAAAGGGATAGTTGTCAACACACCAGGGGTAACTGGTCCTATTGGAGCGGAGTGCTTAATACAGCAACTATGATGATAAACACCTACAATCATAAATCATAAAATATCTAAAATCTGATATATCATATCGCTTCTAATCCTTAAATAAGGAAGTTGAAATCTGAAAAGCACTTTAATATTCTAATTAAAGCATATTTACTTGTTGCTCCTATTCAAATAGATATATACATATATACATTTTAAGTAAAATAAATTCATAGACAATGTCTACTTTTAATTTAATTAAATTCAAAGAAATTGTCTACATTTTGACTAAGCCACAGAATAGGAAAGTAGATTTGGAAATGAGACATGAATGTCATAGTGTGCTAATAAAGAGGCATACCAATGAATATTACATTGATCATATTTCATACTATACAAAATATTGCTTAAAATATAATGAAATTATTTGAATAAGGTTAAAGCTTTACAATCATCAAATCATGAAGTCATGACTCAGTGTGGGGCACATGTCACCCTGTACAGCGTGTGTAGGATAAACTGATATCCTGTCTTTCACATCTAAAACACTTCTGGATATCATGAGAAGTGAAATAAAGACATTTCAAAATGCTTCAAAATGTTTTAAAATGCTTCAAAATTGATCAGTCCATATGGCAGATGCAAGCACTACAAGCAGGAAGCTTATTGGTCAAGCATACTCAGAAGCTTACAAATGAGCCCAAGGGCACTTTCAGACATGTTAATAAAATCAATAGGAAAACATGTGTTAGCATTATAGGGGCACTGAGGGCCATTGCCCATGTTCAGAACTGGTCGGGATATTTTTATTCGTGTGAAACTGAGACATTATCTCTACATCATTACGGCGATCAGTAACTGTCTATGCTGATATACAGATATACTCTGAGTCAGAAGACAAGTGGTGTTCAAACTTGAATCAAATGTGCTAGGACAGAATAATTTACTTGAAGCTAACGCCCCTTTAAATTAGTCAAGTTGAAACCAGTTCCACAAGCACTGTAGAAGGCTACTTACTCAATCCTGCGCACAAGCCGAGGACGTGCCTAAGGGCACATGATCGATCCAAGCACATTTGAAGGAGACAATAACAGACAATTAACAATTAGGTACATGGATAGTCGACAAATATCGATCACCTATATTCATTTGTTGCTATTCCATCAGGCCAAGAAAACATAAGTGAGCTTCAGGTTACCTGATAGACCCTAATCTGGACCCCCTGTTTTTCTCAAGTTGCACCATAGTATTTATGATCATCCTGTGTCCGTATTTTATGTGATCCTATTTTTGGATGGGCTGATGTAAGTAACACATATATTTCTTGTTTTGGCCCCAGCACCTGAATGACCTAATATCAAGCTTGAAGCATATCAGTGTAGTGATGATGGACTGGATTGATTCAAAGCCAGGTATCTATTAATTTCGTCTTGTGTCTTCTGAGGAATGTCGTTGCCTGGCAACAGGGTCAAATACTGGACAGTGGTGTTGCGCTTTAGGAGGTCAATAAGGGCACGACCTCCTGCCTCCCCGATTCCTGCATTGGCCACCTCCAGGGTCGACAGTGACGTGTTGCTCTTCAGCCCTTCGACAAGTATCTGAACACCCTCATCACCGACTTTGTTGTTCTGTATCGTCAAGGTCTTCAGGTTCTTGTTCTTTGCTAAGGCTGTCGCCAATTTGGACCATCCTGGTTTGGTGATGTCCGGACAGCTGCTGAGACTCAAAGTGTGAAGGTCAAGGTTACTCTCAAGAAGCAGTGCCACGTCCACCATGCCGTCGTCGGTGATGCTGGCCTCACTGAGGTCCAGTTCCTGCAACTGACAGAAGCGGCCCTTGATGGACAAGACTGGTACTCCCCCTATTCGCTCCGACTCTCTCTTCTTGTACTCCTGGGCCTCAAACTCTATGTCCAACAGCCCATCCACAAGAGTCTGCAGACCCTCATTGCCTATGGGGTTGCCTTGTAACCTGCAACAATGTATACACACATTAATCAAGGGACACCGTTCAACAAGGCTGAACTGCTTACGATATCAAACATCAGCAGTGTTTCAAAAAGATGATTTGGAGGAACGGTTGCGCTTTTTCAGTGGCAAATCAAGGTACAGGGCGGAAAGTGAACACTTATGCAATATAATTTATAGAAGTTTGGAGGGCAAAACCGCCACAGTTGATGAATGTTTGGAGGACAAAACCGCAACAGTTGATGAATGTTTGGAACAAAAAAAACCCACTACAGTTGATGAATGTTTGGAGGACAAAACTACAACAGTTGATGATTGTTTGGAGGACAAAACCGCCACAGTTGTTGATTGTTTGGAGGACAAAACTGCTACAGTTGATGAATGTTTGGAGGACAAAACTGCTACAGTTGATGAATGTTTGGAGGACAAAACTGCTACAGTTGATGAATGTTTGGAGGACAACAACACTACAAATGGATGACTCCTGAAACTACTTTGTAGGCTATAGGAAACACCGGATTATCGCGACTTTCGGTGCAAATATTTTTGGGTGTATACAAACATGCAGAATCTGCTGAAACTAGAGTCAACACAATATGGCTTTTTTTTAAATAATCATGAAGGGTTTTTAAAAAAAAAATCCAACTATCTTAAGTGATAATCAGTCAATAGACTTCCAAAGCACTTGTACGTTGTATGTATGTACTAGGAATTATTGCTGTCTCAACACAATACTTACAGCAGCATGTCAATGGAGGGTTTGATCTTGAGCATCTCAACGAGTGGCACCACACTGCGGGGACCGAGAATGTTATTGTTGAGGTTCAAGATCTGAAACAGAATAAGATCACCTTCATTTGTACACTTCCCCAATGCTTTTGTCCCACATTATATATCAATTTCTGTTTAAATGATAGCACTGAAGTCATGTCATACACATTAACACAGTCCTGGGGGAGATATGGTAAGACCCGTGTTCAATTCCACACAATGGTACAATGAGACTTATCTCAACCGTGGTACAATCAGGACGTACCCCGGGTACATTTTGACCTATAGGGAAGTATGTTTATATTGTTATGTACCACTGTTCCAAAGGTTTGTACCTGGGGTTTCTCTGCGATAGTTTCGCATTCATTTCAGAGACATTCAACACTTTGCGTCAACATTGCCGCTCCCACTAAGCAATAAAAGGCCAACAGTTACCGGTACCACACAACACCATGTCCTGCACGTGTATTGTTGATGTGACACGGTTGTGGGAGCTGCCATGTTGAGGCTAGGTGGTGAATGTCACAACTATTCCATAGGAACATAAATACATTGAAGTGCATATGATATCATGGTTGTAGTAGACAGTTAGCCATGATACGGCTGGAATAATGCTACACAATTTTCATCTTAATCGCTATTCAATCCTGCATTTAACATTGTATGCCTAGTAGGGCTGGGACGAGTCCAAATTTACTACCCGGGTACCCACCCTCCTATTATCCGACCCTACCCGGGTACCCGCTATAGGTCTCAAGAGGTAGGTACAAACTGTTGGATTGGGAAAAGTTTGATTGTAGCCCTGGCAAAATGTGTTTAGATACAGGTATATAACGATCTGGTCATGTATACACTGAAGTTGACTGAAGTTTTATTTTTATTCAAACATAAAAATTTCAGAAGGAATGGGTGTAGTAGTCAGGAAGAACTGCGAAAAATTAGTGACTTGTAGTTTAAAAATAGAGTTGTAGATATCATTAAACAATATATCACGTGACTAACCACAGGTCTGGGTAGTCCTGTGGGTACCCAGGTCCTACTCAGTACCCACCCGACCCGAGTACCCGAGGTACCCGTCCCAGCCCTAATGCCTAGATTCATTATTTTACATGTGGTTAATGGTATAAAAGGGACAAGATGACGGAGACTGGTGTAATGCACTTGTATCAAAGTATAGGCAGTATTAAAGGTATTAATGGAGATCAGTTTGTTGTGACACTGGTTTATTAGAAACTTTTAGATGTGGATAACAGTGTAGATCAAGATGCCTTCTTTATGTGATATTATAACTGAACTAGAACCTGGTGGTACTATCTAGACTAAACATACACAACACATTTATTATCATTGCCCCAATCAATCAACAATCAAACAGGTGAAAATCCCTTTGCCAGACAGAAATGCTGCATCGCTAATGCAGACTGCCCAGGGTATGCAGAGGGTGTGGTTAGAGGGCTTCCTCACCCGGGGGTTGGAGGGGGACTTGGCCAGGGACTGGAGCAGCTTGTTCATGTCGTCCACCCCGAGGCTGCAGTTGGAGATGGTGACAGCTTGGAGGTCGTCCTTGATCTCAATTGTCTGCATTATCTCCACAATCTGAAGTCAATACACGGGGTAAGTGTGCATCATCGCAAACACACTTCCTTAAATCATCAACTAACGACAAGCACAATCCAGCAACCAAGACAACATAACTTCAAAATATATTTGCCAAACCGGTCTTAATTCTGATCAATTCATGGATAATAAAATGATACAACTGAAAAATGTATTGGAGCAACCATTTTCAGGTGTAGGAGGGGAGATTTTATTCCTTGAAAATTGAGAATCTCATTTTTTACCAACATGGACAGGTGCTAATTGTGTTTTAAAATAACAATAACAAACTATATTCTTTGGAAACTTGTCCACAAGAAAAGGGCACATTTTTTGTTTTCTATCAATGTATATAACAAGCTGTGTAAAAAAGTTCAGTATACAGGGTTCATTATATTGTTTGAAAAAATCCTGCCTCCCTCCCCAGGAAAAGTAAATGGTTGCTCCCTAACAAAAGGGTTTTTGTAAATAATCAACTGCAGAGCACATGTTTTTTACCCTACACATAAAGCATTTGTTCCACTACAGATGTATGCATCAAGATGTTCCAGTGACATCATGGCATGTTTCCATCAGGAAAGAACAGAGAAAGTTGACTTCTCCACTTAGTGGTGAGTTGTTTCGACCAGACTCATAACATGACAATCTGTGTGGGTCTAGGGTACATATATGTAATAACACTGGGTTGAAATACAATACCCTGGACAATAGAGGATGAGAAGAAAGTTGACTACCTGTGGTTTAGTGAGGTTGATGTTGTGTATGTCGATGGCATTCTGGTCTTCCAGCAGCGGGGTGAGACTTCCTGAGTGCATCGTCTGTGGCGGCGGCTGCACAAACTCCAATATAGACTGCCACTTGGCGCTGTCGTCATCGGCTACTCTGTCAGGGTCGTTACCTGAAGCATCAAGGTAAATAAATCATGACATAGTCACAAAATAACATAATCATCAAGTATATTATGATCATTACTTTGTCACCATGATAATGAATAATTCATCAACATAATCATACCTTTGTTATTATCACTATCAACAATATCTCAGATATTCATAAGAAATTTTTCTGTCATCATCACCACATCTTCCTGAGGCAAGGGAGTTAACTGATCATAAAAGTCCTGTTTCCACCCTTGTCAAACTTGTCTGCAATTATGGAGTTTTATTTTGGCTGGACTAACGAGTGAATAGTCCAATCAAAATCATTTAACGAAATCAACATCCGGTTTGTAAACAGATTTCGGTCAATTGCAGGATTTGCGAAGCATGTGAACCGTGCACATGCGTTCCCCCATTTCTTGCCCTATAAAAATCTGCCCAGATAAGATAACATTCATTCGTTATTGAATTGCTGCCACATGCCAAGATTGACAAAAAATCAGCGACAACAAGCCCTTGGACGATTGCAAGCTGGACAACCTGCCGGCAAGTAGCCAATGCATTTCAGGTGAGGTGAGGTGAAATGGGGTTTAACATCGCGTCCAAGATTATTGCACTTATATAGCGACGTGCATGTACGTGTGTGTGTTTGTGTGGCTGCTTGTACTAGTCTGGACTGATGCCTATTTATAGTGCTAGCTCACTGAGATAACATGCCGCCGTTTAACATGAATACCCCACTCAGACAAAGTATACTGACTCCGAGCCGACCAGTCCTTGTTTTAGCCCCTTAATGCCGAGCACCAGACAGGGTAACAACAAGTACCATCTTTTAACGTCTATTGGTATGACGCGGTCGGGGATCGAATCCCAGACCTTCCGCTCTCCGGGCGGACGCTCTCCCACTAGACCACGGAGGCGGTCCCAATGCATTTCAAGTCCACGTAAGTACCGTATACAGTCTCCAGTAACGGTACCAGACCATCAACACAACAGATGACCGACCACGTAGTGGAAGACCAAGGGTCACCACCCGCCGTCAGGATCGTCAGATTGTGCGACAGCATCTTCAAGATCACTTTGTTACTGCGGCGGAAACTGCTCGAGAGACCATGGGGACACACCAGCGACACATCAGTGCGGACACCGCATGTCGACAATTGACAAGCAAACACCTCCACTGTCACAGGCCACACCGAGGATCCATTCTGACACGACCTCATCGCCGGGACTGTCTTCAGTGGGCAACACAGCACCAGCACTGGCACCATCAGCAATGGAGAAGAGTCCTCTTCTCAGACGAGAGCCGTTACTGTATCTCAACAGCAGACGACAGAGAGAGAGTCTGGCGACGCCATGGGGAACATTATTCGGATGCTTGTGTTGAGAGAGACTCGTGGGGTGGTCCGAGCATCATGGTGTGGGGTGGAATTGGTCTTGCGCAGAGGGTCGGCACTGTGGTCTATCAGAACATTGTTCCAGGGAGTGCAATGGTGTCACAGCAGCTCGGTACATTGATCAAGTCTTGAGACCAGATGCCATACCTCATTTGGCACATCACCGCAACCACGACGTTGAATCGATGTTGCACGACAGTCATGATGATGATGGCGGACACACAAGATACTGACTTGTGATGCCTTTCTCAGAGACTAGTGTTGTGTTTCACTTTAAGAACATTGGACACTTTAATTTCAACCATGATGATCAGTTTTGCCAAGTTTCATCTTTTTAACATGTCTCAAAGTATGTTTACAGTGTTTGGACAAAAAAGGTTTCTCATATATCTATCCTAGGTGGCATTTCTTTAGCAGTCCAGGGCCCTGTTCCACAAAGCCATCTTAGCGCTAAGGTGATTGTAAATCCCATACTTTAACACTGGCTTGTGATAGTTATAGTGCTAAGATCACTTTGTGGAACGGTGCCCAGTATATTATGAATACTAATGACTATTGCATAAGTATGATTTTTATTACTGTTATTGTTAGTATTTCATGTATTTTTATTATTTTACCTCCATGCATGTTCTCAGTCTCACTCTCACTGGTCGGTCTTGTTTGACCATTTTCACCTGTTAAAACAATACAAGTCTTGTGAGAAAGTATTAGTTGGTTACATCACCTCAACTCTCACAACAAACTGACATACATGTATATAGCACCATTGCCCTTCAGTTTTTAAATATTTGATTCACAGATTAGAAACTTAAAAAAAATTAAATTAATTTCTATAAATTTAGGTCACTGAGGAGATATAAAAAAAATCATTGTTTCTTGGAATGTCCAAGAGTTTCTTCTCTTCATTTTTTCTTCATGAAACCGAATCAGTGCAATGAAAACAAATTAATGATCTTGAAATTCTGTTCTTATTCCACATCATGTAACCAAGTAATAAAAAAGTGATATACACGTAAGAGTACCACTCATGTATAAATTATTACAAATAGGGCTCAGATGGGTACTTGAGTTCTCAAGCACAGGTCAGTTGCTACGTCAAGGACTTAAGTACCTGACTAGGGGAGATAACTCTAATTTTCACTTCTCTGAATGTGTTGCAGACATGGAAGAGAAACTTTACAGTGTCTGTATGCATTTTGACTTAGAAGAAAAGACAATGTCAGTGGAAATCAGATATTTTAGTCCATGTTCATTTAGGGGCCAATCAAGCTTCATATTGTTGCAAAAGAAAAGAAATTGTCTGCCATAAAAATTGCATTGTTGCAATGTAATTTTTTTTTTAATTTTTTGACTCATAGTTTAAGTAAAAAGCTTTATCTAGCCCCCAAGCCTAGAATATCAAATGGTCAGTCCCTTACACGGGTACTCGAGTCCATTTTTTAACCTGTCAGAGCCCTACGTACAAACACCCACCAACCTGACACAGTCTTGTCATCAGATTCTGCTGAATGTTTTGGCTGATACTCAAACTGAGCTGGCAGTCCACCAGGCTGTCGGGGGCCCTGTACGGGTGTCGCAACCCGATCCTGCCACTCCCCAATGCCCTGGGCCTCTCTTAGATCAGGCGTGGTTGGGATGACCACAACAGTCGGGACCGGAGGGGGCACTTGCTCTGAGCAACGACAGTCCAGTATCACAAACTATGTTCCTATATTATTTCGGTGTCATTACTTGTAAATGTTTAACAGTTCTTGAAACTGTCATGTATTTCTCATTTCAACTGATATAAATAAAATTATGTTTTTTACCCCCTTTAATTTAATCGTTTCTGCTAGTTATGTTTTGACTTTTCCAGCAACTGTTGTTAGATTGGAATGGATGAGTAACAGATTGCTTAGAAATTATATATGTGTGTAAAAGGATTTCTTATGGATGTGCAATTTCAGCTTGAATAACATAATCATGGCCACCCAAACACAATTACCGTATTCGACGTAATAAGCGCCCCGCTCTAATAAGCGCCCATATTTGCTAATATATTGAATAGCTAGTGAACAATCCCCTTCCGATAGATCAATGTACACAAGACTTATTTATTCGTGTGTAATACGCACTCGTGTGTTATATGCACCCTTAATTATGGGCAATTAATTTCTGGAAAAAATATCTGTCGTGTATAATACGCACAGACTTTTCTTTTGTATCATTTCAGGCTGTTAGCATAAACCACGAAATTTACAATCTTTCAACTCTGTATTTTTCTCATGAAAATTATATTCTAATAAAGGCCCCCTATTTCTAATTTTGAGAGCGCCCTGGGCGCTTATTACGTCGAATACGGTATAAAGTGTTTGGCAGTAACATGGGAACTGGGGATTTTGTGTACCACAGCGTTCACTGGACCATGACCTAGTTCATACACCTACGCCTCCAGCTCGTGGTTTAAAACAAGGGACATATAAAATACCATGTACCACGAGTGATCCTGCTACAACGATATTGTCTTACCGACATGTATTATTATGACATTGTAATTAAATTTTAAAAATTCAAAATAGAAAACAGCTGTCCGAATGAGCGGATGTTGCGTTTGCTGTGTCACTGACTTTCACTGAATTGGAAGAAGCGTGGGCCTTTTTGCACCGAGGCAGGGTATAAGGGATGTATTCTGCCTCTCAGAAATCCACATGCAGTCTGTCTTACTCGTGGCGGGGTATAAAGGATTCATTATCCTGCCTTAAAAATTATATTTTCCACCAAGGTGGAATATACATAGTATTTTATCAAGATCATGTGGACCAATCAGATCTATCATTCTGACGTGGAGATATGATAATGTGATTTATCAAGTGAAGCTCAGGTGTAATTCTCATTATCTCGGAGGAATGGGTGCCATGGTCATTTTCGTTGCCAAATTTGTTGTGCAGGGTTGCGTCATTTAGGCGCAAGCGTCATTTTTTATCAAGGGTTCCAACAGATGGGCCCTGATTTTTATTCTTGGTTTGTCAGCATTATATCCATGCTTTTGGGCTTCATCCACTACAAGGCTGGCATGATCAGCTTCATCATCACTGCACACATGGCAACAAATTCAGGATACATCTTGAAAAACAAGAATAAACCTGAATTGTCGTCATTATTTTTAATGTTATTTCCCACCTACCAATCAGGATTTGAAACATAATATCTGTAAACGAAGAAATGAACATTGTGTAGCCTTAGAGATAGGGAAACATGTCTAATGTGATGTATCGGGTTATATTCTGAATTAGATAGGGTCTCAATGTGATGTATCGGGTTATATTCTAAACCAGACAGGGTCTCAATGAGATGTATCGGGTTAAATTCTGAATTAGACAGGGTCTCAATGTGATGTATCGGGTTATATTCTAAACTAGACAGGGTCACAATGTGATGTATCAGGTTATATTCTGAACTAGACAGGGTCTCAATGTGATGTATCAGGTTATATTCTAAACTAGACAGGGTCACAATGTGATGTATTGGGTAATATTCTAAACTAGACTGGGTCACAATGTGATGCATCAGGTTATATTCCAAATTAGACAGGGTCTCAATGTGATGTATCAGGTTATATTCTAAACTAGACAGGGTCACAATGTGATGTATTGGGTTATATTCTGAACTAGACAGGGTCACAGTGTGATGTATCGGGTTATATTCTAATCTAGACAGGGTCACAGGGTCACCACATATCATGTGTTTGTAGCTGAAAAGTTTCTCTATACATTACCTGTCTGTTTGTCTAGCAGAGATTTTGAAGGCGATCTGGGTGGCGATGGAAATGTCGTCTGCTCTGGTTGCGGCGTGGCATGTGGAGCAGGAAGCTTTGTCTGCTGTGGTTCATTTGTGTCTGAATCTTCAGGTCTGGCTTCATCACCAACACTTGCAACAGTCGACACCACAGTCGGAGTGGCACCATCTGCAGTTTTGGGAACGGCATCCTCCTTAGAAGCAGTGTCATCTGCCTTGGGGGTGGGGTCCTTGCTTCCCCGGGGAGTTTCTTCCTGCACAATAAGCTCCCCCTCACTCTCCGACTCCAACTCCGAGGATGAGCCGGAGGAGTTGCTGCTGTCACTGCTGGAGTCCACACTGGACGACCCGGAGTCTGCTGTAAAGTGTACAGAGTGTTACAAGACGGACATGGTGCTCTCAGGACAACTGGTCACATAACTCACGCAACTTACAGCATCCTGGGAGAAAGGAATTCTTTACATCTACCTGCACTGGAGGCTGAATCAGCTTCAGAACACAGTTAGGAATATACACTTGAATGACTGTGGCCTTCATCCAAACCAAGTAATTTTCCAACAGAATACTTTAACTGCTAGACTATCCCCCCCAACCTCATTCATCAGCATGTCAGTCAGTGAACACTGTCACTGGGATATCAAACTAGTGTACCCATCATTGCAGAACAACAGTCTGCTAAGTACAGCATTAAAATCACCCTTTCACTCCCAGTACCATATAATCCTTCATATTTGATCCACCTCCATGGTTTAGTGGAAGAGTGTCTGCATGGAGAATGGAAGGTTGGGGGTTTGATCCCCACATGCGTCATACCAAAAGACGTTAAGATGGTACTTGTTGTTACCCTGCCTGGCGCTAAGGGGTTAAAAGAGGATGGGTTGGCTTAGAGGCAGTATACTGTGTCTTTGTGGGGTATTCATGTTAAACTGTGGCAAGGTACTTCATTTGGTGAGCTCTATAAAATCAGCTTTAGTCTGGACAAGAATAAGCAGCCACACATGCATGCACACACACACGCTGCTGTATAAGTACAATAATCTTGAACGTGACGTTAAACTCACCCATCTCAAATTTGGTCCGATTTGGTCACCTTAATAATATACCATACCTTAACTGTGACTTGATTATAGAGTAACCATACCTTATTTGACATTCAGCAGCATAAATATCACATTACACTACATGTATCTTTCTTGAAGGACAAGAATATGTTCCATCCACTGTATAAGGTACATAAGATGAAATCATGTTTGCATACAAATCTCTGTTTTCTGTATTTTGTTACAAGTAAAAGATGCTTAACACCACAAAGAACAGACAAATCTGTACAATGACATTTAGTAATTGGCAATTAACATGCATGCACATAGACAACTATAGCTACAGAAAAAATGACAAGATCAAAGAAAAGATCTGTCAAAAAGTACAAAAACAAAGCAAAAACAAATATCATCTTCTATTATAAAACTGTAGCCCCTGTCTTCACATCTAAGGTGTCAAAGCCTTACCAGATTTCTTCCCATCACCATCAGCAGAGTCCTTCCTCTCACTTCTATCAGCAGCAGCCATGAGACTTTCCCTGTCCATGTCAGGAGGGACAGCTGGCGCCATTATTGCCGCCGCCGCCACGATAGTGCTGGACAGGACAGCCTGTCTCTCACTCACTACAGTATTGCCCTTGTTAGCGTTCTGCTGTACGTCCTTGTCATTGGCAGAGTCAGCTGGTGCTGCAGCACCTTCTACAGGGATGGGGCTCGTCACTGGTTTACTCGGGTATTTATCTTGACTAGATTTATCTGATTCCTCATCACTTAAGGTTTGACTCCTGTCTTCTTCTTTCCTTGTTGGGAATGGTGTGATTGGCCGGGCTGATCTTTCGCTTTCAGATCCTGAGCCAGAACTAGAACTGAAACTTTCTGAGTCCTCTACCTGATTGGAAATGGCTTCGGGCTTAGTTTTCTGTGCTGGAGTTCTTTCCTTGACAGGGCTTGATTTTGAGTCATCAGTTTCAGAATCAGATGATGAGTAAGAACTGGAGTCCTCTGAGGAACTGCTGGACTCTCTGACACTCTCAGACTCTCCCCCTCGAGTAGCTGTGGATTCTGGTTCAGACCTAGCAGAGTCCATCATGGGAGGGAGAGTTATCTGTTTCGAGACCAAGGATTCCTCTTCTAGTGTCTCCTTCCTCGGTTCTTCTTCCCCCTCCTTGCTAAGTGATAATTTACTGTTTTCTTCTTTCATCTCCTCTTCCTTCCTCTCCTCTTTCTCCTCCTGAATCAGTGTCTCTGCTACGGGAGACTTGGGTCGTTCTGGCAAACTAGTTGGCCTACTCTCAGTATCAGAAGCTGAGGATGAGGAAGTAGAACTCTTGTAAGAGTATGATCCATCACTCATCATGTTAGCCTCTGCAATACGAGATGGTGCTCGATCTGCCTCAGAAACAACCCCCAAAGCTTTGGTTGGAGTAACTAATCTACTCTCAGTCACTACTCTGGGGGTACTTTTCTCTGACGGCGTTGAGGAGGACGAGGAGGAGTAAGAAGATTCTGATGATGAGTAATCACCATCTCGGTCCTCTTCCCGTCCTGGAGGTTTCAACTGTGGCACTGGAGGAGAGGATCTGTTGTTTGCAGCAGCATCCTTAACCTGGACTACCTCAGGTTTAGCAGTGTCCTCTTTCTGAGACACTGTAAAGAATAACGTCCTTGCTTTACTGGACCTTTCATCAATATTCTTAGAGGCTTCCCTTGGGGCATCTAATGAAGAAATTACAAAATGAGCCTAACTATTAATTTCTACTTTGTCTAATGAAGTTTTGAAGTTCAACATGCAAAGCATCTACATATAGGTAATGCAAAAACAGGTAATATAAGATACAGGTAATGCATGTAAGACATAGGTAATGCACGATACAGGTAATGCAAGATACAGGTAACAGAACAAACAGGTAATGCATATACGATACAGGTAATGCAAGATACAGATAATGCATGCAAGATACAGGTAATGCAAGATACAGATAATGCATGCAAGATACAGGTAATGCAAGACACAGGTAAGGCATGCAAGATATACGTAATGCAAGATACAGGTAAGGCATGCAAGATACAGGCAATGCAAGATACAGGTAATGCAAGATACAGGTAATGCCAGATACAGATAATGCATGCAAGATACCGGTAAGTCATGCAAAATACAGGCAATGCAAGATACAGCTAATGCAAGATAGGGCATGCAAGATACAGGTAATGCCAGATACAGGTAAGGCATGCAAGAGATAATGCATGTAAGATACAGGTAATGCAAGATACAGGTAATGCCAGATGCAGGTAAGGCATGCAAGATACAGATAATGCAAGATACAAGTACCGGTAAGGCATGCAAGATACGGGTAATGCAAGATACAGGTAAGGCATGCAAGATACAGGGAATGCAAGATACATGTAAGGCATGCAAGATACAGGCAATGCAAGATACAGGTAATGCCAGATACAGGTAAGGCATGCAAGATACAGGCAATGCAAGATACAGGTAATGCAAGATACAGGTAAGGCATGCAAGATACAGGTAATGCAAGATACAGGTAAGGCATGCAAGATACAGGCAATGCAAGATACAGGTAAGGCATGCTAGATACAGGTAATGCAAGATACAGGTGAGGCATGCAAGATACAGGTAATGCAAGATACAGGTAAGGCATGCAAGATAAAGGCAATGCAAGATACAGGTAAGGCATGCAAGATACAGGTAATGCAAGATACAGGTAAGGCATGCAAGATACAGGCAATGCAAGATACAGGTAAGGCATGCAAGATACAGGCAATGCAAGATACAGATATTGCATGCAAGATACAGGTAATGCAAGATACAGGTGAGGCATGCAAGATACAGGCAATGCAAGATACAGGTAAGGCATGCAAGATACAGGTGAGGCATGCAAGATACAGGTAATGCAAGATACAGGTAAGGCATGCAAAATACAGGTAATGCAAGATACAGGTAAGGCATGCAAGATACAGGCAATGCAAGATACAGGTAAGGCATGCAAGATACAGGCAATGCAAGATACAGGTAAGGCATGCAAGATACAGGTAATGCCAGATACAGGTAATGAAAGATACAGGTAAGGCATGCAAGATACAGGTAATGCAAGATACAGGTAAGGCATGCAAGATACAGGTGAGGCATGCAAAATACAGGTAATGCAAGATACAGGTAAGGCATGCAAGATACAGGCAATGCAAGATACAGGTAAGGCATGCAAGATACAGGCAATGCAAGATACAGGTAAGGCATGCAAGATACAGGTAATGCCAGATACAGGTAATGAAAGATACAGGTAAGGCATGCAAGATACAGGTAATGCAAGATACAGGTAAGGCATGCAAGATACAGGTGAGGCATGCAAGATACAGGTAATGCAAGATACAGGTAAGGCATGCAAAATACAGGTAATGCAAGATACAGGTAAGGCATGCAAGATACAGGCAATGCAAGATACAGGTAAGGCATGCAAGATACAGGCAATGCAAGATACAGGTAAGGCATGCAAGATACAGGTAATGCCAGATACAGGTAATGAAAGATACAGGTAAGGCATGCAAGATACAGGTAATGCAAGATACAGGTAAGGCATGCAAGATACAGGTAATGCAAGATGCAGGATATGCAAGGTACAGGTAATGAAAGATACAGGTAAGGCATGCAAGATACAGGTAATGTAAGATATAGGTAATGCCAGATACAGGTAAGGCATGCAAGATACAGGTAATGCAAGATACAGGTAAGGCATGCAAGATACAGGTAAGGCATGCAAGATACAGGTAATGTAAGATATAGGTAAGGCATGCAAGATACAGGCAATGCAAGATACAGGTAAGGCATGCAAGATACAGGTAATGCAAGATACAGGTAAGGCATGCAAGATAAAGGCAATGCAAGATACAGGTAAGGCATGCAAGATACATGTAATACAAGATACAGGTAAGGCATGCAAGATACAGGCAATGCAAGATACAGGCAATGCAAGATACAGGCAATGCAAGATACAGGTAAGGCATGCAAGATACAGGTAATACTAGATACAGGTAAGACATGCAAGATACAGGTAATGCCAGATACAGGTAAGGCATGCAAGATACAGGTAATGAAAGATACAGGTAAGGCATGCAAGATACAGGTAATGCAAGATACAGGTAATGAAAGATACAGGTAAGGCATGCAAGATACAGGTAATGCAAGGTACAGGTAATGAAAGATACAGGTAAGGCATGCAAGATACAAGTAATGCAAGATACAGGTAATGCCAGATACAGGTAAGGCATGCAAGATACAGGTAATGTAAGATACAGGTAATACATGCAAGATGCAGGTAATGCAAGATACAGGTAAGGCATGCAAGATACAGGTAATGCATGCAAGATACAGGCAATGCAAGATACAGGTAAGGCATGCAAGATACAGGTAATACAAGATACAGGTAAGGCATGCAAGATACAGGTAATGCAAGATACAGGTAAGGCATGCAAAATACAGGTAATGCAAGATACAGGTAAGGCATGCAAGATACAGGTTATACAAGATACAGGTTATGCAAGATACAGGTAAGGCATGCAAGATACAGGCAATGCAAGATACAGGTAAGGCATGCAAGATACAGGCAATGCAAGATACAGGTAAGGCATGCAAGATACAGGTAATGCAAGATACAGGTAAGGCATGCAAGATACAGGTAATGCAAGATACAGGTAATGTCAGATACAGGTAAGACATGCAATATACAGGTAATGCAAGATACAGGTAAGGCATGCAAGATACAGGTAATGAAAGATACAGGTAATGAAAGATACAGGTAAGGCATGCAAGATACAGGTAATGAAAGATACAGGTCATGCGGAAGTCAGATAATGCAACATGCACATATTCAGTTACTTGAAAATAGAATAAATACCAGTGTACTTTATTGGAATTGAAAGCAGAGTGATAGAAACTGCAATTACAGGCAACTGGCTTGATCAGAATGGTTTTTTTCAAGTATGGCATATTTACATTTTGTTTGATACAGATGGAAGATGTTACCACATTATGCAAGAACATTTCCCCCACAACTGATATAGTGTGCATGACGCTGACAGAAGGTATGCATGCTACATGTGCTACATACATACAGCTGTAGGGCTGAGGGGCTGAAGGGCCCCTGTAGGGGTGCTTGAGAAAGGGGAAGAGTTTGAGGTAGCTCGGGTTGGTTGTATGGAGTAGTACCTCATGCCCACTAAGAATTATGGGGAGGAAAATCCTATTTCATGTGGTCAAAAGGTCACAGTTGAGAGAAAAGCATAGAACAGACAAATAACATGAAGAGTATGGACAAGAAGAATGTGCAGGATTGTTCTAGACCAAGATGGACCCACCTGATTTCTTCTCAACCACAATCGTTTTGTCTTTCTTGCCATCTAAATCTTCCTCCTCTGATGAGTATCCCTCAACCTAAACAACAAATGTGGGATTCAAACCTATGTGCTCTGTGCTACCTCACTTCCCTAAACAACAAATGCGGGATTCAAACCTATGTCCTCTGTGCTACCTCACTTCCCTAAACAACAAATGTGGGATTCAAACCTATGTCCTCTGTGCTACCTCACTTCCCTAAACAACAAATGCGGGATTCAAACCTATGCCCGTCGCTATATAAGTGCAATCATCTTGGACGCGACGTTAAACCCCATTTCACCTCACCTAAACAACAAATGCGGGATTCAAACCTATGTCCGCTGTGCTACCTCAATTCCCAACGGGAACATGGGTACAACAGGGGGGAAAGAAAACTTGGATCATTACTTCTTTCAGAATCATAAAACTGCTGTCTCTTTCTATAAATGATAAATTCTTTAATTCATAGCAAGTTTCCTCACCTCAGGTACACGACATGTTCCCGTCACATTTGAGGGGACAGAGACTTTAGATTTGTTACTGAGTGAGTGAACATTTGTGAGTGAGTAGGTTAGGCAAATATCACTTTTAACAATGGACAGTGGGGCAGGCTAGAGGTTAAAGTTTGCTCGTCACGAAGTCCCGGGTTTGATTCTCCAATTGGGAACAATGTGTGAACCCCATTTGTGTTGTTCCTGACTGTGATATTGTTGGATATTGCTAAAAGGCATCATAACCACTCACTTAAAACACTGTTTTGGTTATCTCATAATATGCAACCCGTTACCAATGTCATTGAGTCTGGTAATAATCTACAGAAAGGTATAAGGATAAACGTCAAGTCTGAACTTGTGACACTGTTGAATTTGACCTTGACCCATACTGACCTTTCTCACCGTGTCGTCTTCAAAATCCCCCACCACATCAGGATTTGCAGATTTTTCAGCTGAAACAAATGCATTCTTTTCATCTTCTTTCTCATCGTCCGCAAAGTCAGCGGCAAGTCCTCTTATCTGACGTTTGTCCTCATCTGGTTCCTCAGCAATTGGCTTCTCGGTTACGTCCTGTTTGTTCCCTTTGTTGTCCCAGTCCTTGTGGTAGAGCACTGCAGTGACAAGATCACATGATGAATACAGCCGATAAACATCATAAGAAGAATATAACAACACATGCATTCTTGTATGATCACAACCCAAGAACATTTACCGGTAATAAGAAATAGTAAACAGTGAAACCATGTTAATCTGAACTTCTTCAACTGAATATAACCAAATGGAACTTCAGGATGGCAGCTGAATCCTTTAATGGCACTCTGGTCAAATATCAGCACTCCGCTTATCTCAATCTATGGAGAGCTATATATATCCTACTCAAAATGAAATAAAGGACACCCAATTCTTTTATACGTCATTAATTTCCTCAAAGGAGGGGGACACGGGTGGACACGGGTGTGCAGAGTTGCGTCCCTTAGGCACGCCAGAAACCTATGATTGTTGGTTCGAATCCCGGTTCACCCCGATTATGTTTCTAGGTTTGTCAGCACCATACCTGTGTACATACGTCTGAGACCTGCATCACTTCGGGCTTTCCTCCCACATTAAGCTGACACGCAGCGATATAACTGGAATACTGTTAAAAGCGGCGTTAAACCCAACTCACTCATAGGAGGGATTAAAAATGCAATCATATGCTGGATTTGATGGGATAGATTTTAATTTTGTGATATATTCTAATGCAAGTTTTAATTAGCTACATGTATAGTCAAATGAAACATTGGGTGTTCTTTAACTTCTTTTGCGTAATATATTTTCAATAGTCCCTGGAACATCAATGAACAAGGTTACAGATCACAAATAGTTCATGTTTAGGGTCATTTCTTCATCTCCGACTCCACAACACAAGTAGAACTCACACTGGAACTCTACTTTCTGTGTGATGCACAATCAAGAATGTTGCCAGTGTAATCTAGCATGGTTAAACAGTAGTACATGCAGTTGTATGTCTGCCAGGGATGTATAACAGCTGTGCATATTACACCCACCTTCCTTCACTCCCACCTCTGTCCTTGTCACCAGTCACCTCTTACAACACAAATTTGACAAGGTGTATTTAATCCATATAAATTGTGTTTCCATGGCAACTGGTAAACCTGTGAAACATTTCATCCCTATCTGGTCTCAATGAGTATGCACGAGAAGAGATGAATGGAACCCGTTCCATAAAGAGACTTAGCGCTAAGATCGTAACCTGAACATTGACATAAGACAGTCACAGTGCTAAGATCACTTCAGTCCAATCACAACTACGTCTCTTACTAATGTCCATGTATTGTGATCCTGTATTTAATGTATTAAGCACCTATGGTGCCATCCGTATATCGCCATCTATAAAGTGACCTCGTATAAGGTGACCCCCCCCCGTACAAGCCTTCAAAATCGAAGCTAATGTGTAACCCCGTCTGTAAAGCGAATCGGAATGAAGCCCGTCACCAGCTCATACACCATAATCCCTACATTTGCAATAGAAACGTGTTTATCTTCCAGAGAAAACATTACATCGGTTTCCTTCAGCGAATTCAGTAAAACAAACAGATCATAACAATTAAACTTGGTCAATACAAAAAAAGTTAACAAGCGGTCACTTGTCACCAACTTTGTTTTTTCAGGTTTACAAGCTTTTGTATACTTCATATAACATAAATGGTATATAAACTGCAGGAAAGAAATTTGTTATATAATGGACTGTGTTATCAATTTGAAAAACCAATCCAATAAATATGCAAATGATGTCACCTTGAAGGAACTACTTGGAAACTTCATACATCAATGCAATGTCTGTTTGATCACTAAAATATCATCTGAAGTTCCCAGTAAGTTTAGAAAGGGGTTCCCAATATGATGATGTTTCCGTTGACAAACATGGCTTTAAATCATTCGGCACTATATGATAAATGGGGCATTTCACTCAAATAATGTATTCATACGCCATTTCAAATACACTTCACTGAGTTAAAATACATTTTAATCATTTTATGAGTGACATTACATGACAAAGAGATTACTACCCTTGTGTGTTTCCATAATCATAAATATCATAATATTGGAGATAAAAATGTACATTCTGCCCACAAAATAATACAATTTACATTCCTTACATATGACAAAGAAACACACTCGGCTAATAATCTCTGTATCTCCATGTGAAGGACACTTGAGATATTGTTCCATCACAGAGGAGCTATGTGGAGCATGGATTTTGCTAACCAATGATCTTGGCTAGGTCTAAATAAATATAACATTGTGCAGCTCAATATGGGTTTTATTATAGTTGTCACATAAAAGTTGTTTGTAGTTGTTGGTTCACTGTGTTCAGTGTCGGTTGTTACCATACGCTCAGCAGTATGTATGAGAAGGCAACGGCCAGAGGTTACATACAATACCTCTAATCAAGTATTTGTTGAATAGTGGACAGTTCCTTCTGTGTTCTATTTGTGTAGTTTGCATTATTTTTCTAATTCACCAAGGACAGATCAGTCTGACAAAATAAGCTTAAAGATATGTTTTTTTCTGTTTGTGTTTTTGGCTCCGGTCTTTCAAACTTATAAAATTAAAAACTGTTAAAGTTTCGTCTTAGATGCCATACCAGATGTAAGATCTCGGACCCATTGCACAAGGAGATCTTAGCGCTAAGGTGACTATAACTCGCATACTTTAACATAGGCTAACGATCATCGTAGCATTGAAATCTCTTTGTCACCTCGCTTGACAAAGTCTTGCTGTATCTTGAACTGTTCCACTGTTTCTTCTAGCAGCTTTGTATTTGCAGGAATCGTGCAAGAATGGTCCTGATAGTGCACTGTCCATGTATATCTTCAGTACAATTAAAACACATGTGCACAAACAATGCATGTTCCTCTGTTTGCAAGTGGGTCAAGTTTGTATCTACATTATACTTCTCATGATGTTTTTGGAATTTTGTCTACACATTGTTTTTTCTCTCATTGAAATCCGATCTAAGTTCTCGCTGCCACTAAACAAAGACCCGAGGACATCCCATTACAGGTCACATCAGAATGCCTTTTCACGAACTAAAATACTGACAAGAAATCAACATCAGCCATTTAGAAAGCAGCTTTCTCGAACTTTATGGCACTCGTTTCAACCTGGCGAATTCCATTTTAGATTATGCTTGAAAAATAAGTTGACAATGTTCTCGATTAAAATTTTAAAAACTGAACAAACAAACATTCCAGAATGTGATGTATGGTTGAGATTGTATGGCAGTGCTTCCGACGTACTGTGCAACGCCTCCTCGTTCATACGTTTATCCCAAGGAAGCGAGCGGTAGACGATAATTTTGACGGAATCAGTCGTACTGGCTGTAACTGTCATTCGATATCGAGGTTGCATGATTAGAAAACACATTCCGACTGTCACTTTCATGATCTGGTAAGCGACGCTTTGACTGGTCAGATGAAAGGTCGTTCTGACGTGACCCTTAATGGGATGTCCTCAGATCTTTGTTTAGCGATAGCAAGAACTAAGATCTAATTTTAATGAGATTGATTTGAAGGCAATTTACAAATGACATGGCCATATGTGGATCGGGGTACAGTCATTCAGGGGTACATATGTGGGGGGTCGTACAGGAGACCTGCGCTATTGTGGGAGGTGACTGTACTTTAATCTTGAGTACATCTATTTACACCCAGTTAGTATATCATTAAACCTGACTCAGATGCCTGGTATTATCCACCCTTAATTAGTAATCCCTAGATGACCTTGAAGGGTCAGCATTGGAACCCATTCTAGCCACCATAGCAAGTGGTTTCAAAGACAAATCTCTGTGGCATAACCTTCTTCTCATAACAACAACTCGCAAAGAATTTTTAATGTTAAAATCACAGCTCAAAATAAATCTGATAGATCTGTAGTTATATGTCAAAATGTTTTCAGCTATGGCATTAGGTAAGGGTGAATTTGTTTCAATAACAATAACCATTACAAACTGCTGAACTTTCTCAAGAGAAAACAAATAACTCGTTACTTCATGGCAAAATTAGTTTATTTCAACATTCATATAAGTTAAGTGTATTTGTACAATAACAAACAAATAAATATATGGTAATATACAAGCAGAAAGTTATTAAAATATAATAAGGGGATGTTTCAGACCAGTACCTTGGAATTAAAGTTGTGACACTTAATCTCTCTACATGTTATAGTCATGTTTCAGATTTACCACATTTACAGAAAGGATACTGTCATTTCATAAAAAGAGGAATACCCCCTGTAAGCAGTCATGTTTTGTATTCAAAATAAGAGTATTGATAATAATATAAATGTGAAAAAACAACTATAATAAATATGACAAGCTGCAACTTGTCCAGTTATACAATTTCTGTAACAAATGCCTTGTAAAGAGTACTTGTATTTCACCAATAAGATTACCAATAAAGATAAAAAAGGTTAAGTTTGAAGACATTCGTGACCAACTTGTTATTCTGGGACAAGCCAAATAGCGACTCATGCCCCTCTCATGGCCATTCTTGTGACTAGCTAAAAGAAATGTCAACTCGTTGTGTCATGATAAATGTATATTTGCCCCATATATCATTTACGTTCCAAATGGTATTGGTGACACATCAGGACTTACAGTACTATAGTGTATGATTGAACAAATTAAACTGTATCTGTGGTATATTTTTAAATGCAAAAATTATTCCTGACGGATTATTTGACCTTTCCTACACGCATTCTGATTGGTTTGTATTTTCACACATAACATTTATCGATAGGGGGACGAGTCTTCTTGCAAGTTACAGAAAGGGGCGAGTGGTGACGAATGAATTGGAAGCATCTTCCCAAGGAAAGGGAGTTACCTGACTATAAAAGTCAAACTACTCTGGAATTATGGAGTTATATTTTGGCTGGACTAATGAGTCTATGTATAGTCCAATCAAAATGGTGTAACGAAATCGACACATGGTTCGTAAACAACATGATGATTTTGGTCAATTGCAGGATTTGCAGAGCTTGTGTACCCTGACCTGAGCAAAAAGCTCTTCATGTTACTGGTATTAATCCAGGTGCTAAATGATTTCAAGTACTTCATGAGTTAAGACCCATTTTGTTACAATAAAGATTTTGAATATTGTCTTCACATGGTGCCACCATTTTGCTTGAAGCAAATTCAAGTGCTATGAGAGGTAGAATGTGATTGGTCAATAGGAGGGACATAGAAGGGAAATAACTTGTAATCGCTGGTGGGGCTACAATCGAGCCACAAAATTACAGCGTAGTTCGGAAAGGGCGGAAACTGGACTTTTACAGTCAGGTAACTCCCTTGCCTTGGGAAGATGAATTTGAAGCAATGTTATAATACCACTAAGTAATGCTTTTATCACAATTTGGTTGCCACAGGCATGTAGTTCAAACCCAAGATAAATCCTTTACTGGACATGATGATGATCTGTGGTCATGTTTCCTGCCTATCTGTGGTCATGTTTCCTGCCTATCTGTGGTCATGTTTCCTGCCTACCTGTGGCTATCTTTCCTTCCAAGCTACAGTCATGTTTCCTGACTATCTATGGTAATGTTACTTGACTATCCATGGTCATGTTCTAGGATCCAGGACGACAATGGTTAGTAAATTATATTGTATTCTACATCTGAACTTTAGACTGATATAACATCAAGGCACAAGTGATTTAACAGTGACTTAGCAGATCTGATAATAGTTCTGGACGAACATTGTACAATGACTAGTATTACCACACTATGATGTCCTCCAGCTCAGAAACAACCCAACAGATATTAAAGTACATTTGTACCATATCCTCACAAAGTCTATAGAGAGAAACAAAACTGTGTTAAGGATTACATCCTAACAATAATACCAAATGAAATATATCTTTTTACTTTTACAAGTCGAAATCCGACTATCAATTAAATCACAGCAGGATACACACTGAGACAAAAATAATTCATCAGAATCCATCTACAAACAACTTGTAGCAGTCAATATTAAGTATGAGCAGTAACTTCTTTCAGCGATATTTCATAAACAACAAGTAAACAACAAGTGAATAGCTAGTAAAGACCATCTCTCTCAAGTCACCCTGCTGCAGTTGTAGTAAAACCTGTTCCTTTATTGCTTGAACTGTCTTATGGAGATCATGTCATGAAGATCAAATCATGGTCATATGAAGATCATATGAAGATAACACGATGAATCATGAAGGTCATATGATCATATGAAGATCATATGATATCACAAAGGCCATATGATCATATCATGAAGATCATATGATATCATAAAGGGCATATGATAACTTCATGAAGATATCATATGAAAGTTTTATTATGAAGGTTATATCATTAAGAAGGTCAAATAGGCAAAGTAAAGATGAGATCAGAAAGTTGACACTGAAACATCCCTGAAGCATAATCCGTGTCAGGACATAGAGTTGGAGACAGACTTTTCCAGCAGTGCAACATTTATATATACATTCCAATGTTCAGTCCACATGTTCAGTGATGATAGTGGGCAGACTCTGGCTCTCTTCCCTCATCAGCCCTACACTAGGCTTGTTCTCTGTGTGGTGGTTGCACTCCGTGTACAGCCCTGTGTCCTCTGAGGTCAAGGTCCTATCGGGAACAGACCCAGCAGCAGCCTCTGCAGAAGAATTCCTTTCTGATTCAGTGTCAGAAGACATAATCCTGTCATGTCTGGTAAGAACAGGAGGAGTCCTGTATTGTTTGTCTTGGGAAGAAGGAAGCTTATACTGTCTTGTGTCAGGAATTCTTTCAGGAGACAAAGTCCTTCCTGGACTACCATCATTGCTATCTGGAGACTGGGTCCTAGCGAGTCTTGTCTTCATTTCATCCTGAGACAGGACCTTGTCCTGTGACGGGTGACTCCCTCCCTCCACCAGTATGATCGGAATCTGCTGCTGCATATCATCATCTCTTGTTGAGTCTAAACTTGGCCTCCTCTTGGTATCACACTGTCTTGGACTGATGACCTCATCCTCAGGCTGCTCCTGGTTAGCATTGGAACCTCCTGTCCACACAACACAATCCTTCTCAACAACGCCACTACAAGGTACTGATAGGAGACTTTCCCCACCAACACTGACTCGTCTTGGAACACCACCAGGGTTCTTTGCATTGATATCAGCCAGTGTCACCTCCACATTGTTGTACTGCTCTTCTTCTGATGTCAGCATGTTTCTTGGGTCATCTTTAGCTTCGGATAACCTTCTCTCCTGACTAATCTGTCCTGATGCTTCTGAGCTGTCAATCAGAATTTTAGGCAAGTCAGCTGAAGAACCAACTTCTTGTCCGTTTCCTGCTGCAGGATGACTTCCTTTCACATCATGCAATTCTGTAGTCATATTCTCTCTGGAACCATCATGATGAGATGTTTCTGCATGGTTCAAAACCTTGTGGGACAGTCCCTGACTATCTTCAGTCCCAGCTCGTTCATCCAGTTCTGTAAGCCGAGCAGCATATTGAGCCACCATGTCTTCCGATGTTTCACTCCCTGAGGTTCCCCGGTCCCCACCACCAACTTCTACTGATTTCCCCTCTCCTTCAACATCTGACTCTGTGCCTCTTTCATCCATCTCCTCCTCATAACCAACAGTGACATGTTCCTGGCAAGGCTCCACATCATCCACCCGATCGGAAAACAATGTCACTCCTGATTTGTTCACCGAAATTTCCGGAATGTCCGATGTCTGATCATCATCTTTCTTTCTGTCCGCTGCATCAGATGCTCGAAGACCCAAGGGTTCTTCCTTTTCTTGTTCCACTCCTTCTTCATAGGCTACAATTCCAATCTCATAATTCTTCTCCTTGCTGATGTTGCTACGCCTCTTCTTCTTTATCTTCTCCTTCCCTGAACCATCATCTTCCTTATCTCTATTAACAACAACATTAACATCCGATTTCTCATCCTCTTCATCATCCATTTTAAAAGATGTCCTTTTCTTTTGGCCATTATTTTTCTGCTTTTTGGGCGATAAAATCCCTTGAATCTTTTTCGAAGGTTTCTGTGGTTTTGGGGGTAAGGCATCATTAACTCTCTGTTTAAGACCGGCATTGATCTCTTCCTCTGACTTCCGAGGCCACTCAACATCTGTCTCAATGTCTGACACATCATCTGCAGTGTCAGCATCAGCATCATCAACTTCCTTCTGGGATGAAACCACTTTGTTTGAGGTGTGGGTGGATTTGCTGGAGGAGCTAGACTTTGCCTCATATTCTTCTTCACTGGAAGAGCTGGAGCTACTCGAGCTGTCCCTCCCAGAGCTCTCCTTGTACTTATCTCTCATTCTTTTAACTAAATCTTCTGAACCTGAGCTATCAGCTTCACTGTCATCTGTTTCGTCCTGAACATTATCCTCAACAGCAGTTATCTCCATTTTTTCTGCATTTTGAAAACTGAAATTAGTTGCAGGTTGTTGAGATTCTCCTTGGTGATTGTCTTTGCTGGAATGGTCAGACTGATCTGCTTCTTGACCTTCGATCTCTACATCAGTGCGAGCTGTAACAGCACCTCCCCCTACAACACAGCAAACATCAACGTGTTGGCTCTAATAAACATACACACACATTTCTGTACATAGAAACAACTCTATAATTGTCGAATTACAAATTGTTTATAAAAACTTTAACCATTGGATTTAAATATTTACATCAAGAAAATGTCAAGCATTAATTGTGTACATGCTTAGTGAATAATTGTGAATGTAATAAATAAAAATTACCATGCATTTAAATCCATTTATAAGCATCTTAAAACTTCAAATTCATAAAATTACCCAATGAGAACATTTTCTGACGATACTGATCAAACTTATATAAGATTTATATGCCACACAGCAACAGATTGCATGCATTAATACTTTAAAGCAATTTATCACTCACAAATTTTGACTAAACTAGAAAATTAGAAATAATCTTTCATTTAAATTTATATTCAAAAAGATCATTAATAACACACATAAGCAATGTAGCTCAATGGCTTTCAGAAACACAGGTATCAATTTTTTTAATGCAAACACTGCAGGCAATTCACAGCAAAGTGTAATTTGAAACTCACTTTCTTCATTCCTAGATAAAACGGCATGTGATTTTATTTTACATCAGTCAGACAATGTTCTCAAAATACAGTGCATTCTGTATATCATCACCTAACAAGATTCATGCAGATTTTGTTGTTCAAAGCAATTACAAATGTCAATTCTTTATAGTCTGTTGTATTTTCAAAGAGAGAAAGGATTTGATTGAAGACTCCTTGTGGAGAAGTAATGGAACCAAAAGGTGTTGACCTTGAGACATGAAATCTTCTAGGATAAGATGGATACAGAAAGCACCATAGGATATTTCTGTTGAACAAACCTGTTAGTGTTTTGTGCACGAGTCTGGCATCATGGACGGAAACGGACAAACATGGCGGTGGTTGTGAGTGATTTATAAACATCATGCTTGGTGGAACTGATAAATGCTTTTATCAGACTAATGTTAGTCTAACTGAAGGAGTGGAAAGTAAGCTGCAGGTCCTATTGAGGCATTGCTGGACTTCAGATGAGAAAATGCTCATTATGTCAACAGAACAGTTAGCACCAGTGGTACACTTAAACACATCTGAAAATGAAGAATCTTCATCCACTGATGTTACCTTACCCAATATATTCAGGAGAGATTCAAGAATTTGATAATTAATCATAAACAGTAACAGTACTTATGGTTATGACAATATACGATCATTAACACATTCACAAACTAACAGCTGGCTTCATGGAATTGATCCATATTTGACAAATATTCCCTACAATTAATTAACTGTATTCTACGTAATAAGTGCCCAGGGCGCTCTCAAAATTAAAAATAAGAGGCACTTATTAGAATATTATTTTGGTGAAAAAAAGATCAGTTGAAAGATCATTAATTTCATGGTTTATGCTGACAGCCTGAACTGTTTATATACGACAGATATATTTTTCCAGAATTTAATTGCCGATAATTAAGGGTGCATATAACACATGATCGAGTGCGTATTACACACGAATAAATTCAAGTCTTGTGTACATTGATCATTTGGAAGGGGTGCTAATTGGGATTGTTCACTTGCCAATATATTAGCAAATATCGCCGTGGGCGCTTATTAGAGCGTGGCGCTTATTATGTCGAATACGGTTATCTCATCAAAATCAGATCTTTTACTCTGATGTACCTCTCAGTGCTAAGCTCTAAAACACCTCCATGGATCACATCAAGTGAGCCCTGAGCGAACTTTGACCGCCCAATCTAAATGCTGTGGAGCCAATGAGCTGTCAAGTTTATAAAATGATTTGGCTTCATTTCGAACTGAAAACTCACATGGAACACAACAATATAATGTAGCTGCTATACATTCTACTTCCAGAACTAGTTGTTGTAGTTCATTTTCAGGACACAGAAATCAAACATTTCAATGCAACGCTGACGCTAGAATCTAGAAGCCTTGACACTGATTGGCTGATGAGAAAGTTCACCTGACGCGACCTCCTATAGAAGTCACCTCAGATCTTCACAAAGAGAGTAATCTATTGGAATAAAAGATCTGACTAATAAATAAATAAAACGTTCAGAAATCCAAGATGATACTTTGTAACACGTGTTATTTGTTAGTCAGTGTTCCAAGTCAACGTGCCACTTGTGAGAAGTAACGGTCACACACAAACGTGATGTATGGTAATCACCAGTGAGGGGTTTGGGGGCATCTGTTTCATCAGCAACAGGGATGCCAGGCTGTACCTTACTGACTCCATCTGTGGTTAACATCAACGTACCATCATACCAACACTGAGCCATCATACCGTATCAGTCATATCATGTCACACATTTACTTTATCGGATGGTGGATCAAATGTCTTTGGACACTGCATATTGGTTTTGAGAATAACATTTTCTGTTATCTGTCTTTTACAAATGGTGTTATTTTAATTTCTTGTCAAAGCAAAAACAATTACCCTTTGCCAATGTACTTTCCTTTGTTTCTTGTCAGTCATATTTGTTAGGTCAGTTAACATTTGTTAGGTCAGTTAACATTTGTTAGGTCAGTTAACATTTGTTTCCTTTTTAACTACGGTAGTTATGCTTTTTCTCTCAACTGATTAACAAGACTATTTGTTGTAGTTAACCTTCATTATTGAAGAGAATTTTAATAAAACAAGGCAAGACAGGTGCTTCTTATGGACTAGTCATTGAAATATCAAAAAGTATTAACCTATTGTCATAAGATATTTCAGTGTGCCTTTAACATGTGTGAATCATGAAATTACCTGTCTGTGTATATACATAATGAAATTTGTAGAGTCATTTCAAAAGCAGAGATCAAAATCAATTGTTAGCAATGGATTTTGCTAGTGCTAGACATCATTTATTAATATTATTATTATTGATGTTGTTGTTGACCTACACAATACAAAGCTCAAATTCAAACAATACCATCACCAACTATAGGAGTATATATAGCTATGGTAATTGGAAAATAAACATTTAAAAAAACACATTCTACATCTTTCCCAAGTCCATTTTTGTAAGAGCGCATCCATGTAACTAGAAATATTAAAGTTAACGTAAGACAGCTTCACGCCTACATTTTCTAAAAAATTATTTGTCTTAAAACAATTCCAGGCCTTTTTTAATAGTGACTATGGGGGGTCTCTCGAGAAAATAATGAAAACTCCCCAAAATGTAAATAAATCCAGTTTCAAAATCTTAACTTTGAATCAAAAGTTCACAAAACACCATTTCCTTGGAAAGCTTTAATACCTGCATACAATACAATAAAAAAGAATTCACATTGTAAGATCTATGATTACAGGTACTTATATCAAGAAAGCAAGAAAAAGTGCAAAGTAGCCAAAGCCCCACATCATCCTAAAGCAGCCTCCGTACCTCGATACATAACAGTTTTCAGGCACCATTTTGTGTACATAGAAATGTAGGTACTAAAACAGCATATCAAACTTCACAGTATGATATATAACAACAAGATTCTCACTAGTGAAGCATCTTCATCTTAATACATAAACATATGATAATCAATTCTGTCAAATATATGATAATTTATTCTGTCAAATGTAATCTGTAATATGCTGCTTTTTTAACTAGCAAAAGAAAACAATTACCTTCACTAATAATATAAGTATACATAATTAATAACAATAACTGTGAAACCACCAAATGTAAGCTTCCATCATGTGGTCTGTAATTGATGAAATTAGCACCCATTGTTTAATGATGAACCCTTCCCTAACCTACCTTTACATAAATATTTGTCAGAAACTATTACTACTGAATTATAAATTGGAATCTAAAGAATTAGTGTTATTATTCAAAATGTTGTTATAATAAAACATCCCTTGATTTTGTTTAACTTATAATTTTGGATTGACAACTTGACTCTCAAAAGTGAACAATGTGTTAACACAAGTAAAAACTAAACTTGAGATTAAAGTAATACCAAGAGTCCTAGCACACGTCCTAGCTGGTATCATACTGAGTCCTAGCAATACCAATAGGTGCCTCCTTTGACCCCCAATTAAAAACAGGGTGCAAGCAACAATATTACAGTAATTAATCACAAATTAAATTAGCACACCCTATCATATCATAATCAATAAGCACTACATTTCTATGCAATATCAATGAGAATAAGAATATTATAATTAATAAAATCCATCTACGGAAAATATATAGTAAATGACTTATTTTTATAGAAATCTTGTTTCTCTCAGAAGAAACTATCTTTATCACATGTAGCAGAATAGGCTGTTAAGCATTGTGCTAGAAAAGCTATAGATAAATCTAGTCTATATTGCAAGAACTACAAATTTCATCCCTGGTGTATGGATCTTCTAGCCCTCTGGAATAGACACATGAGTTGCTTTGAGAATGGGACCAGGGAGCCAGCATTAACACATCCTCTATTTTCAGGAATTTTCATCACCATTATGCTGACCATACAATTGACATTATTTGGTAATGTCTTCCAAACTGCAATTTCTAATTCAGAAAAGCATGATGGCTTTAATCAGCTATCTAGAGACGGGTCACAACCTCTCCCAAAGCTGATTAAATTCATAGCAAATATTGCTCTTCTATAGTTAAACTGTGACATAAATTAATTCATGTTAACACCTGCTTTAACCAGATGATGTGTGGACTTATAAACCTAAGTGATGTCATCCCATTGTCCTGTCATTGTCTCTATACATCATAAAATCTTCAACTTGCGCAGTACCCAGAAATTTTAATTATAAAATCCTGGGTGTTTAATATATAAAATCCACACAAATACAATTGATTTTACACACAGATACAATTGATTTTATATTTCAGTGGATCAAACTTGCAACCTTTGTATCTGTAGCCTGTGAGTGTCCCACTAGGCGACAGAGGCGCTGATAATCCACAATGCTTTTAAGTAGTACTGGTTCATGGAAAGTGTGTTTGAAACATAAAATTGTTAATAAATATTGCTTCAGATTTTTCATTTGGTTTATAAGACAGATAAAACACTCCTCCTTCTTAGGATGTTATGAGATTGAAAACCCTTGGATGTGTTTTTTCATATGTGACAGGTCTGTCAGTATAAATACTGCACGAGTTGTGAAATACCAGCTATATCAAGACAGCCATCAAGTGGCAGCTTTTGTAACAAAACAACAGGGCACTATACAAAGTTAACTCAATTTATTTGACATTTGCAAAATAAATTGATGTTCTGCTGATGTGTGCAGAAAAACTGTGATGTGCTAAGGTCACATGTTACTTTAGGTCTTCCAGCCATTTTGAATGACTTGATGACTATCTTTAACTGTCCTGACTGTGATTGTTCCCAGTGTGTCCTGGGGTGTGATACTGATGCAGACATTCTTGATTGTGCAAGGACTAAAGTGAGTAGCATGCTGCGTTCCTTGATCATTCTGTGTCGTCAGTGAGACGTCAGAAGAAGACATTGAGACAAGCAAATATTCATTCAGTTCATTAAACTAATCATGGCAATAGGCTCTTTCCTCCAAATATTGATAATTTCCAGGGAAAGATACTTTTATATGATATATGGCCTCATCATCTACCTGTTTTCCCTCTACACTATCTGCTCTTGTCCCATTTTGTATGTCCCCCTCGCCATACAATCTACTCTCTACTCTCCTTGTATCTTTCTCCCCCCATACAATAAGCTTTCATCACCTTTTGTACCTGTTTTCCAAAAAATCAGGTTTTTTCCCCACGTTGTACCTGTTTTCCCGACCACTGTCTGCACTCTGGTCCATCTTGTACTGTTTTTGCCCAACAGCATTTGTTTTTTTCCCTCTTTGAACCTCCTTCCCCAACACTATCTCCATTTTTCGCATTTATTACCTGATTTCCCTCTATAGTATTTGAAATTTTCCCACTTCTTGCCTGTTTTCTTCAGTACCATATGCTCTTTTCCAATTTTTTTCCCATTTTCCCGGCTACTATCTGCCCTTTTCTTCCATTTTCCCCACTACTACTTTTCCCATTTTTTCCCCCATTTTCTCCCTACTATCTGCCCCTTTCCCACTTTTTACTTGTTTTCCCTCTATACTATCTGCATGTTTCCCGCTTTGTTACCCATTTTTCCCTAATACCACTTTTCCCCTCTCATATTCTTCCTATTTTCCGATATATATACACAGCACCCCAGCACACAGTATACAGCCCCTAGCAAATGTACTGCCACACTAGATGTCCCTACCTTCATCGGGCTGCTGGCTCCTCCCGGAGGGGCTGTCATCTTCATCCTCAAAGTCAGACTCGTAAGCATCTGGAATTAAGGGCAACAGGTCAATCAATCACCTTACAACAAGGCCACATGAACAACTATCGATGTCCAGAGTCCTAGTGTCAAACAACATTCTCCACATGTACAGTGAAAGCCCCTTAGTTCAGACCCTGGGAGTTTAGAAACCTGTCTTCTAGACAATTACTCTAGGAGACATCTACATGGTAACAGACATACTACTGAAAAGAAGTAAAGAATACCCAATTTTTTCATATTACTTTAATTAATCTGAATGTCATGACAGATTAACTATAGTCAAACAAAAAAATTGGGTGTTCATTAATTGTCATGTCATGACATATTAACTATAATAATATGAAAGAATCGGATGTTCTTTAACTTCTTTTGAGTAGCATATAATATAATTACAAAATGCCCACTATTCACATATCCGGAAATACAAAATCATTTGAAACTGGGTTTCTCTGTTCATGGTTTGTTTGTGGGTAATATAATTGTTAATATAAACAACATTGTTGTCAAAGGAATAAAATATCATTTGTTTTTCCAAGAAGCTGATCAGTGCTCACAGTCTAGAATAGCATTGCAACAAATGGATGCTGAATAAGATGAAGAATTCGAAAGTAATGACATCATATATGAATATGACATAAATAAATTAACACATATGACAGGTATTATAAGGAAAATAATCAGGTATCAAGTTTGCACATCATTGCTACTTATTATTTCTTTCACAAAAAGGGTGTATAAAACGTTCACCAACATATTTCCTTGTAATAACAAGCTAACAAATTTACCACTGTCATTTTCAGACACAACTTGTCACTCAAAAGGCTGTTAGGACCCAGATGGAGAATGAAACAGCTGTACTTTCCCACCTTCTGTATGTTTAGTCCATTATAAACAAGTTCCAATACATCATATCTTGTCATGACAGTATTAAAGGGGAAGTGTACACGCAAAAATCACTTTCTTTCTTTTTCTAAACAAAACGCAATTTTAGAATTAGTTAGTATCTGTGTTTGAAAATATACACTCATTTTTTTTCACAGTGAAAGTAGGAAGCTCACAATAGTGTGAAAGTGATATGCCGTTATGAGGCCTTCGTTTTACGAGCGAAATAGGCCTGAGTTATCCCCCTTAGATTATGACGTAATTGGTGCCAATTCAACTGGGTCCCTGTCTATTCTCAACGCAAAAGATATCAAGGACCAGTTTGCGGTAAAACAACATGGTCTACGACACACTCCGGCGCAGTGGTGACTCAGCATAACACAATTCTGGCTGGCATCTGAGATGCTAGAATCACAAAACTATACCTACACCACGTGAAGCGGCTCTAACAAAGCATGATGACGTCATAATGTTTATCAATTGGCACCAATGACGTCATATTGCAAGGGACATAAGCCATGGTGTTTTTGTTATGGAAATAGAACACTTGGTAATGTGAAAAATATAAATCGTTTTAGTGCAAAAAATATGTTAATTAAATATGATGTTTTTATATTTTTGTCTATGACACTTCTATGTTAACACTTTTAATGTGGAAAAAGTACAAGAAGAAAAGGTTCATTTCCGTGTGAACTTGCCCTTTAAGGGATTATAATGGTTTTGCATTTCACACATTTGACTATACCCATGTTAACAAGCAGAACTTCAAATCATATATTGTTAACACAAACTCATAATTTCTTCATGCGGATTGTTAAATGTTTATCTAATTATTCATGCATTCCTGTGCTACCTAGAGTGATGTGCCTTTATTTGTGTGCATGAGTGTGCAGTTTTTAACTTTTTGGGGTGCATATTTGTGTGCACTGGAAGTGCATGCCAGTGAATGTATTAGTTGCGGAGTCACATGTCACTCGTGTTTACCCACCAACACATCAAGAGTAAACTGTGAGTGAGTGAGTTGGGTTTTCTGCCACTAATAGCAATATTCCAGCAATATCACAGTGGGGGACACCAGAAATGGGTTTTCTATTTTGTATAAACCATGTGAGGAATGGAACCTGACAAGTGAACACTTTAACCACTTGGCTACCCGACTGCTCTCAACTGTTAAATGTATCCTGACTAGAGTAAGTGAGTTGGGGTCAATGTCTCTTTGTATTTCAGAAATACCCTGCCCAACATAATAACAATCACATTAAATTCAGATCCTAATGCTCATGACCACTACACATAGATCTGAGGACATCCCATTACAGATCACGTCCAGAACGACCTTTCATCCGACCAATCAGAGCGTCGCTTAAGGGATAGTAAAAGTGAAGTCTGAATGCCTTAATCACACAAACTTGAAAAGATGAATTCAAAGCATTACAAACAACAGTTCCGTCCTGTATGACTGATTCCATCAAAGGCATTGTCTATCTCTCACGTCAAATGGATACACATTTGAAATGAAAGAGACTTTCCAATCCCCATGGGAAGTACTACCATACAATCTCAGCCATCTATTGGACATTTTTGTTTGTTCAGTGTTTGCTGTAAAGCTCAAGAAGGCTGCTTCTGATTGACTAATGTTGACTTCCTGTTCTTCATTTCATTGGTCAAGGTTTGTGAACGTAGTTCTGATGTGAACTGGGATTTGTTAAGATCTTCATGTAGCAGCAGCAAGCACTAAGTTCTGATTTTGATGAGATTGAATATAATGATGTAGTTATAAAGTGACTTGGGGCTGTTGATACTTGTCAATTAAACTCGAAACAAAAATAATAAAACTATATTAAAACTGAAGGAACAGTCTATTTGTAAGTTTCACAATGCAACTATGGAAGGAATGCCTTCAGTAGTATTAAATACCGGTAATGCTTTCAAAGCTGGAAATGCCTGAGCCTGGAAAACTGTACCTATTAATATTTATATCATCATAAAGAAAGAACTGGGACATATGGTTCAATAAAATCACTGATTCTCCATTAAAAAAACATCTCATATTACATATAAGCTGCATGACTGATACAGTGATTAAAACCATTACTGATTAATGTAAAATCATCACAGCTTGTGTAAATGCATGAAGTTTGTGTCTTTGTGGATGTAAGAGAGTCTAAATACCCAAGCCTTATTACTTTTAAACCTTAGTTGTAAAACCCTCTTATTAAGTTCATAAAAGGCTTGCCTAAAACTTTATAAGCAAAATAAAAAATGCATGTTAACAATAATGCTGGAACCATATGACAATTTAATAAATGCACTTGTTACAAAAGAATTAAGGAACAAGCTCAAAGAAGCCTGAGTTGAAAACATGTGTTGGTCTTTGTGCTGTACATCTCGCACTGTCTATTGTTCGATAAATAGTGTGACTGTGGAAACACAGAAATAACCTGGGACTCTTTCTATCCTATACATGTTTATATATGATGATGACAATGATGAGATAAACTTTCATGCTATTCAAGAATCTTGTAATTTTGTGAAGGTTTTTTTTAAAGTCTTTTACTTCATTAAAAATCATTTTAATCATAAAAATAATGTAATTTCTACCAAGAATACTAAGCATTACTGCTGTTGATATGTATATTAATGTATATATTGAGCAGGTGTACGAGTGAGACTGAGTGGCCCCCAAGGATGGGGATATGTAACCAGACACAAACAGTCACAGCATGCTGGAGTTACAGGAACACTGAGAACATAACCCAGGAACACAATGTGAGAAAACAGCACACCAACACACAGCAAGCTGAGTTATACCCGCGTTATTGTCCCGTGCGTCAGCGCCATCTACCTCCACGGGAACCAAGATTTGGTCATGGGCTGAAACGGCCACAACATCAACATTGCACAATATATAAAGCTGTTCCAACTCTTGTCACACTGAAATACAGACACTCTTACAAGCATGGTCTACTCTCTCACTTATTGTACTGAAAGAAGCTGTTTCCAAGTGACGAAAATGTGAAATGTATAAACACCCCATACTCTGACACATCACAAGTCACGACCCCCACATTCTTGATCCCAGATCCTCACACGATATGAAAAGACCACACATATGACATGCCTAGACCCTACACCCCACACATGACATGCCTAGACCCCACACCTCACACATCACAGGCCCAGACCCTACACCTCACACATCACATGCCTAGACCCTACACCTCACACATGACATGCCCAGACCCCACACCTCACACATCACATGCCTAGACCCTACACCCCACACATGACATGCCCAGACCCCACACCTCACACATGACATGCCCAGACCCCACACCTCACACATCACATGCCTAGATCCCACACCTCACACATCACATGCCTAGACCCTACACCTCACACATGACATGCCTAGACCCCACACCTCACACATCACATGTCATGACCCCACACCTCACACATCACATGCCCAGACCCCACACCTCACATATGACATGCCCAGACCCTACACCTCACACATCACATGCCTAGACCCTACACCTCACACATGACATGCCCAGACCCTACACCTCACACATCACATGCCTAGACCCTACACCTCACACATCACATGCCCTGACCCCACACCTCACACATCACATGTCATGACCCCACACCTCACACATCACATGCCCAGACCCCACACCTCACACATGACATACCCGGACCCCACACCTCACTCACCACATGCCAAGACCCCACACCTCACACATGACATGTCATGACCCCACACCTCACACATCACATGCCTAGACCCCACACCTCACACATCACATGCCTAGACCCCACACCTCACACATCACATGCCTAGACCCCACACCTCACACATCACATGCCTAGACCCCACACCTCACACATGACATGCCCAGACCCCACACCCCACACATCACATGCCTAGACCCCACACCTCACACATCACATGCCCAGACCACACACCTCACACATGACATGCCCAGACCCCACACCTCACACGACATGCCTAGACCCCACACCCCACACATCACACATCACATGCCTAGACCCCACACCCTCACACATCACATGCCTAGACCCCACACCCCACACATCACATGCCTAGACCCCACACCCCACACATCACATGCCTAGACCCAACACCTCACACATCACATGCCTAGACCCCACACCTCACACATGACCAGTCATGACCCCACACCTCACCCATGAAATGTCATGACCCCACACCCTCACATGAAACATCAAGAACCAGATCCAGCCAACCAATAACCTACCAGACTCTTCCTCATCTGATTGTTTAGCTTTCTCCGTCTCCTTGGGGGGTGGTTCAGAGACTTGCACAACAATCACCTCCTCCCCTGGGTTGCTGGAGGGCTGCTCCATCTTCTTGGGAGGGGGCTTGCCGCCAACCATCCCCTTCTGAACCTGGCACCTGAGAGAAAGAAGTCTTAGTGAGAGAATGTCGCAGTCAGCACAAGGGTGTAGGAGAGATCACAACAGCCTTCAAACATGGACACCCTGAACTAGACTGTATTTCGTCCCAGAGCAGATATGTTGGTTATATGTAAATGCAATCTACGATGTTGATCAGCTTAATGATTCAAACAGCCACACTCTTTCGCATCCAAGGGACTAAAAAAAATATAAAATATTGTCAAAGAGTTCTTGTTCTAGGAAATTATTCCTATTGAACTTTTTTCTGTCATACATTTACACTGAAAATATTTGTTCCGGATGGAGCTAATTTCATGTGGAACTAAACATTGTTGACAATATTTGCCTCTATTTTTAATCTGTATGTCTATAGGATTTGTTTGTTTGTATATTTGTTGTTTAACGCTGTAGCTATATGGTGGCAGTCTGCAAATAGTCAAGTCTGGACAAGACTATCCAGTGATTGACATCCTGAGCATCAGCGAGCCTGACCACCTGATCGCCTTTTACAAGAAGCATGGGTACCTATTCTATCCCGGATCTTCACGGGTCATGCATATAGGAAGCAACATTTTGTGTCCATCAAAAGCCCTGTCAGGTCTCACTACATGTTCGGGGTTTGTAGAGATATGCGCTGTCGCAATACTCCATGGAGGACTAACAGGATAGATCTCCATTTAATGTGTCAGCTTTTACAGGGTGACCTCGGCCTTCAAAATACTTATTACTGTCTTTTTGAAATAGGTAGATTTATAGTCAAGAAATGCTCTCACTAAAGAATCCTTCTTTGAGGAACTGTCACCTGCATTTTAAAAAAACTGGCAAGCAACACTCACTTGTAGCAGGGATTCATGCCCTTGATGCCAACAAAGCTGAAGTGACCTTGCTTGGCCCCGAGTCGGACTTTCTTGGAGTGGCCGAACTCACAACACGTGCTGACCCTTGCATCTTGCCGGCCATCTACATACAACGTCAGACTGAATGGGTAGCCCCGGTGACGCTTTGATATGAAGCTGAACTTGCCTGGAGACAATGAATGCAAGGCTGGACATGTTTGTATAAACTTATTGTCACCTTATACTACATGTGCTCTCAGTGAAGCCTCTTAACACTGTCAGAGACACCTTTATACTTACTTCCTGACTCAATAAGACCCATATACTCATTTCCTGGCTCAATGAGACCCTTATACTCACTCCCTGACTCAATAAGACCCCTATACTCACTACCTGGCTCAATGAAACCCTTATGCTCACTTCCTGCCTCAATGAGACCCTCATACTCACTTCCTGGTTCAATGAGACCTTCATACTCACTACCTGGCTCAATGAGACCCTCAAACTCACTACCTGGCTCAATGAGGCCCTTATACTCACTACCTGGCTCAATGAGACCCCCATACTCACTTCCTGGCTCAATGAGACCCTTATACTCACTTCCTGGATCAATGAGACCCTCATACTCACTACCTGGCTCAATGAGACCAATATACTCACTTCCTGGCTCAATGAGACCCTTATACTCACTACCTGGTTCAATGAGACCCTTATACTCACTTCCTGGATCAATGAGACCCTCATACTCACTTCCAGACTCAATGAGACCCTCATACTCACTACCTGGCTCAATGAGACCAATATACTCACTTCCTGGCTCAATGAGACCCTCATACTCACTTCCTGGTTCAATGAGACCCTCATACTCACTTCCTGGTTCAATGAGACCTTTATACTCACTACCTGGCTCAATGAGACCCTCAAACTCACTACCTGGCTCAATGAGGCCCTTATACTCACTACCTGGCTCAATGAGACCCCCATACTCACTTCCTGGTTCAATGAGACCCTTATACTCACTTCCTGGATCAATGAGACCCTCATACTCACTACCTGGCTCAATGAAACCAATATACTCACTTCCTGGCTCAATGAGACCCTTATACTCACTACCTGGTTCAATGAGACCCTTATACTCACTTCCTGGATCAATGAGACCCTCATACTCACTTCCAGACTCAATGAGACCCTCATACTCACTACCTGGCTCAATGAGACCAATATACTCACTTCCTGGCTCAATGAGACCCTTATACTCACTACCTGGTTCAATGAGACCCTTATACTCACTTCCTGGATCAATGAGACCCTCATACTCACTTCCTGGCTCAATGAGGCCCTTGAACACAGTCAGGGTGTTGCCCCCACAATGTTGCTGCTCCACGCTGACATCGTGCCGGTTGTCGGTTCTCTCTCGAGCCAGTTTGAGGGCCCAGCCATGGAACTTCATGGTCACCTCACAGTTGGAGTGGATGTCCCCCTGGTGTCTCATTGCCGGCTCTCTCCGGTGTAGGTCAACCCCAGGCTGCAAGAAGTGAAATCATCAGCAAAACCATCACCAACATCAGCAAAACCATCACCAACATCAGCAAAAACATTCTTCTACATCATCGACAAATTCTGAAAACAAACTTTCAGGACAATCAGTCAATGAGAAAATGAACCAATCTAAAATCCTGATAAAACCAATCTCATTAAAATCAGATGTTAGATCTCACTATCGCTGAACAAAGATCTGAGGACATCCCATTACGGGTCACGTCAGAACCACCTTTCATCCAACCAGATCATGAAAGTGACAGACAGAATGTGTTTTCTAATCATGCAACCTTGAAATATTTAACAGAGGGTATTCCGAACGACAGTTACAGGTTTTATGATTATATCTATACAATCTAGGCCATCTGTAAGCCATTCCAGAATGTTCTTTTTATCAGGTTTAAAAATTTTAACCGGGAATACGTCAAAATATGTTTTGAAGCATAGTCGCCAGTTTGAAACTAGTGTCGTTAAGATCGAGAAAGCTGCCTTCTGATTGGCTAATGTCGATTTCTTGTCAGTCATTTCATTGATCAGTCAAAGTTCGCGAGAAGTCGTTCTGACGTGACCCGTAATGAGATCTGATTTTAATGAGATTGTGATAAAACAACACAACCAATCTAACAATACACATTTTTTAAATTATTAAATTTGCTTGAATACAAAGCTCATCCCAGTATTAAACATAATATTATCTTTCATTTAACGTAATTGTAAGTATTAAGTATAACTAAATGAAAAACATACACTCCGTTTGGGTGACTTGTCGCTGCTGGTAGAGCGCCCCCTGTTTCCAGCGCTGCGATGTCGGGCAGGGCCAGTGCGGGGGGAGGAGGGGGGGATGGGTATCTGTGGAATCAGATATGGGGAGGCCAAGGTGTTTGTCTGCTCCATCTTCGCCAGAGCAGTCGCATAACGCCGCAGGGCAAGTGGGTTCAGCTGAAACACGAAGTGGATGATGATTACGGCACATCCTATCAGGCCATCTGCAGTCATATCACACCACAGCAATAGTCCATAGCACGGTCCATGAAATCTGCAATTCTTCCTGTTGCTAGTCACAGGACAGGATACGCCATCCTTACAAAATGACCTCCATTTATAGCAGACGTGGGAAAACATCAAATCTATCTGCATAGCGCTTGACTCTGTCAATACTCAGGGGCACGGGTGGCCCAGTCATCTAAGGCGCCGCGATTCGCAGTGCAGAGTTGCGTCCCTTGGGCACGCCAGAAACCTATGATTGTGGGTTCGAATCCCGGGTCGCCCCGATTATGTTTCTAGGTTTGTTAGCACCATACCCGTGCTCGTGGGTTTCACCGAAGTGGTAAACCTCTAAGACCTGCATCACTTCGGGCTTTAGTCCCACATTAAGCTGACACGCCGCGATATAACTGGAATACTGTTAAAAGCGGTGTTAAACCCAACTCACTCACTCACTCTGTCAATACTCAGCTGATCATCAGGATGATGTCAATTTTGCATCTTACCAATGTGTCATTGGTATACCCGACAATGAATTTGACAGTAGGCATTTTATCCTCAAGTGTGTCCTTTGTCACATGATCACCGAACGGATCAGAAAATACAATACAGCACCTCAATTAACGGAATAACAATTGATAGGAATATTAACCAACTAAAAACATTGTAATTCATTTAGTTTTCCAAAATTACACCTTGTTTGAAAAGCCACATGGATATAGGCTTCATTTTTTAAATTAATATCCAACAAGGGTCTTCCCTTGAATCACTAACACCTTCCCAAGCAATCTATTGTTGAATCTAGGAATCTTTGTCATCTGTTATCATAATACTTAATCTAAGGTTGGATGAACCCAGCACAGCAAGTTCCTTACAGAGTAGAGGTGTCTGGCATCAATCTCCTCCCTGCTGCGTGGAGTCCTGCTACGTCCAGATCTTACAAGAGGCTGCTCACAGTCCGACATGTCGATCTCGTTGCCATCGTCATCAACATAGATGACCTACGTAGAGGATGTCATAAATTTGCAGAAAGTCTTTGACAAAAGTATTTATCAATGAAATGCTTCTGTGATCATAATATTAATTTATTTTGTGTGTGACTAGTAAAGGGTTATCTAAGAAATAAATTACTGGATCCTTATTTCAGTCAATAAATTAAAATTTCACAATCACAAATCTGAATTATTATAAATGTAACAGATCCTGTTTCAGCTGCTTACTTTAAAAAAATTGAATTTTTCCTGCAGAACTTGCATAACAATATTCTGCAAAATTTATAAGATTTATTTGTATGATTACATTTTAATAGTTGACATTTTCTTACAATAATAAAGAGATGCTGAACATCTAGTCTCATATAAAATGACAGTTGCCATGGTAATAGCATCCATATTTAACATCACATATTACAATTGATCTATTTCAAACTATTAATCTAAATTCAAACAATAAATCAATAAGATCCAATAAGCATTTAGCTAGCTAAATTAGCAGTAACTAACTCAGTGAATAACACAGCATGGCAAAATGTGAAAATGTTATGATGTTATGAAAACTTACATCAGCATCCTCATCATTGGATTCATATACTGACGAGTTAGTATCAGGCATATTAGAGGGTGCACTGATGGGACGGTACTTCGCCGAGCGGTGGCGGTGGGGGCGTGGCGAGGGCCCTGACTGGGGCCGACTAGAGCGAGGGGATAGGAAAGGCAAGATATCCTCATCGCTCCTCCGAACACGCTGTGTCTACAAGGATAGCATGGATAGTGCATGATAGTGATGATGATGATGATGATGACTACGTATGGTGATGGCTTGTGAGGCCATAATGGCAGTCGATCTGTGATGAGAGCTGTTGGTGTTTTTTTGAGTGCTACAGAAAAACTTCATTAGAATGGTAAATGTACTGTTCAGCCAAGGATTATACATCTGGAAATAGCTTAAGCACCACCCACTCCATATTTCCATATAAAATAGCCAAAATGTTTAAATCATGTCCTGTATTAATTGTCTCGACAAATCACACTTGTTTTTGATTATAAAGTAACATACTCATTTGTAAAAACAGCAATTAATTATGCAAGGTTTTTAACTTTTCCATGGCGATTGTTACTTGACTGCTTTTCAACTGTTTCCCCTGCTTCTCTGCATCAAAGTTCTTGATGAATATGGAAGGGGTGGTGCTTAACTTATTTTCAGGTGTATATTTCTACATACAGCTCCAGCCCTACTCAAAGAAAAGTATCACATATCGCATTGTCGTATTAAAACTCAAAATGCAATGGGGAACCGATGTGTCGTTTCACCCTTAAAGATACCTAACACTGGAAACAATCTAGTCAAATATGTGTGTAATTTCCACATTCCCTGACTAAAACAGATGTGAAGTGTGATCCATTGAAGGCCTACTACACAGGCAAGGTGCTATTTCTTTCCATGTCACTGTAGAGTGATCTGCCTTGATGTGCACCTGCTTCACACAAATTGCTCCCAGTATCAAATACTTTGAAATAATGCCTAGTTAGAGAGAGGAGATTTAATACCCAATCATCTGCTCAAACATGATGACAGTGCATCCGTAAAAGCAAATATGATCTTAAATTTTGTTACACTGAAATAATATAGAAAGCTATGGTGGTTTGCAGCCTTTGGGCACCCTAATGTTCCCTGGTGACAGTATCACAGTACATAGACTCAATATGCCCTGAAGAAAGGTCAAACAATAGGTATTTTTAGAAGAAGTGGACCTTGTTATAAATCTGGTGTTCTTTATCATTGTTGTTTTGAAGGTACAAAAAAAAAAGAAACAAAGGATATTTTTTCTTGGCCTAAAACATTGATACCTGCCTGTCTGTCGTACATTGTGTATGGCCTAACAACCTAAGATATAAACTGGTACACTGTGGCATCTACGTATCATGATACACACTGTATCAAGGTTGACGTTCTCTGGACTGCTGATACATAGCTGTAATGATGTTGATCACTGATGATGACATGACATGAGAGATAAAGGACATGGACTATCTCAACTGCTCTACCTTCTACAGTGTCTACTAGGATGCTAACATTTGTAGGAATGTTGTTAGGTTGATGCATGGGTCAAACTACTAATTGCTTGTCTAACCTACAAGATTGTAAAGCACACTCTACCTAAATGATCTATACTTTTAAAGGAACAACATTTACATAACTACCACGTTGGATATGGGGTAGGGTGAACATAACAATTCAGTGAAACTAATAACACATGGCTATTGTTTTATTTCCTTAAATCTTGACTTGTTAACAAGTAGGGAATGATATTTATAAGCAGAATTCCAACAGTAGACAGTATTAATATTATTATATTATTTCTCAAAATCTGCAGCAGATGAAAACTTGTTCTGCCCTAAACTCTACAGAATAATATAATGTTGAACGATTGTAATAGACCAATTCCACCAGGTAATTGCTTTAGTCAAATAGACATGTCAACATGGAGATCAGCCTCTCTTACAAACCCAAGAGCATATATTTATTAAAACATTCAGTTCCATCCCACCCCTCATCCCATTCACAGTCAGTTTTTTCTTCAGTTTTTTATATGACAATACAGCATTAGCAGCATTCTGCTATTTCTTGAATAACCTTATGTCAGATCCGATTAGAATAAAAAAACTGTTTCTTAGACAATCAGCCCATTTAAAACGAGGCGATACATACATCAGAATACATACACCTGATTCAATATTTTATTGATAACTAAGAATATATTTTTGCCTTAATCAAGCATGTGAACAGAAATGGATTTACCTATTCTAAATGGATTGGAAAAGATCTTTAGTAAACAATCTAACGAGTGATGAGATGGCTTATCAATGATATTGAATGCATTCATGTAAAGCAAATATATGGCAGCTGGCTGCGTCTATAGCTGTCTATCAACTCCACAATGTGAAAAGTAGCTCACTGCAAAAAGGCAAACTGTCATGTTAATTTCCCAACATCAACACAGCAGCTATTGTCCTTCTTGAATACCATACCATCAGAATATACAGCAATCACTCAACTACAACATCTCTTATCAACTCTCTTGAGATAAATAAGATTTCATATTACGGTATGCTAACTTCTTTTAAATGTTAAATAATGATGTGGTAAAAGTTTGCAAAAAATTAGTAAATAAACAACATATTAAAACACATAACATTCAATTTTGGTAAATCATTTATCAAAACATCAAAGTCATTTCAATTACATTTTTTTCAATACTGAGATGATAAAACAGTCAAACATTAATCATGAACTTCTATGATCAAACACACTCCCTAGTACATAAAAAGTATGAGGTATGATATGAACCTGTTTTGGGGGACAAATAACGCCAACGTCAAGAAATAATGAAAACCTTTTGACATAGTTATAAATATCAAACAGAATTGTTCATATGACCTCAAATGACATTTTGTTTCAAGTTCTGGACTTTCAACAACAGCAGTTGAAAGGTAATGCTAAAATATATGTCAAAAAGGCACATTTTGTGGGCATTTTTATGAGGGCTTTTCCAATACTTGGACATGAGCAAGTTTTTGACTTCCTAAAAGATGAAAGCAAAGTCGGTATAATATGGTGAAAAATTCATCTTTAACCACGGACTTACTCCTATTAATATATTTTCCAATAATTTGAAAAATTGCCTTTTTTGTTCATCTTGGCCTTTGTTCTGATATGATCATGTCAAAAGTAAAAATCTTGCAAGTGATTGAAAGAAAAAAAGGTTAGTTTTCAACCTTATTAACACTTCCCATTATTTTCAAAACAAAATGTTAAAGATTTTATCAACTTAAAAAAAAAATTTCAAGTAGGCTTCTATCATAACTGAACCATGAACAAATATTTGATGGCCTGGTCTAGCAAGACTATAGCTGCTATGAAGAGGTGCTAGGTTAATTGCATGCTACACAAGTTAGGTATGTGTGTGTACCCGCTCTTCAATAAGCAGTTCGTTCTCAGCATGCCCCCCAGAACGGGGGGTGGGGGTTCGAAGGCCTTGGGAACAAGGAGAATCACTCCTGTCCCTTTTACCCTCAGATCGAGATCGGGTACGGCGCTTATAGGGGGCGTCCTTCTCCCGCGGACTCCCTGTGATCAGGGGCAGGAGAGCCTCGTCTACTGCATGGCGATTCCTTTCACCCTGGTGTCCCACAATACTCAGTTATTTTGTGAAATATGTACATTGAACAAAAGGTTAGAACATATATCATACATTTAGAAAAACATACGGATTGGTTTCAAGTAACTTGTATCACGTGTCATTGGTTTTCATCCTCGACTAGCGAGAGTAGTATTCCTCCAAAACATAAACTGCCAGGCAAAAGAAAGTAAACACCCATGTTAGATGGTAGCAAAAATGAAACAAACAAGAAATTAGGGCTGGGATGAGTCCAAATTAAATACCCAGGTACCCGACCCCTATTACCTGACCCTACCCGGGTACCCGACCCCTATTACCTGACCCTACCCGGGTACCCACTGTAGGTCTCTAGAGTTGGTACAAAATGTCTGATTGGGAATTGTTTTACTGCAGCCCTGGTAATAACTATTTACATGTTCGTATCAAACAATCAGATCATGTGTACACTAAAGATGACTGAAGCTTTATCTTTACTCAAACATATACAAGTCAAAAGGAATGTGTGCATCGTCAGAAAGAAATGCGAACATTAGCGACTTGTAGTGTTACCACTGAGCTATTGTGATTTTTTGTCATTAAACAATTTATCACGTGACTAACCATGGTTCTGGGTAGTACTGTGGGTACGCGGGTCCTACTCAGGACCCATCCGACCCGAGTACCCGAGTTACCCGTCCCAGCCCTACAAGAAGTGGTTATTCAGTGGAGTATAATTGATACGGGTATCAACGTTGTGTCTTTGTGTTTCGTCCATTTGTCCAGTGTTTTGGCAAACTGTTTTCAGTCTAGCAACGTTTTTAATAACATTTGTATGGTTTTGTTCAAATCTAAATTTCAAGTATATGCTTTCTTTTGCCTGGCATTTTATGAATCATAAATACATATTCACTGCCATAGCATCCTTTGGGAAGCGCATCGCTTCTAGTACATGTCCCTTGTGACACCTATTGCAAGACACATTTCATGAAACATATTTCAAACATTAGCATGATACATATTATCAGACATTATTATGGATACATGTTTTAGGACACCTATTTTGCAACACCTCTCCTGCGACACCTACCCTGACTCTCTGCACCAGCTCAATCTTGGCTATCTCCTCCAGTTTCTGTCGGATGGCCACTTGGCGATGTCGCTCCAGGTCCAGGGTCTTGTGGACAATGGCCTGAGCCAGTAGATCCTTCACATGCTTCTTGTGTTCTTTGCGCGCTATGTTTAAGCGGTAGCTTGTCTCCGTAACAATCTGCCCTCGTCGGGTGATCTGGAGGAATAAATACATTCAATTATTGTGACAAAGTCACTCTGGTAAAATTTGTATATCACCCAGAAACCTTCTTAAACCAAACCCAGTTTTATCTGGAAACTACTTTTATTCGAAAATATATTTTCCTCGGAAAAATATCATCAATATTAATTGAATTGCACTGCATTTAAAATTTTAATGAGATGGACATTTCTGAAAGATCATATCAAAATGTGTCACTTGAACAGAAAAAAATATTATGTTATACATATTTTAAACTTCTATTTCTTTGACCATGTTTACAAAATTCCCTCAGCATTTATATCAACAAAGCAATTATTCTAATTATAGGAAGAAATATGATATTAACGATGAAAATGATGTTTAATGTCTCAAAATAAATAAAAGGACTACGAACCAGCCCTGATTTCCGCAGATGTCCGCGCATCTTGGTGTTGGCGAAGTAGCCAGCCAGGTGCTTGTCACTTAGGCTGTTGTAAGCCGAGAGTTGACTGAAACACAATGTCATGCACACTTTAAATAATGAAAGTAGGACATGGACACACTTAAATTTAAATGTTGAATGATAAGTCTTTGTATTGTTTTACATTCCTAATATAAACAGATGAGGACAATATTGTTGCACTAAAATTTCAATTTGAAAAAAAGTAGAAAAACATACTTTTCTGATTAAAATATGAAATAACTCTCTTTATCAAGGTAAAGATTAAGACTTGCACAGCATGTGTGTGGCTCTTGTACATTTTCCACCAAAATATTTTTTTTGAAATGTCAGAACCTTTTGTTTTTTAAATACTAAGCAAGGTTCGTGGTTGAAATAAGAAAATAAACTTTGAAAACAAATCTTAGTAATGCCTGTAAAGTATTGTCAGTGGATGAAATAAAGAAACAATTTAAAAGAAAGAAAGTTTTTTTAATACCGTATTTGACGTAATAAGCGCCTAGGGTGTAAGGGTTCATAATACACAATAAGTCTTGTGTACATTGATCAATAGGAAGGGGTGCTAATTGGGATTGTTCAATAGCCAATATATAAGCAAATATTGCAGTGGGCGCTTGTTAGAGCGGTGTGCTTACTACGCCGAATATGGTAATAGTCAAGGGGTTACCTTTCTCCCTAACTGACCTCCTTTGAAGTTTATGTTACTGAAATTAATTGTGGTGGGAAAGACATAAAGACTTCTCACAATTTAATACTAATTGTACATCAGTGTAAAACAAGTAGATGAATAAAGTCTGTATGTTGTAATAAGTTTGTGAAATTTAAGTGATCACAAACATAATTCTACCATGAATTTGGATAATACTCAATTCTGATTGGTCATTGAGAGGTTTCAAATAACAGTAACCACCTCTGATCAAAACAGCTGATTTGACAGCCATATACACAGCGGAAGCTATATTTATAAAAAATTCTTTCTCAATAATTGTCAACAGGCATTTTGAAATAATAAAATGTACAATAGTAGGTGACAAAATGCAGTGTTGTACTTGCTGCAATTTTCAAAGAATTTTTGACAATACATTTTAGGCAGAAAATACAACAGAAATTGACCAATGGAAAAAAAATATTGCAAGTTTTGGGGATGTCAATGGGCTTGAAATTTTGTGAGTCTCTATATTTGACCTAGATAGCCAAACCTTGCCTCTGGTTTTCAATCATAATAATTGGTGTACTTAAAGATGTATGGTTTGGGAACAAAAGGGTTAAAAATAACCACACAATATTCTGTAATGAACACTATGACACAGCATGTGAAGGCTGATGCAAAATCCAAAAACGTGTGAATTGTAGCGGTGTATAAACAACCATTGAATGTTGAATAAAAGCATAGCATTACATGTAGCTAAAATTTGGAACCTAGGCAGTCAACGTATAGCTGATACTGTTTGAAAAAAGGTAAAATTATTGCACATAAAAAAATTCTTACTTTGTACATATAAATATCTAGAATTATGTTATATTAACTTGGGAAATTCAGATATGTACATTGGTTGGGAGTTATAATATAAACAGCTTTCCATCTGTCAACTGTCAAAGTGTTTGTTTGTTGTTGTTTAATGCCACACTCAGCAATATTCCAGCTCAATGACGATGGTCTGTAAAGAATCGAGTCTGGACCAGACAATCCATTGATTGATATCATCATGCATCAACCAAGTCAGTGGGGTGCCAAAGAAAATAGATAGATCTTAATTGTGCACCCCCCCCCCCCCACCCCCCCCACCCCCTTCCCCTTTTAAAAAAAGCTGTATCCGCCCATGAGTCGTGAAAACTTATACATATGAAATTTCTCTACCAATTTAAATACGAAACTGTACAAAGACGTAAGTTATATTATGTAACAGTAAGCAGGGTTACCCCAAAGGAGACATTTATAAGGACATAAACCTGTAGAAGCTTTATAAGTGTTTGATCTGTAGAATAAGCAGAGCACTGTGATCCTGTAGTTTTACGGCAAAATCTCCCACTGTTTGACTTGTTCGGGCAAATCATAACATTAGATCTATCTGTCATTGAAGTAGGTCGTGAGACCAACGCCTACGGTTGAATTAATCATCAATTCATTCTTTATCTGGACGTAATTTAAGTGTGTTTCTGATTATTGTCAGCTGTTTTATATTCCGTTCTTTTATTTGTCGCCAGTTTTTTGGAACAGTGGGTGGTGTTTGTGATTACACCCGCCATTGCGTCGCTACATTCCGCTCTCGCAGATATTTAACCGGTAGAGGACGGAGATATTTCTACCGAATGAACAGTTTGGGTCTCTTACCTTGCATCTACGTGGCTCATCTTGCCGTTTTGTGTCCTGGATGAAAGAAGGTTACGAAACTGAAATATAGGCACTTAGATCCTGTCACCTAAATGGTATCCATCTTGAACATAAAATCACCCTTATCCATAAAATATTCAGAGCAATCAATGAGGTTTGTCTTGAACCATAACACCTGCGTTGTCCGGGAGAATCACGTGACCAAGCTTTGTCGTCAACAACAAGCAGTAAAACTGGGTGCCCGTAAATCTCGTGTCGGCGAGTAAGGGCGTATTTCACGGGTGCGCAACCGTACAAAAAGTATAGTTCGGACAGGTGCCTGTTACATATTCAATGCACTGAACATGCGCTGTACTCGAGTATAATGCCATGTTAGAAAATTCATTGCGTCAATGTGGCTCGCAACATTTGAAAAAGTAATTCATATCGATATGGAAATGTATCATACGTCCCGTTGTGGTAAACATGCACAGTTTGGGGAGGGTCGTGATAAATAGAAAGTAGGGGGTCCGCCTATGATCAATGATATAAACAGGTGTTTATTGTCTTGTCTACAAGTAATTATAACTGACAGCAATATATGTTTATTTCTTATGAGTTCGGGGGCACGGGTGGCCCAGTCGTCTAAGGCGCCGCGATTCGCTGTGCAGAGTTGCGTCCCTTGGGCACGCCAGAAACCTATGGTTGTGGGTTCGAATCCCGGTTCGCCCCAATTATGTTTCTAGGTTTGTCAGCACCATACCCGTGCTCGTGGTTTTCACCGAAGTGGTAAACGTCTGAGACCTGAATCACTTCGGGCTTTCCTCGAACATCAAGCTGACACGCCTTGATATTACTGGAATACTGTTAAAAGCGACGTTAAACCCAACTTACTCACTCCTATGAGTTCAGTTATAAATAAAACAAATTTATATTATCAGTAAATATAGAGGTTAAAACACACTCAAAATACTACATTGAGTCCACAAGTTCCCTTGATATGACCAGAGGTGGGGGTGTATTTTATTACGCTTCACGTGACTTGATTAGAATAATGTGCAATTGTAGCAGTTGAGTTTCATCTCTTGGAGACACGTATGAATACAGTGAGTGAGTGAGTTTGGTTTAACGCCGCTTTTAACAGTAACAGTTGAAACCCACGAGCACGGGTATGGTGCTGACAAACCTAGAAACATAATTAGTGCGAACAGGGATTCGAACTCACTATCATAGGTTTCTGGCGTACCCAAGGGACGCAACTCTGCACAGCGAATGGCGGCGCCTTAGACGACTTGGCCTAACCTAGCACGGGGTAAACTGGCGCCTGTACAAACCCGGAGTCTCAGAATCTCTGTTTATACCTTAATCGGCAATCCCTACAGTGTAGATTGCGCTTGATCTCACACAAGCGATATCTCCTGTTGGAGCCAGTTTTGGATGATAAATAGAGAATCTCACCAGAGTTGATAAAAGAGGAAAAATTCCGAGGCTTGCCGAGGATTTTTGCCACTTTTATCAACGAGTGTTAACTGCTAACAGCTTCAGTAACAGAGCCATTAGTGATGTCATTTGATTGTGACGTCATAGAAACCAGTGATGTCACAATGGTCTGCAAGGCATTGTGATGTAATTTCATTGCGGCGATATCTACAGTGTAGATATCGCTTGATCTCATCCAAGCGATATCTCCTGTGGGAGCCAGTTTTGGATGATAAATGTTATTCAGTACCTCAGCTCCTAATTGTAATAAAGACGCTGTTCTTCCACATAACTAATACCTACTTGGTATCCTACAGGACATCTTATCTTTGAAAATAACGGTTGGGATCATGGGGTTATAAATTCATTTCTTACCCCAGTCTTCATTTAAGTAACTTACACAAAAACACACATCCACAGATTACTGTCTACAAACCGTTGCAGGAATGAGTAATGGTTAAATAGACATTATCCAAGTTTACAACAGTTCCTTCAATTTTCGATTACATAACAAAAAAAACTCGGTATACTTTCTTTTGCCCCTCAATTCATATTTCTTTTCTCAATTGTGAATTATAATGAGTATAAAGATATGATATGACTGAGAGAGAGAGAGAGAGAGAGAGAGAGAGAGAGAGTGTGTGTGTGTGTGTGTGTGTGTGTGTGTGTGTGTGTGTGTGTGTGTGTGTGTGTCTGCTTGTACTAATCCGCACTAATGCCGATTTTATAGAGCTAGCTCACTGAGATACTGGATTGTCTGGTTCAAAAAATTGCTACCTCATGATATTTTCAACTGAAAATAAAACATAGGATAAAATCAACTAAGTACACTGAAAAGTATAGTTTCTTTTGCCCTGAGTATAATTATAGAGAAAAGAGCGTAACTAAATCGAAATTTGATACTGTAAAATGTCTCCATATTGTCTATGACAATGAATAATTAAAAAATACAGAAATGTATTATGAAAATATGCATATTGAGTACCAAGGCAACATGAGTGCGTTACCGACCCAATATATGTGCTCGCCGACGGGGCGAGTTGATTGGTTTGTCATGCCCCAACAAAGCTCCCCACAGCGATAATCTAGGTCACATTACTTGCTTATGCTCCGTTGGTGGAAGTTGTGACAGAAATGGCAGCTGAATCAAGTCAACGCAAGGAACAGAAGGGGGAGTCTGCGTTGGTGAAAACCTATCTAGTTGCTTACAATGTCTCTCAGATGCTCGGGTAAATATGTTATTTATTTGTATCTATTACCCACGTACATCTAGACTTTGGACAGCATTGAGGAGGCATGTTGTCCAGATTTCGATCAACCGTTTTCGCATCTGAGACTTCATACTTAAGTAAAAGAAGATATTCGCTTTAATGGCGACTGTATTCATCAGTATAAAAATAATCTTTCTGTAAAATTGTGTGATGTAACTGAAATTCCATGTTCGAACAATACTCCATAATATCTAGATATATTTTTTGAGTGTATGAATTTGTAAAATATTATTTTTCATTTTACAATCTGATGATATATGTGTTTATTATCCAAAACTTGTGAGAGATCAAACAATATCTACAGCATGCCTTGGAGCTTTAATACATGTTTTATTGACTTGTTTTGTTATATTTAATATCAAAAGAGAAAGGTTAAGGTTTTCCAGTACTACACTGGAAGTACCAGTACTGTACTAGGCTAGGACGAGTCCAAATTTACTACCTGGGTACCCAACCCCCCTATTACCCGTCCCTACCCAGGTACCCACTGTATGTCCCAAGAGATGGATACAAGATGTCCGATTGGGAATTGTTTAACCAGAGCCCTGGCAAAAAGTATTTAGGTACACTATAAAATGTTCTGGTCATGCCTACCATGGAGATGATTGAAGCTTTTTCTTTATTCAAAAATATGCATTAATAATCAGAAAGAAATGCGAACATTTGTGACTGGTAGTGTATTCATGGAGTGCGATATAATCTTTGTTGTTAAACAATATATGATGTAGTAGTGGGGCGATGCACCGATGCATCGGCGGATCACAATGTTTTACTTCTCGATACAAGTATCGATCAGAATCTCACTTAAGTATAGATTCTTACCTTAAATGTATTCTATAATATTTGTTACACCAAACACTAATTACTACTGAAAATGACTGGTGAAAATGTCAATATTTTTATCCATTGTGCCATACTTGACACTGCCAACTGTAAATCGCTAGTGTGCCAGGTATTTGGCCATCCTGTCTATGAAAAGGATGGCTTACGCACCATTGATAAGAGCACATGCAAGTATCTTGATACAAATAGGATAGAGAGCAAGGTAATGTGATACGTATCCGATCTCACAATTGGAATGATTGGTGTATCGTCCCAGGCCTAATATCACGTAACCCGAATTACCCGTCTCAGAAACATTTTCCGTCCGTATCCCCTTCTTCCAATGTTGCCTGGATTAGGACAATCTTATCCTAACCCTAACCCAACATTAGAATTAAATATTGCTTATATGAATCACTTGGGTAAACAGCTAACCCTAAGGTATGCTAAAGTATACTGTGATTATGACAGTGCATCCAAAAATGTTTTTCTCAGCCGCTGTCAATACTTATGGCCGTTTGGCAGACTTGATTCTAATGCATAGATCCTGCTGGCACTCTTAACCAATATCTGTTAATTATTCAGGTGGTTGATTCTGTTTGTGATTGCCGTTTCTCATGCGGTGTCGGGGAATGTACATGGACTGTACAGAGCAGTGGAACCAATTCTGAAGATCTTTCAGACAGCTGCAGTTCTAGAGGTAACATGAACGTTTGTCAGAAGAACTTTTGGGGCAGAAACATAAAATGCTTTGTAATTCCACAAAATTTTCATTTTAAGAAAGGTTGTATTGTCTGTAAATAAGGGCCCTGGGTAATTGAGAGTCCGATAAATTTCACGAAGAGGGCAAGATAAAATATGTTATCATGACTGTCCAATAGATAACAGACATAGTTCAGACATTGATGAAATTAAGATTTTTTTCATAATAGTTATTTGGCAATGATATACCCCATCTTGTATTGTTTGTTTGTGGTTGAAAACCCTACTCCACAATATTCCAGCTATACGACAACTATCCATAAATAATTGCGTCTGGACAAGTATGTGGTGCTGAAGTCAAATTCTAACCTGGATCTACACTGCTTTGTTTTCAGTAAAAGCGTCTGTATAATCTAACTCCTTTTCTCACTCTCTGTTGCAGGTCCTGCATTGTGCTATTGGCTTCGTTAAGTCCAATGTAATGCTGACTGGCTTCCAGGTGTACTCAAGAGTCTTCTTGCTGTGGGGTGTCATCCATTCTTTTCCACCAGTAAGTCCTTTTCTGTGATTTTGACGCGACTCTGCTTGTCGTAAGAGGCGACTAACGGGATCGAGTAGTCAGACTTGCTGACTTGGTTGATGCATGTCATTGTATCCCAAATGCGTGGATTGATGCTCATGATGTCAATCACTGGATTGTCTAGGCCAGACTCGATTATTTACAGACCGCCGTCATATAGCTGGAATATTGCTGAATGAGGCGTTAAACAACAAACAAACAAACTGTGATTTTGACACGAAAAGCTGTATATAGGTCAATGACTTTGACCCAAGAAATGTAATAAGTCAGTGGCAAAATTCAATAAGTCAAATAAGCAAACAACAAAATTCTGTTCATACAGCCTTTAATCGCAATAAGATAAATGCTTGACTAAGTCACTATAGCTCCTGACACTGTTTCCCTGTGATACAGAAAGTATGATGCAAAGACACACACTGCGTGGTCTTGTTGTAGAGCTTCTGCCCTCAGAGCCTGAAGGTCCGGGGTTCGATCCCCGGCTGTGTCAGAGTGCAATGTAACCACTGTATTGATCTTGTAAAACTGAACATTTCTGTCTTGAAAAATTATCTATGAAGCTTAAAACTAAGTTCAGTGGTAGCTGGAAGCAAAATAGTACTTGCACATAAATAATTTGTAAACAAGTTAACTTATTTTATCTCAGTTTTGTTAGGTGTTATTGTGAATTGATGCCATGATTTCAGTACAAATGTCAGAGTTTCAGAACAATAAGTACAATCTCCATACAAATGTCAGTTTCAGTACAACTACCGTTTCAGTACAAATGTCACAAATTCAGTACAAATGTCACAAATTCAGTACAAAAATCACAAATTCAGTGCAAATATTTGAATTCAGTACAAATGTCACAAATTCAGTACAAATATTACAAATTCAGTGCAAATATTTGAATTCAGTACAAATATTACAGTTTCAGTACAAATGTCACAAATTCAGTACAAATGTCACAAATTCAGTACAAATATTACAGTTTCAGTACAAATGTCACAAATTCAGTACAAATGTTACAGTTTCAGTACAAATGTCACAAATTCAGTACAAATGTCACAAATTCAGTACAAATGTCACAAATTCAGTACAAATATTACAGTTTCAGTACAAATGTTACAGTTTTGTGTGATTGTGTTACAGGCTCAGAATGGCCATGGCGTTGCAGCTCTCATCTTTGCCTGGTCCATCACAGAGATTATTCGCTATGGATACTATTTCTTCAGCTTGTTGGGTCAGGTGCCCTATTTCCTGGTGTGGTGTAGGTAAGACAACGCTCTATTAAGTTGCATATGCTATCCAGTGTCAGAGATACAGATGTAACAATTTATCCAACTCATTGTCTGTCGTTATGAATACTTCACAGGTTTGCCTTGTCATCCTCAATTATCCAGGGTATCGTATCTCCACTCTATTAATATACCACTCAAAAGAAGTTAAAGAACACCCGATTCTTTCATATTACTATAGTTAATCTGTCTTGGCATGTGAGATTAACTATGGTAATATGAAAGAATTGGGTGTTCTTTAACTTCTTTTGAGTAGTATATATAGACCCTGGACCCAATCGCAGCCCTAGCTACGCTTTGAGACCGGTTTGAATGAATTGATGCTATATATAGACGTCCAATCAAATTACACTGCTCTTTCATGATAAATCAAGCAGTTTATCAACTTTGTGTGCAAATACAACCAGAATATCTTGTGGCATAAGGGCTTTCCCCCCTGTCTGTATAGTACCTTGGAAAACCTCTTTTCCAGCTAAAATATTATTTATAACAGTCTTTTGATTCTTTTGAATACATCAAGCGCTTGTTGATTTCAAGGTCATTTGCAAGAATATTCTGTGCCAAGTTAGTAAGGAGAGAGATGAGGCAGGTGGCCTCAATATGGTGGTTATTGATTTTAATAAAATGAGTAATTTCATAGCCTCATTTCATTACTAGACTGACCGTCTCTGTGATCTGGTGGCCGACTGTACGCCCGGAGTGCGGAAAGTCCAGGGTTTGATCCCCGGCCGCGTCAGACCAGAAGACATTAAAGGATGGTGCTTGTTGTTACCCTGTCTGTCGTTCGGCATTAAGGGGCTGAAACAAGGACTGTCGGCTCGGAGTCAGTATATTGTGTCTGAGTGGGGTATTCATGTCAGTGCGGCATGGTATCTCAGTGGGCTAGTACTATAAAATCTGCATTAGTCCGGACTAGTAGAGGCAGCCACACACACGTACATGTGCATTCACGTCGATGTAAAGGGTGCAATAATCTTGAACGTGATGTTAATACCTATTTCAGGGGGCACGGGTGGCCAAGTCGTCTAAGGCGCCGCGATTCGCTGTGCAGAGTTGCGTCCCCTGGACGTGCCAGAAACCTATGATTGTGGGTTCGAATCCCGGTTCGCCCCGATTATGTAACTAGGTTTGTCAGCACCAAACTCACTCACTCACTCACTAATACCTATTTCACCTCACTTCATTACTTGACTAAAATAGACATGTGTCTCTACTACACTGTATTTAGTCTGTGTGTAACCATGAGTGATGGAGAAATGCTGTGTATACAAACCTATTGAGTAAGTGGGCGAGTGATTCTGTTCAAAACTTGTCTCTGTTAACCCAGCAGTGAATGGGTACCCGGTGGGATGAGATGGCAATGTGACTGTTAACCTTCTAGCGCCTCACAGGCAGCTTGTCTCACTGTCTTGTTGTACTTTCAGATACACATTCTTCATCCTGCTGTATCCCATCGGAGTCACTGTAAGTTCATGGCCAGTAAAAGTCTTCAAAGTACTGTTGGAAATGAGAGAAAATGTTCTCTTTGCCCTTTAACATGTTTAAATAACTATAGCAGTGAAGACAGAATTTCATCTGTTGAAATATCGGATAACTACCGGTCAACCTACTTGGGGTTTCAGTATTTTTCATTGTTAATATATTCTATCTGCTTTTTCCCACAGAAAAAGTCTTAATCAATTTCTGAAACAGAATTTAAAATTATGCAGAAATGACCTTTTTTTAAATAATAATTTACACTTCATAAAGCATCTTATTAACAATAATAAGTAAATGTTATAAAATAATAGGTGTTTGTTATATAATTTTTTTTTAAAAGGCCATATATAGGTCCTGTTGTGTTGTGTCTCATGACTCCCATGTTGTGTTGTGTCTCATGACTCCCTGTTGTGCTGTCTCATGACTCCCATGTTGTGCTGTCTCATGACTCCCATGTTGTGTTGTGTCTCATGACTCCCATGTTGTGTTGTGTCTCATGGCTCCCATGTTGTGTTGTGTCTCATGACTCCCATGTTGTGTTGTATCTCATGACTCCCATGTTGTGTTGTATCTCATGACTCCCTGTTGTGCTGTCTCATGACTCCCATGTTGTGTTGTATCTCATGACTCCCATGTTGTGTTGTATCTCATGACTCCCATGTTGTGTTGTGTCTCATGACTCCCGTTTGTGTTGTGTCTCATGACTCCCCTGTTGTGTTGTGTCTCATGACTCCCCTGTTGTGTTGTGTCTCATGACTCCCTGTTGTGTTGTGTCTCATGACTCCCCTGTTGTGTTGTGTCTCATGACTCCCCTGTTGTGTTGTTTCTCATGACTCCCCTGTTGTGTCTCATGATTCCCCTGTTGTGTTGTGTCTCATGATTCCCCTGTTGTGTTGTGTCTCATGACTCCCCTGTTGTGTTTTTTCTCATGACTCCCCTGTTGTGTTTTGTCTCATGACTCCCCTGTTGTGTTGTGTCTCATGACTCCCATGTTGTGTTGTGTCTCATGACTCACATGTGGTCTCATGATTCCCCTGTTGTGTTGTGTCTCATGAATCCCATGTTGTGTTGTGTCTCATGACTCCCCTGTTGTGTTGTGTTGTGTCTCATGACTCCCCGTTGTGTTGTTTCTCATGACTCCCCTGTTGTGTTGCAACTGTATGACTCCCCTGTGTTGTGCAGGGAGAGCTGATGACGATCTGGACAGCCTTGCCCTATGCAGAGAAGCTGAAGCTGTACAGTTTTGAGCTGCCAAACACACTCAACATGTCCTTCAACTACTACTACTACCTCTGGTGCATCATCTTCGCCTACATCCCAGGTAACATGGCCTCCATGTGATAGCGATGTCTACAGCAGATCCTATAGTTAAAGCACTCTGAACAGACTGTCTTTATCATCATAATGATAGAGAAAACGAGATTATCAAATTCTTTGAAGGTGTTGTAAACTTCCATGTAGGATCAGGGCTATTATGGACCCAGTGGAAAGGCCAATATTTAAAGTTACAGAAAACATTGTATTCAAGGTATGAAAATTGTCAGACGTATTCAGATGGTTGACTACAAGCCTTTTAAAAGTGTTGCTTAAAAATGTTGGTCTTCTGGCATCTTTAAGAACATAAGTACAGCCAAAATGAGGGAAAAGAGGCAATTTTTCAAATTTCAAAATATACTAAAACAATGAGCAAGCCTGTGACCCAGCACTACTGTTTTACCATATGCATGTACTGTCTTAATCTGTGCCTCCTAAGAAAGCCAATTTGGGGCAAAGAATTGCCCATGTTCAAATATTAAAAACCGCCAAGATCTTGTTTAGGTCACCGGTAATTTCTACATTTATCCCCAAACACGCCCGAATTGAAATGAACAAAGTCTAGTTCTCACTCATATGAACATATCTGATAACTGTTTAAGTTTTGCTGATTTTTTTTAATTTTGCAGATTATGTAGGCCCTTATCTTATCCAGTCCTTTCCAGGATAGCTATTCTTTATATTTTATCATGGTTTATGTGCAGGTGACACAACCTCCCACCATATTAGGTCCTATGTAACCCCTACCATGTTAGGTCCTGTGTAACCCCCACCATGTTAGGTCCTGTGTAACCCTCACCATGTTAGGTCCTGTGTAACCCCCACCATGTTAGGTCCTGTGTAAGGTCCTGTGTAAGGTCCTGTGTAACCCCCGCCATGTTAGGTCCTGTGTAACCCCTACCATGTTAGGTCCTGTGTAACCCCCACCATGTTAGGTCCTGTGTAACCCCCACCATGTTAGGTCCTGTGTAAGGTCCTGTGTAAGGTCCTGTGTAACCCCCGCCATGTTAGGTCCTGTGTAACCCCTACCATGTTAGGTCCTGTGTAACCCCTACCATGTTAGGTCCTGTGTAACCCCCACCATGTTAGGTCCTGTGTAACCCCCACCATGTTAGGTCCTGTGTAACCCCTACCATGTTAGGTCCTGTGTAACCCCCACCATGTTAGGTCCTGTGTAACCCCCACCATGTTAGGTCCTGTGTAACTTCCACCATGTTAGGTCCTGTGTAACTTCCACCATGTTAGGTCCTGTGTAACCCCCACCATGTTAGGTCCTGTGTAACCCCCACCATGTTAGGTCCTGTGTAACCCCCACCATGTTAGGTCCTGTGTAACCCCCACCATGTTAGGTCCTGTGTAACCCCCACCATGTTAGGTCCTGTGTAACCCCCACCATGTTAGGTCCTGTGTAACCCCTACCATGTTAGGTCCTGTGTAACTTCCACCATGTTAGGTCCTGTGTAACTTCCACCATGTTAGGTCCTGTGTAACCCCCACCATGTTAGGTCCTGTTTAACCCCCACCATGTTAGGTCCTGTGTAACCCCTACCATGTTAGGTCCTGTGTAACCCCCACCATGTTAGGTCCTGTGTAACCCCTACCATGTTAGGTCCTGTGTAACCCCCACCATGTTAGGTCCTGTGTAACCCTCACCATGTTAGGTCCTGTGTAACCCCCGCCATGTTAGGTCCTGTGTAAACCCCGCCATGTTAGGTCCTGTGTAACCCTCACCATGTTAGGTCCTGTGTAACCCCCACCATGTTAGGTCCTGTGTAACCCCCGCCATGTTAGGTCTTGTGTAACCCCTACCATGTTAGGTCCTGTGTAACCCCTACCATGTTAGGTCCTGTGTAACCCCCACCATGTTAGGTCCTGTGTAACCCCCGCCATGTTAGGTCCTGTGTAACCCCTACCATGTTAGGTCCTGTGTAACCCCCACCATGTTAGATCCTGTGTAACCCCCACCATGTTAGATCCTGTGTAACCCTCACCATCTTAGGTCCTGTGTAACATGTGCTTCTCCCCACAGTGTTCCCCCAGCTGTACATGCACATGCTGACACAGAGGAAGAAGATCATCGGGCGCCGACCAAAGAGTGACTAGCCTGCTGCTTCACTGATCCTGCAAACTTATTGATATCAACCCTTTTATTCTTATACGATACCCCACTGCATAAATACCCCTTAGAAGAAGAGACTTTCTGATCAACCAATCAGCATTGAGAATTTAAAATTTTGGGTACCAATTAGCGAAACATCTAATTTCTGTACATTCAAAATAAGAGTTGATTGGCTGGTTCCATAATGTAAATGATAAAGGCTACATCATTACGGTCCTACCTCATGAATGTACATCAAATCACTTGAGCACATGAAAAGATTTGGAGAACATCTGTAGACAGCCAATTGACGGTACACATGCTCTGAAAATCCTGCAGTTGGACGAAATCAGTACAGATGTCACCATTTTTAAGAAGTGAATGTTGATTTCCATACACTATGGACTATGCATAGAACTCTATAATTCCAGCCTAGTTCAGCAAGGGTTGAAACTGGACTTTTATAGTCAGTTAAATCCCTTGCCTTGGGAAGATGGACCCGAGAGGGAGTTTCATCAAAGGAATATTTGTGTTGTGTGGGTTTTTTCTATTGTTACAATTGAAGCTGCCAAAATAAAATGGTTACAAAGGGAGACAGCTGAGAGGGGTTTTCAGGAGAGGTGAACCAATATCAGGAATTTAGCTAGGGATTAGAATTGGGAATTTCGTAAAAGGCCTTACTTTTTTAATTTCAGAGATGTTTTAACATTGCATTCAATGTAGAACCTAAGTATTCAAGACTCCTTTGTAAAACATGGGTTGTATCATGATTAAACGTCCCTGACAGGAGAAAGTCTATTTGGTTACAGGGCTCCAAATTATATCCTGTGAAGCAGAAGGGAAGGGAAAGTTTTAATTAAAATTTTGGTACTTTTAGTCAGTTTATGTAGATTTGATACCGAAAATCAACCTTTAAAAATGACTGGAGAAATCAGTGAATATTATCATGTTTCTGTAGCCTATTCAGCATGGTGATGCAGACTTCAGGGTAATATTATTTTATGATCAAATTTACACATTCCGATTGTCATCGCAATTCACCAAAAGGAACATGCATGTTTTTTTCAAGATATTTTGTTTGCTGATACAAGATAGGGCACATCTCTCACCTGATCCAGGGCTAGATGTAAGGTACTTGATTTTACTTGCACCAGGTGCATGTTGACATGAAAACCTCATTGCACCAGATAGACCAGGTTGCACCCTGGTCCTATATATTTATCAATATTGAAACATGTACTCTCAATCTTGAAGTACTCACAGTTTGATGATGTCAAGCCCCCGAATTACACATAACAAAGGGATTAGTGATGTAATATGGTAAATAAAGCTAAGAGGTATTGAGTGTGTTAAAAGTTCTCAAAGTTCAAAGTCTTGTGTGGACAAATTTGAGGATTTTGACATATACGTGGTTGCATTTTTCAATAGTAGGTTGCACTGGTGCATGTTTTATATAGCTTAATCGAGCCCTGCTGATGCTGTACATAATTTTAAAGGTTGTCGTTTCTAAACAAGGAACAAAACATGTTATCGTTTGTGTTGTGTGGATTATCGGTGTTCTTGCTCTGTAGATTATTGTTGGATTAGGCCAGTTACAAAATATTACCGTTCCTCAAGTCATTTTTCAAAACTGTCCATGTTGTAGGATTCTATTATTAATTGTATTAGTAGGTTACCAAATAAAAAAAAGTAAACTTTATTCTGTTGTACCTTGTGACCTCTTTAGGCACCATTCCCTGCATTTAAAAATATGAAGAGACAGACACAAAGTCAAGGTGACCATGTCGAGGTTGCCTGGGTAAATCTGAGACGCTGAATGCCATGACAAGAAAACACGATCCAATGCAAAAATATATATACTAATAAGATATACAAAATAAATATATTGCAAATTCATATTTGTAATTGATTGTTGTGGCTGCATCTATTGATCTCATATCTGCATTAGTATTTCAGTGTGGAGCTGGTTGTGGAGCATGTTTGATTTATCCTCGATACCAAAGTCGATATGTTCCATATAATTCTAACTAGTTCCAAAACCTGTTCGGGGCAGTCGAGTAGCCTAGTGGTTAAAGCTTTCTCTCGTCACGCAGAAGACCCGGGTTCAATTCCTGACATTGGTACAATGTGTGAAGCCCATTTCTGGTGTCCTCTGCCGTGATATTGCTGGAATATCGCTCAAAGCTGTGTAAAACCTCACTCACTCACTCACTCACTCACTCAAGCCACGTCATTCTATTGTGTGATTGATAGTTTTTCACAAGGTTTATGTGGAATTGTATGGAACATGCAGACCACAGTTTCGCTGATGTATGTATTTATTACCGGAATTAAATAACTCAACATAATCATGAACATAATTAGTATTAAATATAACTAGAGCACTATTGAGTTATCTCCCTTGTCTTCTCAAAAGTAACCCCTTACAATGCCCTACTTCCATAAACCACCAGATGGCGCTTGTGCCATGCTACAGTAACACTGTGATGTTCAGTGAAGGCACTGTGCTAGAGCTTCCCACACCCAGTTACAAGATTAATTTATGACATTCATGATTATGTCACCTTAAACAAATTTAACATCTAATCAGTTTATAGCAGCTATGGTCAGATTTGTACAAAACAAACCTTAGCGGTACGACTGTCGTAAGTCTGTGTTAAGGTATGGGAGTTACAATCACCTTAGCGCTAAGATCGCTTTGTACAACGGCACTCAGTTCTATTAGAATAACAAATTTGTTGTTTATGAATGGTAAAATAGATTTTGCAAGATTGATCTGAGTGAATGAACAATCAAGAATTGGCTTGAACCATGTGTTATTTGTATTTGCATTGATCAACTATGAAAGAGAACATGAGAACAGCATCTTCTTGTTACTGTGATTTGTTTTTGCTAGTGCTGTGTTAGTAAGACTTGTGGAGTTAACCATAGTATAGAACGAGATAACAATGTTGTACAATATTTTATTGTAACCACTTTGTTATATTTTTACAATAAAAACATTTTCTTCTGGGTGTCTTATTATTTCACACAGATACTTATAAAGACGATTCAGATGACGAACATTATGATGCCTTCTATAAAAGAATGCATCACCAGGTTATTCATTGATATGTTTATTATGTTTAGGAGGAGAAACTGTGAAAGATCTTTATTAAAGATGGGTCTCTGCCGGTTACACGATATTCAATAGATGTTTTAATATAATTAATGATGGATTGAAAACTTAAAGCCAGAAATACACTGAACACTTTTTATAATTAGATAATGTAATAACAATACAATAACAGTGCGTTTTTGTTGACATGTAATTTGTTGGCTTACGTGCCAGCTGCAATGTATTTGCTTTGGGAAAAATTGTGCATGCAGCTAAATTGTGACAACAGAGCAAGACAACTGTGACCTAGCTGAATTAGTGAGTGTGGTTGGTGCTCGCACTGTCAGGCAGGTGACCAGCAGGGGAGACAACTCTGCTGTGACCTGGCTGAATTAGTGAGTGTGGTTGGTGATCGCACGGTCAGACAGGTGACCAGCAGGGGAGACAACTCTGCTGTGACCTGGCTGAAGTAGTGTGTTATACCTAGAATGTGTGGTTGATGATCACACTATTAGTCAGGTGACACTCAGGGGAGGCAACGCTGCTGTGACCTGGCTGAGATTAGTGTGTTATACCGTGATTGTGTGGTTGATGATCACACTTTATTTGTATTAGTCAGGTGGCCAACAGGGGAGAGAACTCTGCTGTGACCTGGCTGAATTAGTGTGCTATACCCAGATTGTGTGGTTGATGATTACACTATTAGTCAGGTGGCCAACAGGGGAGATAACTCTACTGTGACCTGGCTGAATTAGTGTTTTGTATCCTGATCGTGTGGTTGATGATAACACTATTAGTCAGGTACCAACAGGGGAGGCAACTCTGCTATGACCTGGCTGAATTAGTGTGTTGTATCCTGATCGTGTGGTTGATGTTTACACTATTAGTCAGGTGACCAACAGGGGAGAGAACTCTGCTATGACCTGGCTGAGATTAGTGTGTTATACCCTGATTGTGTGGTTCATGATCACACTTTATTTTTATTAGTCAGGTGGCCAACAGGGGAGAGAACTCTGCTGTGACCTGGCTTAGATCAGGCTGTTGTCATACTCTCATTATGTGGTTTGTGCTCACATTATTCAGGTGATTACCAGGGGAGACAACTGTGCTGTAACCTGACTGAATTAGTGTGCTATCCAGGCAGTTGAGCCAAACGGAAGACTAAAACAATGAACCTATTTCATCACTAACTCACTGATTCATGATGCCGGCACCAAAGTACTTTTCAACAAAAAAGAACAGAATCATAGCAATCAGATTAGATACTATTCCCTGCATAACTTCTAAGTGTAGGAGACCTGTGGAGGAACAAAGGCCATACACCATCAGATAGTGGAAGTGGACGTCATCATTTGCATACTCTTAGGGCTGGGACCAGTACAAATTTACTACCCAGGTACCCAACCCCATATTACCCGACCCTAGCCAGGTACCCGCTGTAGGTCTCAAGTTGTACCAGAGTCCTGGCAAAAGGGTCCATGAAGATCCGGGGTAGAATAGGTCTTTCGCAACCCATGCTTGCTGTAAAAGGCGACTATGCTTGTCGTATGAGGCGACTAATGGGTTCGGGTGTTCAGGTTCGCTGACTTGGTTGATGCATGTCTTCGATCCCAACTGCGTGGATCGATGTTCATGTTATCAATCACTGGATTGTCTGGTCCAGACTCGATTATTTACAGACCCCCGTCGTGTAGCTGGAATATTGCTGAGTGCTGCGTCAAACAACAAACCAACCAACCTGGCAAAAGCTGCTTAGATACACACATGAAATAATTTGGTCATTCATTGACAGAGGCTTTGTCTTTACTCAAACAAATAAAAGTGATCCTTTGTTTAGCCTTTGTGGCTATAAGTCATTCATTATTATGATTTGGTTTACGGATCTGCCGACCCAAATCAGGAATGTGGGAACAAATTTAATCAAGTCTTTGAAAGGCATTTAGAAGTGATACACATAAGGAAGAGAATTTCTGGATGTCAACTTCTTTGTTATGATGAACACAACGTTTTGGAGGACATGCTTACTCCTTCATCAAGTGAATGAATGATATGTACAGTAGTTTGGAGTTTAACGACCGCTTCAGCCTCTGGCTATGTTGCAGTCGGGGTGGGAAGAAAGGTGGAGGGTTGAGAGAGACGAGAGTTTGTCAGTAGAGAGCTGATAAAAGTCTTAATCTACCATGAATGATATGAGACAGAGGGCTGTTATATGTCCACCTGAGAACAAGAATAATAAGATAACAAAAGGTGGTAACTGAACCAGGGAAGTCAATAGATAATTTGCGCTGATAGGCGATTAGCACCAAACAATGGAGGCCAAAGCTGAACGTAATTCGAGCTGATAGTTATGGACAAATGGAAGCCAGGACTAAATTATCACTGATAGGTAAATGGCAATACACAATGGGCAAACGGGAGGCCGGGGGTAATAGCACTGATAGGTAAACGGGAGGCCGGGGGTAATAGCACTGATAGGTAAACGGGAGGCCGGGGGTAATAGCACTGATAGGTAAAGGAATAGAAATAGCAATGGGCAAATAGAAGCCAGCTAGATAATTAACACCGACAAAGATCAAAGCAATAAGTCCCATGCACTAGGCAGGTATGTTCAAAGGTCATGGCTGTCTGGTGTCTCCTGATGTCAATGGCTTCTTGTAGTTTTCTCTGTCACCAGTTGTTGTTGGTAGACAGGACTTTGGTGGCTTCCCACGTGATGTACTGGTCTTCGTTCTTGAGGATGTGTTCGGAAATAGCGGATTTCAGGTCTAGTTTGTGGACAGAGGTCTGATGTTCTTTGAGTCTGGTGTTCAAGGTTTCTTCAATGCATGGTTGCCACAGTTGCAGGGGATCTGGTATATACGTCCTCGGGGGTTGGGACTTACACTGCTTGTGCCTCTGTCATTGGCTTGTAGATGGGACTTGCCTCCAGAAAAGGTGGCATCTATGTTGGTTTTGCTCTTGATGAGGTCGGAAAATCTGCGTGACAGGGCCTTGGTAGGGTATGGTGATTCTGATGGACGACGGGGCTGATTTGGGTCTGGGATCAGAGTTCTTGAGGGTCTTGCGGATGGTTTGGGAGACTAGGGTGGCAGGGTAACTGTTGAGGGACGTGAAGGTTTTCTTGAGGTGGTCCAATTCACTGTTGAGGGCATAAGGGTGTCAAATGGATTTTGGCACGTCGGTTGAGGGTGGCAATGATGACTTCTTTTATCTGGGGATGGTGGCAGGAGTTGTAGTGGATGTACGGGTCTGTGTGGTCTGGGCTTGCGGTACACTGATGTTCTTAGTATATCATTTGTGGTTGGGGTGGGGTGGGGTGGGGGGTCGACACGTCTAGGAATTGAAGGTGTTGATTGGTTTCGGTCTCCATGGTGAACTGGATACTCTGGTGCTGAGCGTTGAGATGTTTTGGGAGCTCTGTGGGGTCGTTCTGGTGGGCTATGGTGGTCAATGTGTTTTCCGGTACCAGGTTGTATTATTTCTAGTGCCGTTTTATGGGTTTCAATGAAGTGCTACCTAACTGACCCATCACTCCACTTGGGATGTTTGAACTAGTCATTAAGAAATCTCATTCAAACAATTATGATAATTCAGCGTTAGAAATTGGCACTAGTCCTATAGTCCTTGCCAAACTGCCCAATGGTAAAGGTATCATAAGGACTCGTAGAAATTTGCCCTTTTTAAGGGTTTAGCTATATGTTATCATTATAAGGAATAGTGGACGAAAACTGTTAGTTTCTAACCCTGATAATTGTTTTGTAATCTTCTGGATTTAGGTATTGTATTTTAGCTTAATTGACTACCACATCACTTTAGTTTTCACATATGTACTATCATGCTATAACACTTATACTTGGTTTTCATATAATAATTAGATCCACAGCAAGTGCTTTTATAAGTTATCATGGTGTAACATTTGTACAAATTTTCATATTATTTCAATTATGGAACAGCAAGTAATACAAATTAATCCAGGAAAATGCAGATACAAAATATTAGTTGTTTCAGTTATAGCTTTTTAGATAGATACTAGCCTAAGGTAACGAGAATCTATCTCCCAGACATACGAGAATAGCATTCAGCAAATACTTCAATATAGCTCATACAAGCTCGTCTATTGTGATACCATAATCTCTTTCCAAGCAACCAACAAGATTAGTGCCAGTCCAACAGGATTAGGAATTCCCCTCTGTCTAGCCATCCATTAACCGTAGTAGGACACACCCCATTGTGTATCAACAAACCATTCATATTCCTTTTATTGTTCTAGTTTTACAGAAGCAAATTTTAGGCAGAAGGAGTTTTACGCTCAACCCAAGCATACCTTTCACCCACGGCCCAGAGGGCTGTACCGACTCTGCAGCACCCACAGCTATAGTTAAGAAATTGTTCATTGTTAATTGTTCTCGTAAAAAAAAATGTAATTAGTCTCCCGTGACTCCGGCTCTTTGCTAACTAATTCCCCCAAGAAACCCAGGACACCATTTGTAAGTTTTTGAACATCAGAACAGTACCATACTTACCGTGTTCGACGTAATAAGCGCCCAGGGCGCTCTCACAGTTAGAACGAGGGGGCTCTTAATAGAATGTTATTTTGGTGAAAATAAAAACAGAGTTGAAAGATAAATTTTGTGGTTTATGCTGACAGCCTGAAATGTTTATATACGACAGACATATTTTTCCAGAATTTAATTGCGTATTATACGCGAATAAATAAATGTTTTGTACATTGATCAATCGGAAGGGGTGCTAATTGAGATTGTTCACCAGCAAATATATTAGTAAATATCGCCGTGGGCGCTTATTAGAGCAGGGCGCTTATTGCGTCGAATACGGTATTTGGTGGCGAGTCCTGGTATGACAGACTTCTTAGTCCGTCCTTTCCTGTACCTCTTTGCAGCAAGGGATATATGGTTCACAATACTGTAGGAAGCGTCAATTTCTTATTAAAATGATAGACAAAATTGCTATACAAGAAAACACTTTATTGTAACTATCAAATTATTTACGGTGCGGGGTACTGATTGTGTCGTTGGCTGACCCAAGATATTGGTAATACGGTTCAGGCACCAGTTGTCCCGGCTGTGTTATATTAGAATCCCGATAACGCAATGAGGAGAATTTTGCGAAGAAGATGAACAAGAAGCATGCAATGTGAACTGGGTTTTATTTACGTCAATCGGCACTATTTCAGCACTTTATCACGTGTGTATAGCCTTTAAACCTAGTGGCTTATGTTGAAGGGCACTACCCACGTGTGGCTATAGATAATGGAGTTAGACAACCAGGGGTTGATATCATGAGCAATGTCCCACGTCTGGGTTCGCTGATACGTACGTAATCAACCAAATCAGCAAGCCTGGCCACCCCGTCCAAATCTAGCCGCCAGTATCGACTAGTTAGCAATTCTAATAGTGTACAAACAAAATTCTATTCCTTTCAAGTTTGGTTGGATATGTATAAAAGAGTTAATGTTGATTTATAAACAGAAGCAAAAGATGACCAAGGAAAAATCTTGAGGTGTCTTATCCTTAGCGCAGCTAGGGTTAAGCCAGGTTGTCGTGGGCACCAAGACAACAACCACTACCACTATGTGCTGACCTTGCACATGGTGTTTTTTGTATGTATATATCTACCTGCATACAGTAAAAATGTATATACCGCAAGCTATGGTGTCCAAATTGTCACTTCCTACCGAGAACCATACGCCGACGCCTTGCATATACGAGTATGCAAATAACGTTGTTAGTACTTACATGTAGCTATAAAGAAAACCTAATCAAAATAATGATCCACTGATTTATGAACCAATCAGTTATATCGATATTGTTAATCTAGCTAAGGCTATGAATTACAATTACTGAAAAGATTACATTTTCCTGAAAAGTGACCAACAAAAACAAAACATACTAAATTCATTTAGTGGTCATCTAATTTTTTAGAGTGATACTAATATGCGTAATATGCGATTTTCATAATGTAGTACATTGGACATTTTGTCTCCTTCAGGAAATAAGTACCTACACAAGGATAAATGGTATACATTAGGGAGAACCACGTTCTTTTGTACGCTCATGAGTGAACATGTTCTGTCCTACGCCCAATAAATGACAGGTGAATGAATGTGACGCGCTGCAAGGATGAACTATTCTGTTTCAATAGAAACGAAATATTAATACAAAACATAATCTGTACCATGGTTTCAGCAATATATACAAATGTGGACTTGGCTTAAACTTGTTTGGCTAGTTAATTGGCAGTTCTGACTTTAGTCTGTCATACAAAGACACATATCCAATACAGCCCATTTACGTCTGTAGTATTTGGCAAGTCTAGGTTACAGCAGTACCTGAAAATGAAGCGAGTCTCCGGGCTCCTTTTGATTATATGTCATAACTATAATTAACAACTGTTTTTATCTCTCAAATATATTCATTTCAGAGAATAGATGTTAGTCTATCCTGGCTATACTTTGATGCACATAAGATCAAATAAGGCAATTTTTTTAAACATTGTTTGTTAACCCAAAGTTTATGATGAATTTAGCAGTTGACAAAATCTGTTAGTCAACGGGTCCAAGGAATTTGATAAGTGTTTATGTTGTATCTTATATGGCGTAGATTCATGTGTAAACTTGTTTTGAAAGACACACAGTACGTCCGAATGACTGGATACGGTAACCAGTCAGACTATTTCATTTGCGAGACCTCGTACATTTCCGATCGAATGTCTTGATCTGTGGATGTGAGATATCAAACATTCAACGAAGACGCGCCGACCGCAACAAGTGCGTGGCGCCCAAGCTCATCACAGCGATACGTCTTTTCCTACGGCATTGTATACTGTAACAGTTAATGCCTCTATAGTCGCACGCGTTGGAATAGAGCTTATAGGGTCACCCTAGACAGAACCCAGCTAGTAAACGATTAAACTCCTAAACGTGCTATTTTTTAAAAACAAAGTTGTTATTCTCTAATATTGTTTGCTATAATATGAATACAACTTATTAAATTATATTATATTTTTATTTTTCCCCCGATAAAAATCATATCTCGCATTGTCACGTTTTTACACGGATGTTAGACACTTCAAAATGGCGATGTTTTGGGTGTGTGTTACGTGGGCACTTCTGTTGACAACTGTCAACTGCAGAAACTACAAGGAAGGCGAAGGGGTATATACTTTCATGCAACCTTTCCATATTCTTTGTTTTGAAAACGATGCATTGGTATTTCGTGGCAATGTCGCTGTGTTAGGTCGTGACATGACCAGTGATGTGGTCGAATTCCGAGTCCCTGTTCTGACCGGGACTGCGGGCTGATGGAAAATGCAACGATACTTCTGACATAAACTATATGTAATGTACGTTTGTTTGGATGCTAAAATATGAATCTTCATATTACCAGGTCTTTTATGAAACGGATTGTGTATGTCGTTAGCTAATGTAAATTTGATTCACTAAATGTCTGCTTTCTTTTGCTTGTCATGAACATGATGAAGGCTGGATAAGCAGGAAAACTGCCGTTTGCTGAAGCATTCTTATTCCCAATAAGCCTAATGGCTGAATGAAGTTTTTACTATACGAGCTAGAATTTTCTTGTAGCGTTATGTTTAATAGACTTTGGCACCAGAGAAAGACTTGGCTGGGCGAGTTGGCAGTTCGTGTATATTTCATGAAGTTCTTCTGAATGTTCAACGCAAGGTTGTTTGTTTGCTAACTCAAATTTTATGATGAATGGAAGATATATCAATTGATCAAAATGGATGCAAACATGGTTTCTCCAAACTTATACTGCCATTTTGGATACTGGTTTTGGTGATGTCATGGGGCCGATGTCATTACTGTAAAAATGTATGCAACTTTAATTTGTTTATTTCAAATAAGTACCTTTAATTAGCATGTGCTGTTATTATTTGAAATATTTTGTTTCCTCCAAATATCCCAGAGTATTCCAAAGTATTTAGTTGAGCCTTGTGTTCAAGAAATTGGTAAAACTAAAATATCTTCAGACGCCATCTAAACTTTTTTTTTGCTAACATGCTTAAGTAGGTTAAGAATTTTGTCACTGTCGTATGTCTTGAAACAGGCATGTGTCTATTCTTGAATCCATATTAGTGTTGGAAGCTGGCAGGATCCAGTGTTTGCAACTACTTTCCCAATCTGCACTTGGAAAGTAGATAAGACACAAGTCTGGTCAAATCAACTTCTTGTCACTCTTATATAGGTACAGCCAGCCTTCTAGAAACTGTTGGAGGCACGAGTGGCCCAGTCGTCTAAGGCACTGCAGTTTTCTGTGCAGAGTTGCGTCCCTTGGGCACACCAGAAACCTATGATTGTGGGTTCGAATCCCGGTTCACCCCGATTATGTTTCTAGGTTTGTCGGCACCATACCTGTTCTCTAGGGTTTCATCGAAGTGGTAAACGTCTGAGACCTGCATCACTTCAGGCATTCCTCCCACATTAAGCTGACACGCCGTGATATAACTGGAATACTGTTAAAAGCGGCGTTAAACCCAATTCACTCACTCACTCTAGAACTGTCCAATCTTAAATTTTCTTGAAAGATCAAGCCAGCCATGTTCATGTTTACAAGGATGGTGTCTCCAAGTTCCACTTGCTGTCACTGACAGCACACAACATTTTACAGGCACTTCATCACTTGCTGCCACTGACAGTCACTTATAGCCTGAAAAGGGAATGTAAAGTGACTGTGTTGTGACGAAAGTTTGCCTTTGGGTTTGATTTCCCAAATAATTTATCAGTCTATTTATATACGCAGGGATGTTAGGGTATACATGCTGGAAGTGATGCAGATGTATGTTTACGTTTTGCATACTTTGGATTCATCGTGTTCATGATCCAGTAACAAGCACCGTTCAAAATATTCTAAGCCTGACTAACTTTCAACTATGGGCCATAACAAAGTGAACTAGTCAATGTAGTATATTGTTTGAGTAGTTCATTGAAAGGGTATTCAGTCTGGTGACAGTGACAGCCAGTTGAACGTGATAGGGGTCCAAATGGACACAGAAATGGAAAAGAACGAGTAACCAGCAGTATTCAAGTTTTTTACTTTAGAAAAAAGTACTCCCCAAGAAATTCATGACCACATGTCACAAGTGTTTGGGGATAGTGCCCTAGCTATTCCACTGTTAAATGTTGAGCAGCTATTTTTAAGCCTGGGAGAACAAGCTTTGATGATGACCCTAGGGCTGGATGTCCCTCAACTTCCATCAATGAAGATTCCATCAAGAAGATAGAAAAACTTACACTGTCAGATAGACGTATTACCATTGCTGATCTTGAGGAAGACACAGGTCTACGCCATGGATCCATTGAAGCTATTACTCATGAACATTTACAGATGAATAAGATATGTGCTCGTTTGGTGCCAAAGTTTCTAAATTCTAATCTTAAGGAAAAAGAACTGACATTGCCAGAGAAAATTCAAAAAGATATTAGTAACGGGTGGGGAAACATTGGTGTACAACTATAATCCCAAGTCAAAACATCAATCTATGGAATGGCACCATTCCACTTCTCCGGCACCAAAGAACTTGAAGTCTTCAAGATCAGTGAAGAAAGTTATGGCGACTGTATTCTGGGATGCAAAGGGTGTGATCCTTGTTGATTGCTTAGAAAATCAAAAGATGATTACCACTACCAGTGCCAACTATGCTGATTTACCTCATCGCCTGCAAGATTCTATGAAAGAAAAGACAGCAAGGGATGCTGACTGTTGGAGTTCTACTACTTCATAACAGTGCCTCTTCTCACACCTCTCAACTTGCAGAGGCTGCTGTGGGACAATGTGGGTCCGAAGAGCTTCCTTACCCTCCATACTCGCCAGACCTGTCACCAAGTGATTTCCTCCTGTTTCATAAACTGAAAGAACACCTTCGTGGAAAGAGCTATCACGACAACGATGACCTCAAAACTGCCATGAATGGGGTTTTCAGGGTGTCATCAGAAAACTCCTTCCTGACTGAAATTGAAAAGCTTCACTACCGATATGAGAAGTGTTTTGAAAAGCAAAAAAGATTAATGTTGAAAAATAAAATTAAAAACACTTTCACAATTGTTGGTTTGTTTTGTTAGCCTTAGAACATTTTGTTTTGACCTGCCCTCATATAAGGACACATGGACATGCATTATTTTGTTGATAATTGATTAACGCTCATTGTTAATAATTAATAGGATATATAAGTCGCTCTCATTTCATATCAAGTTTATGTGAAAGCTTTGAGCAGATAAAAATCAGGATAAACATGATCGTTTAATCCTGTATATCCTATTACTGATATTGTGGGTTCTGTAGTAAGTCAATAGTGTTGTTGAATTACAAGTTTTGTGATGTTCAGTTTTAACGATGACCATCCGTTTTTACAAACACCTTGTTTCTAATTTGTGGTTATTTTACAGGTGCAGCTTTATGTGAACAAAGTTGGTCCTTACTTCAACCCCCATGAAACATATCACTACTACCAACTACCTGTGTGTCGACCCGTTAAGGTAAACACGAAAACAAAAGGCATGGTAGGGGTGGGACAGCTTTTTACAGCCAGGGTAGAAAGAAGTTTTATTTTGGTGACAGGACTTTGTATATTGTCTTCTTCTTGAGAGAATGTTTCTTTCTACCACACTCAGCAGCATTACAGTTGTTTCATGTCATCCAGTCAACAATAGTTGATACAGATACCGGCAATCAGTTCTGGACCAGACAGTCCAGTGATTGGCTGAGATGCTTGCATGTGTAAGCAAACCGTATGACCCGAGGACAGGTTGATATCAGTAGTACTGCTGTATTGGTAGTCAAGTGGTTTAAGGTGCTGCAATTTGCAGTGCAGAGTTGCATCCCTTAGTTGTGCCAGGATCCACTGATCATGGGTTTAAAAATTCTCTCTGATTATGATTCTTGGGTTTGCCTACACTAAGTTATTTGTTTACAGAAATGAAATTTTACACACAGATGTTACTGGTCAAGGTCTCAAATGAGTCCAAAAATTGGTGTTGTACATTCATTTTTTACAGAGTTATGGCAACTTGGGGACAAGTTTTCTCAGAAACTACTGAAGTTATATGAATGAAAGTTTGCATGCTTGTCTAAGAGATTCTTGTCAAGATGTGTTAGAAAATTGGTCCCTGTCAATTATTTGTTTACAGAGTTACAGCCCTTGATCATTGTTATTAATTTTACTTAATGTATAGTGAGTGTGTGCATTGGTAACAAATTTTCTCAGAAACTACTGAAGTTTGTTTATCTAAGAGATACTTATCAAGACAGAGTTATTTTTTCCAGAGAAACGGCCTTTTGTGTGTATTAATTTCACTTTTAGCAATTTTGTTTCTAATGACATAAAGCGGCCCAAGTGCCTATCTCTTCTTAAGGCTTTATAGAACTCTTTTTATAGTTTTTATTCACTACTTTATGAACAAATTCTAATGTGCCCTATGGCAGGAGATAGTGATGACATTATTTTCTTGTTTTCAGATTGAACATAAGAGCCTTACCTTGGGTGAAGTTTTGGATGGCGACCGAATGGCAGTATCATTGTATGGGTTGAATTTTAAACGTGAGTAGTGAGGCGTAACATAGAAAACCTTTTAGAATCCTGTTCTAGTTTAGCAGTCAGTATTTGTTAGGACTATGTTTTTGTGTAATTTGGGGCGGTCAGGTAGCCTAGTGGTTAAAGCCTAAGTGGCATAAAACAATAGTCACTCACTTTTGTGTAATTCGAGGCAGGACATTTAATCAAAACTAAATTAAAGAAAACATACAGTTTCATATGTATTCATGTACACAAGTGTCTTAAGTTAAATATTTACATTAATTATGCCTTACACAGTTAATAGGCATTATCATTATCATTATCATTATCATTCAAATTATTAAAGGGGAACACCAAAATGATTTAGAAACCCACATATTGCATTATACATTGACATTGTTAGATTATATTCCACTGAGGCAGTGTTGAAATGTGTTTAATTTACAACAGCAAATAAGCCCTGATTACTTATCATAAATGGAGAAAATGATGAATTTCCATACAGAGTTATCTGTCCCAAAGAAAAGTTATTCAGTTCGTGGTGAGGCTCGATTTTAGACTCTCTTTGTTGTTTTTATATGCCTGCTAATTATACATGAACCAAGATCATTGTGTGATTGTAATTATGGAATGTTTGTTGCCATGGTTACAGGTGATGCAGATAAGAAGGAGTTGTGTAAAGTCATGTACTCGGAAACTGACCTCAACTTGCTGAGGAATGCCATAGAGGATCTCTACTACTTTGAATTTGTTATAGGTTTGTAGTTCTATTGCAGTAGAATACTAGTATAAGTTGTGGCTCATATGTGATGTCTTATCCCATTGCCTACATCATGTCAAGTTATTGTGTATTGATGAATTGTGATAGAACATTTTCCTAACCCTGACATTCAAGGCATATGATTCTTACATATGACTGTGCTGTGACGTTATTTTTTTAAAATCACATTTTTATCATTTGCAAGAAATCACGTTCTGGGGATGAGGTGTGTCAATAAAAGACATTTAAACTATTATTGTATTCTTATGATAATTACCTTGATTGTTTGCATTTATGTAAACCTATAAAAAAAAGTAGTGTTACGTTAACACTGGGAAACATATCGTCCTGGTATGATTCATCTCTGAGTTGGCCATGTTTCTCTGTTTCTAGATGACATTCCTATCCGAGGGTTTATTGGGCATCTGGAGGAAGGTGGTTTTCTGCCCCACAACCACAAGATCTACCTGTGGGCACATCTCCACTTCAATGTGGAGTACAATGGAGACAATGTAAGACTCACCACCTCTTACCCATGCTTACAACTACCTTGGAGACCGCCTTTAAGGTCTAGTGGTAGAGTGGCCGCCCAGAGAGCGGAAGTTCCGGAGTTCGATCCCCAGCCGCATTATAACAAAAGACGTTAAAAAATGGTACTTGTTGTTGCCCTGTCTGGCGCTCGTCATTAAGGGGCTAAAACAAGAACTGGTGGGCTCGGAGTCAGTATACTGTGTCTGAGTGGGGTATTCATGTTAAACTGCTGCATGGTATCTCAGTGAGCTAGCACTATCAATTGGCATCAGTCCGGTCTAGTGCAAGCAGCCACACACACACACACACACTTGCATGCACGTCGCTGTATAAGTGCAATAATCTTGGACGCGATTTTAAACCCCATTTCATCTCACCTCACTACAACTACCTTGTTCAAAATATGATCATGATGATTAGAGTGGTTTATTCCTCCGTTGTAGTTGCGTCCCTTGGGCATGCCAGAAACCAATGATCGTGGGTTCGAATCCCGATTTTCTTTGATTATGTTTCTAGGTTTGTCAGCACCATACCCCTGTAGGTTTCACCAAAGTGGATGACGCCTGAGACCTGCTTCACTTCGGGCTTTCCTCACACATTAGGCTGAGACTCTGTGATATAAATGGAATACTGTTCAAGGCAGTGTTAAATCTAACTCACTCATTCACTCCAAGTGAGATAACTTTGATTTATCTTGACATGCCCAGAAATCCTAAGTAGTAGTTGTTTCTGTACCATAATATAACTGAACTATTGTTCCACTGCAAACTATTGCTGGTTGTAGGAGGAAAGAATATTGGATTGAGTGATAAAAATAAGTGACTTGGCTGAATGTATGTCAATTGTGCTCTGAATGTAGGGATTGTTATCATTCACTGGTTTGCCTGGTCCAGACTTGATTCCTTGCAGCCTGCTGTGATTGTGCTGGATTACTGTTTACTACATTGTTGTGTAACATTCAATCACTGACTCTGTGATGCCATCTTACTATCATGCTGCAGGTCATCTATGCCAATGTGTCCACCAAGGAACAGCCGCCCGTGTCTCTCGATTCCGTCACCACGCCATTTGAAGTAGCCTTCACCTACAGTGTCAAGTGGCATGCAACAAAGTAAGTTGGCTACGCTGTGTGAACCTGTAATAGTTTTACCCCCTCACTGCAATAGCCAATGCACATACAGTTTCCGTCGTGTGGTGTACAAAATAATTGGTGTATTGGCTGATACAGCAAAGGAAGTTGTGATATAAATAAGTTATACTCCACTTCGGGAAAGTAAATGTTTATATACTGTTTCATTTAATGACATGTTAACTTAAAAGAATTCCTTATAACAGAAAATTTCCACAATGTTTCATCTACCAGTTCATAATGGTGGTGACATGACAATTAAAAGGTTCTGAGTTCATAATACCAGATGAGAAAATTGACATATTTTCTTGACTTTGATCTTAATTGTGAAAAAATATTTATGGACATTACGAAAAATGTGTTTGGGCCAATATATCTATGGTCACAACAAGAAAAACCATGTCAACGAAACTAGAAGTATGTGCAGTCATACAAGGGATGGTAATACCGCTGTTGACATCCAGTGTCATGCTTGCAATTCATTAACAGGCTTTGCATCTTTGTAGGAGTTTGTCCACCATAGTTTGAGTATGTTACACAATTGTTAAAGTCCCATAATTAGTTGCAGATTTACACGTGAAAGTACTTATTGTCATTATATTGTGTGTACCTTGAAATGAGTTAATGGTGAAATTGTTCATTGAGTGTGGGCGGAACAGATTTCATTGTCTGTACAATGAACGCAGGTTGTTTACCCGTATATATAAGATAAATATGCGATAAATCGCAAAGAACAATGAAGAATAAAGTGTTTTTTTCACAATAAAACATTGTTCTATCATGATGTCATTATTGGAGATAATACTTGATGACATCATATATTGGACGACATTATTTTTGGGAGGGAAGTGTCCAGTAGGTTGTTCCCCATAGATGTAGCTTGGGTACTCAGATAAATGCAGTGGCCGAACGATCACATCCAAAAGTGGGAGAGATATCACAATCAGTATTAGGAGAAAAGGTACAGATAATCGATGTGAGGATTGTGAGAATATGCGGAAAATACCAAACTTAACCCACCTGTTCATAAAATGGACTTGTCTGACATTGCCGAGGTTGGATTCTCTAAAGGGAATCACCAGTATTTAAATACAGGTAACTTTTTTTAAAGCTAGTACATTTTATAGACATTCTTAGAGAGGCTGTACATATTGTTGATATCTCATATAACAAATAAACGACAAGTGGTTTATTCTCCATGCAGTGTTTAATTGTACAATAAACAACTTCCACTTGTCATTTATTTCTTGTGACAATATGAGCCTTGCTAACTAATGTAACGTACAGCCTGCTTTGTCCATAGTGTGCCATCAGTGCGTGAGTGTAGTGATGTAACGGTAGGACGATACAGTTTTGTATCGCAATATGAGGCCCCTGTTACAGTACATGGATTAACAACTGTGTCGTGGTGCATATTGGTGTAAAACACATGAATAATAACAGACACTGGTCAACAACCAGCTGATGCAGTGTCTAGTATTTCCTGGTTGATAGATGCTCTCTAGCCTATATGTTTCTGTCCTACAATATCCCATCTTCGATCTTTAAAATTTAAAAACAAATGATCAGGGTTGTGATTGACCTGCAAAAAGTAAGAATAAGAAACTTGTGAAATAAAAGTACTGTATCAGGATACGAATCGTATCGCAGCCATAGTATCGGGATATGTATCATGTCACGAACCCAATGTATCGTTTCGCCTCTTGTAACATGTGAAACTTTTGTACCACAGGCGTGTGATAGGTTTGTAGTTATTTTAGTAATGATAGACTCACTCATGTAATGATAGTCCCTTTATAAGTTTACTGTAAGGACATATTTTCATTCCAAATGTCATGAATATGCTCTCATCCTGTATTTTATTAGTTGTGTAATTAGTTGTCGTATACAGTGTCATATTAGGTTAGGTAACTTGATCATGTTGATTGAAGTCAGCTTTTCCCTAACACTGGGCTGATATTGCTGTGTGACGTCTCTGGCATCATGTTTCTTGTTTGTGACGTCATCCTATACTATGTTCTATGACATTGCTAATGAACATAGTTTCTTTAAAAATTAATGTCTTTGCATATCACAATTAATTATATTAAAACACCAGACAAGGTCAAATAATTTCTATACCAGAATTTTCATGTGAAATATGTGAGGTGGGTGTTGGAAACTCTGATGGTATACAGTATCATATTAGGTCAGAAAGAACCATCTTGGATTTTTACTGATGGTATACAGGCTCATGTGGGCTTAGTAGTTCTGCTCTCTGATTGGTCAATCTCATTGTGAGACATAATAAATACATGTATGATGTGTTTTTGTAACCAGGGCACAATGTATAACGATGCACTGATACCCCAAACTTTCACACAACATCCATTCATCAAAGGCTTCTTTTTTATATTGATGTTAACTTGTTACTACAAATATGGACAAGAGACATATGATCATGAAGAGACTCACACCTGTTGCAATATGTCAATACTTCCTACCTAACTGCTATGAGTATGATACGGCAACAGTGGCAGATGCCAGCTCTGTACACATCATTGTGTATTGATTTTATGGCTGAATACAGTAGGGGATACCCCACCTCAAGGGAAACAGCTGATTTTAACTTGTAAATCTAAAAGGGCTGACTGAAAAGATCGATAATCAAAATTATTGTGGCGAAAAGAAATATAAAAGATTTTCGATTTAAGGATCATCTAAAATATCTTGCGGAAACTTTTGTAATGAAATAAAGTTTTGATTTACTGAAGCAGACTTGTTTTTGTCCATTGCCAAAGACGGAAAGCAACTGATTTTGTTTTGTATCATAAATGTCCACAAAGTAATCCACGCATAAGTGTATCACTACTCACCAGTGACATGAAATATGTTGTTTTGTCACAGAGCTTTTTGCATATTTGCTCAAAGTTACTTCTCTGATATTTATTGATAAATGATCGATATTGGGTTAATGATTATCTATCTCTAAGAATTATGTCTATAAATTTGCCAGCTCTAAAATCTGACTCTCTAAGCCTCATGGTAATGCTATCTAGATTTTCACAATTTTTTGTTAATTTGAAACATATGGCATCTAGCCAAACCAACCAATATCAAAAGGGAAGAGCTGCTGAACTTGCATAAGTGTAAACCTCTGTCTGAAATTCAGTTGCACAGATAATAATGCTGTGATAAGTAAAGCAGTGTTCAGTTTGTTTGTTTGTTGTTTAATGCCGCTCTCAGCTATATTCCAACTATATGACGGCGGTCTGAAAATACTCATGTCTGGACCAGACAGTCAAGTGATTGACATCATGACCAACGATCCACGCAGTTGGGATACGATGACATGCATCAACCAAGTCAGTGAACCAGACCAAGTCCCCTTGATCCCGTTAGTCGCCTCTTACGACAAGCATAGTCAAGGGAGATACAGTCAAGTACCGTTAATCCGACATCGATAGTTGCATATGATTATGTCAGATTAACGAGTATGTCGGATAAAAGAAATAAAGTAGTATCAACATTCGTGATCAAAAATCGGACAACTACACGATAGATATTGATTTTTAAAAGTAATAAAAAAATAAAAAAATAATATTCAATATTTTTATGTTACATTGTTGGCAGAATATGTTTTTTAATCATGCAATCTCTAAATTTAACACAAAACAAATGTTATGGACTGTATGACTGGTACCGCAAAGCTTAATAAAGCTGCTTTCTAAGTGGCTAACGTTGACTTCCTGTATGTCATTTCATTGTTTGGTCATAGTTCGCGAAAGGTTGTTCTGACGTGACCTGTAATGGGATGTCCTTGCTGATAGGGAGAACTTGTATCTGATTTTAATGAGACTGGGGTAATCTAAGCATGTGATTAATCATGTTTTTTATTTAAAGCATTAATTGTTTATCATTAAGCAAGTTTATCTCTGCAGCCGTTGTAATATGCAACTACCAGCCGACTCGTCTTGTATCAAAACACGAGTTTTGTACTCGCGGGCAGATGACCACAGAGTACGCTGATCACTGTGTCAGATTAACGAGACTGATTAATGAGTGATTTCTGCAATTGGTTGCAAATTAGGTGTGTCGGAGTGCGAGACTGTCGGATTAATGGGTCTAAATAGCACTAATTTAATCGGTTCCCATCATTAGCCGATTGTCGGATTAACTATACTTGACTGTATATGTATTTGAATCTAGGGACCCCCTGAATCTCCAACTTTTAACATTAGGGTTATGACAAGGACTACTTGATTCTTTTAAGAATGGACAGAGTGGGACTTATACACTTTACAGCTGAGTGGGTTCAATTTATGTACATAGATTATATTTGCTTTCAGTTTGAAATATGAAGAGAGAGGGAAAAGACTTCGTGACAACAGCTTCTTCCCCAAGACATTGGAGGTGAGTGAAAAACGCTTAATGCTGTGAGGTGGAAGTTCTATCTGCGTTGTTGTTAACTCAGTTAATTCAGATTGGTCAGAGGATGGTACATCATTATGACCTGCCTTTGATTCAAACATTTCTCTTTCTGTACTGCATATTTTGAGTGAGTGAGGTTTTGCACCACAATTAGCAATATTCCTGCAATATGACAGCAGGGGACACCAGAGATAGGCTTCACACGCCAATGCCTGGGAAATGTCTGAAACCAAACCTGCCCGATTACACACCAAAACCAAAAACTTGAAATAATACTGTAATACTGTTTTTTCTGGTTTTATGGACATCAATGTTTTGTCTTTTGTTGGGGGCGGTCGGACTGCCCAGCAGTTAAAGCGTTCACTCGTCCGGGTTTGATTCCAGACATGGGTACAATGTGTGAAGCCCATTTCTGGTGTCCTCCACCGTGGTATTGCTGGAATGTTGCTAAAAGCGGCGTAAAAAAATACTCACTCACTCTTTTGTTAGCTGAAGCTTATCTCCTCTTATGCCAGTTATATATATTTCTTGTGCATCCCTAACCACACAAGGTGGAGATAGATGCTGTCGATGTGACTTTTGCATGGATGTTTATGTTGTTGTGTTTATTTTTCAGATCCACTGGCTATCTGTCATAAATTCTATAGTGCTGGTGTTTCTACTGATTGGCTTTGTGGTCATCATATTGGTAAGTCGGATCATTTAGTTATCAACTAGGGTTGAAGTGGGCCTCATGTCTTAAAATATATAGTGACTTACCTCTTTTGAAAATTTAAAACTATGCATCATCTATGTTCTACACCACAGCACTCAGAGGTAACCTGAAATGTTTAGTACCATGACACCCCATGACACTCAGGCTAGCATGGTATATCCTATCCCTGTGCAGTATGTTTATTACATCCATCTACATCATTGACGATTGTGACTTGTTGTGTTGTAGACACGTGTTCTGAAGAGTGACTTTGCTCGCTACAACCTGGATGAGGATGACAGCGAGGATTTGGACCAGGACGACAATGGCTGGAAGATTATACAGACTGACGTGTTCCGCTTCCCAGCTGCCAAGAATCTCTTCTGTGCCATCCTAGGTCAGTCTGATAGAACATGTGCTGTATATGGGGGCATATGAGCTACTGTGGTGAAAGGCGCTGTAATTTGCTGTGCAGAGTTGCATCCCTTTGTTGGGCCAGGATACAAGAGTCATGGGTTCGAATCCCTGAAAATATGTGACGAAGATCCTTGACTTGCCAGGATGAAACTCATGGTCATGAGTTTGACCAAGTTAAGATGTCTACTACCTGCATCAATTTGGGCTTTTCTCCAACACTCTTAAAATACTGTTCACAGCAATGCTTGTCCCAACTCACTCATACACTGTGTGCAACTCTAGGTAGATCCAAGTCAGACAGGACACTCAACATGCTCAGGTTTTTCACTATTTGAAAAAGAACATGAGGATGGTAAGGATTGTAAGGACGGTACTATATCTCTCTCTTCCTCTCAGTTAGGGCCTGTCTGCTGTACCCGTGACGATCCGGACGCTTAGGGCTTCAGCAACCCGTGCTTGTTGTAAGAGGCGACTAACAGGACTAACAGCTCGCTGACTATGTTGATGCATGACATTGTAACCCAATTGCATTGGATTGTCTGGTCCAGACTTGATTATTTACTTATCGCCATCATATAGCTGGAATATTGCTGGTTGCGGCATTAAACAACAAACAAACAAACAGGACAAACTCAAATGTTTCAGTATTTGAAAACGACTAAGAGGATGGTATTGTAAGGATGGTACCATCTCTCTCTCTCTCTCTCTGTCAGTGAGGGTCTGTCAGATCTTACAGTCTAATCTTACCATAGTCTAGTCCTGCTCACAGGAAGATATTCAGCCTTATGTCTGCTTCAAATTTCTGTTAAGTTCCCAAATTAGAATCCCACTTTTGAACAAAATAATTATTTTTTCCCAAATTGCCTGCCAATGAACTTGGTTTGGAATCCAAGATGCATCCTTGACCACAAGGAACAGAATCAGGTTATACCTTTAGGAAGACACTGAATGGTATGTTGATGGTACCATTATACCAAGGCTTGACTTAGTTGATGCATGTCATTGTATCCCAATTGTGTGGATCGATGCTCATGATGTCAATCACTGGATTGTCTGGTCCAGTCTTCATTATTTACACACCACCATTATATAGCTGGAATATTGCTGAGTGCGGTGTTAAACAACAAACAAACAAACATAAAACCAGGGCTTAACAGCAGCTGTGTGTTTACAGGCGTGGGAAGTCAGTTCCTGTGTCTGGCAGCTGGTATCCTCATGATGGCACTGATGGGAATGTTCAACGTACATCGCCATGGCGCCATCAACTCTGCAGCCATCGTCCTCTACGCCTTCACTTCATGTAAGTACAGTTATGCCTGTAAACCTTAGGGGATTCCAGGGAGGAGAATGTAACCAGTACCCTTTGATGGTCATAAGATTCGAATAAGTAAGTAGAATGAGGAATCAGCGGTTACCATGGTTACAGTGTCGTTATTACCCAAGCTCATGCAAATCATCACTGAATTGCAAAAGGTTGATCATTTGCAGGCCAGTAGATGCAAGGATTGATTGTCAAAACATGTGTAGTGAATCACACCATGTGTTGGTTGTCTACAGAGCAGGGATAGAAATTAACCAAGAAAATCTACTAAAAGTGATAACATATAATGATGATATAGCAATACCCCTCAAGAAGCTTGAAATTCTACTAGCCCTTAGGATGCCTTCAACATTAACAAAACTGGTTTGGGCTAGCAGGCAATGATGTATGACACTGTTTGTGTTGGGCAGGCATCAGTGGCTACGTGTCCACCAACTTCTACAAGAGGATGGGCGGCGACAACTGGGTGTGGATCATCAACCTGACATCAGCCCTGTTTGCTGGTGAGTTCTAGTTCACTGGATTACTACTTGGTAAAAAAATGCAATATGTTGTGTTTCCAGTCTAGTGGGTATATTTATACCAATGGGTAGACATTTTTTTAGAAATAATTCAGCTTTACATGCTGTTTCAGTTGACTTCTACCTTGTATCTGTTGGTGTGCTGCACCAAGTGTGTAAACAACAATAAGCATGTCTAACTCAACAAGAAGCCAGACATAACACCTTCTGTGTGCGCTTTTCTCTGCAGTAGTGTACATGAATGTGAGATTCCTGCATTCTAGATCGGTAAATAAGTTTATACAAGTTGAAGTGTTTGGGGTGTTTTTCATGCAAATTTGTATTCAAGAAACTCAAAACTAAATGGGCAATGGTGATTTAGTTTGCATATTTTACACAAATATCAGCTTACCAGGAGCTCTGTTTTACTTACCAGGATGTATTCCCGGACAGAATCTGTCCCAACTACCCCAACTACCCCATGCTTGTGATGATATCCATGATTGTATTGTGTGACGTGATTACGTGTCATCATAACCCAATGGCATACTTCAGTGCACATGCTGCTCTCTGAGTGGCCCAGTCGTCTAAGGTGCTCTGCAGTGTTGCATCCGTCTAAGCATGCCCACAAGCCGTCTTTGTTGCTTTCCACTCCAGATGTGCCTCATGTTGCTAAGATTATCTGCACCATACTCATGTTCATGGATTTAAAGAGTTAAACGTCACATTGAGCTTTCCTTCTCATCAAACTGGACCCGTGAAGATCCGGGTTAGAATAGGTCTTCAGCAACCCATGCTTGCTGTAAACGGCGACTATGCTTGTCGTCAAAGGCAACTAACAGGATTGGGTGCTCAGGATCGTGACTTGGTTGATGCATGTCATCGTATCCCAATTGCGTGGATCTTGACTATTTACAGACTGCTGTCATATAGCTGGAATATTGCTGAGTGCGGCGTTAATCGGGCAACAAACAAATCTCATCAAACTGACATGCCATGATAACTGAAGTACTAATCAAAGCAGGGTTAAACCAAACTCACTCACTCACTCACTCATGCTACTCGTTTGCTTGGCCCAGACATTATTACAGTTATACCGAGGAAGTCTGTCCGTCCTTCTGAGGACATTTTTATGTTAGACCTATAACCCCAATCATTATTTGTGTAATAGCTTGGCTTAGTCCAACTTTCAACATGAGACTTACCCACCAACTCGCTCACTCAAATAAATCCATTAAAATCTAGCCGATCTAGCCATTTTAGCCAAGATTAAACTCTTGAATGTACTTTTCAGTCCCCTTCTTCCTTGTGTGGTCCTTCATCAACTCGGTGGCGTGGGCATACGGAACAACACAAGCCCTTCCCTGGACCACAGTCGTCATGCTCATGGCACTCTGGCTCTTCAGTGAGTACTTCAGCACCAGCCATCGCTGTCAGTGCAAATATAATTCCCCAACAAATTACAGGTAAACTGATTAATAGATAGATAACATCAATAGATTACTTTAACATGTTCTATTTTCCTCTTCAGTCGGTTATCCTCTGACAGTCATTGGTGGAATATTTGGGAAGAACTGGGCAAATGGGTTTGATGCACCAGTGAGGACGAAGAATATATCTCGAGAGATTCCATCCGTGCCGTGGTACAGGTCTGCCTTCGCCCACTGTGTTGTTGGAGGCTTCCTGCCCTTCAGGTACGTCTTTGTATTCAGGAGGGCTGGTGGCCCAGTCGTCTAAGGCGCCACGATTCGCTGTGCAGAGTTGCGTCCCTTGGGCACGCCAGAAACCTATGATTGTGGGTTCGAATCCCGGTTCACCCCGATTATGTTTCTAGGTTTGTCAGCACCATACCCGTGCTCGTGGGTTTCACGGAAGTGGTAAACGTCTGCGACCTGCATCACTTCGGGCTTTCCTCCCACAATAAGTTGACATGCCGCGATATAACTGGAACACTGGAACAGCGGCGTTAAACCCAACTCACTCACTCACTCACTCTCACTGAGGAGGGCTGACTATTGGGGTCATCTTTGTACCGTCAACAAATATTAAGTAGCTGAAACCTTACTGTAACTACTGATGGTATTTCTGTGTTTGAACTGTGATTTACTAAAGAAAATTGGACATGGAATTTAGAATTTGTCATAGCTACAACTGAGTTGGTTTTGAGGATTCAAACAGCCAGACATTTTGACATCCCATGGGACTCCCAGTGCAAATAATCTGTTATTGTTATGCGTCCAATATAACCCTGGGTTTTGGTATTGTGATAATGTGAGTAGGCTTTCCTTCCCATAATGTAGACTTCCTGTTACTATTTGACATTTTTGTAATTCTTGAGGTATTCCGAGAGGTTTTTTCATTTTAAAAATTACAAGGAGTCAGTACTAATGTCTTGCATTGAGTTGTGTTTGTGATTGTCTAATTGCAGTGCTATTTCTGTGGAGCTCTACTACATATTTGCTACTCTATGGGGTAGAGAGCAATACACCTTGTTCGGCATTCTGTTCATCGTGTACGGGATACTGCTGAGTGTTACTGCATGCATATCCGTGGCCTTGACCTACTTCCAACTCTCAGCAGAGGACTATCGATGGTGGTGGAGGTCAATCTTTAGTGCTGGGTAAGTTGTCTCCCTTGTTAAAAGTGAAGAGTTACGTCCCTTACTTCAGTTGCCATTTCTAAGAGAAATTATTTGCTGTGGTACTACGGTAATACTATTTAGGATTTCTTTGAGATGAATCACTGGAATTGGAGGATTTATATCATAATATGTTTTCTTTCTCAGTATGTTAAATTATGTTTATAAATTACTCATAACTTACCAACATCTCAAACTACATCAGGTTTGTCTTGCTTAGCCTTTAGTCTTTAGCCTTAGATTGTAGGGCTGGGATGGGTAATAGGGGTACTCGGGTCTGGTGGGTACTGAGTAGTACCCAGGTACCCACAGGACTACCCGGACCTTGGGTTAGTTACGTGATATATTCTTTCATGTCAAAATTTACTATATAACTACATGGTTACACAACTACTTTACGTCTCTAATGTTTGCTTTTCTTCATGACTATGAACACATTCCTTCTGACTTACATATGTTTGAACAAAGATAAAACTTCTGCCAACTTCAGTGTATGCATGGCCGCATTGTTTTATACATTATCTAAATACATTTTGTCAGGGCTACTGTCAAATTATTCCCAATCCTACATTTTGTACCGATCTCTTGACACCAGTAGCAATACCCCAGTAGGGTCGGGTAATAGGAATGTGGGTACCCGGGAAGTAAATTTTCACTTGTCCCAGCCCTATTAGATTGTTTTTGTTGATAGTGACGTTAACAGGTTATTTAACATAATACATTTTGCCTGAAACCATAACAGACAGCTAGTCTAGGCTGGTTGACTATGAGCAATTACCACTGAGGGAATATTTAAGTGGAAAGGAACTGACATGTTAATTTCACGCTGAGTGTTCAAACTTTAATGCACTTGAAGCAGCATTATTTGATAAGAAAGGAATTACAAGATATAGAAACATTTCACTTGTGTAGCCAAACAACAAGACTTATTATTACATCTTCCTCATAATCTTTATGGGTGGTCAGGTAGCCGAGTGGTTACAGCATTTGTTGTCACGCCGAAGACCCGGGTTCGATTATCGACATGGGTACAATGTGTGAAGCCCATTTCTGGTGTCACCCGCCATGAAATTGCTGGAATATTGCTAAAAGTGGCATAAAACCAAACTCACTCACTCATATGACTAAAACACTAAGTTTTAACACTGTCACTTTAGTGCCAGGTATTTTAATACTTCATAATAATACTAAAATGACAACACAATAGAACAAAGACCCACGCCCTCCAAGAATATCAAACGGTCAGTTCCTTATCTTAATAAAAGATACTCTTCAGTTTATTTTCGAAACATGTGGAGGACACACCTATTGCAAAAGAGGGGATAATACATTATAGGTTGTCAACCGATCTCAAGTTGTCACTCCCTCCTTCCCTCCCTCACTCACCCTGCCACCCACTCACTCACCCTGCCACCCACTCACTCACTGTACCGACATGTTCTGTTTCAGATCGACCGGTGTGTTCGTGTTTCTGTATGCCCTCTTCTACTACTTCAAGAGGTCCAATATGTCCGGCATGCTGCAGACTGTGGAGTTCTTTGGCTACACAATGCTGGCCTGCTTTGTATTTTTCCTCATGCTTGGAACGGTCTCCTTCTTTGCTTCGCTCAAATTTGTCCGTTACATATACGTGAATCTCAAGATGGATTAATGTTTGGTTGTCATTTTAACGTGAGGTGGGTGTTGAGGATGCAGATGTTGACTCCGAGGAGTGAAAGGGTCGGATTATGTGGGGATGTGAATTAATCTGTATAAGGGGTAGAATAGTGTGGGACTCTGAGCTCTCCAGCTTATTGTTATGTCTATTAAGTTTTCTGCCAGGATGTTATTCTTTGCATTTAACGAATATTTTATTAACTGCGGTATTGTGATATGAGAAGTGTGTTTATGTAAAAATGAGAGAGTTAACATCTGTAGGCATATATATTCTGTGAAATTATGGGGTGATAAGCTTAGTGAAAGTCATTATAATAAATAAATACTGGTAAGTGGAATCCAAACACAGCCATGAATGCAGTGAATGGATAGCTGATGATGTTTTTGTTCACTGTTTAGACCCAGATCTTTCTCGTTCTAAAGGTATTGAAGTATGTGTGGACCTAGCACTGACACTAGCAGTCTTGTGACCAATTTCCATCAATGTCAAGATTTTGTGATGATCATTCATGATGTATTGATATTTTTTGTTGTGACTGAAAGCTGAAAAAAACATTATGTATCCCTACTTATGAACATGTTATCACACAGAGCCCTTGTTCGGATATGGCAGAATAGGTCCTTATACCTGCATCAGTAGGTTCTCATGATGTAGTTAATGTTACTGACCACAGTCAAAAACCCCTTTCGCTTACTCACTTTCTGGTGGCCCAGTAGTTCAAGGTGCCACAATTCCCTGAACAGAGTTGCTTCCCTTAGTTGCCAGGATCCGCTTGTCATGGATTTGAAATCCAGATTAACCCAACTATGATCCTTGTTAAGTCAGCACCATACAAATTTCACCATGCTCATTGGTTTCAGCAGTGTTCTTAATGCCTGCCGCGACTTGGCTTATGCAATTTCCTCACACATTAAGCTGACGTGCCATGATAAAACCGAAAAACTGTTCCAAATGGTGTTAAGCCAATTCACTCACTCACATTCTCAGCAGTCCAGGAGACCAAATTCCACATCTGGCTGCTGAAACATCATTGAAATAGTGAAACCAAATGATGTGGCTACTCCCTATAGAGGAGTCCACCAGTCCCCCTGCAGCTGCTAGGTTAAAGGGGTTGTGTGCTTGTGGTTGCACTAAGCTTGGTGAAACCTTGATGGTTGTACTCGCTGGTGATTGTGTTCATAGACTGCTCATCATCCATCATCACCAATGTTTCATCATAAATGTGTTTGAATTTGTTGATTACCCCATGACGTATCAATCTCAGTTATGTGTATTAGTGACAGAATGAGTCAAATCCATATTTTTCATATTTTTATTATTCACAAGTTGTGAATACAATGTTAAGCCTTACAATAATGTAGTTATTTGTTTATTAGGTGTTTGATCCAAGATGATACAAATTTTATGAACAAATTAAGTTATGGCAACATATTTGTGAAAGACTTCAATTTGCTTTCAACACAATCTATTTTTCTTAACCAACAGGTTATGACAGATATGCATAGTGCTCAGAGATTAGACATTACATGAGTCTGAGTAGGCATACATTTGTGGCCAATGAAGCCATTATGCAGCAAATGTCTTGTTGAAAATAAGCAAAGGGAGGCAGAAAGAGGCTAGTAATCAACTGTTTGTGTTGTATCTTCCTGAGGCAAGGCCGTTAACTGACTGTAAAAGTCCAGTTTCCACCCTTGCTGAACTAGGCTGGAGTTTCTGGGCTGGATCGTAGTGCCATCAGTAGTTATTATGAGTTATGTCCCTTCTATGTCCTTCCTACTGACCAATCAGATTCCACCTCTCATGTAGCTTACATTTGCTTCAAACAAAATAGCAGCACCCAGTCAAGACGATAAGAACGATAATGAAATCTATATTGTAATTAAATTGGTTTTACTTCGCCAAGTGCATCAAATCATGTGATTAAAAACATGAAACGATTTGGAAAATATTAGTACGCGCCAAGTTGGCGGTACACATGATTTGCAAATCGTGCAAGGGACTGAAATCTGCATGGCAGTTAACGAACCAGATGTCGATTTAGTTACACGATTTTGATTGGACTATGCATAGACTCATTAGTACAGCCAAAATATAACTCCATAATTCCAGCCCAGTTCGGCAAGGGTGTAAACTGTACTTTTATAGTCAGTTAACTCGCTAGTCTCCGGAACATGTTTGTGTTGTGACCCTCAAGTTTATGTGAGATGAGGGTAGTCGAGGGTGTAGAATTGGAGGATGGTTAATACATTAATAAATATAAATGTGTATCTCTGTATTATATGCCACAGATAGTTCAAATGCATTCTTTTGGGGGAAACTAGCGATCTTTTATACACTGAGCTGTCAAACACTTCAGCTTCACTACAGATGAGATCTTGACCGAATCGAGCAGGAGAGAACAAACTTAGTTAAAACATCAGTGTACCTGTACATTTTGTGGTGTAAGTTTACTGGATGGTTAATACAAGTTGTTAATACGACAGGTGTGATTCTAAGATTTTTTGTGGAAATTACAAACGAAATTTACCATGAAGACTTTTTATCAGATTAATGGTAAACAGTGTTTTGTACTTCGAGATTGGATGTACTAAAATTTGTGGCACCGACTTACCTCTTACCCTAACGTTTGCTTGTTTAGTTTGTTTTGCTTTTGAATGCTTCTGTTTGTGAAGCTAAAAACCTGTGTACCTGTGAAAGTGAAGTGTGAGAATTGTTTTGTCACAACACTGCTGTTAATATTCCACATAGCATTGTACTATTGCTTTATCCAAGAGACATAGGCTATGTTGACATGTCTGAATACATATGTATCTGATTCACTAGTATGTCTGACAATCCATAGGATTCAACATGGACTTAGGTACCCTAGGTATTGAATTCAGTAAACTGTTAGAACTATTTATGATCACTTCGCATTTTTCTTTTGTCTACACTTTTATACATCTCCCCTCAGTTAATTTCCATAGGTCATAGTGGTGACCAACGGCATCGGGTGGTCAGCTTGCTGACTTGGTTGATGCATTTCATCGTATCCGAATGGCATGGATCGATGCTCATGCTGTCAAAAACTGGACTGTCTTGTCCAGACTCGATTATTTACAGACCACCGTCATATAGCTGAAATATTGCTGAGAGATGCATTAAAAAACATCCAATTTCCATATGTAATATAAGTTATCTTCTTTGGGTTTTTTACAAACTTTTTTAATCACCATATCAAGCAGGCGGTCACATGGTCTGATGGGATTGTTTGGTGAAGAAATATTTCAGGTTTGAGGAGTATAGTATAAATGTATGGTTCTTACTTATAAATTTTAGAGGGCAGTACAGTATTTATGTCCAAAGGGATTCATTACTATGTTTCACTAGCTGAAATCCAGGTTTGGGGTATGTCATAATGGCAACTTTAATTTCCGGTACTACTGGAGCCAGTGGCCTAAGATGCTACATTTTGTTATGCAGAGTTATGCCCCTTAGCTGCTACCATGTTTAGCTGACAAAATCTAACAAAACTATTGTTAGAACAGCATTAATCCTACTTCGCTCACCACTGAGACACACTGGTGATAGGCATGGGAGGGCTGCTTGACACCTTGTGGGCCAGAGGAGAATGTTACTTACATTGGTAGGTAGGTATTCATCCTTGGGCCTCTACTGCTGTAGTTTCCCTTCTTTTATGAGGTAGGGACTTAGGTTTTTGAGTAATATCACAAGAGTTGCATATTGCAAATATTCATCAGAATGCCTAAACAAACTACAACGATGGGAGATTTACATCAGTTCTTCCACTGCCTTCTTGGAATGGCTTGAGACTACTCAACGTTTGCTAGGGGTATTCTGAGGGAACAGGTGGGGATGTCGTGCCACTTGGAGATGTAATAGTATCCCTATCAAATGTTGAGTAGTACAATTTCCTCACTACTCACTTGAACATGCTGCTTCTGCCTTGGAGGTATTGGGGTACTATTGGTATTCAGTTACTACATGTTCTAAGACAAGAACGAAGAATACCAACCAATCTCTGCAACTGTAAATAGGCTTGGACTTTGGGTGTACATTTTCTTCCAATCATTAGGACTTTCTATTTAATTCCATCAGTTTATCATAATTTCCTCATACCCATTGCCATCACAAATGCCTGTATATCACTGAGGTTGTACATATTTACATTGGAGGGGCTACTCAAGTGTTCCTTTAAGAACCTTGTCTAGTATCACTAGAAAAAAAACAACTGTTTACATCATGGTAACTTATTATTGTATATATCAATAAAGTCTGTTCCAAATAGACCAATATGGTTGTGTTTGTTTTGGTCATCTTGGGCAAGACGTTTAACACTGCACTCTTCGAAATAATGTTTAACATTTGATCCCAGTAAGCTGGGAAAAACATCAGGTCATTACCAGGTGACTCGCTGGTCAAACCACTGACAGATCAGGATGGGACCCTGGTTTACCCTGTGTTTTACAGTGTTGGGAGGGGGCACTGAAATGAGGATCAGGCTGATTGCATCTTTTTTCTTGACAGCAGGGATCACTACTGATTTGTCTGACCGCTTATCTTCCCAGGCTGAACTGGGTTTGATCTACGTGAAGATCCGGGGTAGAATAGGTCTTCAGCAACCCATGCTTGCCGTAAGAGGCGACATACAGGATCGGGTGGTCAGGCTCACTGACTTGGTCAATGTATCCCAATTGTGTGGATCGATGCTGATGTCAGGCTAAGATGATATAGCCAAGTGCAGCACTAAAATCACATGGAAGTTCAGACACAAGAAATTTACCTTCAGAAAACCCTTACTAAATGTTTTCTGCCAAGAGCTGATGAAGAGAGATTACAAACAGTAATGGACTGCTTGTTAACATTTTTCAATATGAGTGGTAGTAACAGTCAACAAGTCATCAGATGACATATCCCCCAGGCAGCTGTCTGTAAAGTAACCACAAGTAAACGTGCTATTGTGTTGTTTTTTTATGCAAACAAATTACAAGAAACAATGACTAAACAAGCGTACAGTCACAAAGTCGTCTATATCCCCCGCCCATTTTAACACGTTATCGTCCCAAACCAGGTAAGTGACCCAACATTTCTTTTAGCCCATTTCAAAATAGCTGCAATGGAAATTCTAAAGTAAACATTTCTTACACTGTATTTCCTTAATATCAAATTGCACCAGTTCAGTATGTGCTTTATTTATTTATATATATATATATATATATATATATATATATATATATATATATATATATATATATATATATATATATATATATATATATATATATATGTATAGACATGCAATGTTTGGCAAGGAAATATTTAACAGTTTATTTGTTTTACTCCATAAGTGAACCCACCCTATATTAATACTTAAATCCATCTTGTAATGGGAATGTAAAAAATAAAAATTTATAAAATTCCTAAATAGCAAAAGGCACCAGTTCAGCAAGAGTCTGATAGACATGCAAAGTTTTGAATAGGTTTGGAGTTATGCTCCGGAAACAAACTCTACCCTATGGAACCTAAGTCCAACTTGTTGCCATGGAAACGTAAAAAAATAAAAATTTATAAAATTCCTAAATAGCAAAAGGCACAAATTCAGTATGTGCCTGATAAGATTTGCCAAGTTTCGATCAAATACACTGAATGGTTTTCGAATTCTGCCTCGGAAACGAACCCCATCCCCAATTGAGTCTATGTCCAACTTCATTCCATAAATATTTTTAAAAATATAAATTAGAAAAATCCCAAAATATCAAAAGGCACCACTTCAGTATGTGCCTGATAGATTTGCCAAGTTTCGATCAAATACACTGAATGGTTTTGAACTTCTGCCCCGGAAAAGGAAATGATTACGGACAGACGGATGGACGGACAGACTGGCTGATTGCTATATCCCCCCGCATTATATGCTAGGGGGGTAATAAGTGCCAAAGCATTCCTCTTTGTAATAAAATATTTATTAAGTGAAACATGTACAAGGAAATGAGTGTAGGCTGTAGAGACGCCGCTGTGAGCTGGATGATGGCGGCCAACTTGTGTCAGTAGAGATTATAGATCAACCATTACCAGATCGTCATGGAAACTATTATACTCCCCAAAATTCAGGAATTTTTCATTTACTTTTTGTAAAGTATTCTTGTTAATTCTGGTTGACCATGTCCATACTCCAACACTGCCATGTGAAAACCAATAAGAGGATATCTTAATGTTCAGCAGCAAGCATGACAATATTGAAACGTGAAATGTGTCAGGCTAGACTGTAGCCAGTCTCCCTACAGCCAGTGAGAGAGAGACAGGCACTACACTCCACGGTTTTCCAGACTCTTCACCTTGTATATTCTGACCAGCCAGTGTTCTGTGGTATAAGCTTCTTCCAAGACGTCTAACTCGAAGTCCTTGTTACCAATCTCAGTATTCCTCACTCTGTCATACCCAGTAGGCTTGCCTGAAATACAGAATGTGCACTTGATAAACTTGTGTTTGGGAGGGAATATCATGGTGTAATATGTCATAGCCAGTCATTATTCAGATTTCTGACCAGGAAACCGGAAGTCAATAGCATGAACATCATGAGTACTAATGTGACCAATCATCCAAAACTGTCTTCCATAGGAGATATCACAGAGGTGAGATCAGGAAGATATCACTATAATGAATGCCTTGCTGACCATTGTGATGTAATCAGCTACCATGATTCCACAATCAGATGACATCACTAATCTCTCTGCCACTGAAGTTTGCTGTACATTTTAAACTGGTTATTGCCATTTACAAACTGAAAATGTTTCCGATGATCATTCTTCAATAAAAGTTCCCACATATCAAAAGAGCTAGCCACTAGCCATGCTTAGTATTTCTCTCCATACTCAACACATTTATCACACATTTCTCCATTAAGCATTATAGATGAGTATCAGTAATGAGTGTCCCAAACACATTAATAGCAATGTTGCAGCTATTGGACAGGCTTTGAAAGGAAACAAGAATATTGACTCTGGTCATCGACAAGAACTAAATCACTATGGCGTTGTGACAATTCATCTCTCATGTTGATGTGTCCTGTTGCACTTACCGGCCTCTGTGTAGACTGAGCCGAACCTGTAGTAGCACATCTTGTACATGAGGCAGTTGAGGAGGATGGGAGAGCCCTCCTTGTCCACGCGGAACTCGCCGCGAGACGTGTAGTAGTCACTCTCTTTGATGTGCTGACCTCGATCAGTGCTGCCACCTATCCTCACCATCCACAAAAACTTGTTGATATCTGAAGCACATGGAGCAGTGAACCGTAGCTAGTAACATGAAATCATACGCTTCCGTTAAGAAATGTGAACCACCCGTGCCATTTAATGGATCAACTTTTATCTTTAAGGAACGTGTGACCTTGTTGCTGCATTCAGCACTCATCTACACTAGCTCTAAAAGACTCCGCCAGTGGTTGACAGCATGACCAACAATCTGGGAGGTATGTTGACAGTCATCCAAGTCCCACCGTGCAACCTGTTACTGGACAGATGTTTCAAACCCTGTTGTGCATCAGCCATAATGTGGAAACCATCATCAGCTGTATGAGGTTAGGTGAAATGGGGTTTAACATCGCCTCCAAAATATTGGACTTTTAAAGTGACATGCATGCACATGTTTGTGTGTGGGGCTGTTTGTACTAGTCCAGACTGATGCCGATTTTATACTGAAGTCCACTGAGGTACCATACCACAGTTTAATATGATACCTTACTCAGACACAGTATACTGACTCCTAGCCGACCAATATTTGTTTTAGCCCCTTAATGCTGAGCGTCAGACAGCTTAACAACAAGTATCATCTTTTAAAGTCTTTCGGTATGACGCAACTGGGGATCGACCCCAGACCGTCCACTCTCTGGGCAGATGTTCTACCACTAGACCAAGGCTGTATGTGAGAAAACAGTTGGCGATAGTGTGATGGTAGAATGGCAGAGCCATCTTCCTTGGTAGTCACACAACTGACTCATGGTGGTCAACAATGGAAAGTGTCATCACCAGGATTATTTCATGAGAGGCAGAAGGTATCTGGAAACTAAAGTCTGGCACAAGTGTCTTCACGGGGGTTGCATCAAGAAACCTGAGACTTGGGGGCACATGTCCCATTAAGGCAACAATTAGGGGCATCCATGTCCCTTACTAACAAAAATAAATAAATTAAGTTTCCTTTAATGCTGCATGTCCAGATGCAACCCTGCTTCATGACACATGACAGACTGTGATACGTGGCAACCAGGAGTTGAAATATGTGACCACCACTCACCATCAGAGGAGTAGCCTGTGAGGCCTCCAAATATTACCAGCACATAATTCACGTCTAACTCTCGCATTATCTCATATGCTTTTTCTTCTGTACTGGACATGGCCTGCAACAGAGGACAGAAACCATTAGCATGATAAGTAATCAGGACTACCGTAAACGATCAAAGAACTTGAATACATGACACTTTTTTCATGGACAACAACTTCTTTATTGTTTAAGTCTCTTGCTACTTCTTGCCCCTTCATCCTCACAAAGAATACTGAAGCTGTTATCTATAAAAAAGTGTCATGTATTCATGTTCATGCAACTTCTATGGTTTTATACTTTTTACTGCTTGTATGAGTGACTGAAACTCAGCAACTCAACAACTTGTTGCTCAAGGATAACCTAATAAAAAGCATAATATTGCTGTCAGTTCAATAACTGAATGTATGCAGAGCGATTCACGTAGATCCGGGGAAGAATAAATCTTCAGCAACCCATGCTTGCCATCAAAGGTGAGTATGCTTGTCGTAAGAGGCGACGAACGGGATCGGGTGGTCAGACTCACTGACTTGGTTGATGCATGTCATCGTATGCTAATTACGTGGATCGATGCTCAATATGTCAATCACTGGATTGTCTGGTCCAGACTCAATTATTTACAGACCGCCGTCATGCAGCTGGATATTGCTGAGAGTGGCGTTAAACAACAAAGTTCACACACTAGAAATGAAAATAAATCTTTCAAAAAACCATGAGAGGAAGAGTGATTTTTCTATGTTGAACATGGTTTACCTGGCCAACCCGGGAGATATGCGTGTTATTCCAAGTGTTGTTATCCACTAATATTGTCCGGTTGGCCATAGCTGTGATCTGGTACCCATAATCCCACCAGGACATCACCTTGGCATCCTGAAAATCAGCACCATTGGATAACTCAGTACACATTCACAGAAAACTAACATTACATTCAGATGAATCAAACTACAGAGAGTATTACAGAAAGAATTTGACAACTTTGGTTATTAAATGTAGACAAGATTTTGATCTTTCTTCTGTTACTCATGATTAGTGTTCATCATATTTGTTTCCTGTTTCCTTGCAAAGACTTTTTGTTTGTAACATTTATAACAGACAAGTCAGCCCATGATTTCTATTAGGGTTGGGATGAGTCCAAATTTACTACCTGGGAATCCAACCCCCAATAACTGACCCTGAAGAGATGGGTACAAAATGTCCGACTAGGAATTATTTGACTGGAGCCTTGGCAAAATGTATTTAGAAACACATATAAAGCGATCTAGTAAGATCTGAAGATTACTGAAGCTTTGTCTTTATTCAAACATACTGAAGTCAGAAGGAATGCATGCATAATGACTGGTCCGAAAGAAATGCGAACATTAGTGACTTGTAGTGTAACCATGGAGTTACAGATAATGCTTGTCATTAAACATTACATCACATGACTGACCACGGGTCAGTACTCAGTGCCCACTTGGCCCAAGGTTAACCTTCCCAGCCCTAATGTCCATATGACATGATATCAATACTGTATTAGGAAACACATTGTATCAACATATCAATATTTTGACTTGACACAGGCACAGTCAATGGTACAAGTTTTAGACTGCTCATTGTGCAAACTGAAACATTCAATCAAGACCTTGACATAAGTGTCGCACTAACCTCTGGAGTGTTGTGCCTTAGCCAGTAGTAAGCCTCCCTGAAATCGTCAAAAATGATCCGGCTGCCGTCACCACCACGGGCAGAGAGGACAATTGAGGGGCTGGAGTAGGCTTCGGAGGTCACCCACGTGCAGTGGAATGTGTACATGATGAGGAAGGCTGTCATGATCATCACCACGCCTGAGGCGATCTGGAAAAGAATTACATCACAATATTGGGATTTTGCAACTTTAATACAGGTACAGTCTTAATCCCCCTGAATATAGTCACTGAAAGTCCTCTACATCGCTCCAAGCAATATCACAGTTGGAGACACCAGAAATAGTGGCTACCCACTCACTAAAGTCTTTGAATGCATCAGTCATAATATTCCAACTATGTCACTTTCAGCCTTAAAAGAAATCTGGACCAGAGTCGGAGCATCAGTCACATCAACAGAGCACCATGACACACAAACGAGCCACACATATACATACAATGTTAATTTGTAGAAGGACCTTATGAAAAGCTGGAATCTTCACAGGAGCTGGAAGATATGAAGAAACGAAAACATATTCTTGATTGTGAGGGGTCAGAAATGTACTTACTTCATTTTTCAGAGGATATGAGCCATCAGCACGTTTGGGCTTCTTGTCCTTGCGGGCAACATCCAGGTTCTTCATGTAGGTGCTGAGGATGGAGGAGACACCGATGCCAGACAACACGCACATGACAGGGGCCAGAACCAGCATCAGTCGAACCATCACTCCCTGGAACAACCAAATACTACTGTCAGACAACTAGCTTCAAGTATTTACATAGACTAAGTCATACCCATTTGTAAATGCGTTCTTCCACCATGTTCCCAAAACCTTCTTTCAGATCTGTTTTGTTCAAAACATTTTTAAGATCCATTTGTTTGAAGCATTGTTTCAGAGCTTCATTCAAAGCATTACTTTTATTTCAGTGGGTATGTTCAATGCAGAAATAAGAAAAGTGGGTCAATCATTTTGTGAATCCCTAAGAACATACCGCAAAGTAGATACTGGTGACTCCATACATGATGATGAAAATGTTGGCATCCGTCAGCTTAGAGAAGCAGAAGTACAGACCAACTGAAATAGAACCCAGTATGAACAGTAAGACTTATGAAATAAATCAGTCTGATTCGCATTTTGAAGAAATTTTACCATGTGATTTCTATCATAGGTAGGTTACATGCATGGATGCATGATACTGTTTAGGAACTCCTTTTCTTATCCAACTGACTGCTCCCCACCCTCCCATTGCTCTCCACCCTCCCATTGCTTCCCACTCTCCCATTGCTTCCCATTGCTCCCCACCCTCCCATTGCTTCCCACTGCACCCCACCCTCCCATTGCTCTCCACCCTCCCATTGCTTCCCACCCTCCCATTGCTTCCCACTACACCCCACCCTCCCATTGCACCCCACCATCCCATTGCTCCCCACCCTCCCACTGCACCCCACCTTCCCATTGCTTCCCACCCTCCCATTGCTTCCCTCTGTACCCCACCCTCCCATTGCTTCCCACTGTACCCCACCCTCCCATTGCTTCCCACTGCACCCCACCCTCCCACTGCACCCACCCTCCCATTGCTTCCCTCTGTACCCCACCCTCCCATTGCTTCCCACTGTACCCCACCCTCCCATTGCTTCCCACTGCACCCCACCCTCCCACTGCACCCACCCTCCCATTGCTCCCCACCCTCCCACTGCACCCCACCTTCCCACTGCTTCCCACCCTCCCATTGCTTCCCACTGCACCCCACCCTCCCACTGCACCCCACCCTCCCATTGCTTCCCACTGCACCCCACCCTCCCATTGCTTCCCACTGCACCCCACCCTCCCATTGCTTCCCACTGCACCCCACCCTCCCACTGCACCCACCCTCCCATTGTGTCCCACTGCACCCCACCCTCCCATTGCTTCCCACTGCACCCCACCCTCCCATTGCTTCCCACTGCACCCCACCCTCCCACTGCACCCACCCTCCCATTGCTTCCCTCTGTACCCCACCCTCCCATTGCTTCCCACTGTACCCCACCCTCCCATTGCTTCCCACTGCACCCCACCCTCCCACTGCACCCACCCTCCCATTGCTCCCCACCCTCCCACTGCACCCCACCTTCCCACTGCTTCCCACCCTCCCATTGCTTCCCACTGCACCCCACCCTCCCACTGCACCCCACCCTCCCACTGCACCCCACCCTCCCATTGCTTCCCACTGCACCCCACCCTCCCATTGCTTCCCACTGCACCGCACCCTCCCATTGCTTCCCACTGCACCGCACCCTCCCATTGCTTCCCACTGCTCCCCACCCTTCCATTGCTCCCCACCCTTCCATTGCACCCAACCCTCCCATTGCTCCCCACCCTCCCATTGCTTTTCACTGCACCCCACCCTCCCATTGCTTCCCACCCTCCCATTGCTTCCCACTGCACCCCACCCTCCCATTGCTTCCCACTGCACCCCACCCTCCCATTGCTCCCCACCCTCCCATTGGTTCCCACTGCACCCCACCCTCCCATTGCTCCCCACCCTCCCATTGCTCCCCACCCTCCCATTGCTCCCCACCCTCCCATTGCACCCCACCCTCCCATTGCTCCCCACCCTCCTACAGTACCTCAGCCTCCTTCCCACCAATCCTCACTATTCCTCCTACCCCCATCCTCCCACTATTCATTCCCTTGCCAGTGATCCTCACCCTGCCAGTGATCCTCACCCTCTCACTGATCCCCACCACCTACCCCCACCCCCTGCTGTGACTTACCTGGGAACATGAAGACCAGGAACTGCAGGTCGAAGTAGAAGGAGCTCCAGGTGGTGGGCTGATGCTCAGAGACGGAGGCGATGATGGGGATGTTGTTCTTGGCATAGGAGGGGTCCAGCAGGGAGTAAAAACGCCCGGTCCAGGGGGAGATTTCTCACATGGTTAAGGAACGTAACAGTCTTAACATTCCTTACTAACATTTCCTGTTCATATTCAGGAAATACGACCCTTTTACTTCATGATGTACGACCAATACAACAGACTTTTGAGCTCTATAAATGTTTGCTACAAACAGAATACATTTCTCATTTTCAATATTCATAAACATTCTTAACTTTATCTGTACCGTATATGACCGCGGATAAGCCAACCCCGTAGATAAGCCGAGGTGTTAACTTGACCATTGAAATATGAAAGAAAATGATATGACCCGCAGATAAGCCGAACCAGGAATTAAAAAGGCAAAAAACACTGCGAAGTCGGACTGCAAGACATGTGCCGGTACTCGCAGATATTAAAAAATATAAGATGAAAAACGTTGTAATTATATTGAAAAAGTCGTTATTATTTCTAATAAAGATTTAACAAACCAGTCATCCACTTTCATAATGTGGGAAGCTGTTTCTCTTGGTTTTTTTAAATCTCATAATGATCGTTATATGTTGCCATCAACAACGAGGCGCCATTTTGTGAATCGGTGTATATAGAATTATGAATGTTCTCTGAAAGTTTAAGTGAACAAGGTTTCTAAACACACCTGCTATATGTGCTAAGCAGTTATTCCAAATAAATCTGTCTCCGTACAGCTGCACATGTTTTACAAAATGTTGTGCCATAAAATGGTATAAAACAATCAAAGAGGCATGTTGTCTTTTCTCCATGTGTAGATGAAGGATACTGCCGAGAGCGGTTGCAATGGCGGCAGCGCCAAACACAGCTGAGCCCACAAACAGAACCAGACTGCGGAAGAGGAGGGTGAACTGGTCATACGACAGCTTGGAGCGCAGGTAGTCCACAAAGGCATGGATCTGACACAGTCCAAACACACCAAGAGCCTGCAACATAGACACTGAATTTTGTACCTCTAAACCAATAATGCAATACACATACAGAGCTCCAGATAAGCTTTTGGTTTTGTGGGTATTTAACCCTGCACACTGGTGTCGTGTGGGTTCGACAGCTTTATAGGACTCAAAAATACCATGATACTTCCACAAGAAAGTGTGATGGCAAATGATCATGATGTAACTGTCATCTTGGAGTTTGGTAAGGTTGATGGAATGCCTGTCTATAATTTCAAAATAAGTTGCTGATTTGCTAATCGAATATGCAGGGTTACTTCACAATATTTTGATGATACACACAAGTTTTATTTTTGTAGCGTATCTGTAATGTTCGTTACGTATTTGATACGCTTGGATTTTATTTTACTGCATATTTCTGCATTTCTGATGCGTATTTTACGCAGATACGCAGCTTATCTGGAGCTCTGGTGATAGATACCTCATCATTCAATTCATATACACATTTTCAATACCTTTATTTGTTGTCCAACACCACTCCTAAACAATCAAATCTGGACCACACAATCCAGTGGTTGAAATTATGAGTAATGATCCACATTGTGTGGATATGATGACATGCAATCAACATAGTCACCAAGCCTTCACCCAATCCATTAAGGTTTGTGGGAGCTGCACACATTGCTGGAGACCAATTCCAATCCATACAGGGTAAATGTACATGTACTTACAGCCATGTGTTCACTGGACTGGACTGGCTGGAAGCCTACAAAGGGAATCTGCATGGACAAAATGGTCCCCAGACAGTACACCTGAAACACAAAGGTCAAACTTAAAACAGCTTCAACGCCTTTAATGAGTGCATGTTGTTGATACTACGATACTATAGCAGTACATAAATAACCCAGCTTGGGCCAGGATAACCAGCTCACATCTGATGTCAACCACTTGAATGGTTAAAGGCCCGAGTATTTCTCCCATGGGAGAAAAATATTAGCCTAGCCCATGCTCACCAAGCAGAGGGGTGACTGAAATATGAGCCTGATAGAGATCTCTGCTTTGGCCATGGGGCTGTGTAGGCGTGTGCCGTATGTCACCGCATGGCACCTCTAATGTAAATTTAGTGGAGAAAAGAATGATAAAAATTCTACAGAAAATGTTCCTAAAATTTGTTGAAAAAACATTTTAAGTAATTATTTTTTGTCAATGAATACAAAATATCTTTATGTATGTTGTTTTTATGACAATAGGAAATCAGCATAAGAATTCCATTATTTGAATGTTGAATCTATTCAACTTCTGTTACATTCTTTCCTTCTTTTCATTGATAGTATTTGTATTGTATGTATACTGATTATTGATGAGGAACAAGATTACAGTATTAAAATAATCATACCTTTTTATAGAAATGAACAAAATAGACCAAATTCTGCACCAGTTATCAATCATTCCAAAGAATAATGTTCTACACATTCTCCCACTGATGTCCGACATACTCCTCCCTGTCCGTCTTAGGCATCCATTGTCTTGTTTTCCTGATAACACAGTTGGGCATTATGTCCCTCCTATGCCACCTGTAGTATGTCATCCTTCTGTCTTGTCTCAGAGCTGAACATTTCCTGGCTATATATCGTGGATCACGCCACACATTCCTGTTTCGGAGTAATGTCCAATATTTCTTATATAGTACCTTCCGGAATTGACGGTTTCTAAGGCTAGGAAAGGCATTCTGAGATGGCATCCAAGACTGTCTGTACTGTTCATGTGTAATGCATGGATTGCATAAACAGTGGGGGCATTCGTGATCCCCATCTCCTCCTTGGTCAGCTGGGATAGGGGCATGTAAATCATCCCCTTCACGGTCATCACTCTCTTCACTGTTTTCTCTGTTATCTTCTGATGTCATTTGTGGGTTATTAGATGATGTGCAGTTCAGATCTCCAGCATGATCAGCAGGCAATGCACGTTTCAGTTCCCAACCATGGTATGTAAATATACCATCTATGATCTGTTCCATTTCGTCAGTAACCAACAGGCATAAAACATGACGGTTTTCCATTTTCTTCTTGCTTGTGAGAGATTACAAAATGGTACCTTCTAGTGAGATGTTCAAGACACTATATGGCAAGCATATTGGCGATTGTAGTTAAACGAGCATTGTTTTGTTTATGACCCTTCCCATTTCCTTAGGAAAACTGTCTGTCCCAGGAATGACCGCTATCAATTAGTCTGGAGGAAGTGTCATTCAACTGTAATGACCAGTTTGCAATATTTCAGTTTAATGAATCTTCCTTATCTTGACAAAAAATGTATCATCACCTCTTGGCATTTCCTGTTTAATTATTCCTTGGCATTTTCCCAGGACCATAGAAATTATAGACCATATGACAAAAACTGCAGTCTGTATTTTGCTTCATACAAGACAAGACACATCAGTGAATCGCAATACTAGTCATGGATCCTGGAAAGAAATCGGTATATAACAGCACCCATCGAAAGGATGGCAGGCAAGAGAGATTCAACCTGGAACTTCAGTGTGGGGCAGATGTGAAGGACAGGATAAAGAGGAAGATGTGCAGAGTAAAAGAAATTATTACAGGCAATATGCAGGGTCTCAGAGTGAACAATGCAGAAGCCATTGAAAGGATTCTGGACTTGTACATAAATGCGCACACAAAGGATGCAGATGAAACTATGGAAGATGCACCTGACATGACACCAAACTACAGCACTACCGACAGGGGGGATGTCAACCAGTGCATATTTATGACAGCAGTTCAGTCTGTGGATACACTGGCAAATATGACTGCTGATCATGTAAGAACTTGCAGAAATGCAAAGTTCTCTGCAGTTAAAAAGTACTGCCGTGGGCATGCAGCGGTTTTGGATATATCCTGTAAGACCTGCAACACATCTCTCGCCCCATGGGCATCGTCACCATACCTCCCAAATCAAAAGTTTCTCGTCAACTATAGAATGGCCCATGGATACTTCTGTAGTGGAATGCTCCATGTGCAGTACGAGCGCATGTGCCAAGCTGCCAATACTGGACACGTATCTCTTGGGTATATGCGAGAAAATATGCAAGGTGATGAAACTGTCTATAACAACTGTGTGGCAGCGGAATATCAAGACAGCTGTGACAATGCTTTGAGAGAAGAAATCGGCATCACGTTCATGTCAGATCAGGATGCTGAGGCAGGAATTGACATTATGACCGATGCGCGACATGGATGGCGTAAGAACTCTCAGCACACGGATGTTGTGTGCATAGGAATAAATAGCCATCAAGTTCTGAGAGACGAAATTGTTACCAAGGAGGAGGATTCAGTGTCACAGCGCCATGAACGACTCGGTACGGAGAGGATCTATACCTATCTGGAGATGCACCCAGATGGACCTGTATCTGTGAGAGTGCATGCCCATGACAGAAACATGTCAATAAACAAGTACATTCGGACACACCAGCATCTCACTCTCAACCAGAATGACACCTGGCATGCCTTGAAGGCTGTGGAAAGAGAGCTAAAGAAACTTTCCAGTGGATCTCAGCACAGACATGGTGTCACGTGGCATGAAGAGCTGAGTGACAAAATTTCTTCAATTAGAACACACATTAATTACGCTTTGCGGAATTCAGAGGGAGATGAAATCAAATTTAAATCTTCCGTAGATAATATTGTAAATCATTACAAAAATGTGCATGACAGATGCAATCCTAGTTCCCGGTGCAGAAGAGAGAAAAATTATGAACCATCAAAGATAATTATAACTGATCCGAAAGCAGAAAAATTGTTAGCTGTTGCACTTCAAAACAGTCTTATTTATAAACATCCAAAAGATTTTCTTTCAGCAATGGACACTGCATATGTAGAATCTTTCAACAATGTAATGAATGTATTTCACCACAAACGTGTATCATTTGGCAAATCTGAATATTTTAGGAGAAGTCATTTGGCCGTTTTACACTGGAATGAGAATGTAGATAGGGACTCCACCAGTGAATGGGTGCCACCTGCCAGAAGACTGGCCCCTGAACTGTGTGGTCACAGGAATGCACCAGGAAAGAAAAGATTGGTCAAACCCAGCTATAATTATCAAAATGCTATTTGGAGTCATTTTATGAGAAAGCTTTATCCATAGTTATTCACATTAGGAATTCCTTTCTGTCAATAGGTATGCAAGAAAATTACTAGCAATCGTGATATTTAGTTATTTATTTATTTATTTACATTGAAACATGTTAGAGAAGAAATTATGTTGTGTCATTGTCATTATTGTGTAAATTTCTATATATATGTGCAATTGTACTTTATGAATCCCACCTCTTTCTTACCATTTAAAAGTATTTTCTTTGAAAAAGCATGTGTTTTGTCTCTTTACCAACATTTTGTTCATTTATCATTATACTCTCATACTGAAACACTTGTGGTGACAGCGGTAATGGTCCCAGATAGCCATCTGTCTGCATTCCCCTCCACGACCTGGCTGTGTTTACAGTCCCTGGCTACACCCTTCACCCCTCCCAACTCTCACAGATGGACTTGTCAAACGTTAGAAGTTTTGAATTTCTTTAGAATTTTCAAATTTCTTTTTCAAATATCTATTCATGACAGTTATTTGAACATTGTATTTATAGGCTGATGTACTCTCTGAAATCCCTGGAATAAATGGACTAAAAATTGAGCATGGATAAGCCTTAGAACTATTAATATTTTCAAAAGAGCAGTCCAAGTGCTGTACCATTTCAACGGCCTGAAGTCAAGGTTGGCACTGCCACCTTTGGAAGAGGTCCACTATTTATAGGGGACGTAGGCCTTTAAGGGCCAAGGATCAATATCTTAGTAGATACGAGTCAAATCCATGACCAGCAGATTCTGGCTTATCTAAGGGAGACAACTTTGCGTAGCAAACTGCAGCACCTCAGACCTCTGAGGTGACTAATACCCTCTTGGAAAGAGAGTCCCAAATTAATAGGGTTTGTAGAAATAGGCAGAAGTAATACCTTTCAAAAATCATTTTGGACAGCACCATTGTGTTTAGTAGCGATCCAACAGGTCCAGCAGATTTTCCTATGTGCTGGTCCTTTGGACCACTGACAAATTTTGGTCAGTGTCAAACACTGCACTGTAGTGGACAGAACATCTGCCCAGGGAGCAGGAGGCCATGGTTTCATCCCCCTGGCCAAGTTGCACCAAAAGGTGTTAAAAGAAGATGGTACTTATTGCTACCCTGCCTGTCACTTGGCATTAGGGACTGGTCATCTTGGAGTTGGGTATTCATGTAAAACTGTGGCATGGTATCTCAGTGGACTAGCACTATCAAACAGGCATAATTTCTGACCCAGCGTATATTTCGGCCTGAAAATAGCACCATTAACTCTTTCAACACCAGTCAACCAGAAGTGTTTACTGCTGGGACACCGAGTTCCCAGATCTTCTTGTGTGATAGATGAAGCCAACATTTATCAAAGAAAATACCTGCTTGTAAAATATATTTGCTACTACATGTTATACACCATTTGAAAGGTCTGATCCTATGGATTATAAATATCAAAGTTATGTTTTTCACATTATTTAAAATAATGCATTTACAACTTAATTAAATTCGTTGTAAATAAAAAATGTACCCTAACACGTTGTTAACATCCAGATTAAGGACCAAAGAAGCGAAAACTTGACGATTTTCTGCAAATATATGATTTCATAATATCCACGTACCTATTTCTGTTTTATTTTCATTGTTTACGTAATTGGAAAATCATTTTAAAAAGAATTATAAATAGTTTCTGTCATCACCCATTTCCCGATAACAGCGACTGTCCGCTCAGTAAAATGAAGAAATACCCCCGTTTTCGAGGTTTCATATGAATAACACGTTCGTCGAAGAATGGCATATGACACATCGCTGGAAAGCTTATTCCTTCATCTACACGCTCGTAACATCGACTGGTTTTTTTCGTAGTTATAACAAGCGATTTCATTGGATTAAAATTGGTTTCTAATGACGCTTTCTTGCTAAAATCTGCTACAAGTATCGTGATTGGTCAATTTTGAGCACGTGACCTAAGGCAGCCAATCAAATTACAGCTGTGATACCAAGCTCGTGTTCGATAAATTACAGAAGTTTGCGAAAGAATTTTGTTAAATCGTGTTATTCTGAACGTTTTGAGCAGGAAATCACGATATATATCAAAAATATGGAACTTCGTGAATGTATCGTGGTAGGTTACGAGCTGTGACAAAGATTTTTCATGCATATATTTTTGCATTAAACATCGTGTCCGAGCCGAGAATTCAAGGCGGCGAAAGCCGAGATGTCATTTGACTTACATTACACGCGATCGCACGAAAAGATGGAAATAATAACTTAGATGTAAGTTTGATTACTTTTAGATATATATTTGTTGATTTTATTTATTACTTTGTATAATATATTTAAAGATTCGTTTAAAACGTCTTTATTTTCCTCTTTGACGTGTTCGATGTGGACCCGTTGCCGAAATGTGTGTCCGAGAATTTTATTTTCAATAACATCGCGAGAAATAGTGAATAATTTTTTAATTTAACGATAAAAAATGTTAAATTGAAATGGAATATGTATTTCAGACATTGTGAAATGTGATAGATTTAATAAATGAATGACATTACTGGTAGGTCCATAAAAATATATACTATTTTGACGTGACTACGGCTTGGCCGGATAACCGGCCTGCGGTGTCTGGGGACTCGATGCTTCTTGGCTGGATAACCGGCCTACGGTGTTGAAAGAGTTAACCATGATCCCTGTGGGTGTCTTACCGTGGTGTATGCGACGTAGATCCTGTGGGAGTACCGGCCAGTCAACATGAGAGCCAGGACGTGGAGGGGGATGAGGTTGATGAGGAAAACATAACCTCCCCATGAGGACACCTGTATTGATTTAATCCAGTCATATGTATAGTGGTCAAAAGTATAAATATATATTGCAAGTATAAGAGATTCAACGAACTGTGTTTTTATTGAGTTTTCCAAAAGCATCAAAGCAGATATACACTAGTTTCTTACCATGTAAAAGTAGGCAAGGGCACAGAAAACAGCCCAGTAGATAGAGCCAGTCTTCACACTCTTGATCCAAAGATAGTAGGTAAACAGCATACAAAAGATGGCGATACCCTCGTTGTCATAGGAACCAGCCACAGACCTGGAGATGTAACCAGGGACGATGGACAACATGGCAGCTGCCACCAGTCCTGCTCCAGCATCCTGAAACACATCAGTTGTAATGATTCTCTACAGGACAAATACTACCTTTTACCATGACAACATGAACACTAGAACTGATCTTATGTAGTTTGAACCTATTTTACCAATACATCACATCAAAATAGAGAACATGCTTTACAAATTGCACCAACATATGGAATGAAACTCGCCATGACAACTTGGTCTCCTGTGCCAAGTTTCATTTTTCGACATATTGATCAACTGATCAGGATTTTAATTTTGTTATATAATATCGGTCTTTGGCAGAAGTGAATGCTTGCTATCTTGGTTACTGTACGTTTAATATGATTATTATAAAACAGTGGCATTTATTATGCTGATCCAACCAATTTACACAACCATGACTGGCAGGACATGTGTCATAAAAAAAGTAATAATCAAAATGTTTATCTTAACCTTCCCAAATTGAAAATGGTCAGTTGAAAGTGTCCATGGTTACCTTGAGCTCCTTGGTGAGGAGGTAAGTGACGATGGTGGTGAAGCTGGAGAAGAGAGGCGCCAGGAACACGCACACGTTCCTCACATCGATGGTGATGTGCAGGAAGTTGAGAGCGTGGTACAGAATCGCAGATGTCAACATCAGACCTGTATGTACATTGAGAAAGAGTTAGATTTCACAGGCTTAATTTTCAATGGAGAGAGCAACAAACCTAATGTGTGGACTCGGTTTGTTGTGGTCTGTGTGATTTACTGGGTTCCATTGAGGTGAGGTGAAATGGGGCTTAACGTGGCCTCCAAGATTATTGCACTTATATATTGCTGTGCATGCACATATGTGTGTGGCTGCTTGTACTAGTCCGGACTGATGCTGATTTATAGTGCTAGCCTACTGAGATACCATGCCGCAGTTAATGAATACCCCACTCAGACACAGTATACTGACTCCAAGCCGACCACTCCTTATTTTAGCCCCTGAAAGCCAAGCGCCAGACAGGGTAACAAAAAGAACCATCTTTTAACATCTTTTATGGTTCCTTTAAAAATGTGGCAGGTCTAAATCATTACAACCACACCTTTTGGGGATTGTGTCTTATTTGTAATTTGAGTGGCTATTTCTATTTAAAGTGTGTACATATTCCATTGTTTGGTTACTCATCTTGGATCTTAGCTCATACATGGTTTTTTACCGATCATAATTTTGACAATTTATTCTTATGGCTTGGAAAAACTATCTTTAAACATGGAAAAGTGATAATTAAACAGAAAGACTCACCTGGGTAGATGGTCCCACCAATGATACGACCAAGGGGGTACCATGCCCGGTCATCGAACCAGTTGTGGAATGAGTAAAACCCTTCCTCAGCCAAGAACCGAGTTGTCCGGTAGTTGAAATAAGGATCAAACTCATGGATAACACTTTCAAATCGCAACACAGAGAACAGTCTTGTAGAAAAGGCTGAAATACAACGCACAAAGCTTATCAAATGATTTAAGTATAGGAAGAAAAATACAAAAATTATAAAATCATATAATATTCATAAGCATTATTCATCATAAAACAATTAGTTGTTCAAACAGAACTCATTACAAATCATAATAATAACAATGTTTCTCAAAAGGATGCATGATATCTTAATGAACCAGCTAATAAGTAAATAGTATGTTAAAATGATTATTTGATCATATGTTGATACTGCCAGACATTCAATATAATGTTAACTCTGCAATGTTCGAAATTAAGGTGCCTGGGGTCCTTGTGGCTTAATCCAGTTGTATTTAAATCTAGAAACTCTCTACATTTTTAAGTTTTAACACTAGGGCTATGGCAAGGACCCTTGACTTTCATGCTTAATCTTGAACAGTATTTGATATATGTTTGTTATGTATGTAACATGATTATTTATATTCTAAACATTATCTTGTTTACTGTTAAAATCTACTTACAGAGAACAGAAGCAATTGCCAAGACCATCATCTTGAGCAGAGTGTCTTGTTTGTCCGGAGACATTCTCAGAAGCCACTGAGGGCCCCATGCTGGGGCAGCTGTCTTCATGGTCAGAGGATCTGTAACATCATACACATCTGAATTAGTCTTGTTTGTTTATTGATTAAGCACACTCAGCATTATTCCAGATATAAGACGGTGGTCTGTTAATAAGCAAGTCTGGACCAGAAACAGTGACGTACTATGAGCAATAATACACACTGTCGGGCTACAATGACATGCAATCAACTAAGTCACAGTGCCTGACCACCAATTCCAATTAGTCCTGTTTCTGGGGACCTATTCTAACAGGGTCTGGATAAATATACTTGCATAGGACAGAGATTGCATGTTACGCACATACTTTCCGCATTCAATCTTTAGAGAATTACCCAATTTAGTGTTGTATCACTTCTTTTTGCAACAGTCGACACACATATGACTTCAATACTATTTATTTTTAACATATCCAAGGTGCAGATATTGTCTCCTTAATCACATTGCTAATATTGTTAATATGTCTATTTTAAATTCATTTGCAGGCGATTTATGTATACTTGGAAGTACATGTAGATCTAGGCCCAAGATCTTCTATTCGGCCAAAAGATTGAATTCTTACATAATGACCAGCCAGATCTATGGAGGTAAAACACCTGCACTGATCGAAATGTTTATTAACTAGAATGTTTCGAGCTGCCATTTGCAATACTCGGTTTGCATCATAGTATGAGACGTATCCTACTACTGACTTGGTACACGCTACCATGGACAATTCGTCAAACAAACCCATGCAGCAAATTAGACTGTTCGATGCATAATGTGCAAATCGTATGAGGAAGTTAATTGGGTAAGATACGGCGAAAGCATTTAAACCCCTTTTCGTTCCAATGTAAATATCGTTTGTATATTTCAACCCAAACATTTCTTATCTGCAATGACTTGAGCGCTTGCCACATCATCATCAGAGTGGTCGCACCATCGACTTTCCGGAAGGGCACGTGTTTACTGTCCAAGGATTACGCTACACACACAAACAGCTTGTATTCTATGACGAATGCACCATTAGCTATGCTTACCGACTGTGTAGACGCTTGTTTTGGGAATGTGTCTCGATGATAAACTATATTTCTATTACAACATGCACCGGCGACTTGGTAATGGCGACCGGCAGAAGTGACACGCACTACGATTGGTGCATGAGTTAAACTGGGTATCGTCTGCATTATATGACGTGCATCGCATTATACTAGTAATTCCAGTCTTCCAACATTAACTAGACTCGTTTCTGTCTATAAAGGGGATTTTGACCAAGTGCGCAAAGAATCATTTCGTTTGCTTTACGGAAATATCAGTCAGGCACGGGTACCTGTCGCAGTCGGAAACCCTCGTAGAATTCCGTTGAGTAACGTCAGTATCGAGGGTGGGCGTGACCAGATAGTTCAAATTTGCATTTCGTCAATATAATCCTGCAGTTGTTGCTGTTATGTTATTTACATGAACACAGTGAATCCATTGCCATATTTTTATTGCAACCATTTTTTTACTTCCCACCCTGAACCCAAAATTCGTGTTTTGTTCTTACCAAAAATAATCATTCTTATTAATTGAAATTGCTCACAAACTGTGTGACTCTAAATGGGTGAAAATTCCCACAGCAAATATATAATTTCCAGACAGCGTTGTTTCTCTCCATATATTTAAAATTTCCATCCATGGTCTTCTTTTGCTTCTGTTTATAAATAAACATTAACTCTTTTTTTCATATTCAACCAAACTTGAAAGGAATAGAATTTTGTTTGTACACTATTAGAATTGCTAACTAGTCGATACTGGCAGCTAGATTTGGACGGGGTGGCCAGGCTTGCTGATTTGGTTGATTACGTACGTATCAGCGAACCCAGACGTGGGACATTGCTCATAATATCATGCCCTGGTTGTCTAATTCCATTAACTATAGCCACAAGTGGGTAGTGCCCTTCAACATAAGCCACTAGGTTTAAAGGCTATACACACGTGATAAAGTGCTGAAATAGTGGTGCCTGGCGTAAATAAAACCCAGTTCACATTGCATGCTTCTTGTTCATCTTCGTGAACTTCTCTTCATTGCGTTATCGCGATTCTAATATAACACAGCCGGGACAACTGGTGCCTGAACCGTATTACCAACTCTCTCTCTCTCTCTCTCTCTCTCTCTCTCTCTCTCTCTCTCTCTCTCTCTCTCTCTCTCTCTCTCTCTCTCTCTCTCTGTATATATTCTATGACCAGGCTCTAAATTATGTTTAAATTTCCAAAACAATTATTTGAAAACAATAAAACTGCCAATGTTTCAGTATGGGGGCATATCTATTGTTTATTATTATATTTGTAGAATAGGTCTTCAGCAACCCATACTTGCCGTAAAAGGCGACTAACGGGATCGGGTGGTCAGGCTCGCTGACTTGGTTGATACATGCTCATGATGTCAATCACTGGATTGTCTGGTCCAGACTCGATTATTTTACAGACCGCCGTCATATAGCTGGAATATTGCTGAGTGCGGCGTTAAACAACAGACAAACAAACAAAAATATTTTGAAAAACGATTGACCCGTGTTTGAAATACGTTTTTGTCGGAAGCGCTCTTTAAATCTTCCACAGCAGTCAGTATATTCGAATTACTGAACTTCGCAGATAACGTCGGCAAACTGCAAACTTCGGAGTGTACAATGTTTGTTCTACAATTCAGTTCGCCTAATAGTAAAGTTTGTCTCGTTTTCATAATTTCTGTGTTTATAAACAGCTTGAAACACAGCCACAAAAGTATGTGCAAATCGGTGATACTTAGGAATTTGGAATTCAGGTTGTACGTTTAGTGGTCCCCTCACGCATAATCTATTGATTTTGTTCTTGCCTTATCTACAATGTATAGTCTTTTATGGTTATATAATATATACCATTATATGAATTCTAATATTGTATAGATTTTCTGTATAATAGGCTGTTATATATTAAAAAAAACAACATTTTTCGACATGAAGAGAATAACTGATGCTGCCTCATTCGATATTCACACAGCCAATCTGTCTTTTGATACGAAGTATTTTATACATTTAAAAGAGCCAACCTCGATTATCAAGTGTAATATATTTCCATAGTATTATTTATTATAATGGAATTGAGATGTAGATTATAATAAACGGTGAAAGTGAGTTAGAATATATTTGTGAGAGAACTGGTTGGAATTTTGTACATATTTTATTATCGAGTTGTAGCTATAGGCCTAGATGCTACTAGATCTATATGTTTTATGGAAACGTTTACATTTAGCTTATCTACTGACACCAAATACAGAGTATTAAACTCCCATAAACTGTCACAAAAATAAAGTCAATAATTAATTAAAATCCACTTAATCCGAATTATGATGTATGAACACCTCTTGGTTTTCTTCTAGTAATAAAAATTATCCGCATTTGACTGTTAGGATAAAAGTTAAGCTTTTAATCTATCCGTTATTTCCGGTTTCTCCCCACCCGTGAAGTGTTTCCCCCACCAACCACCCACGCCCGTGGTCATAAGTATAATGTCGTCTTTGTAAGTATGAGCTTTGCCAACACAGCTGTGTGGTGACGTTCTACAGATATTGATGAAGAAAAATCAATGTGGCCATAGCGAGCCCGCCCAATCAGACGCCAGCAATGCCTGCATTGTAATGTGTATTATGTTCTATATCGATTCAGTGTGCATTCTCAACACGTCTCGATGTGGTAAATATGTGGCTCGTTTAGTGCACTGCCCTCTCGCCATGCCAATAATTATCATTCCAGTTAGTTATGTGAATTAGCGAATGATTATTCATTAACAGTTTTTGTACGAACGTACAGATCTGCACAAAGGCAGTCGGCCATTCTGTCGTGGTTCATGGATTCTCCATCTTGAAGCAAAGAAGTGAAGGATGAGGCGTGATTTTGCTGCCTGAAGAGCACAACGACAGGTCGTGGTGTGAGTTTTGTTGGAGTGACCGAGGCTGCATACTGGACATCTGACCTCCAACACCTTCCACACTGTCAGGAAGCTACCATTTTCCTCATTCCCAGGCACTGACTGACCATTCTACTGTCACTATGGCAACCTGAGTTCTAGCTGATGTCAGGGTATGTGACAGTTGAGTGAAGCCGACACAAGATGTCTGATATGAGTGACAGCGAGCATACCAACCTGATGTCCTCAGGATCTCGAGGTAAAGACAAGAAATCGCCAGATTGGAGCCGCTATGGGTTAAGCACAGAACAGCAGCAGGCCTCCAAATCATCACCTATCCCTCCAACCTCCAACCCTCATGATGATGCAGGGGGATTCGACGAAGGACGCCAAAATGAACTGTTCCGAGAAGATCAGGTATGTTCTCCTGCATGACATTTAAGCATGGCGACATGGCCATGTAGTGCACCACAGGCCCTACACAGCCTGAAACTAAACACAGTCTCCAAAACAAGAGCCATTAATCCCCCTATTGTCTCTCCCCACATAACATATGGTCAGCCCCATTTATGCCTCACTCTTTTGGTGTCACTGTATTAGCTGTGCTGAATATATACTTACGCTATGTAAAGACAACCAAGAAATGCTTGCTAAATGTCATGTTCCATCATTTAGTTATTAGCATATAATTGTCTAATTATAGTCTTGCTTTCATTACCCTCATGCTGTGAACTGAAGTATCGACCTATTTTGTCAGCATATATTTATATTTGAAATATTTAATCTTGTGACGAACCATGATAATTACTTACTATTTGTATTTGTTTGTTTATGATCAAACAAGGTTGTCAAAATGAGAACAAAAATATCAAAGAAAAATATTAGGACTTTTATCATGTTTATGGCAGTCTGATATGGTACTAATTGTTTATTTTTAAATATTGACAGTAGTTTTTTAATTTAATATAATGAAACAACATATTTCTAATTGTTGAGGATATCACAGTTGAGTTGATATTACAGTTATACATTCCCCAGGAAGACATTTCGTGGGTCCCAGCATTAAAAGTGGGTTCCAGAGTGACCACTGGTATAACCAACAGCAAATATAATACAAAGTATGCCTGATGCATCATGGTTATTTAACAGGGTTTGAACTTAACACTAGCCCAGGGCTAGTACAAATCCCTGTACACCAATTTCCCCATTGTTGTAACATTACAAGGGCATTTTATCTTTACCTGGTTAAGTAAAGCTTTCGTTTAATTCTAACCTTAATTGTTGATACAAATGGGGTTTTCCTTGTTAGACTGGAAACTTAGGATTGAGTTAAGAAAACCTGACATCGCCTGTCCAAACATTGATTGTGTTTCTTGAGAACAGAAATATCAGATAAAATCTGTTGTCAATTTGAATACAATATTTGGCATCAGGTGAACATAGAAAACCTGCTTCACAATACAAACACTGCCAAACAAATTCTGAAATACAGGCCTACATATTAAAAATTTGAGTTAAAATTGTGGTGATATATATTCATTAGGAATAATAGAATAGTAGGAAGGAAAATATGTAAAAAATGTATTGGTGGAAATTGCCCAGAGTAGCAATTATCATATTCATGGGACCTAATCATAAAGTATCTGATAATATCCAACTAGCTGCTACAGCGATAGAAGCTAAATTTTTGTTTTTAGTTGTCTAAGGCACCACAATTCACTGTGCATGCAAAAATCTCTAATCATGGGTTCAAATCCACGGTTAGCCCCAATTTTGTTTCAAGGTTTGTCAGCACCAGGCCCATGCCTCGGGTGATTCTCCAAAGTGGTAAACATCTGAGGCCTGCATCACGTCAGGCTTTCCTCCCACATCAAGCTGACATGCGTCATATAACTTGGATGCTGTTTAAAGCAGCATAAAACCCATCTTACTTGCAAGTGGGATATAGCTGGAATATTGCTGAGTGCGGCGTTTAACAACAAACAAACAAACAAATTGAATCTTGGTTCGCCCTGATTATGTTTCTAGGGTTGTTATGCTTCTGTGTTTCATCTAGTGGTAAATGCTAAGACCATCCCACTGTGCTCTCACATCAAGCTGACATGTTGAGATATAACTGAGTACTGCTCCAAGCTGTTTTAATCGAAACTCATAGCGTAATGTCAGTTTTATTAAGAATGTTTTAACTCTTATTTTCACCAAACGGTTGTTAAACTGAATGCCATTGTTTCAAATGGCAGTTATTATGTTGTATTAAATCCATAGCCAACAATAAGTAACTTCTACAGGATGCAGGGCATGTAGGTTGTCCCTCCCCATCCCAGGTCACCCACACAGACATGGCCACTGTAAGCTTTGCCAGATGCAGTGGGTGAGTGTTTTCTAGGTAATGCTGTAATCAATTCACAAAACATGCAACCAGTTATCAGGATATTGAAATATGCTTTCAGCCCATTACTTAGCAATTTGTTCATGTATGAATGTGTAATTTGATAAGCATTATTATGTGGCATGCGTGATGTATGTATCTAACATCGTGGTGTTCCATCGTGGTTTTCTATCATCCGTCATCAATCGTACCCGTTCTCACATTTTGGATGTCTCCCTGAAACTTCAATAAAGTGAAAGTGAAGCTTTTGTTTCAAATAGCAATGGTGACATTTAAACAAGTTCACAGAATCAGGCCAATCTTGAACATAACCATGGTGGCAATATTGGTAATGTTATTTCTACCAATTTCTTTTCCATCAAGAGTGTGCATAGTAAACAGGAGTAAGTCTGGCCATACATATGTTTGACTAGGTGTAATTTTCCATATCAGCCACTGACAGTTATTCATCATTTCATTCTACCTGTAGTCATGTATATTTCCACTCAACAACTGGAATGAAAAATAATAGCTTGTTAAAATTGTTTTCTCAAATTATTTAGAATTGGATCAATAATATTGCAAATACAAGGGCTGGGACAGGTAACTCTGGTACAGTCAAGTCTCGTTAATCCGACATCGTTGGTTGCACATGATTGTGTCGGATTAACGAGTATGTCGGATTAACGAAATTAAGTGATTTGTGATAAAAAATCGGACATCTTCACGATAGATAATAACCGTGTGTTTCCTCGTGTAAATGCAAGTGCTACTGTCTTAACAACTTGCTTCATCTACTTAAAATAGTCTGTCAGTGTTTTCTGTTTCTCACATTTTGAAGGCACATTTCTCAAAGTCCCCTGTTCGCTTGACGTCTAGGGCTGGTGGTTCTTCAGCATCAACATTGTCGAGGTGTGATTTCATTTGTTTCTTATAATAAAGCTTGAAATTCTTTATGATCCCGGCATCTAGTGTTAATTGTTAAAGTTAATCTCTGCAGCCAGTGCGTGTCAAAACACGGGGTTGTGTATTCGTGGGCAGATGACCACGGAGTAAGCTGACCACTGTGTCGGATTAACGAGACTGATTAATGAGTGATTTCGGTAATTCGTTGCAAATTAGGGGTGTCGGAGTCGGAGTGCGAGAATGTCGGATTAACGGGACTAAATAGCGCTGAATCAATCGGTTCCCATCATTTGTGTCGGATAAAGCCGAGTGTCGGATTAACGAGTGTCGGATTAACGAGACTTGACTGTACTCAGGTGGGGTGGGTCCTGAGAAGGACCCGGGTACCAACAGGACCACCCCGACCTGTGGCTAGACACGTGATATATTGTTGAATGATGATAACAATAAAAGTATATGGTTCCGCTGCAGGTTGCTAATCTTCACATTTCTCTCTGACTGTGCATGCATTCAATCTGCATTTTATATGTTTTGAGTAAAGATTAAGTCTCAGTGTATGCATGGTCAGGTCGTTTTATATGCGTTTCTAAATAGTTTCTGCTCTGGTAAAACAATTCCCATTCAGAGATTTTGTGCTCTATTCTTGAGGGATATTCTGTTGAATATAATCAAAGACTCCTGCCTGATTCCTAACACTACTGTGCTGTGGTATGGTAAGATATTGTGTTATATACCATTGTATTTTCTGTAATAATTTGGTCTGCAGTCATGCACCAAATGAGTTTGCCAAACCCTTTCACTGTAATTAGTTTTCAGGCAAGTCTGATGCAGGCATATTGATAAGCAGGAATAGAGTCTTCAGAATGTTCCATGAAATTGCTCATTGTGCCGTGCCACCATGGCCTCCTGTTGGAGGCTGGCCATACAGGAGGCTTAGTGTAGGCCACAGAGATGAGTCATAAGTAGCAGACACTAACTGATGAAGGTGTCTGTCTGTCTGTCAGTCAGGATGATTACACCAGGTGTCAAAGATGTAATACCTTTTGGCCCTCTTGATATGCTACTGCCTTAAAGGTTGCATTCCTGGAATCTTGGTAGGTAGGTACACAGAAAATAATAAAAAGTTTTGATATAACTTAGAGAAGTGAAATGATAGTGGATTAATGAGTTAATGATATTAGATTAAGTTTGTAAGTTTAACTGTTGACACAGAAACAGGACTACATTCAAAGTGTTTAATGTTGGTTATAATGTTGGTTATAATGTTGGTATAATGTTGGGTATAATGTTGGTATAATGTTGGGTATAATGTTGGTATAATGTAGGGTGTAATGTTTGGTATAATGTTGGTATAATGTTGGCATAGTGTTCGTATAGTGTTCGTATGATGTGTATAATGTTGGTATAATATTGGTATAATGTTGATTATTATGTTGATTAATGTTGGTTATAATGTTGGGCTGGTATAATGTTGGTTATAATGTTGGTATAATGTTGGTATAATGTTGTGACACCAATTCTTATTATGTTGTTTGTGATACTCTCGTACTTCTTACGATTTGCACTTTGTTGGGACTGTACATTCTACACTATTGAACAGTGCACGTTATGTAATGATTTAGACATGGATCAGTAAATGGTGCATGCTGATACATCATATTGAACAGAATGTATGGCAGTGAACCTGAATATCAGTTAGCTTTTGATGAGCAGGATGAGTGATAAATAATGATGAGTTGGAATTTAAGGTCGCATGCGCATTGTTGCAGCCACTGAGCAACTGCACACCTAATGAGGATACTTATAGAAACCCGTGCATCAGGACCCGTGCATCGTGATACATGTAGGTGATAAGCTGACTGCTACACCTCTATATCCGACACACTTCGCGTCAGGACATCTCGGTCCTAAAGTAGGCCTACTGCCTACAGGGCCAGTGTAGCTGTGGAAACAGTCACTGACAACATGTGGCAGATTACAATTGTGCTGTCAGCATATTTTTTTAATCTGAACATCAAATGCATTGTACATAAAAAGAGTTTGAAACATACTTGCACTTACTAAGAATTACTTCTCATTCCTATAATGATGATAATAATCCTCTAATTCCTATGATAATATAACTTTAGTTTGGATCATGTGCAACAAATTAATTTTAATTTCAACTAATTGTAATCAACCAAAATATTTATGTGAGTAACATGGTAAAAATGCTTTGACCAGATTAAATTAACACAAAAAATCTACAATGAAGACAAGCCTGATTATATTTGTTTTATAAGACTTGTACACATAGATACATTGTGTACATGACATTGGACGTCTATAATCAATTCAAAATGGCAGACATAGGCCCCAAGTTTCTGATATCGGACTAGTGAAATCATGAAGGACTAGTGATATTTCTTGTGGACTAACAATTATACAGTAAACTACGTTTATCACGAACACCCTTATGATGAACTGACGGATATGACGAAGTTATGTTTTGGGTCCCGGCCATCTGTTATATATATACGGTTATAACAAACTAAAATTAGTGGCCCCTTTGAGTTTGTTATAACCATAGTTTACTGTACCATTTTAGTAGGCTGTGGAGCAGATCGTTTTAATGAAAATAATTTTTTCTAACCCTGTTACTAGCTTGCCTATTTAAAGCTCTCAGCGCTACTGTCGAAACCAGTTCGACAGAGTCTGTCACTACCCGTGTTACTACTGTCAAACCAGTTCGACAGGCGAATAGCATAAGGACACCCACAAACAAAACTCGCCATATCTATTTACCAAGAAAGCTTTGTGTTACATTGAAATTACGTATGGCATGCATAAATGCTCAGCTTGCTCAATATCAAAACTTTCAGTAGTGTATTTACCTCAAAAAGAAAATATCGCGAGTTTAAAAAGTTTCAGCCAAACTTTGCGGCACACAACTACCAGAAACGGCCATTGTTGACTTTTGGCGCTTCACGTTGAGTGGCATGCAGTCCGATATTTTCTTTATAATGTTATCATTTTTCACATTCGATCATAATTTATTGTTTGCTGACGAAGGGAAAACACTCAAGTTCCTTAATTTCTAAAAATTAGCAATTTTCGAAGTAATTAATATAAACAAAAACATTCTGAATCATAACATCATCAATTGGATGAAACTTGTACGATCATGGCAACGGCGGTAAACAAAAAACTCCATGCATAGTGATCCCGTAAGACTATTACAATAATTTCGTTACATCTAACTTAATTTTCTAGAATTATTGACATGCATGCATAAATCTGTGTAAAAATATATCATTTTTATAGAGTTTTCAAATGATTTCGTTTGATAAACTTTCGGACATATTGACAAGCCAACAAAGGTCAGTGATACGTTTTGGCGTGGCCTAACTCGCGATTTGTTTAGTTGAACCAAGTCAACAAACACTGCAAATAATAACAAATATTGGATTGATACGCAAAATCTGAACTGATATACATTCTAGGTAAATCATTCAATAGCAATTGTAGGTTGATATATTTACAGACATGTGAAATACCGGTACAGTTACGCAGGTCTCCAAAATAAATGGTTGAACAGACACATGCCAGATTACCCAGAGTACCTAATCTCTATTTAGTTATCTCTATTCCGTGATAATGACATAATTTCCTTAACTACGCTATGGAAACGCCTGAGTCCAGGGTATTGATCATAATAGGACACAATATAACATGATATGACTGGATTATTGAGAACCCTAATAAAATGAAAATTAAAAAAATTAAATGAAAAAATGATCATTTTTGTGCTGAATACAAGCTGAAATGAAATTTAGACTGCTGCAGTAGGTTGCAATAGGTTAAAAAAAGAGACAAGCAGAATTAACATCACATAAAAAATCTTCATTTTATTTAATTTTGTGTTCACCTACTGGCGAGGATTGATCACAAAAAGGGTGGGACTTATTTATGCTTCACTGCAATGTGAGTAATTTGTGAGTCAAAACATGAAAACCTACCTAACCAGTTACCACTGGACACAAAAGTATGGTAAAGCAGTTCATGTTCATCAGAGCTTCTAATTGTTTCTGACTGCTTATAAAGTGTTTGTGTTAATTTGGTTGTCGATGCTGTCGAATTAAGTCAACTCATCTCTATGATATGGAACAATCAATGGCGTCTCTGCTAATATATATGCATGGAACATACAGCTTGAATTGATACCATTGCAAACGGTGGCACCTGCCTTGTGCTAAGTGTTTCAGGACGTTCAGTCCACCACTGTTAATCATTGTTTCTATAAAGCAACATACACTACTCAACATTTCCTAAGGTTTATTCTTTCATCAAAGGTGTGGTCCATAGCCTATGTTGAACATTATATGTTTGTTGAGGCCACACATTTCTTATTATCCCCCGCCCAACAAAGTTGGCGGGGGATGTAGAAACGGGCCCCGTCTGTCCGTCCGTCCGTCCGTCCGTCACGTTTCGTTTCCCGAGCATAACTCAAAAACGTTCAATATTTTTTCATCAAACTGTGCAGGTCTGTCAGGTACACGCTGAACTGGTGCCTTTTGCTATTTAGAAGTTTTAGAAATTTTTATTTTTTACGTTTCCATGGCAACAAGATTGACTTAGGTTCTGTGAGGGTAGAGTTCGTTTCCGGAGCATAACTCAGAAACAGTTCAATATTTTTTCATCAAACTGTGCAGGTCTGTCAGGTACATGCTGAACTGGTGCCTTTTGCTATTTAGAAGTTTTAGAAATTTTTATTTTTTACGTTTCCATGGCAACAAGATTGACTTAGGTTCTGTGAGGGTAGAGTTCGTTTCCGGAGCATAACTCAGAAACAGTTCAATATTTTTTCATCAAACTGTGCAGGTCTGTCAGGTACATGCTGAACTGGTGCCTTTTGCTATTTAGAAGTTTTAGAAATTTTTATTTTTTACATTTCCATGGCAACATGATGGACTTAGGTTCCAAACTCTTCTTTTTTTTACAATTTCCATGACAAGTTCCACCTCGGTTAAAAAAAGGTTAGGGTTTGTTTAGATTTAATTATGTCATAAATTCTGCAACAGGGGTCGGGGATATAGCCACGTTAGTGGCAAACTCTTGTTTTTCATTTCAATGGCCCGCCAGTCAACGAAATATGTTTAACATACATCAGTGATCAGTGATTCAAGAAGCCACCTGCTGTTTTAACTCCACAGGAGAATAATTTTCACATAAAAAACATGTAATTCACAATAATTTTAATTCATTTCGACTGACTTTGTGGAATACCTGGGATAAATCTATGAAACATAAAATTAAGAAAGTGTTGCCTTACAGTCGTACACATTTGAAATTGTGAAAATGACTGCAGATGTGAGATGGAAATTGCGAGTCTTCCACAGAACATTAACAGTTTGAGGGTGATACATTTATGGATTCATATTGGTTTGTTAATATATTTTTTTTAACACATAGTGTAATTGTACAATGGGGATACTGCTGAATTGACAGTAATAAGGCAACCACAGAGTGCCAGAATCAATAAGGAAATTGATATTGGTATTAATAATCACAAAGCTCGAGGTTTTGTTGTAGAGTTAATCATTGCCTCACATGCTAATCATACTAACAGATCCTCTCAAGTATTAATGTAGTTGGCCAAATGTATGTCCCATGTGCTGTTAAAAGCGGCGTTAAAGCCAACTCACTCACTCACTATGTGCCAGTATTATACCAGCGTTGAAATTGGCACTAGGCCTGTAGTCCTTGCCAAACTGCCCAATAGTTAAGGTTTCATAATGACAAGTAGAAATTTGCCATTTTTAAGGGTTTTGCTATATGTTATTATAAGGGCTAGTGGACTGAATATGTTAGTTTCTATCCCTGTTATTCATGCAGTCACTTCCAAGGGGACATATGGTGATAGTTATTCTGTTGTGTTCATTTATTCATTGACCTGTTGTAAGTTACTGTTTTAGTATTCATTATGTTACCTCAGTGTCCTAATGTTGAGATGTATCCTGCCTGGAAAGGAAATAAACTTCTGAGCAGGAGAATTAATCCCTTATACCCCGCCATGAAGAAAACAGGCTGCTCTCTTAAACCCTGCTATGAAGCAAAATCTGAATGTTGTTTACGTTCTCAGTTATTATCCCCTGCCACAAAGTGGAAGGGGGATATGGGAATAGGTGCTGTATGTCCAGGCTTCTGTCCGTATTGTACTTAATACATGCAAACCATTAAGGTGTACTCTCCATCCTTCGTAGTTAGGCATTTGGGTTCACGCCATCTATGTTTCTAGGTTTGTCGGCACTAAACCAGGGCTCGTGGGTTTCACTGAAGTGATACACATCTGAGACCTGCATCACTTTGAGCTTTCCTATCACATTAAGCTAACATGTTGTCATGTAACTGGATTATAGTTGTTGGGAGCGGTGTTAAACCCAACTTGCTCCCTCGTAGTTAAGCTCCGAAGTGTCCTGCCCCGTTTCCTGTTTGGCCCACTTTCAACAGAGGAGGGGTAATTTTGTTGTCCTTGGGTCAGATCCTCATCCTACTTGCCTGCACATGATACACAAGTCAATAGCACCAGTTCAGGTGAACAGATGTTATTGATCTGTCAATCAACTGATGTATAAGGCAATACACAGAGAAAATCATTGTAATTATCTACCCGTCGTTATTTTTGTACCAAAAGATTTTGTGTCATCATTGTGTTTTTGTTAATAACAAATATATTTTTAGTATATTTTTAACATGTTTAAAGACATTCAACACTTAGAGATCAGGATTACTAACAAATATGGAATAACATTTGTCTCACTTTTGAACAATTGAAGGTTGTTAAAAACATGCGTTTTATTTTTTCATTTGCAAAATTAGCATGAGCTGATGCGAAATAAATAATTGATTATGGAGAGAGATTTCAGCATCTGTCATTACAGTGATCCATGGGTGATACATAATTCATGAAATGGACATATAAGACAGATTTAACAGCTGTTAGTGTTTGTAAATTCCTGTGTCTGTTTGTCGCCTCGCTGGTTTGTTGGCGATATTTAAATTTGTATCCATTATCTGCTCAGAATTAAATTATAAATAGATTGATTCACAAGCTATGCTAAAACTGAGGAGGAGGAGGATGCAAACAGCTACTTGAAAATAGTGCCCAGTATATTGAGTGAGTGAGTTGGGTTTAATGCCGCTTTTAACAGTATTTTAGTTATATCGCGGCGTGTCAGCTTAATGTGGGAGGAAAGCCTGAAGTGATGCAGGTCCTTGACGGTTACCACTTCGGTGAAACCCACGAGCACAGGTATGATGTTCCCAAGGGACGCAACTCTGCACAGCGAATCACGCCGCGTTAGACGACTGGGCCACACTTGCCCCCACCTCTCTCTCTCTCTCTCTCTCTCTCTCTCTCTCTCTCTCTCTCTCTCTCTCTCTCTCTCTCTCTGTGATAGTGTTAGTGCAGGAATGTAGTTGATAATATGATAGTGACAGTGCAGGAATGTAGTTGATAATATGATAGTGATAGTGCAGGAATGTAGTTGATAATATGATAGTGACAGTGCAGGAATGTAGTTGATAATATGATAGTGATAGTGCAGGAATGTAGTTGATAATATGATAGTGATAGTGCATGTAATGCAGGAATGTAGTTGATAATATGATAGTGACACTGCAGGAAGTAAAACTGCACCCTACATCTCACTAGGAAAAATAAAACTGCACCCCAGGTCTCACTAGGAAAAAATAAAACTGCACCCCAGGTCTCACCAGGAAAAAGTAAAACTGCACCCCAGGTCTCACCAGGAAAAAATAAAACTGCACCCCAGGTCTCACCAGGAAAAAGTAAAACTGCACCCCAGGTCTCACCAGGAAAAAATAAAACTGCACCCCAGTTCTCACCAGGTGGGGGTAAAACTGCACCCCAGCTCTCACTAGGAAAAAGTAAAACTACACCCCACGTCTCACCAGGAAAAAGTAAAACTGCACCCCAGCTCTCACTAGGAAGAAGTAAAACTGCACCCCACGTCTCACAAGGAAAAAGTAAAACTGCACTCCAGGTCTCACCAGGAAAAAGTAAAACTGCACCCCAGGTCTCACCAGGAAAATGTAAAACTGCAACCCAGGGCCCACTTGCACAAAACGATCTTAGCGCTATGACTATTGGAAGCCTATGCTAAAGTATGGGAGTTATGATCATCTTAGCGCTAAGATCGCTTTGTGCAAGTGGACCCAGGTCTCACTGCCTGTAGGAAGAATAGTTTGGTCCAACCAGCATAGAGTTTTACATAATAAATAGAGCTGGCTGCACACAGTGTTTAGTAGGCATGCCAATATAATAGAGATACTACCTCGCTTCACACAGTGTTTAGTGAGCTCAGCAAGGCAAAATGATGGCTTGGATTGTATGGCCAGGTGTACATGCAGAGAGGATAATGCAGCACTACCTATCATCATTCTCATTAGACATTTGTGATTGACAGGTGAGACAGGTGATGAACACCACAGGTGTGACTATTCATTAATCCACCGGCCATAATTGATCATTCGCAGGCAGGCATGGACCTAGGTCTTCTGTTGCCATGCAGAAATATTGAAGAACATGTCATGCCGTTAATGAACCATCATAGTGACTTCCATAGTCATATTGCTCCAAGAATAGATTATTTTTGGCGTTGTTTAATGCCACACTCAGTGATATTCCAGCTGTATAATGAAGACTAAAGAACAGCAGAGCTTGGTCAGATGTAGGGTCACAACTCTATGGATATTAGGTAAAATGTAAGGTCAGATTATGTTGTATTGGCTTAAAGGCTCTTTGAAAGACATTTAGAAATGATACACATAGGGAAGAGAATTTATGGATGTCAACTTCTTTATTATGAGGAACACAACGTTTCGGAGTATATAACTAAGAGAAAGACTAACCTGATGAAGGAGTAAGCATGTACTCCAAAACATTGTGTTCTTCATAAAAAAGAAGTTGACATCCATAAATTCTCTTCCTTTTTAGCTTATGGAGATGTAATAGATAGAGGACAAGTGTCCAGTACATATATCGAGATATTCTGGTAAACATACTGTGACGAGAACAAAGCACAAGGCAAAGCAGCACATATATACATAAAATACTGGTACAAGTTTTCTAACTATATTAGGACACAGGCAAATACTCGTGTTCCATGATCTATACACTGCAGATCGCACAAACTCCACCATTCGCATTTAAAGCAGATTGCACGATTTCACATACACTGTGTGGTTCGTGTAGTCAAATGTTTTTTATTAAGGCCTGTCATGCTGAAGTGCAAAAGTTTCATGTGTGAGTGAGTATGGTTTTACGCCGCTTTTAGCAGTATTCCAGCAATATCATGGCGGGGGACACCAGAAATGGGCTTCTCACATTGTACCCATGTCGTAAATAGAACCCGGGTCTTCAGCGTGACGAGCGAACGCTTTACCACTAGGCTACCCGACCGCCCCCACAAGTTTCATGAAGCACATGAGTTTCACGCCTCTATAATCTTGTATACTTTACAGTACTTTATCAACATTCAACAGTACTCCAGGTCACCAAAATAGTGACCACCCATTGGACGAAAGTAGTTGCCTGTCCTCTAGTCTCATTTCCATCAATAAGCAAGGATGAGGGAGACAGATAAATATGGCCAACAGAAGAGTGGAAGTCTATTAGACCAATATATAAAAAAATACCAAAAAATATTCAATTTAAAGATGATAACCTAAGAACTCAGATTTTATGCTGCAATCAGATATACTTGAAAAGATAGTTAACAAAAAAGTAAGATCTAGAAATAGTTTTTCAGTGGAACACAGTATCTTTATCATATGTATTTTTATTTTTTACATTACGAAATGTAGTTTCCATTGTTCAAACTATTAAACCTATGGTCAAGGTTTACTGAGGAAGTGTATTACATTCCTGAAAATACTGCAGAATTTCTGCAACAAAGAAGCATATGATTATTATAAATTATATGTGTATATACACAAATTTGACACATTTTTTGCATTCGTCTTTCAGAACCTGTCCCAACAGCCATGGTGGAAGTCCAACTTCTTCATCTCGGAGCCTGTGCTGTTCGGGACTTGGGATGGTGTGTTTACATCCTGCCTTATCAACATCCTCAGCGTGGTCATCTTCCTCCGTATGGGATGGATTGTGGTAAGTTCACCAGTCAGACACCGATTCCTCACTTTAGACTTTCTATTAAATCCCATGGTCTTTGAGAAGGTTCACTTTGATGTTATAGTTAGTTGCCTTTTCTAGCAGTAGATTTTTTATGACATAATCTTTTTTTGTTTCTTTGACGTCATTATAAAATTATTGTGATGAATTTGGATGTCTATATTGTAGTGTTATTGCAGTTTCTATTCTTAAACTTATAACAAAGTTATGTTGTAAAGTTAACTGCAAAGTATCTCAACGGAATGATATTGATACACAGTGCCATTTAGAAATTGTTCAAATGTAACAAATGTTATATTTGGCATAACACTTTCTTAGTAAAGTACAGATTCTCATATTTTTGGGGGGTTGAGTCCCGTCGGGGATTCGAACCCACACTTGCCAGAGTGACGCACCTAATCGCCAGCACACAAAGTCAGCGATCGAACCCACTCAGCCACCGAGGCTTCCACAAAAATGAAAGTCCGACAACTGGTAGTCAAGATCATGCACTTTGAGTACCCCTCTATTATCCCAAATATAATATTTGTTACATTTGACCACTTTCTAAATGGCATTGTGTATTCATAGCTTTCGGCCATGGGAGCCGTGCCAATTTACACTTGTCAGAGGGGTACTCAAGGTATGTGATCTTGACTACTATAGGAGTAGTGCCAATTGCTAACGCTAAAAGGCTTTCTGTATTACTGTAGTGATCTTCTTTGAAGGTGTTTTTTTTTCAGCTCGTTAATTAGTTTACAGGCTCAGTGAGAAGAAAGAAATATAAAAGATTTCCAAATATTAGTAAATATTTTTTAGGGTTTTGCTATATATTATCATTATGAGGACTAGTAGACTACAACTGTTTAGTTTCTATCGCTGTGTAATGATATCTTATTTCATGTAACATGGATTGAAGTATAAGACTCTTTTTAAGTGAATGATTGTTTATTGCAGGGTAATGCTGGAATCGGACTATCGATCGTGACAGTGCTGCTGTCGGTGTCTATTGTGTTGATCGTGGCTCTCAGTGCTATAGGGGTGTGTGAGCGATGTCGTATGGAGAGTGGCGGCGTGTACTTCCTCATCTCCCATGTCCTGGGTGGACGCATCGGCGGCAGCGTTGGCATTATCTACTGCTTTGCTCAGGTAAAATGTTTACCATCGTCACTGAGGATACGAAAGATGAAGTCTTAAGAGTCCTGATGCCATTCACACCAGCCGAATATTCTGATACCATTCACACCACCCAAACATGACCTTATTTTTGCTTGATGGGAATCAGTATTACTATCATACCTGAGAGAAACACTTTTCTTCCTTAGAGACACTCTGCATACTCACACTAATTTGACAAGACCCCAAGAACCAGGTCTCAGTCCTCAAAGGGATCTTATGAGGGTAATGCTACTTTTCAGAGCAACATTTGCAGAAGTCCAAGGTCTGCCGTTTACTGCCCAACAGTTGAACAGACTGAGGGCTTCTGCAAATGTTGATGCCCTGAAAACTGGAAAATAATGTTACTGTTATGTTAGCTAAAATGGATAGCAAATTAATAGCCCTTCACCAACCCCCAAAACATGGTATTTGTTATTCATACGAACCACACAGTGAGATTAGTATGACACTGACCTAGAAACACGTCATCAACAATGGAATATATCACTGTCAGTTGCGTGACATCATTCGACCTTGGTGTTAGATTCGGCCAACATTGACTTTTAATTACTATGGAATGATTGCATGTGCAGTGGGTGATACTGGCACATGCAAGGATGATTAGAGTATCAGAATACTGTATAAACATTGTACTTTGCCGTAGTGTTTGTAAATGTGTTGTCCTAAAAATATTCTAGGGACATCATCAAGCCAAATATCATCAGTTGATTTGTGAGGCGCTCAGTCAATCACAAGTGCCGACAGAGCCATTCCAATAGTCTGACGCCATGATTGTTTATGATAGTATACAGATTAGCTACAACGTCATGTGGCAGTGTGGTTGGTAATTGTCCATCCTTGGGCAAGTCACAGTGGGCCACACTCTGACTGATAACTTGTGGACTGTTTCATGATTATTCTATTCATTTTGTCTGTAATATATGAGAATAAATGTTATCTTCAAATCAAAGATTAATTTGGATAAATAACTTTATGTTTAATACGTTTTATACCTAGATTATCACCAACCTCTTCTGTAAATATTACTGGGGGCACGGGTGGCCAAGTTGTCTAAGGCACCGCAATTTGCTGTGCAGAGTTGCATCCCTTGGGCACGCAAGAAACCTATGATTGTGGGTTCGAATCCTGATTCTCCCCAATTATGTTTCTAGTTTTGTCAGCACCATACCCGAGCTCGTGGGTTTCTCCGAAGTAGTAAACGTCTGAGACCTGCATCACATCAGGCTTTCCTCCCACATTAAGCTGACACGCCATGATGTAACTGGAATACTGTTAAAAGCGGCGTTAAACACAACTCACTCACTGTAAATATTACTGGACCTAGCTCTGTGTTTGATGTGGATTTGCAGCGGTAGAAATTAACATTTTTAGTCCCACTAGTCCTTATGATGCTGACTCTGCACAGCAAATTACAGTGCCTTAGATGACTGGAAAGTCTGTTTTGCAAAGTCCATGAGTTTAGAATCTTCCTTGAAAAACCCTAAGAAAGGGAATTTTCACATCAAATCCCCATCTCATGTAAATATTTCCTAGCTTATTCCAAGAATGTGGGGTCAGGCTCTTGGACCCTGATGGCGGTGCTATTTTGAGGAATCACTGTACTAAAAATATATATTTTGTTTCAAAGTTTGAAATCTGTTAAATCTTCTACAATGTGAATGGAAAGGCCAAAGACATACCAAGATTTCATGTGCAAATGGAAGGTGGTCTTGGATCATGTTAGTGTGACATACTGTTGGCCAGTTGGCGTGGGGAAAGTAACGCATGACCCTGATTTGAGGGGAGGAGCCTTTAAAAAGCCTTGAATTTTGTGATAGAATTTTTGTACAAACACTGAAGTATTTTGTCTGCCTGATATGTTTTGTTTTTTCAAAAACCAGTATAAAACTCACTCATTTCAGGCCTTAACACTTTTCATTTCAATTCTAACTTAAAGAGGACCTGTATTTTTTGAGTCTGTAAACTCACTGGAAATGATGGTCAGTGCGATAGAATGAGAGACAAGAAACAAAAACACAAACAGTCAGGACCCTAACAGATAAGAAATACAGCTTTTGTTACGTCTGTGTGTCACTATAACAAGGCCTGGCCCTGAGCATGTATTATGTAATGTTCAAATGTACGAGCGTGTCCATCAAAGCTTTTATCTATTGATTCCAGTAAGAGCAAGTGGACTTATGTAAACTATGAAGTTTTAATCAATAGAGACATTTGTCATTTTTACTGATAAATGCTGGTGTTGTGTTAATAAAATGAGATAATCTATTTTGCTACCCTCTCCTTATCATCAACGTGAGATATCTGCCTGTTTGTGTAGGTAGGTGAACACATGGTATTATGGGTAACGTTGACAGAGAGGTTGCTGGGAGAATTGTATTGGATGGGTTGGTGGCTGGGTGCTAGGTTTACACAGCCCTCTGTAACTCCCGATATTTGTATTTTCTGTGTCTAAGTAGGAATATTCTGTTTATTACTAGTCCGTAAAAATGATCTGAAGTGGTAAAAGTGGTCTTCCACAAGGAAACAGCATGAGTAGTTTCCAGAATTTTCTCTTCTAGGGCGAGCAGAATTTGTTTATTTTGAACCATGAAGAGATACGTAGGTATTTATTCAGAAAACATTCATTAGTTTATACCAGACAACATCCGAGGTACCTTTCTTACCCCTTTATAACTTCATAAGAAAGGAATGGTCGACGTGTCATTGACAGTTTACTCTGTCTGATTGGGGCATCCCCATTAAACTGCTCCATGGTAAACCAGTGACAATGGCATTCATTCTGCCTAGTACAAGCAGACACACAAACACACACACACAATAATGCAAACGCACACGCAGGCACGCACGCACACACATACACACACACACACACACATAAATAAAATAATAATGCACATGCGCGCGCATGCACACACGCACACACATGCATGTCGTTGTATAAGTGCAATAAAGTTGAACGTGATGTTAAACCCCATTTCACCCCACCCTACAAGTGAATGCTGTTCAAAGCAGTGTTAAACAAAACTCACTCACTCACTCACTCACTCACTCCACCAGGGAGGGTTGTAAGGCTCATGGGTCTTGTTCGGTTTGTGATCGACTACATGTGTTGATTGTAGACCAAGAAAGCAACCATCATAATACCATTTCTGGTGTCCCCTGCTGTGATATTGTTGGAATATTTCTAAAAGTGGATTAACTGAGAGAACAATAGGATTATGTCACTAAAATTATTTATAATAACTGAAAGGACTTGAAGAGGAAACAAAATTTGCACTTATGTTTAGGTAGGATAATTTATATGAATTATGTTTTTGTGTCATACCAAAAGATGTTAAAAGATGATACTTGTTACCCTGTCTGGCACTCTGAATTAATGGGATAAAACAAGGACTGGTTGTCTTGGCGGACTGGACTAGTACGAGCAGACACACGCACGCACGCACGCCCATACACACGCACACACACATGCATGCATGCATATCGCGATGTAAGTGCAGTAATCTTGGATGTGACGTTAAACCCCATTTCATCTGAGATGAGAGGTTATTAACTATGTTTAATGAGATTGTGTCTCTTGCAGTCTGTCAGCTGTTCTCTCAGTGTGATGGGTTTTGGCGAGTCTATCATGGAGCTGATCGGTCAGTCCAACCCCTGGATTGCTCGGGGCATCGCTTTCGGGATTGTTTTACTTCTGCTGTGTGAGTCTAGATTAGCTGCCTCGTAGATGGTGGTGTGACTGATCCCATGTGAACCATTGTCTGTATTGTAACATGGGTAGAGGAGTTCAATCTATGGCGTGGCTAATAAGATGTTGCACCTGAGTAAGCCCAGCTTGTTTTGTAGACAGATTTGGAACCACATTTATCAAATGAAGACTAAGCATATTTGCAGAGTTGCTAAAAATTGTCATACAATTTATAATTATAGTATTAGATATGAAATTTCATGAATCTGTCTTATTCTGCAGTATAAGCTAGTAAACAAATATGGTCAAATTGAAAATGAATATGCCGGAAGAAGCAGCACCAGAAACATGCCATGTGGTTGCCTGGAGATGTAAGACAATGCAACTCAGAGTTATGTTCCTTTTATGTGCCAGGATCCACTGATTGGATGGCTATTGGCAGAAATTCCATATTGCAATATAATGCAATACAACATGCAGTACCGCCCAAACATTTGACACTGCAGTGTTTCTATCGACTGTCACAAGCTTTTTAAGGCCAAAATGTTTCTAAAATTGGTGTTGGCTATATTAAAATGTTAACTTATTCTGAACTATGCTGAATATGATATACAACATTTAACAGAAACTCCCGATGTGATCAGCAATCGTATTCGCATGAATTTTGTAATGCAATTAATGGATAGGCGGGTTATAACGTGCAACCCTATTGGCTATAGTCACAGATTCACAGCGGTTCGATCCATGGGCTGTCATCACCATACCCACTAAAGTGTTAAACACGCATCTCATTGGTTTTTCCTTCCACATTAGACTGACACTGTGATATAATTGAAACACTGATACATTTCAAAGCAATCACAGGAAGAACATTAAAGAAACAATGTCCAGATTTGTTGACTTTGTACCCACTTTCATGTCAACAGATGTGATTAGTGATTGTGTATATCTGTGGCCTACAGGCATCAATGTGGCGGGTGTCAAGTGGGTGATCCGGCTCCAGCTTCTTCTCCTGCTGGTGCTCTTCCTGTCTGCCATGGACCTCATGGTTGGCTCCTTCGTACACACGGATGTAGGTCAGTAGCGTGTAGCCCAAATTTTAAGAAGGTTAACCAGTTTATGACAAATTTAATGACAAATAGAAACAAGACAGAAGTCTTGAATCTCAATACTTTCTATCAATCTTTGGTTAATCACATACCTGTGATCACAGGTTTCCATGAGTTCTTCACAGGACTGTATTGCTTGAATTCGCAGGACTGGGAAGAATGGTGAGCTGACTTGAGCCTTGAACCATCTAATTGAAACCATCATCTATACTGTCATGTTCTATTTATCTGGGGTGGTCGGGTAGCCTAGTGGTTAAAGCTTTTGCTCGTCACTCCGAAGACCCGGGTTCAATTCCTGACATGGGTACAACGTGTGAAGCCCATTTCTGGTGTCCTCCACCATGATATTGCTGGAATATTGCTAAAAGCGGCGTAAAACCATACTCACTTACTCACTCTATTTATCCGTTTTCAGCTTAAGGTCTGATTAAACGTACTTATCAATTCATCTTATTTGTTTTCAGAAAATGGAGTCATAGGTTACACGGAGAGGAACTTCCTCAACAACTCAGGTCCCTCGTATGCCCCTGGGGAGGACTTCTTCAGTATATTTGGTCTTTTCTTTGCCACGGTAACGGGCATCCTAGCTGGAATCAATATGAGTGGGGACCTGCGAGACCCTTTCTACAATATCCCCCGTGGCACCCTGGCCGCTCTAGGAGTGGGGTACGTACTCAGGGAAACAGCAGTGCAACTTCATTTTACTCTGCATTGTTCCTGTATTCAATTTGTTTGTTTGTTTGTTTATTTAACGCCACACTTAGCAATATTCCAGTTATATGACAGCAGCCTGTATATAATAGAGTCTGGATCAAACAAACCGGCGATTAACATCAGACCATCGATCCATATAAATGGGATACGATGACATGCATCAACCAAGTCACTGTCCCTGACCACACGATCCTTTGCATCGCCTCTTTTGACAAGCAAAGGTTGCTGGGGACCTACTGGTATGTTCTTTCCTATGGTCCTCGCTGGGTACCTGTATTAAAAAGTAGCCACTTTATTTGAAGAGGAACTAGAATCGGGTAAATTTTCAGTTCCTATTTATGATGTCATTTATGACAACATTTTATGTCATGCTCAATTTCATAAGAAGATCAGTATGATTATAACTGATTATCTTGTTACTGTGTCACTCAATACACTAATACAGCTTCCAAACCTTCACTGTCAATTAACACGAAACAGTGAAACCATTCGTCTTTGATTTCATGTGAGAGAAATGAAAATGGTAAGAGAATCCTACCAATGTAGCTGCAAATGTCTGGATTACCTGTATAAAATACTGTCAATCTTGAAATTAACGCGAGCGTGAATTAAATGCAAAAAATGCGAGTGGTCCTTGTTCGCATTAATGAAACTTTGCATTTGTGTTTCCAAAATGATTATCAACAATAAGACGGCCTCACTGCACACTTTGGATAGAGGAAATACGAACTTGAATGTATACACAAACACGGTTTATTGAGCAAGTGCATAAAAATGTCATTTAAAGAATACTTATTGCACAATAGGCATCCGGTGAATTATCACTGCTGGGGTCAAGAGTTCTACCCACTCCTGTCAAACTAGGCATCGTTGATACTCCAATCAGTGAACTGTTGTTAGGTCAATTATGTTATTGTCTTACAGTATATAAGAAGCAAGGCATGTCGAGGATTTGTTTCTTTTTTTTCAATACTTAGGCTTAATTCTATGATAAAATAGGACTTTTACAAACTCTCTACAGGCAACGCCTTGCCTTCTATACCCCCCCACCGCCGCCCTCCTCCTTCTTTATCCCCCTTCATTTATATTTTGGGGGGCCAGACGTTTATTATTATTTCAAACTGCTGTACTAGGATTTGTAGAACTGATGTCATCTCTGACTTCAGATATTACATCCTTGTTTTCTGGAATATGTATTGCAGGAATATGATGCCCTCCTGAGGTTGATGTAAACCGTTGTAGGTCTGTGTACTATTTCAGTATTCTGTCATTTCAGAACTTTCCTGTACATATCGTTTATCTTTGTACTTGGGGCGACCTGTCTGCGAATGTACTTACTGGAGGACTACATGATTGCTGAAAAGGTAGGCTACCCCAAGGATCTGATGTAGGTCTGCCATCTCTCATGTGTGTCCAAGGCAGGTGTCTGTTGTATTGTATCTTTGTCGGTTGTGGGTTGTGGGAGTGCTGAGACAGTCTGATGTGTTTGTGTCTTGTTACAGGTGTCTGTTGTGGGAGTGCTGAGACAGTCTGATGTGTTTGTGTCTTGTTGCAGGTGTCTGTTGTGGGAGTGCTGAGACAGTCTGATGTGTTTGTGTCTTGTTGCAGGTGTCTGTTGTGGGAGTGCTGAGACAGTCTGATATGTTTGTGTCTTGTTGCAGGTGTCTGTTGTGGGAGTGCTGAGACAGTCTGATATGTTTGTGTCGTGTTGCAGGTGTCTGTTGTGGGAGTGCTGAGACAGTCTGATATCTTTGTGTCGTGTGGCAGGTGTCTGTTGTGGGAGTGCTGAGACAGTCTGATGTGTTTGTGTCTTGTTGCAGGTGTCTGTTGTGGGAGTGCTGAGACAGTCTGATATGTTTGTGTCTTGTTGCAGGTGTCTGTTGTGGGAGTGCTGAGACAGTCTGATATGTTTGTGTCGTGTTGCAGGTGTCTGTTGTGGGAGTGCTGAGACAGTCTGATGTGTTTGTGTCTTGTTGCAGGTGTCTGTTGTGGGAGTGATGAGACAGTCTGATATGTTTGTGTCGTGTTGCAGGTGTCTGTTGTGGGAGTGCTGAGACAGTCTGATATGTTTGTGTCGTGTTGCAGGTGTCTGTTGTGGGAGTGCTGAGACAGTCTGATATGTTTGTGTCTTGTTGCAGGTGTCTGTTGTGGGAGTGCTGAGACAGTCTGATATGTTTGTGTCGTGTTGCAGGTGTCTGTTGTGGGAGTGCTGAGACAGTCTGATATGTTTGTGTCTTGTTGCAGGTGTCTGTTGTGGGAGTGCTGAGACAGTCTGATATCTTTGTGTCGTGTGGCAGGTGTCTGTTGTGGGAGTGCTGAGACAGTCTGATATGTTTGTGTCTTGTTGCAGGTGTCTGTTGTGGGAGTGCTGAGACAGTCTGATATCTTTGTGTCGTGTGGCAGGTGTCTGTTGTGGGAGTGCTGAGACAGTCTGATGTGTTTGTGTCTTGTTGCAGGTGTCTGTTGTGGGAGTGCTGAGACAGTCTGATATGTTTGTCTTGTTACAGGTGTCTGTTGTGGGAGTGCTGAGACAGTCTGATATGTTTGTGTCTTGTTGCAGGTGTCTGTTGTGGGAGTGCTGAGACAGTCTGATATGTTTGTGTCTTGTTGCAGGTGTCTGTTGTGGGAGTGCTGAGACAGTCTGATATGTTTGTGTCTTGTTGCAGGTGTCTGTTGTGGGAGTGCTGAGACAGTCTGATATCTTTGTGTCGTGTGGCAGGTGTCTGTTGTGGGAGTGCTGAGACAGTCTGATGTGTTTGTGTCTTGTTGCAGGTGTCTGTTGTGGGAGTGCTGAGACAGTCTGATATGTTTGTCTTGTTACAGGTGTCTGTTGTGGGAGTGCTGAGACAGTCTGATATGTTTGTGTCTTGTTGCAGGTGTCTGTTGTGGGAGTGCTGAGACAGTCTGATATGTTTGTGTCTTGTTGCAGGTGTCTGTTGTGGGAGTGCTGAGACAGTCTGATATGTTTGTGTCTTGTTGCAGGTTTCTGTTGTGGGAGTGCTGAGACAGTCTGATATCTTTGTGTCGTGTTGCAGGTGTCTGTTGTGGGAGTGCTGAGACAGTCTGATATGTTTGTGTCTTGTTGCAGGTGTCTGTTGTGGGAGTGCTGAGACAGTCTGATATCTTTGTGTCGTGTGGCAGGTGTCTGTTGTGGGAGTGCTGAGACAGTCTGATATGTTTGTCTTGTTACAGGTGTCTGTTGTGGGAGTGCTGAGACAGTCTGATATGTTTGTCTTGTTACAGGTGTCTGTTGTGGGAGTGCTGAGACAGTCTGATATGTTTGTCTTGTTACAGGTGTCTGTTGTGGGAGTGCTGAGACAGTCTGATATCTTTGTGTCGTGTTGCAGGTGTCTGTTGTGGGAGTGCTGAGACAGTCTGATATGTTTGTGTCTTGTTGCAGGTGTCTGTTGTGGGAGTGCTGAGACAGTCTGATATGTTTGTGTCGTGTTGCAGGTGTCTGTTGTGGGAGTGGTGAGACAGTCTGATATGTTTGTCTTGTTACAGGTGTCTGTTGTGGGAGTGCTGTGGTTGGCCGGACTCTACCTCTCCTCTGTATCGTCCTGTATGGGAAGTCTGTACGGGCCACCGAGGATTCTCCAGTCTATAGCCAATGAAAATGTTATACCAATTATCAAAATACTTGGTCATGGGGTAAGTATGTCACTTTATACTTCTCTCACCATCAAACCAGATCAGAGTCTCACCTTTGACATATCAGAGTATTCTATACACGGGGAGAAAGTTCATTGTAAATCCGAAGTAACCTCGGTCTCCAGGAATATGGATCATGTAATCAGGCTCAGTGACTTGGTTGATCATGTATCATTGTGCCCCAATAGCATGGATCGTTGCTCTCAATGTCAATCACTTTTTGGTTGTGTCAAAACTTGATTATTAACAGGCAGCTGTTGATTAAAGTGTAAAAGCAGCAAACAAACAAGAATAAAATCTATTTATATTTTGACTTGTTGCAAATTATGACTTTTGCTTGAACGACCAACTTTGTTTTCATGAGGATATGGCTACAGTGATAAGATACCGCGGTATTGGGCAGAAATGGGCCATGCACTACGGCATAGTAATTTGCTGCGCAGAGTTATGTCCCTTAGTCAGACCAGGATATTGATCCTTGGCCTGTCAGAACCATACCTGTGCAATGGGTTCTCAGAAGTAAACATATAATGTTCAAACTAATTTACACATTAGCTCTGTGAGGGATATTTCACAGCCTTCATCAGTTCAACTGCACGAATATTCCATTATCAGTCTTCACTTCTTAAAACAAGATTTCTTTCTTTAAGGACATGTTATTTGTTCCAGCGAGGGCCCAACAAGGTTCCTGTGTATGCACTGATCGTGATAACGCTGGTGGTGCTGCTGTTCATCTGTGTGGGGCAGGTGAACACCCTGGCACCGGTGGTGACCACGGCGTTCATGTTGACATACGCATCCATAGATTACTCCTACTTCGCTCTGGCCATGAGCTACGACCGGCGCAAAGACCGAGATGCCCGGTTCACTCACACCGGTGCAGGGTACGGTGATAAGGTGCGCAAGTACAGTGCTGACAGTGAACTGCTTAACGGAAGTGTTGGGTACGGGGCGACTGGGAAATCTATTGATGTAACCACTCATAAAGACTCTTTCGAAAAACTTGCTAATGACCTTGACAAACTGTTTCCCGAGCGGCTGACTCAGCGGGGCCAGCACCACCTGGTGAGGCAAACCAGTATTAATAGCGGCAGTAATGCCACAACACCTGAGGCGGACTTTGATGCCACGAAGAGGAAGATCTCGGTTGATGCTACATCAGAAAAGGGGGAAGATTCAGGAGACACAGCCCAGTTGCTGGGTAAGTCCTGGAAACGAGGTATTCAAGATGTCAGGGCTTGAGAGGCAGGTATCAGGTCCACTGATAACACAAGCAGTCTAAACATGCCGAGGTTATGAGACTATAATGTAATGATAGTATATGTAATTCATTCTGGCATGAAAACAAATATAATAACTCAGGTGAGTCAGGTGGTAACAGTCGAAAATATTGATTAAAAGGACTTATTTTCAAAAGAAAATATTGCAATATATTGAACAATCTCATTAAAATCAGATCTTTGTTCTTGCTATTGCTAAACAAAGATCTGAGGACATCCCATTACGGGTCACGTCAGAACGACCTTTCATCCGACCGATGAAAGCGGCACTTACCAGATCATGAAAGTGACAGTCGGAATGTGTTTTCTAATCATGCAACCTCGAAAACATTAACACAGTAATGGGATGTCCTCAGATCTTTGTTTAGCGGCAGCGAGAACTTAGATCTGATTTTAATGAGATTGTATATTGAACAATGTTTTGTCTGTACTATCACATGTACAGGTTAAGTAAACTTACCAGCCGCATCAAGGTAAGAAATGTAGGGTGAAGTGGCGCTGTGCCGGGACATGTGCAGTGTTTTACACAGCGCAGCAGTGTGCATCCAGTACTCACAAATGTGCAGAATGGACACGGAAAAAAATATATAATGCATCCAGAGGGACACACAAAAATTCTCATTGTACCAACATCTTGACCAGAAATATATAGGTCCTGTATTTAAAGTAATATTAAAATCTTCAGTTCAGTACACTGCACCATTTCATTTCTTAACATGACACTCATATTTCCTGTAAGGCAGGGTTAGAAACTAACAGTTTTTGTCCACTAGTCCTTATAATGATAACATATAGCAAAACCCTTAAAATGGGCCAATTTCTACTAGTCCTTAGGATACCTTTACTATTGGGCAGTTTGGTAAGGACTATAGGATAGTGCCAATTTCTAGCGCTGTAAGGACCCTTGAAATTTGTAGTTGTGGGTCCTCTGGGCCCCTAGTTTTGTAGGTTAAGCCTGTATATTGAATACCAGATTGTCCGGATTGTGAGCCTCAGTGAGCACCCTACAATACCAGCCCTGCCATTGTGCATCCTACAACCCGTCTCACTTCAGACTTCCGTCCAAACTTAATCTGGCATGCCGGGATATTTGTCTGTGTTTTAAAATATGGGGTAAAGTGATAAAAGAGAAGATAACAATCAAGGAGATTGTTTGATGTTCATGGCTGCCTGTTGGCCCAGCATCACCTGATCCTGCCCGTGATGCCTTCTTACTACACCCACTGTGATACTGCCACCCGGTGCAGCTGTCCAAACCTCTCTCTGTCTCCCTATACTTACTTATCATGTTTAATTACGGTAGTGTTCTCTCCAGACTTGTTGTGCGGGATGTCCTCATTAACACCATCTGTTGTGTGACCAGGTGTCAAGAAACAGCCCAACACCGAGATCACCAAACAGCCGAGGTCGTGGTACTCCGTGCTGTGTAACAGATGGCTGTCTCTCCTGGGGGTGAGTGCAGGTGGATGAAAGGGGTCAGTTGTATGTAGCTGATGCATGGCCTCCACACCATGCTGCCTTGTAGACAGATGCCAGCCATTATGAATTTGGGTGTAATAGTTACGATTTTTAGCCTAAAATTACGCTAGTCCTCCATGAAATTAAGATTTCTGTCATTTTATCCACTAAGGATTTACATGTATAAAATATCATGTAAATGCATTGTTGACATGAAGCATTCTACAGCGAGACAATGCTGATATAATCAGAGCCTTGCTTTCAATTCACATAGTGTTAAAATATCCATTATTCAGTGATAAGAGGTCTCTGATCGGTTGTTTTGTTACAACACACTCAAGTTATTTTAGTGATCAATCTTTGTGGGTGCAGACAGGAAAGGTGCAATCAACATTACTTGTTTTCCTATTCTTTGATACCCCACTGATGACTCCAAATGTCCCATTACGGTTGGCATCTCTGTAGAGGACGATGGTGTACGATGCCCGTCAGGGGAATCTGAATGAATGATGCATGGCAGTGTGTCTGTGGCTCTCATCAGCACAAGAGTGGTGTGCATCACAGGAAGAAAGTGGGTGTCTGTACTTCAACAAAACCCAATTTGTATAAACAATCTTGAAATCATTGAGTGTGAAGACAAAACATTGATGAGTATTTGTAAATAATAAAAGCCATTGGAAGCTGTGTTTCTGCACTTGCTCTTTAAAGTTTTATCATACACAATCCTTTGGTTGTGTATGACTTCCATTAGGTCAGACTAAGTATTTCTCGTATTACAGATCTGCCAAACTGATTGTTCCCTGATTTCTAAAAAATGACAATAAAAAATTATAAAAGTAATTATTCTTCTCCGACAACGTTAAATTTCTCAATGGAAGGGAAGCAACTCTGCTGCAATTGTCACTTGCCATCAGCAAAAGTGTAAATAATTTAACTGGATGATTGTTGCCTCTTTGCCAATCCAGTCAATTCTTGCCCATTACTGTCATATGCATATTTTTTCATAACTGAAAATGCTGCATTGTTGAGGCCGGTTGTCATTTGTGTGTGTTGGGTGGTTCAAGAAGTTTTGTTGTTTCAGACCCTTGGCTGCATGATCATCATGTTCTCCATCCAGTGGGTGTACGCTCTCGTGGAAATCACCGCCTTCCTCGCCGTGTACTTCTACATCGGACACTCTAGCCCTGGCTACTTCCCAGGTGAGTCAGGTGGTAACATTCGAAGACTCGGGAATACTTATCAGGTGACAACTCAGGTGAGTCAGGTGGTAACACTCTAAGACTCGGGAATACTTATCAGGTGACAACTCAGGTGAGTCAGGTGGATACACTCGAAGACTCGGGATTACTTATCAGGTGAGTCAGGTGGTAACATGCGAAGACTCGGGATTACTTATCAGGCGATAACTCAGGTGAGTCAGGTGATAACACTCAAAGACTCGGGATTACTTATCAGGTGATAACTCAGGTGAGTTAGGTGGTAACACTTGAAAACTGGGGATTACATATCAGGTGATAACTCAGGTGAGTCAGGTGGTAACACTCGAAGACTGGATTACTTATCAGGTGATAACTCAGGTGAGTCAGGTGGTAACACTCGAAGACTCGGGATTACTTATCAGGTGATAACTCAGGGGAGTCAGGGGATTCAAATTGCAGAAACATAAAGCTTCATTCTTCAGGTTGTTTCTGAGCGCCATGGCATATACACCGTATTGTGTGTAATATTGAAGGTGTATTTGTGTTCTGTGTGGGTTTTAGTTTGCTGTGATTGAAATTTCAATGTTTTAAAGAAATTACCGGTAAGCTAAATCTTTTAGAAATATGACATCTGATTGGATCAAGAACCATAAATTCTTTATATAAATTAGATCAAAGTTCACTCATGGTTCACCTATATCAGATCTTCATGCAGAGGATCATATCCCAGTTAGAGATCTCGGTATAATGTGATTGGTTCCCTGATGAATGATGTGAATTGCTGACAAATTCTAATGCCATATTCTCTTGCCTACAGGTATTGCAGAGTTCAACTTGTATGAATGGCTTAAAAATGGCATCCTTAGATGTTGCAGGTGAGGATATTGTATTCATTACAATTTGTGCTGTCTTCTACATCCTATTTGGCAACAAATGTTGCACCCCTTTGTAATGTTTCTTTGAATTCTTAGAAAAATGCTCCACAAATCAATTCTAGAATGTTCATATACATCCAAGGCTCCAGGGGACAATCGTAGCTCTACAATGGCGGATCCAGGATTTTTAAAAGTGGGGTGGGGCGTCCAAAATATCAAAATCCTCTCTGCCTACAACATACTACGGCCTCCAATATACTACAATGGGTTGTCAAAAGGGGTGGGTTGTGGGAGGGGCCTGGGACCACCCCACCCCACCACCACCACCCCTCTGGATCCACCTATACTCTACAAGTCACAATAGCTACAACATTTTAACCCTCATTTTGCATAGAATCAATTTCTCCTAACTAACCTGTAACTATACCACATTTCAGACGTGGACCAGATCCCCAAGAACACATCATAGTGGCTCCAAAGACACCTGCCGTTCAAACCCTTGCAGCTCAGTTGACGGCAGACAACGAAGACTTCGCCAACAGAGGGCGCTACCACCAATCCGAGATTGTCCAGGGCGAGAACTTTGACGACTATGACAGTGACTGAGTGGGACAGTTACAGCTGCCATATCTTGTAAACCCATAGCCAAATATCTTTGCTGGTCCTCTGTGACCATGGATCACTACCCCCATCAAACCAGTGCAATATTCTTTAGTGCAATTTTAAGTTACAAAATGACCATTTAGAAAGTCATTATGTTCCCGGGAAATTATAATCTATGTACACTAACAGTGTCATATCAGGGGTTATGGGTGGGTAAAGTTTTAATTTAGGGTAAATTCTGTTGCCAACAAACACATATACATATACTACTTAATAAGGGCTGTGATTCCAGTTATTTTGTTGTCATATAGAAGTTATGTAGATACGTAACATCAATATATTTCCAAGGCAAAATCTTCTCGAGGTGTCAACTTAGTTAAATGTCTAATAATGTCAAGATTATAACCATCTAAGAATTTACCTAGCTGAAACATTTTAGAATAAAAATAGCTTTCAGTACAGCTTCGATTCCAATATACTGAAAGGTCCGTCTAAAAATCTGTCTCTTACCTTCTCAGTCGACCAACTTGACCTGTTATGGAACTTTCTAAAACTGGTATACACTGACTCATGTTAAGATAAATAACAGGGTTAGCCACTGTCACTAGTCTGTTAGAACAAGACAGTGAAATTCTAGAGGGGCTATTTTCCCCAAATGTAATTAGTTTACATAAATCACAAGTAAAGAGCTAAGAACTAGGTGGTTATGGCCAATGGCTTCGACCACTGAAGTCAAGTGTTGTGCCAAGAATAAATGTTTGATTTTTGAAGATGCATATTGTACTTCGGGGTCAGGTTGAATTGAGAACAAACATGTACCTCTGTTTATATCATTTCTAAGGTTTTCTGAGCTGATAATTGCTAACTATCACATACATGTATGACAGAAGTGTCAGGGTGTGTAAGTGGACATTTCCATATAAAGAAACTATGGTCATTGTCATAAACTGTTCAATATGATGTCCTAGGTATCAGATTGTTATGCAGTGTTTGAGGTCATTCATCACTGTCCCACTTCATGACTCTTGAGCAGGAAAACCAAACTTGTAAAGAGAACTAGAGTGTAGCTTTGTTGATAACCCATTGACTCATCCCACAAGGACTGGGTTTGATTCCCAACATGGTACAATGTGTGAAGTGTATTCTTAGTATTTTCTTCTGTGATCGCTAAAAGAGTGCTAAGAGTGATGTTAAGCCGTACTAACTTGTGGACCTCAAAAGAGGTGAGATGGAATGGGGTTTAGTGTTACATCCAAGATTATTACACTTATATAGCGACGAGCATGCAAGTCTTTTGGTATGATGCGGCTGGGGATCGAACCCCCGACCTTCCACTCTCCGGGCAGATGCTCAGCCACTGGACCACAGAGGCTGTTAGACCTAATAGGACTACAAGCAGCCCCAAAACTAGCCCAGGTGCTGTATCTGCTACAACTGACGTCAAATACAAAATATATTAAAGCAGCATCAAACTAGCAAAGTGAGTGAGTGAGTGAGTTGGGTTTAACGCCGCTTTTAACATTATTCCAGTTATATCATGGCGTGTCAGCTTAATGTGGGAGGAAAGCCCGAAGTGATGCAGGTCTCAGACGTTTACCACTTCGGTGAAACCCACGAGCACGGGTATGGTGCTGACAAACCTAGAAACATAATCGGGGCGAACCGGGATTCGAACCCACAATCATAGATTTCTGGCGTGTCCAGGGACGCAACTCTGCACAGCGAATCGCGGCACCTTAGACGACTGGGCCACCCGTGCCCCCCAAACTAGCAAAGCCACCTGAAGCAAGAGTCCTGGTCAATCTCCACATTCCCTCTTACTTTTGATGCTTGGTATATAACCTGTCCCCACTGTCTCCTTGGCTACAAATATATCTCTATACCTGCATGATGGTGAATGTCTTGTCACAAGTCAGGTGTATCTGTACTATTCTTGTGTTATCATCCAAATATACAGTTACGCATTTTTGTTTTTTCTGTCTGCAAATTCAAGTTTTGTCTGTGATATTAAAATCATAACCCCATCTAGCTTTATCAATGCATGTGTGGAACGAAATGTTCTGAATGATAAAACCAATGCTTCATATTTATCTTTAATGGTTGGTGACAAAACTAGATGTTGCCTGGAGTTACCGGATGCTTGGTGCAAACACGCTTGCTACCTTTACTTTTACTCCATAAGGAAGGGTTAGTTGTGCTTTTATATCCATTCATAGGGACATGGTATAGGAATTTAGCTTGTGGCGGGTCAGATAATATGGAGCATATTGCACATGAGGTTTAAAGTTTGTTCCAAAGGGTTGCTCGATCATTTTAAATCCAGACATCATTCTACAATTGTATTACACCAGGTTATTTTGTATGGTCGAACATGCAGACTTCATAACCATTCCTAATGAAAAAAACTAAATGTTTGAGGCTGATGAGTGTTGTATTAGGATAATGACCGTCTCAAGGACAGTGGACATAAGAGAGATGTGACAGAAGATATGTTTGTTTGTTACCGTTTGTTGGCCAGTTTCATTGTTAGAGGCTAGATGTAGTGGTCCGTTTACATCGCTGTTTAGTGTTTACCTTTTGTGTAGAGCATTGTTGCAGAAACATTTCAATCTAAATCATACAACAAAAATCTCGATATGCATGGAAAGTTGTTAGAATTTATGAGATATGGAATATTAAACTGGGTTTTCCATCATGTATCATGTTGAGGATCATTTTCTTAACTTGAAAATATTTTCAGGGTTAATAATTTAAGCTGAATCTCAAAACCACACAAACAAATTTAAGCTGAATCTCAATACCACACAAACAAATTTAAGCTGAATCTCAATACCACACAAACAAATTTAAGCTGAATCTCAATACCACACAAACATATTTTAGCTGAATCTCAATACCACACAAACAGCTCCTTCTTTGATGGGCTTACTATTTTTCTCAAAAATCATATACAGCATGTAGCATTTTACTAACATATCTTGTGTACTGGTACTTCCTGTTCTCCAATTCTAAGCCAACTTTATCAGATGTTCTATATTCTTGCAGATGTCTTGTGTTAATTGTTCCAAGTAGGATGTCTAGTTAACTATACTCTGTGTGTCAGTCAAGTATTATATCTGTATAATGATCTGCCATAGTACATTATTCCATACTTTGACTCTATTCTATTGTCCGTGTCAGTAGCTTATTGCCTGATTATCAGTGCGTGTACACTCCATACTCCTAAGTAGATCTGCGCAGTCGACCTAGCTTGAATGTCTTACAAACTAACTTACAAAATGCTCCTATTTGCTGCAGTATTTGTCTAGCTAACAAATATCTGTTCATATGAAAATTTGTATGGGTTAACAAAATCAGTCTTTCTTCCATTCACACCATGAGATATCCCCGAGTTTCAACAGGTGTGCATGTAACATGTTGTAGCACTGGACAAGGTATATATACATGTTGGATGACTGAGTGAGCAAGGACATCTACATTGTTTCAGAATAGGTATTACTGAACCATGCACGTTACCGAGATGATTTCCCCATTGTAGCAAACATTTCAATTTGAAGATATAATTTGGATACAGTGTAACCCCATGAAACAGTCTGGAAATTCTGCCATCTACATGAGTTCTGATTAAAAATTTGAATATCTCCAAGGGGACATCACCTTGTGCCCACGAATCTTAATCCAAACCTGCTTTTGACTGAAATGGGTCTATTTCACTGTAAATAGTATTCATTTGGGATTGATGGCAAACATTCCAGATAATAAAATTAGGTAAGGTCAGAGTCATTGTTCACTTATATAAGTATGACCCTATCGAATATCACATGCAGAATAACTCTTCCACGTCTCATTTAAATCAAGACGAGCATTATATGATTTATCCATGACCTGGGCCATGCTTTAAGCATACAAGCCCTGAACATGCGTTTCAACAGAATGTTAACTGTCTCATCTTCAGAAAGACACCCACTACAGTTGTGGAGAGCTTCCTGCAGACAGTATGTCCAGGGCGTTTACTATACCGAGTTATGTTGTGATAGTATGTTACACTTGGAAATGTCTTGTTCATGTCTTTATTTCAAATGTTGTGTTGTGTTAAGTTATTTAACATGTTCATTGAGAGAGCTATATTTATTGAAAAATAAAACAATGCAATGAATTCATGTAATGCTTTATAATTGTCTTCATCAATGGCAATATATGAGTGAGTGAAATGGCATCAACAACACATGAACTGTCTTTCAGTTTGATCACAGCGTAATGTGGGTGGATAACAGGCTCTTGATGTTTACCACTTGGTGCAACCAATGAGCACAGATCTGCGTGGACATATCAAGACTCATAATCGTAGTGTTAACTCCACTATCTGGGTTCATGCCTAAGGGACTTTACTCTGCACGGCAAATTGTGGCCCCCTATAACATAAGGCACAGAACCATGTCCATCTTCCCGAGGCAAGAGAGTTGCATTGCTGAAATTCCTGGGCTCGATTGTAGCGTCACCAGTCGTTATGACAAGTTATGTCCTTTCTTAGCCTCTCCTATGGGCCAATCAGATTCCATCACTTGCATTTGTTTCAAACAAATGGCGGCGCCCAGTCAAGACGATCTGATCGATAATCAAGATCTATATTGTGATAAAACGAGTCTTACATCGCGAAGTGCATCAAATCACGGGAGCACCTTGATTAAAAACATGAAAAGGTTTGGAAAATGTCTGCTGACAACGAGTTGGCAGTGCACATGCTTTGCAAATCCTGCAATCGACCGAAATCTGCATGACAGTTTACGAACCGTATTACAATTTCGTTGCACGATTTTGATTGGGTGGAAACTGGACTTTCATAGTCAGTTAACTCTCTTGCCTCGGGAGGATGCACCATGTCAAACACAAGACTCAACTCGATACACTGTACATCATGGTACATATTTATATACATTCACATCGTCACTACAGAGTATTAATTGTGGCTGTCATCACTTGCTCCCCCTGGTGGTGTAGAGGTCCTTGTCCTCGGCCTTGGACTGCCCGTGATCCTGCAGGCTTGCGTCCATCCTCACCTTACTGGATTCGCTGGCTGGCTTCACCTGTAATCAATATGTGGTCATAAACAGCACTACAGCACAGCGATTGATAGACACACTGGGTCAAACACAATGAGTGAGTCAGCTTGTAGCAATATTGCATCATAACAGGGGTCACCATGGGCTTTGCACTTTGTAATGAACACTTTAAGCACTAGGCTACCCTACAGCCCTGGGGAAACTACAGAGTAAATAGGATATTTATCTTGAATACATGTAATAACTTATATCTCACTTCCAGTTATACATGAAAAACAATTCCTTTCAACCACTCGCACAACAAAATCTGCCCAATGTCAAAGGTATTACTCAAGAGAGAAGCTATGACTTGTTTTTGGCAATTTCATGTCTTCATTCAGGCGAGTGCTGAGAAAAATAATCTATTTTCCTGACTTTAATAATGACCACTGATTTAGATACAAGTTAAAATATGGAAAGGAATGAAAAAGAATGTCATATTTCTGTAGCTCATGCTTCATGAAAACAAGAAATGTTATGTGAAGATGCATTGTGAAGTTACTGATCAATCTTAAAAGAGACACAATCGAAAGTTCGCAGGACATCTGACAATCCTCTAAAACATAAGAACTCTGATTCTGATTTTTTAATCACACAATTCAATAATTTGCCTCTTATGACGAGAAAGGCAGGGGGAGGTCAAATTCTATCCAGGGTCCCTCCACAAGGGTCATAGGATCTGTAAAATAGTTGTATTGATTGTCGAGAGTTGTTTCCCTCGAATTGTTCTGTGTTCTGAGCCCCTGATTCTAACTTACCGGTTGTGCTGAGCCAAAATCAGATGAGGAAGCTGAAAAAAATGACGCACACCAATACAAAGCCAATTTCACCTGGAGAAGTATCCTCAGCTTAAAATGACTGATACTAAATTAAAAGTTGCCGTCAGCACTGCTATTCAAATATTTCCAACATAAAAACTGAGGACTAAACACTTACACTACATTTAAATATTTCAACAAAATAAGATGACAACAAGAATATTAAAATTCTTTACTTTTCAAATAGGAGAGTTATACATTTGAACATTATTTCTTCATTTGTTAAAAGGATGGGGGGAGCATGATTGTTGTGTAACGCCTCATTCAGCAATATTCCAGCTATTTGATGACGGTCAGTAAATTGAGTCTGGACCAGACGATCCAGTGATTGACATCATGAGCACTGATCCATGAAATTGGGATATGATGACATTCATGGGGGAGGGGGCATGAAAAAATAGTGGGTGGGTGGGTGGGTGAGAAATAATGTTCTATAAAATAGGGTTGTCAGCAAAATATGTCACAGTCCTAGGTTCCTAAGCAGTCTTGACTCAGGTGAGCTAGAAATGTATTTATTCATTATCAGGTAGAAAGACTCAAGTACTCACAGTCCCCCTCCCACAATGACCGAGCATAGCCATACACCTCATCATATGCTTGTGTTGTCATGGCAACAGCTTCATTGGGGTAACACAGTGCAGCGGCTGCAGTCATTGCACTTCCACTAAGGATCATCTTTCGCAGGAATCCACCTGTCATGGGTCAACACAGGTCAACACATGAACAGTGACGGCATCTATTTCTAAACATACCACCCTGGTAATTTTGGTGGCTGACCATTTGCTGATTTCTTAAGAACAGTATTCTCAATCTTAGTTGCAGATTGTGTATAATAGAAATGAAAACTTCAGATTTTATTAAAATCTACTTTAAGATCGGGAAAAGCCTCTGGTTTTACATCAGCTATGTAATGTCATCTTACTGTCTATCATCTGTTTCTTATGGGAATAAGACAGTAAAAGAAAACTTCAGAATGTTTAGTTTGGGATGTCAGTTAACCAATGTCCGAAATAACTGCCTGTCTGCCCGTCTTCCCGTTGGGCTGCATGACATTTTCCTCCACCTGCCCGACTGTCTGGCAGATAATTTTAAGACTACTTTCATATTCAGTTTTATTATAACTTCTCATAATTGTTTGCATTATTTCCACTGAATCATGACACGACATGCCTCTTATTTTTGCAATTTTTCAATATTAAAAATGTCTGAATGCGGCCAGTTACTTTGAAGATGGGCTGGCAACATGTATGGGTGACCTGCCCGACTATCTTTTGGGGCTTTTAAATTATTTCAAACACTGTAGTTAACCCCAACTGAGAAATATATACAGGGTTCTTCGTCAGAAGCAGTTTTTCTAGATAGCTTGTAAAAGTAATTCAGATGACACATTTTGAGTTTTAGTCAGTGCATGTACATCCCAAATATTGACTGAACATGTGTAAACAACCTGTCTACATATTAAATTGGCTAAAAAGATAGTTTTTTGTCAGGTACATGTTCTAGGTTTTTATCAGTATGTTATTAGGGAGTCCAGTAAGTATTGTTCACGCTGTACATACCTCTGTAGCCTGCGACGACTCCTCCAAGTCCTGCTACTGTGATCACACTAGCCTTGGGCAGAATGCTAGGGTCCTCTTGTATATAAGTGACAAAATCTGAAACACCACACATGAGAAAGGTTACTCCAACACATATGGCTTATGTCTGTTTAAGCTGCTCTTAGCAATAATCCAGCAACATCACTGCAGGGGACACCAGAAATGGGCTTCACACATTGTACCCATGTGGGGAATCGAATGCTTTAACTACCCCACCTGCCCTCCCACATACGCTAAGGTCACACAGTACTATTTCTTTACAGACTACAAAAACCTAATAACAGCCTAAACAAAAAAAATTTAAATTTGAAAACCTTGAACTTTGAACTTTGAACTTTGAATGACATTCATATTGATAAACATCTTTTTTTTTAAAGGCTGAAATAAAACTCAAACCAACTTTGACAATATTTTTTTATTTATTGTATTTTGCTTCCTGCCTCTTGGAATATTAACCGTGAAAATCTATTGAAGGCTAAAAAGCAAAACAATTGGCCTGGTCTGAATATGCCAAACAGAAATTTCAACAAGAAAACTTGTCTTTCTTTCTTGATTGAGTGAGTTGGGTTGAACCTAACTACTTTGAACTGTGTACCAATTATATCACAGCGTGTCAGCTTAATGTGGGAGGAAAGCCCAAAGTGATGCAGGTCTCAGCCATATCCCACTTTGGTGAAACCCACGGCCACCAGTATGGGGCTGACAAAACTAGAAACATAAGTGTGGCACACTGGGATTCGAACCCACAAGGTCTTTCTTGTCATGCAGTGTTGAGAAGAGGAGGAAACCCTATGGTAGTAACCTACCCAGTGTGTGTGCCTTGCCAACCTGTAACTTGTCTTTCAGTGAACTGGTTGTGTCCTGGAACAAGGAAGGTCATATTTAGCCAAGTTTAACACGTTACGTCTGCGACTGTTTAGGAGAGGAGAAATGGTGTTTAGTCTCATGTCCAAGATTATTGGGTGCGTGCATACCCACTGAGTGCATGCATGTGTCTGTGCGTTTGTTTTTGTGGCTGCTGGTATTCATCCAGACTTATACCAATTTCAAAGTGGTCGCCCCCTGAAATTCCATGCCACTGTTTAACATGGCACCCTACTCAGACGCAGTATACTGACTTCGAGCTGACCAGTCCTTGTTTCAGCTGAGCACCAAGCAGGGTAACAACAAGTACCATCTTTTATCCTCTTTTGGTATGACGCGTCGGGAGATTGAACCACGACCTTCTGCTCCACCACTAGACCACGGAGGCGGTCAGAACATGTATGCGAACAAAAGGGATATGACATCAACATCTGGAAAATGTAACTATAATGATTAGAATGATTAGTGTAATTACTGCATGATCAACATAATATTTTTGTCAATGAAATTATACATTTGACACTCTTCTCATACAAAACGTTTTTTTGCCACTTAGCAAAATCATTACCAGCTTTCGAAATGTCATCTCCAGTGATCCAGTGTATTACATCTCCATTCTATTGTGATAAATACCCTGGGCCCATTTGCTACCACAGCTTCGTTTAGGAAGCAACGCCACCATCTCCATCTCTCAAATCAGTAACATCTCACAGAAACTCTCTTGCCAGTGAGTGTATTTTCATTGGATAAAAACCGAAACAAGATGGGACTGCTGTGTCTGTATTAAGAAAATAGTAACATCATGACCCATTTGTTTGTTCCTGCTACTGCATGCTGTAAAGAATCGAGTCAGGGCCAGACAAACCAGTGGTTAATATTATGAGCAATACTCCATGTTGTCACAGAGTGAGTGAGTTGGGTTTAACACCGCTTTTAACAATATTCCAGTCATATTGCGGTGTGTCAGCTTAATTTGGGAGGAAAGCCCGAAGTGATGAAGGTCTCAGATGTTTACCACTTCGGTGAAACCCACAAGCACGGGTATGGTGCTGACAAACCTAGAAACATAATCGGGGAAACCAGGTTTGCTTGTTGTTTAACGCTGTACCCAGCAATATTCCAGCTACATGACGGCGGTCTGTAAACAATTGAGTCTGGACTAGACAATCCAGTGACTGATGTCATGAGCATCAATCTACACAATTGGAATACAATGCAGGCCTCAAGGTTGCGACTATTATGCGACCTTAATTTCAATTTGTCACCTGTCTAAAATTCAAATGACTACCATAAAAAATATCTTGTGGCGACTAAATTCTATTGCTACACATATGTAGACACAAAAATTAACATGTCTGCTACTAACTGTACTTGCAAATAATTCCTCCTAAAGGCAACAATGAACCGAAATGCATAATATTAATGTAATTAGTATTTTATTTTAGTTGATAGTTTATTGGATAAACAAGGATATACCTATATAATATAGTAACATAAATTGCATCATTGTTCCAGTCACAAATAACAAAACGCAAGTACAGCATGTACAGTTTCCACTACTTATACAATTCCAAGACTAGTGTTATGACTTGTACATATAATAGTTATTTGATAAAAAATAATTACAAATGCTTTTGGCTACCTACAATATTGGCTTGACATCTTGATTTTACCACTGGCTACCTCGAAAAAAATACTTGTAGACATATGGCTACTTGGTAAAAATGTAAACTTTGAAGCCTGCATTGACATGCATCAACCAAGTCAGCGCGCCTGATCCCATTTGTCGCCTCTTATGACAAGCTTAGTTGCCTTTTACGGAAAGCATGGATTGCTGAAGACATATTCTACCCTGGATCTACAGGTACCTACCTTTATAGAGTCTAGATAGTCCCACACTGCCTGTCTGACAGTGGAGATGGACTCCTGGAGACTAGATGGTGGAGCTTCTTTATAGGTATATTCGCACTTCTTCTCTAGGACATCATACATAGGGAGCTGGAACACACCAGGTTGTATAGTCAGAATATTCCATATGATGGAGTGCATTTAGCATGTTTAGAAGTTAGTAGAAACAATTCCTGTGAGGACGATCTCCGTTGTGGGTAACAAGTTCTGTGAGAATGTGTTGGACTCGAACTTGTGACCTTTGGATTGTTAGCCGAAAAGTC